>NW_020954610.1:47358382-47533389 GCF_900497805.2 Vombatus ursinus | reverse complement strand
TCTCTCTCTCTCTCTCTCTCTCTCTCTCTCTCTCTCTCTCTCTCTCTTTCTTCTTTATTCATAGGCATTAAAGCTGTATTCTCTGGACATTACCATAGGAATGCTGGTGGATTTTGCAATGACCTCGACATGGTGGTGTCATCTGCGATAGGCTGCCAATTAGGCGAAGATACCCACGGACTTCGTGTTGTGGTGGTCACAGCTGAGAAAATTATTCATCGCTACTATAGCTTAAATCAACTAAGTAATGAAGGAATAGAGAAAGATCTGATGGATTTGATTAAGCAAGAGTAACAATTTTTCTTTAAGTGCCACTCATTTTTCACTTATATCTTTTGATTTTTCATTGAACAGCATTTCCAAGAAATGCTTCACTGAAACACAATAGCAGAGCCTTGAAGATTTGTGATTTGGCTATACTCATACATAAAATTTAGCTTTGTTCTCTTCTAAATAACCAAATGAAAGGCTTCCCCTGCTTTATGGAAGAGAATTCAGTGAATGATAATTATAATTAGAATCTGTCTTGCTTTGCTGTTCCTAAGGGTGTGTTTCTTGACTCTTTTATGGTAGCAGATTGTCAATGATTCCCCATTCTCCTTGATTCCAGTCAGATTCAGGTCTAATCCTTAAGAACACCTCAAACTACAGTTGTGACTCTCAAGATGTCAACGGTAATAAAGAAGTGTTTTATTCTTTTAGAAGTTTTTGGTTGCTTTCTTTTCTGGTGAAAACAACTGCCTCTGCTTCTTATTAGTACAAAGAAGCATGTATAATTACAAAAAAAGACCCAGATAACCAACCTGTAATAAGTTCTGACTATTTTATCTTCAATGATGATATATGAAATAGAATATAGCTTACATAAATCAGACCTTGAGTATATTTACCTTGAAGCTAAGAAAGCTATATTTTCGTGTAAATTGGCTTGTACATAAAGGAGGCATCAGGAAAAAGTAGATAGAAAACATGCCTTGCAAAGTCATTTAGCAACCAATTATATGCAATATATACGAGCATATAGTTTCATAAGTCTGAATCATCCTATTTATTAGACTTTGACTCTGTCTGCGTAGATAAAAGGAGTTTAGACAGTTAACCAAAAAAACAGGGAAAATTTATTTAAAAAAAAATAACAGCAGTATTTGTGTACTACCATTCTCCACATTGACTACTGATTAATTGTACTTGTTACTTGTTGAAATTTCTGGTGGGGGGCAGCTAGGTGGCACAGTGGATAGAGCACCGGCCCTGAAGTCAGAAGGACCTGAGTTGAAAACTGGCCTCAGACCAAACACTTGACACTTACTAGCTGTGTGACCTTGGACAAGTCACCTAACCCCAACTGCCTAAGCAAAAAAAAAAAAAAAAAATTTCTATTGGCAAAAATGAAGTGTATTATTCAAAATAGGCAATTTTTATGCAGGGAATTTTCCAAATAAATGAACTTAAATTTACTGGAGAAGCCAGTGATTCCTGAGCAATGTATTAACTTCATCCATGTATTCCATTCTGCTGCTATTATTGATTACCTGGTTACTCTGGTACTGAATGGAAGCTTCAAGTTGTCATTAAAAGTTATTGTCAGAGGCTGCTAGATGGCACAGTGGATAGAGCACTGGCCCTGGAGTCAAGAAGACCTGCCATTTGGCTTTGGACACTTACTAGGTGTGTGACCCCTAGGCAAATCACTTAACCCCATTGCCTCAAAAAAAAGAAAAAAGTTATTGTTATATAACATTCAGTCATTCTAAAGCCATAGAAAAAGCTCACCAGTTACAATTCAACTCCAAAGTCTATTACATTTATATACTTCTTATAAGAAAGTCGTGGTCAATGTAATAAAATCAAGGAAAAGTAAACAAGAATAATTTTTATGCAAAGGTATATGGAATAAAAGACAAAAGTTTATTGTACTTGGTAGATTGATGACTACCTAACATGCCATAAGTATATTCATATTTTGTTTTGTTTTCAGTTAGGAATTCTTTTGACCTTGCCACATACTTATTTTGGTCAATTTTTTCACCATTATCAAAAACAGAAAGTAAACCATATGTTAGATGCTTTTGAGATTTGTGGTAAGGTAGGAGAAAGCAGGTTAAATTTTCAGGATGATGAGAAGAAACATCGCTGTTCACCAAATGGGAAATGGTGTTTGCTTCTAGATGGATAAACAAGGTAATGGGAGAACCTAAAAAAAAAAAAAAAGTTTGGTGTTGATAGCTCTAAGGAGTCTTTGTTTGCTTTTTTTGGTGCATGTTTTCATGGCCTTAGGCGATTTGAATTTGCATGACCCAGGAACCAATTACTAGTAACTGCTTTAATGTAAGTGAGAGATTTAGGATCCTTCTAATCTTCACTGACCAAGTAGAACTGAGTTTCCACACCTTGGTTGGAACCTAACTCAAGTATGTGTTTGTTCTGGGGCCCAAAGACCATTGCTGGGAAGCCCTCATGCCATTATGGTATGACAGCTCTTAGGGAAAATGTAATAATGCAAATAAGTCCCCTGTTCAATCTCTTTGTCTCGGGAAGGACAGATTGTTTTGATTTAAACAAAAGAGTTAAACTGAGACTTGAAAATCATTCTGAAGCATTTGGCCATGGATACAGAATTCTCCTTGTCGACCAATACTTAATAGAATCAGACTTCTCACTGCAGGTTTTATGAATCTTCAGATTATATTCTATTCTCTAGCCAACCTGTTCCTTAAACACTCATGTGCTTTCCTGCCTCTCCATTTTTGCTCATGTTCTTTCCTCTTGGAATACCTTTTCCCTGTGTCTCTCACTATCTTGAGAAGTGTCACAAAACAAAATTAATTTTAATTTAAAAATAAATATGTCATTTAATATTTTTATTTGTGGAGGAAGAGGGACTTGGAAGTGGCCAAAAAATTATTTTTAATATAACGATGGGGTGTCAAAATTCCAGAGTGTGTAGAACAAATGATTATCTCAACGTAAGTTTTCTTGAGAACATCTAATGTCACTATAATAGAAAATATCTCCTGAAGTTATTCCATTGGCATTAAAATGGAGACTGAAAATAGCATTAAGATTTTACCTTAAAATTTTCAACTGTAGGATTACCCACTGCTAAGAGAAAGTAGGTTAAGAGGAAAAGTGTTGACTTCAAGCCTAAATATTATGACAGCTTTGGAGAAAATGGATTTTTTTCGTAGAAAGATGTCTAGTTACAAATCATATGTAATTGGATTTAGACATAAACACACGCACACACACACGCGTTTTTGGTCCAGACCTGAGATTTCATCAGTGTGGGAAATTACTGATTTGGAAACTCTTTAGAACAATGTAGATCAGCAGTATGTCTATAGCTTATTATCATAAAAACCTGCGCGGGGTACCCAGTGGCTAAGCAGCTCACTCCCAGTCACATCGCTCATGAGTGTCAGGCAGGACAGGAACCCAGTTCTTGCAAGGCTGATCCCTTAATTCACAATGTTGTTTCCTTATGTAGACACATATATGTAGCACAAGCAATATAACTTATGTTTTAAGGCAAAAAAAAAATTTATGGGAAAGGCAACAGGAGCACCAGTCACATTTACCTAACTTATCCCATAAGTAGTAACTAAAATCTAATTAAGTTTCGAAGTCTAGATATTTCATTGATTTTTTAAAAATGATTTAGAAGTAAAACACTGTGTATTTTTGTAATACATACTATTTTTCATATAACATTTAAAATTTTACTTGCATTAGAACAGATCCTATGATACCTATTTTTATTCATGCATTCATTTGACTTACATTAACAACCTACTATGTGTAATACACATAACTTTTAAAACTGCTGCCTTATGACGTTATAGATGCCGTTGGCATTAATTTTTTATTTGTAGGAAATTGCAGGAATATTATTTTCTTAGAATAATAAAGACTTGTCATCTTACTAAAAAGTCTTTAAAGGAATGAATTCTCCTTTTCCATTGATGGATTTTTGTTTTTCTTACTTTCTTTAGTCCAGATGGCATAGTTGTTGGTTTTTAAAATTTTTGTTTAAAGGCTTAATCTGGGTAGATAAAATTGATGGCATATAATCAAAAATTTTACATGCCATCCTACTGTAATATTTGAACATTAAAAAGTAATTTTATTGGTAAAGGACATTATAGCAATGTCATTTTCACACAAAGAAAAATATAGAGTAGAACCAAAACTCTATAAACTTTAATCCAGCTTTCATATTACTTGATACTACTAGTAAATTCTACTAAGGTGTGACAAAGGAAATATGATATTATTGGAGCTTATGATATTTCATTCTGAATTGTATTCAGTTATGGATTAGTAATTTTTCAATAAAATTATAGACTTATTAATTGATAAATATCCCATAGTGCACTTTTAACTGAAGTACTCAGTTATTTGTGGTTCATAAGAAAGTAGATATGACTTTCTGAATTTCAGCATATTGTACCTTTTTATTGTTTGGCAAAATACAATGATATTCCCACCATCTGTTTAGAATTAGGAACCATCTGCCTCTCGCTGAATCCTTATTTTCAGTTATGCTCTACTGTATAGACCTAATGAAGAATAAATGGAGCCCAGTCTTAAAGGTCACAGTCTTTGGATCAGACATAAAATCATAGGATTTTAGAAATGGAAGGGACTTTAGGGATTAGATAGTCCACACCCTAGTTTTTATAGATGAGGGAACTAGATATAAGACTTGCCCAAGGTCAGAAGAGTAGGTAATGGAAAAACTTGAACCCTAAATCTCCTGAAACATAATTCTTTCCATTACACGACAATATATTTGAAAGATCGCCTCAATTTAAAAACAAAACCACTGCTGACAAATAATTCCATTACACCATATTCATTACACTATATGTTATATATATTACACATATATTTTATACATATGTATATATGCACTACTGCAGATTTCTTGAAAGCTGTGTAAATAAGAGAAGTTAATGATGGCTCTGTCACCATTGAAACAAGTTTTAAAATATCAATTCTAGAATATTTGGAAATTACCCCAAAACAAGCCATGTGAGTAATAGTGATAACTATTTCTCAGTAAGCAATAGTTGAAAAAAAAATTTTGTACATATATGAAGACAGTATTTTCTTTTTATCTATAGTATGCCCTGAAATAGTGTCAGGTTACAACAGTATGTGTATAAAATTATAATGTCGCATTAATTTTTGAAAATGCCACTTTTGACATAGACAAATGACTTGGAAATGACCCTCATGTTAGTAACCAGTCATTTGTGTGAAAATGTAAACACTTTCATTTTCCATACTGTTAAATGTTCTTCATGTCCATCATTCTGTTTTAGAAGAAAATATTCATGAGGTATTGGCATGAGACTTTTGAGGAGTAGCCTGCAATCTTTTGTTTTCTCTCTGTCTCTGTCTCTCTCTCTCTCTGCTTAATTTTGAAATTGTCACTATATTATGCCCAGGAAGTTGTATTACATGGCCTCTGAGGTGCCTTCCAACTGTAGATCTATAAACATAGTGCTATTTTCTCTAAGCCCATCACAAGCTCAGCAAGGTAGATCAATTAAGTGTACCAGTGAAAATTTGTTTCTGATTACCTTTGGATGCATGCCTCTCCCAGAAGAACCTGTAAGCTATCCTTCTACCTAGCTGCACTTTATTTATAAATACTGTTTTCATTTATCAGAGAATGCTAGTTACAGGAAAGATCAAAAACTTTTTAAAAAATTTTTTATTTTTTTAATTAATGAAAATCTATTTTCTCTCCTTTCACCTCTGCACCTCATTAAATAGGAAAGATAAACAAAAATTTTGTAACAGATATGTAGAATCAAGCAAAACAAATATATATCTGAGTCTGTACCCTGACTCCATCAACTCTCTGTTAAGCACTATTTCATCCTGTCTCCCCTGGAATTGGGGTTAGTAATTTCCACTGATCATCGTTCTTAAGTGTTTCAAAGTTGAGCAAAAGCCAAAATTAACACTAAACTAGAAGGACTCAAATTAGATAAGAAGATACTACATGCAGTAACAAAAACTCTGACCTGATTTATTCAGACAAAGAGTTTGCTCTGAAAAATGAAACCTGAATAAAGGTAAAGACCTTGACTTTGCATAGATACTGCATAGTTACCAAAATAAGGCTCAGAAACCAATACAGTAATAGACATTAAATAGTTCTTTGAAATATCTAAGATATTTCATATATTATCTCAATTTAGCCTCCCAAAAACCTTGTGAGTTAGGTCCTCCAAATATTTATCCCCATTTCATATATTAGGAAATTAAGACTCTGAGAGGTTAAATGGTCAGATAACAAGGGAGGTAGATTGTGAACCCAAAGCTTCCTTACTCCAAGCCTGGCACTATATCTACTGTGCCATAACTCATGGCCAACAAACACTTGATCTCTTTGCTAGGTGTAAAGCCACAGCAACTAAAAGGATGGCAAATTACAAACAACCTTACAAAATCAAAAGACTCCACGGAAAGGAAAAATGAGTCTGCAGAACACTTAGCATGAGACCCAATTATAGTGTATCATCCCGGTAGCATTTAAAGATCAAACTGAAAAGAGGACAAGTGGATGGAAAATAACACAGTCGTCAGCACTTCTGCAAATGGTCTATTTTCATTGTTGGTGACAGTAAAACCACTGCATTTGGACTCCTTAAACATTTCAGGACCCAACATGCTATATAGCCAAGTGAAAATAGCACTTGAGCAGATGAAGTCAGAAAGAAGCATTTGACCAGAATAAAATAATGAGAAAAGCTGATACCGGAGTCAGCACAGTTTTGAAAGCACTGGCATTGATTTTCAAGACTTCTTGAAGAGGAAAAGGTGTCAAATGTAAAAAAAAATCATGGAATGGAATTAATACCAAAGAAGGATGACCAAAAACCTACCAACCCATGTACCTACCATTGGAACCTACCAACCCATTTGCTTATTTTCTAATCTTTAAAAAATCTTCATGAAAATGATCTCTCATATATATATATATATATATATATATATATATATGTATATGAGTATCCATGTGTATGTGTATGTGCGTGTGTGTGTATACACAGAGAGAGAATCGTTGATGAAAAGGGAATAAGAAGACTTTCTCAATTTTCTACAGCAGACCACATCTCATCTACAAAACTGACTGAAATGTCTAGAGAATAGAGTATCCTGCTGTGTTTATTTTTGATTGAATCCCTAAAAAGCATATGACTCATTAGGGCATAATGCCACCTCTTCTTCCACAAGGAATCTAATCTCCATTATCGCATATTTCTGGACCATAGTTTAAAATTTAGAAATTAGGGACTCCATATTCAGAAGTTAGAAGAAAGGATGGGTAACAGAGCAATAATACAAACACACGTCACAGCCTTGTAAAAAATAATGTGTTAGGAGCACAAAAATTCAGATGGAGAGGAAGCTGTCAAGGAATGCTAATAACAAAAAGCATTAGGGAGGAAGGGATAAAACTATAGTGGGATGGGATGAAAACTGACTGTGGAGAAAAGTTAAAACTATTCATATTTTGTGTCTCTGAAAGAATGACCTTTGGTCTGGAAAGAACAGAGGAAAATGAAAATGGTGTATGAAATCTAAGATCAATAAGTATATAGCAAGGGAACACCTACCCTCCCTTGATGAATTCAAAATATCAGACCCAGGTAAACTACAACCCAGCTATTGAAAAAATGATTGGATGTTATTGCCACTATTCTCAGAAAGCTCATGGAGAATGGGAAAATTTGCATAGGTCTGGAATATGGTGAATAATGTCCAATTATCCAGAAATAGAAAGAAAATGAAGTCTCCAATAAAATAAACTTCACAGTAAAGGATGGGATAGGAGTAACTGGATAACATTTCATTTGAAAAAGAAAATCTGGGGGTTTTAGAGGACTACAAGTTCAATACAACTTGAACAGTCTAATATGGCAATCAAAAAAAGTAATCCTTGTAAAATGCAAGAGCATTTTTAATGTTAGTCAGTCAACTAATTACCCAATTAATGATAATCAACAGAAAAGAAAACAGCTATCACAAAGAAGGAACATAGCTGCATCAAGAACATGTCATAGAAGACTAAGCTTTGTTGCTTTTTTGAGAGAGTTACTATATCAGTAGATGAAAGAAATACTTTAGATATGACTTACCTAGTTTTTTAGCAAAACATCTGAGCGAGCTTCTCATGCTATTCTTGTGTACAAAACAGATAGATTTGGAATAGATGATAGTACTGTTAGGAATATTCAGAATTGGTTAAATGACCAGACTCCAAAGTAGTCATTAATTATTCAATATAAACTTGAAAAGAGCTTTCCACTCCCCCAGAAACGTGTACTTGGCCTTGTGCTGTTCAAAACTTTTATCAGTGACTTGGATAAACACATGGATGTCATGTTTATCAGTTTTAGAGATTATATAAGTGATGAAAAAATTAGAATCCAAGAAGAATGCAATAGGCTAGAAATATGGGACTAGATTTAACACAATGAAATTTAATAGATATAAATGTAAAGTCTTAGATTCGGGTTCAAAAAATAAATTTCACAGTAAAGGATGAGATAGATATGACTGGATATCATTTCATCTGACAAAAAAAAAAAAACAACAACAACCTGGGGGTTTTAGAAGACTACAAATTCAATACAACTTGAACAGTCTCATATGGCAACGAAAAAAAGTAAATATGATCATGGCTAAGTTGAGAGCTACACTTTCCATGAAAGGGGCTGTAATAGAACTTTGTGCTGAGCAAAAATATCTACTATATTTTATTTGGTTCTGGAAACTACTCTTGGAAGTACAATGATAAGCCTGAGAGCCATCAGGATGGTGAAAGGCCTCAAGTCCACTTCATGTGAGAATTAACTAAAGGGACTGGGAATATTTAGTCTGAAAAAGAAAAAACAGGGAATATGAAAGCTGCCTTTGCATGGAATAGAGAATAAATTTGTTCTGCTTTGCCCTGGAGGCCAGAATTAGGAGTAATGGGTAGAAATTGAAAAGGCAAAATTTTAGTCAAGATATAAAGAAGAACCTAATAATTAGAGCTACACAGAAGTAGAATGAGCTGCCTTCTGGGATAGTGAATTTCCCTTGCCTGGAGGTCTTTAAGCAAAGGATGATCACTTATTGGGTATGTTGTAGAGGGAATTCTTAATTAGGTATAAGTTCGACCAGATGGAGATCAGTGTCCAGACTTCTTTTCCCCTCTTCACTGACTTCCTTGCCACCCTTGAGAAACCTACACCCTGAACTCCACTCTCTGATGACTGCCTGCCTGGACCACTATTTCAGGAGCGAATCCACCTCACTCCTACCTCTACTCTCCATAGTTCATTTCTTCCTTCTTCCCAGTGGCCTTATACCTGTGTACGTATCCTTCCTTCTCCTCCTATTTTCTAGCTCCCCTTTACATGTTTGTCTTCTCCCGTTAGAACACAAGCTCCTTGAAGGGATGGACAGTCGTTTGCTTATACATATATACATACATACATACATATATATACATATATACATATATATATATATATATATCCAGTGCTTAGCATGTGCCTGGCACACAGTATGCACTTAATAAATGCTTTATCAATATATTTAGATGGCTTCTGTGATTCCTTCTAACTCAGATATGGCAACATATAAGATTCCATGATAAATGCAGCTACAACTTTATTTAATGATCCTTTAATTGGTACCAGAACTTAAACTCTACTACAAAGTAGTCATCACCAAAACAGTTTGGTTAAGAAATAGATCAATCAGTGGAAATTAGGTACATAGTTTATTGAAGCACATGAACACAGTGGCCTCATGTTTGATAAACCCAAAGACCCCAGTTACTCAGATAAGAACTCACAATTTGACCAGAACTGCTGGAAGGGAAAGCAGTGGGGCAGAAACTATGTATATACCAACACCTCCCTGTATACCAAGATAAGCTCTAAATGCATATATGACTTAGACATAAAATTAGACTTAAAGAAATAAAAACATAATTTAAATTGGAGAAGCAAGGAAGAAATTACCTTTCAGATCCATGGATAGAAGAATTTGTGACTGCAGGAGATAGGATCTCAGAAAATGAAAATGGACAATTTTGATGACATAAAATTAAAAAGACTTTTGCACAAACAAAACCAGCACAGCTAAAATTAGACGGGAAACATAACTGGGAAACATTTTTGCAGCAAGTTTTTCTAAGTGTCTTATTTCTGAGATGTATAAGGAATTGGTTCAAATTTATAAGCACAAAAACCATTCCCCAACCGGTAAGTCCTGAAAAGGTATGAACAGGTAGTTTGCTAAGGAAGATATCCAAGTTATCAATAGCAACATGAAAAAATGCTTCAAATCACTAGTAATGAGAAAAATGCAAATTAAAACAGCTGAGGTTTCACTTCATACCCATCATTGACCAAAAAAGGAAAATGAAAAGTGTTGGAGAACCTGCAGGAAAATAGGCACATAAATACACCATTGACAGAGTTCTGAACTGGTCCAGCCTAGGGCGGGGGAGAGGGGAACCTGCGGCCTCGAGGCAACATGTGGCCTTCTAGGTTCTCAAGTGCAGCCTTTTGACAGTCTGAGTTTTATAGAACAAATCCATTTATTAAGGGGATTTGTTCTGTGAAGCTTTGATTCAGTCAAAGGGCCACACTTGAGCACCTAGAGGGCCACATGTGGCCTTGAAACCAGAGGTTCCTCAACCCTGGTCCAGCCATTCTGTTTCTTTTCTTTTCTTTCTTTCTTTCTTTTTTTTTTTTGATGAGGCAACTGGGGTTAAGTGACTTGCCCAGAGTCACCCAGCTTATAAGTGTTATGTGTCTGAGGCCAGATTTGAACTCAGGTCCTTCTGACTCCAGGGCCAGTGCTCTATCCACTACACCACCTACCTGCCCCCAGGTCCAGTCATTCTGAAAAGCAATTTGGAACTATGCCCAAAAGTTACTATGTTCATTATCTTTCACCCACCTATACAACTAAGCTTATACTCCAAAGAGGTCAAAGAAAGAAGAAAAATATAAATCCATATACAAAAATATTCTCTGCAATATTGTGGGACTTGAGAGCAATGTGACTCAAGTGTACATGCACTATTGGATATGGAGTCAGAGCATGTGAGTGTACAGCTTGGCTCTGCTATTTACTTATCTACATGACCTTGAGCAAGTCACTTAACTGGATGATTCCTAAGATTCCAAGATTCCTCCTAAGTCTATGCTCCTATGATGTCATCCAGAAACAGTAGCTTCAACACCTATTTTAAAAAAAAATCCTCTTAAACTTTATATCCTCTACGAGAATGCAAAATACCTTCACCTAGCATAGATTTCCTTGTTTCATGCCTTTCTTGATACTAATCCACGTAGTTATTTATTTTGTTGTGTCTTTCAAAGAATCATATGATTTTGAAATATGCATGGAAGATACCCATGTATATTTCACATCCATGCATATTATGTGGGAAGAGAGACTTTAAGGCATCATTTTGCTGTATGGAATCATATGGGGTTTTTTTCCTAATCAATAAACAATAAGGGCAGTGAAATCTTGTATTCCCTGCACCTTTTAGTCCACTGTGTGTGACTCAAGATGTACAATAGCATTTTTAAAGCCTGCTGTTGTTGTTTAGTTGTTTTTCATTTGTGTTCAACTCTTTGTGACCCCATTTGGGGTTTTCTTAGCAAAGATACTGGAGTGGTTTGCCATATCCTTCTCCAGATCGTTTTATAGATGAGGAACTGAGGCAAACAGGGTTAAGTGAGTTGCCCAGGGTCACACTAGTAAGTGTGTGATGAGGTCACACACTAGCTAATAAGTGTCTGAGGTCAAATTTGAACTCAGGAAGAAGAAATTGGACAGCCTTTCCAATATCCCCAAGTTGCTCCCTGCCATAAAACCCATATTTTTGACACCAATATTTTCCTAGTTATAATGAGTGACTAGAAGTCATAGAACACCACAATCTCTAAAGAATAATAATTGCAGATTACTTAAAGGGCAATGGAGAGAAGTATGATTATTGTAAGCAGACTGCAGCACATTAGCAATAATGTACAGCAATAAATGTTTGGTATAAGGTTGAATTTAGGGGTTGTAATTTTTTTGAGGCAAGGTAGAAATTCAAATCCAGGGTTGTTGGTTTTTTACTACAAGTACAATTCTATCTTCACTAGATCACGAATAATATTTATGAGATGATGAACTTTCAATTAAAATCCAGAAAAGGGGAGTCATCTTATATAGCCAAGATGGTGGAGCACAGGGTGAGTCCCAGCTGAATTCTCCCAACATTCCCCCCTCCAAACAACTTTAGAATAATAAATCAAATTTTAAAGTGGCAGAGCCAACTTCAGAAAGGAGCCATTTTTCCAGCCTAACACAAGTTAAAGGGTCTGCATGCAAGGTCTATGATACTAGCATGGGCACAGGCACAGAGCATGGCAGGAGCACCAATGGTGGTCCTTAGAGGCAGCCACAACGGCAGTAGGAGAAACAGCAGCTTTGGGATCTCTCAGCCCAGAAGTAAAGGGGCTAAATAAATGGTCAGAAAGTAATTACAAGAGATGCATTGCTGGCACTAGGTGCAACTGGTGCTGATTGTCAAGTCTATTGCCCATAAGTAGTTCTGGGTTGCAGTTCCAGGACAGAGAGGAGCACTAACACTTCTGGCTGCAGGGAGCAAGGGCCCTTCCTGGGTAAAGACCAGAGCACAGACCAGTAGAGCAATGATCACACATCTCCCAAGATAACCACCTTGGAAGCAGTGAAAACTTGTAGACCCCCAGAAATAGTTCTGAAAACAGCAGCACAAAAAAGTTCAAAACTTGGTACAGTGCCTCCCTACCCCTATGTGAGCAGAGTCCGATTTTAATATGAAGTTTAAAGTGAAGAAATAGGCTTCCAGCCTAAATAAGCAAACAACAAATCAAGAACTTGACCATAAAAGGCTACTACAAAGTGGCAGGGAAGATCAAAACATAAACTTAAAAGAAGTCAATAATGTAAAAATGTCTTTAAGCAAAGCCTCAAAGAAAAATTCTAATTGGACCCAAGCCCAGCAAGAATTCCTGGAAGTGTTGAAGAAAGATATGAGTGGTAAATGAAAAACTGGGAAAATAAATGAGAGTGATGCAAGGAAATTATGAAAAGAGAATGAATAGTTTGATAAAAGAAGCACAAAAGAATAATAAAGAAAATAACACCTTAAAAAAGAATTTACTTAATATTAAAAGAGGCACAAAAATTCACTGAAGAAAAGAATTCCTTTAAAAACAGAATAAGCCAAATGGAAAAAGAAGTACAAAAATTCAGTGAAGAAAATAATTCCTTAAAAATTAGAATTGGGCAACGAAGCTAATAAATCCATAAGACTTTGAGAGACAATAAAACAAAGTCAAAAGACTGAAAAAAATAGAAGAAAATGTGAAAAATCTCATTGGAAAGACAATTGACCTGGAAAAGAGATTGAGGAAAGATAATTTAAGAATTATTGGACTGCCTGAAAGCCACGATCAACCAAAGGGCCTAGATATCATCTTTCAAGAAATTATCAAGGAAAACTGCCCTGATATCTTAGATCCAGAGGGTGAAATAGAAATTGAAAGAATCCACCAATCACCTCCTGAAAGAGATCCCAAAATGAAAACTCCCAGGAATATTATAGCCAATTCCAGAGCTCCCAAGTCAAGGAGAAAATATTGCTAGCAGCCACAAAGAAGCCACTCAAATATCATGGAGCCTCAGCGAGGGTCAACGAGATTTAGCTCCTTCCACATTAAAGGAATGGAGGGTTTGAAATATGATATTCCAGAGGGCAAAGGAGCTAGGATTACAACCAAGAATAACCTACCCAAAAAATTTGAGTATAATCCTTCAGGGAGGAAATGGATATTTAATGAAAAAGAGAACTTCCAAGCAAAGACCAGAGCTGAGTAGAAATTTTGATATTCAAACAAAAGACTCAAGAGAAGCTTAAAAAGGAAAATATGAAAGAGAAATCCTAAAGGACTCAATGGAGTTAAATTGTTAATGGAGTTAAACTTCCATTCCTATGTGGGAAGATGACACATGTAACTCCCAAGAACTTTATCGTTATTCAGGCACTTAGAAGGCGTCTGCATGGATAGGGGCATGAGTAAGCTGATTATGCTGAGATGATCTCCAAAAAGAAAATGTAGGGGTGAGAAAGACGGATGCACTGGGAGAAGGGAGACAAATGGGACAAATTTTTTTTCATATAAAGGAGGCATACAAGGAAGACTTTTTATAATGGAGGGGGAAATGGAGGGAGGCAGTGGCAGGTAATGTTTGAACCTCACTCTCACTGGAATTAGTTCAAAGAGGGAAGAATATATATACACACTCAGTTGGGTCTAGAAATCTATCTCACCTAATAGGAAGATAGGAAGGGAAGAGGATAAGAGATGTGGGAGAGGGGGAATGATAAAGGGAAAGGGGGATGAGGAGTAGCAATGATTGGAAGCAAGACAGACTTTTCAGAAGGAGCAGGATAAAAAGAGAGAGGATTAACAGAGGAAGGTGGGAAGGAGGGAAATGGACACTTAGTGATTATAAGTGTGAATGGGATGAGCTAACCCACAGAACAGAAGCAGACAGTAGAATGGACTGGAAACTAGAATCCAACAATATGTTGTGCGCAAGAAACGCACTTGGGACACACACATAGCATTGAAATGAAGGGCTGGAGCAGAGTCGATAGTACTTCAGCTGAAGTGAAGAGGGCAGGGGTGGCCAACATGATCTCAGACAAAGCAGAAACAAAAATAAACCCAATTTAAAGAGATAGTCGTAAACTATGTTTTGCTAAAAGGTACCATAGGCAATGAAATAATATAAAAAACTTTACAGCAAGTTTCTCTGTTAAAGGCCTCATTTTTCAAACATATTGAGTACAGAGTCAAATTCACCAAAAAAAAAAAAAAATAGGGCCATTCCCCATTTAATAAATGGTTAAAAGATAGAAACAGGAAGTTTTCAGAAAAAAAAATCAAAGCTATCTCTATTCATATAAAAAATGCTCTAAATCACTATTGATTAGAGAAATGTAAATTCATTTTTTTTTAGGCAATTGGGGTTAAGTGACTTGCCCAGGGTCACACAGCTAGTAAGTGTCAAGTGTTTGGTCTGAGGCCAGATTTGAACTCAGGTCCTCCTGACTTCAAGGCCAGTGCTGAGAACTGTAAATTAAAACAATCCTGAGGCACCACCCCACACCTATCAGAAATGGCAAATGCTGGAAGGGATGAGGGAAAGTAGGTACATTAAAGAACTGGCCCAACCATCCTGGAGAACACTGGAACTACACCCAAAGGGCTATAAAGGACTATAAAGGGCTATTAAACTGTGCATATTCTTTGATCCAGCAATACTACTACTAGGTCTGTACCCCAAAAGATATAAAAAACAAGGAAAAGGACGTATATGTATTTGGACATTTATAGCAGCTCTTTTTGTGGTGGCAAAGAATTAGAAAATGAGCGGATGCTCATCAGCTGGGGAATTGGCTGAACAACTTGTGACTTATGATTGTGATAGAGTACTATTATGCCATAAGAAATGATGATGGGGAGTGGTTTCAGAAGAAAGAAAAGGCAAGACTTAAATGAACGGATGCAAAGTGAAGTGAGAAGAACTGGGAGATCACTGTGCACAGTAACAGCAATGCTGTAAGGATGGTCAACTGTGAAAGATTTGGCTATTCTGATCAACACAGTGATCCAAGATAATTCCAAAGGACTCATGGTGGGGAAACAATGCTATCCACCTCTAGAGAGAGAACTGATGAATTCTGAGTGTAAATTGAAGTATAATTTTCTGACTTTATTTTTTTGTAACATGGCTAATATGGAAATGTTTTGCATGATTTCATGTGTATAATTGATAATATTGTTTGCCTTCTCAGATGGTAAGGGAGGAGTAGGTGAGAGGAAGAGATTAGGGAACTCAAAAATTTAAAAAGAAAAGCACATTATAAATAAATAAATAAATATTTAAAGAGTCATCCTTCACCCACATGATGACAAAGAGTAAAAAAGGTCATTTGTAGAATATGGATAATGAAAACCATTTAGATATTATGTGCAAATGTGGCTGACCTTTGTTATGGCTGCTGTAAGCTCTCACAATTATACTTTAATTTTCTATTTTCCCTCTCTGTTTCCATCTCTATTCTTTCCTTGTTATTTCTTAATAGACTGCTTGGCTTTTTTTCCTTATTAGGGAAAAAAAAGTCTGATTATATAGATTAAGTTGTACTGCTATCAAATTAATTGGGAAATAATAATAATATCTAAAATTTATATAACGCCTACGATGTGCCAGGCACCGTGCTAAGTGTTTTACAATTATTATCTCTTTTGATCTCTACAACAGTTCTATTGGTGCTATTATTATCCCCATTTTACAGATGAGGAAGGGGCAATTAGGTGGCCCAGTAGATAGAGCAATGGGCCCGGAGTCAGGAAGATCTGAGTTCAAATCCAGCTGCAGACACTTAAAAGTTGTATGACTTGGACAAATCACTTAACCCTGCTTGCCTCAGTTTCCTTATCTGTAAAATGAGCTGGAGAAGGAAACGGCAAACCACACCAACATCCTTGCCAAGACGACCCCAAATGGGGTCAGAAAGAGTTAGACACAACCGAAAGGACTGAACAACAACAACAAAAACAGATGAGGAAACTGAGGCAAAACAGAGATTAAGTGACTTGCCCAAGGAAATACAGTTAGTCAGTGTCTGAGGCCAGATTTGATCTTTGAGTCTTTCCTGACTCCAGGCCCAGTGTTTTCTCCACTATACCAACTAATGTGGAAGGAATATGGCATTCCACTTTACAATCACTTTGCCACTTTGTAGGTTTTCTTGCTTTTTTCAGGTCTTGTACATTCTTTTTAACCTAAGCCTTCCTCCTAATATCAATTGGAAGCATGTGCATTGCTTATTATTCTTTTTGTTGTTGTTTTGTTTAAGATGGCTGCTCTTCCAGGGCTTGCTCTTTTTAATAAAATGTGGTGAATAACTTTTTTTAAAATCCAGAAAAGGAATTTGGGCATTATTGTAGACTATTCCCTAAAGATCCGTTGGTGTGAAATATTGCTGTAACCAAAAAGGCCAGTAAAATGCCAGACCTCAGCATGAAGGAGGGGAAGAGGCAACATAGAACATGTTATTTTTAAATGGCATCTCCCAGCTTAAAAATCCCAATAGATCCTAGGACCCTGCTACCATTTCTTAGTGGGAAGTGACCCAATGGGCAAACACAGTCTTCTCTACATCTGTACACACACACACACACACACACACACACACACACAATCATACATATTTTTAAAGTTTTGAAATTTTCTTGCTGTCTTTTGTTTTGACATCATCATTTTTATACCTTTTCTTTTTAACCATTTTATACCATTTACAATACCAAAAATGTTGTAATATTTTTACACCATTGTTTCATGATTTATCCTCCTTCCCTTTCCCTCCCCATCTCCTGCAGTGAATCTTCTCTTGTAACAAAGAAGAAGGGGGCAAAAAAAAGCAAAAACCAATTGACACACCAATCCCATCTGACAGAGTACACATAATTCCAGACTATAGACACCCTTCCTAAAAGAGAAATGTGGCACATTTTCTCATCTCTTCTCCTGGACCAGATTTTGTCATTATAATTACACAGCATTCAGTCCCATTCTTTCACATGACTGCATCATTGTGTATGTTGTTTAGCTGGTTCTGCATATTTTACATGGTATCAGTTCATATGAGTTTTCCTTTGTTTCCTGACCTCCTCATTTGCCACAGTGCAATAATATTCCATTATGTGCTTATACTGCAATTTGTTCAGCCATTCCCCACTTGATGGACTCTCACTTTGTTTCCACTTCTCTGCTAATACAAACTTGCTATGAATATTTTGGTTAGTATGGGATCTTTCTTTCTGTCTTGGATTCTTTGGGGTTTATGCCTCGTAGCCACACAAATTTTCCAAGAAGAGGCAATTGCATGCACTGCATTTGCCTATTCCAACTCAAAGCAGAGTTTATAGATGGAAAGCTGACATACCATTTCTGAAAATCTGCCCATTCCTTTTGAGGTTTTTATGGCAATCTTGAGGGTAAGGTTGTCAAATAAATAAAGGACCATCTAGTCCAAGAGATGTAGTACAAGACCAAATCCATTTTCCTCTGAACCCCTAGTTCTTAGCCTTATTCCACTGAATCAGTTCACGACTCCAATCAAATGGCCAGAACTTGAGTTCTTTATTGTGAGCAATGCCTCTGGAGTCTGCCCTTCCCTTCTCTCTCCACAGTTGTCACCCTTTTGGGGCCTTCCTCAATACCCTTCTTAATGAGAATCCTTGGCTTCCATTTTCTCAACATCTCCAGTCTATCCTGCACATCGCTGCCAGATTAATACTCACAAAACATTTGTATCATGTTACTCCCATGACATATTGGATAGAGACCTAGCCTTGAAGCCAGAAAGACCTGGATTCAAGTCCTGTCTTTGACCCATATAGGTTTTGTGACCTTAATGGGAAGTTCCTCACATCAGAGTTCCCTACACCAATGAAATCACAGGTCCTATTCATATTCCTATACTTCCATCCTCAAAACCATACTTGGCTCCATAATTCCCTGTGAGATCAAGACCAAATCCTTTAGCACAGTCTGGCAGTCAAGACCTTCTCTGAACTCCTGTATATTGATCAAACCTTTTCTCTCACTATTCTTGATAAATCTTGCCTTATAATTAAGTTTCTTCTCCCCCCTCTCCCCCTCCCCCAATCCCTACCTCTATGTTTAGACTGTTCCCTAGCCTAGAATGCTCTCTTCTCTGCAAATTCAAATATGGCATTTCTTTAAGGATTCACTACCACCACCATGAGGGTTTCCATGACTACCCTAACCCTTGCAGATCTCTCCCTCCTCTGACATCCCACACAAACTAGCTCTTGATTGTATGTCTGCATGTATAGGTGGGTGTGTGGGTGGAAGAGTAGAGTTGTTTGTGTGGGTATATTGTCCTCTTGTCCAGATAATGATCATTAGTTTCATAGGCAGTCTGTACAGTCAAGGAAATGATCCTATTAGCCAGACTATGATATGCAGTTGAAGGAACAACTTTTAGCACTCGTCCATCAGTGGTATATATGGGATAGATACTGCAAGTGAATCATGAGCTGGGCCTAGAACTGAAAAGGAGGAGCAGAGCACATTAGATTTGCTTCTGGGACATGGTATAATTCATTTAATGATCTCAAGCTTCTCCTTGAAACAAAGGCCCATCCTTTAAAAGCTAATAGTGATGCTGTATGGCTGTGAGTCATAGACTACCATCATTTCCAAAGAACTGAAACTGATGGTCACCTGAAGGACAAAGGAGAGTGATAGGGTGGATTGAAACAGGCTACAATCTATAACAAGGAGAAAATTAAGCAGGAGAAATTGAATAAAGAATGACGTCAGAAAAACATAACCAACAAGGGGAAAGAAAAAAAAAGATGGGTCAGTCATGTCCCGAAAGCAAGTAACAAATGATGGACAGCTTACGTGCTTCACTGGTGTCTATGTCCTGAGAATGTGAGGAAGCCCCCAGCATGTGGGGTAAAATCTCTGTGGCAGATTTATGAGAGGGCACAGAGGAGAATTGCAGAGAATGGACAGGGACGGATTGGTTGTTACCTGTATGATAGGAAAGAGTTCCCTCACTGGTGAGATCACAGCTCTGTTGGAGAGGGGGGGGGAAGGGAGAGAGAGGGAGGAGGAGAGAGAGAGAGAGAGAGAGAGAGAGAGAGAGAGAGAGAGAGAGAGAAAGTGTGAATGGATGTGTGTATAAGTCAATCATCATGGTGGAAAAATCTTTGTGTGGAAATTTCCTCCAACAGTGCTGATGTTTGTTACTGATAGTGTTACAGAATCCACTGGGGCATTGAGGGGTTAAGAGACTTGTCCCTCATCTGTAGAGCTAGTAAGTATGTGAAGCAGAATTTGATCCAGGCTTTCCTTACTCCAAAGCCAGTTTTCTATCTATTACAACTCAGTACCCCTCTAGATATCTATACAAGTACATGCCAAAAACAAACAAGACTCTACATATATAATCTTGTTTTCGTCTATGTTTTTATCCCTATCTAGTAGGCTCCTCAAGGGCAAAAAAAAAGAACACTTTTATCTTCTTTAAAATATATGTGGAAAAATACTTTATTATTTACCATTTAATCTTTTTGAACCTAGCTTTATGTGGCTAGAAAATTGTTAAACCCAAAAGTTGATCTCAGAGACACTCCAGGGAAGATGTTGGTAAGAAATGTTTAGATCTCACCCAGTGCTTGTTTTAGGTGCACTCAGGTCTTGTTTTGGGTCGACCCAAAGCTTATATTTTGGGGTCCCCAAATTAGATTGATGTACCTGTTGACATACATTTCAAACTGCCCTACTCTGGATACTATTACTGCCTACTATGAGGCCAATCAGGCAAATGTCCTTATGCTCTTGTCTGAACTCTATATAATAATGTAAACTCACAAAGACCACATGAGAAGGCCGCCTCTCCTTCCTGGCTCTCTCCTCTGATAAATGACCAAATACGTTTCTTTTTTTTAAATTTTTTTATTTTATTTTTTAATTAATTTTTTCGATTTATCAATAATCACTTCCATATGCTTTTGAGTTTAAAATTTTTCTCCCCCTTCCTCCTCACCACCCTCCCCAAGATGGCACACAATCTGATATAGGCTATACATTTAAATTCATATTAAACATATTTTCACATTAGTGATGTTGTTAAGTAGCAATTAAAATCAATAGGAGGAACCACCAGAAAGAGGAAACAAAACTCAACAGAAGAGAAAAAAAATAACAATTCGGCTTCCATAGTTCTTTCTTTGGGTGTGGATAGCATTTTCTATCACAAGGCCTCTGGAGATGTCTTAGATCCTTGTATTGCTAGGAAGGGTTAAGTTTATCAATATTAGTCATCACATAATGTGGCTGTTATTGTGTACAACGTTCTGCTGGTTCTGCTCACTTCACTCAGCATCAGACCATACAAGTTTTTCCAGGATTTTCTGAAGTCAGCCTGTTCATCATTTCTTATAGCACAATAGTATTCCATCACATTCATATACCACAACTTGCTCAGCCACTCCGCAATTGATGGACATCCTCTCAATTTCCAATTCTTTGCCACCACAAAAAGAGCTGCTAGGAATATTTTTGTACGTGTAGGTCCTTTTCCCATTTGTGTGATCTTTTTGGGATATAGCCTTAGAAGTGCTATTGCTGGGTCAAAGGGTATGCACATTTTTATAGCCCTTTGGGCATAGTTCCAAATTGCTCTCCAAAATGTTTGGATCATTTCACAACTCCACCAACAATGCATTAGTGTTCCAATGTTCCCACATCTTCTCCAACATTTACCATTTTCCTGTTTTGGCATGTTGGCCATTCTGATAGGTGTGATGTGGTACCTCAGAGTTGTTTTGATTTGCACTTCTCTAATCAATAGTGATTTAGAGCATTTTTTCATATGACTATAAATGGCTTTAATTTCTTCATCTGAGAACTGTCTGTTCATATCCTTTGACCATTTATCAATTGGGGAATGGCTTGTATTTTTATAAATTTGGCTTAATTCTCTATATATTTTAGAAATAAGGCCCTTATCAGACAGACTGGTTGTAAAAATTCTTTCCCAATTTTCTAACTTTCTTCTAATCTTAGTTGCATTGGCTTTGTTTGTGCAAAAACTTTTCAATTTAATGTAATCAAAATTATCTATTTTGCTTTTCATAATGTTCTCTATCTCCTGTTTGGTCATGAATTCTTCTGTTCGCCATAGATCTGACAGGTAAACTATTCCTTGCTATCTCAGTTTGCTTGTAGTATCAGCCTTTGTATCTAAATCATGTACCCATTTTTACTTTATTTTGGTATATGGTGTGAGATTTTGGTCTATGCCTAGTTTCTGCCATACTCTTTTCCAGTTTTCCCAGCAGTTTTTTTCAAAGAGTAGGTTCTTATCCCAGAAGCTGGGGTCTTTGGGTTTATCAAAAAATAGATTACTATAGTCATTGACTACTGTGTCTCACATATTTAACCTATTCCACTGATCCACTACTCTATTTCTTAGCCAGTACCAAGCAGTTTTGATGATTGCTGCTTTGTAATACAATTTAAGATCTGGAATGGCTAGGCCACCTTCCCCTGCATTTCTTTTCATTAGTTCTCTTGATATTCTAGACCTTTTGTTCTTCCAAATGAATCTTGTTATTATTTTTTCTAACTCTATAAAATAATTTTTTGGTAGTTTGATTGGTATGGCACTGAATAAGTAAATTAGCTTAGGTAGAATTGTCATTTTTATTATATTAGCTCAGCCTACCCATGAGCAACTGATGTTTTTCCAATTATTTGGATCTGATTTTATTTGCATGAAAAGTGTTTTGTAATTGTGTTCATAGAGTTCCTGGGTTTGTTTCCGGAGGTAGAATCCTAAATATTTTTTAATGTCTACAGTAAGTTTAAGTGGAATTTCTCTTTCTATCTCTTGCTATTGGGCTTTGTTGGTGATATATAGAAATGCCAATGATTTTTGTGGGTTTATTTTATAGCCTGCAACTTTGCTGAAGTTGTTTATTATTTCAAGTAGTTTTTTACTTGATTCTCTGGGATTCTCTAAGTATAACATCATGTCATCTGCAAAGAGTGATAGCTTTGTTTCTTCTTTGCCTATTCTAATGCCATCAATGTCTTTTTCATCTCTTATTGCTAAAGCTAACGTTTCCAGTATGATGTTGAATAACAGTGGTAATAATGGACATCTTTGTCTCACCCCTGATCTTATTGGAAATGCTTCTAGCTTGTCCCCATTACATATTATGCTTGCTGAAGATTTTAGATAGATGCTATTTATTATTTTAAGGAAGACTCCATTTATACCTATGCTCTCTAGTGTTTTTAATAGGAATGGGCGTTGTATTTTGTCAAAAGCTTTTTCTGCATCTATTGAGATGATCATGTGGTTTCTGTTAGTTTTGGTGTTGATATGATGGTTTATGCTGATAATTTTCCTTCTATTGAACCAGCCCTGCACTCCTGGCCTAAATCCTACCTGGTCATAGTGTCATAGTGTATTATTCTTGTGATAAGTTGCTGTAATCTATTTGCTAATATTTTGTTTAAGATTTTTGCATCTATATTCATTAGAGAAATTAGTCTATAATTTTCTTTCTCTGTTTTGACTCTTCCTGGTTTAGGTATCAGCACCATATTTGTATCATAAAAAGAATTTGGTAAGATTCCTTCTTTACCTATTTTACCAAAAAGTTTATATAGTATTGGAATTAATTGTTCTTTAAATGTTTGATAGAATTCGCATGTAAATCCATCTGGCCCTGGAGATTTTTTCCTAGGGAGTTCATCAATGACTTGTTCAATTTCTTTTTCTGAGATGGGGTTATTTAAGTATTTTACTTCCTCTTCTGTTAATCTGGGCAATTTATGTTTTTGTAAATATATATCCATTTCACTAAGATTGTTAAATTTGTTGGCATGTTGTTGGGCAAAATAATTTCTAATTGTTGTTTTAATTTCCTCTTCCTTGGTGGTAGTTTCACCCTTTTCATTCTTAATACTAGTAATTTGGTTTTCTTCTTTCTTTTTTTTAATTAGATTAACCAAAGGTTTATCTATTTTATTGGTTTTTTTCATAAAACCAGCTCTTAGTTTTATTTATTAGTTCAATAGTTTTCTTAATTTTTATTTTATTAATTTTTCCTTTGGTTTTCAATATTTCTAATTTGGTGTTTAACTGAGGATTTTTAATTTGTTCTTTTTCCAGTTTTTTTAGTTGTATGCCCAATTCATTGATCTCCTCTTTTTCTATTTTATTTATGTAGGCATTTAGAGATATAATACTTCCCCTAAGAACTGCTTTTGCTGCATCCCATAAGTTTTGGTATGTCATCTCATTATTGTCATTCTCTTGAATAAAATTATTGATTGTTTCTATGATTTGTTCTTGGACCCAATCATTTTTTAGGATTAGATTATTTTGTTTCCAATTATTTTTTAGTCTATCTTTCCATGGCCCTTTATTACATATAATTTTTATTGCATCATGATCTGAAAAGGATGCATTTACTATTTCTGCCTTTCTGCATTGGATTGTGAGGTTTTTATGCCCTAGTACATGGTCAATTTTTGTGTATGTGCCATGTACCGCCGAGAAAAAAGTATATTCCTTTCTATCCCCATTCAGTTTTCTTCACTGGTCTATCATACCTAACTTTTCTAATGTTCTATTCACCTCCTTAACTTTCTTGTTTATTTTGTGGTTAGATTTATCTAGTTCAGAGAGGGGGAGGTTGAGGTCCCCCACTAGTATAGTGTTGCTGTCTATTTCTTCCTGTAACTCCCTGAACTTCTCCTCTAAGAATCTGGATGCTATACCATTTGGTGCATACATGTTTAGTAATGATATTACTTCATTGTCTATGGTGCCTTTTAGCAGGATGTAGTTTCCTTCCTTATCTCTTTTGATAAGATCTATTTTTGCTTTTGCTTTTTTTACTTCAGCTGAAGCATAATATATTTTGCTCCATCCTTTTACCTTTACCCTATATGTGTCACTCTTTTTCAAATGTGTTTCCTGTAAACAACATATTGTAAGGTTATGGTTTTTAATCCAATCTGCTATACGCTTCCATTTTATGGGAGAGTTCATCCCATTCACATTTACAGTTATGATTACTATCGGTGTCTTTTTCTCCGTCCTTTTTCCCCCCCTATTTATGCTTCTCTTTCTCCTTTTTCCCCCTCACTAGTGTTTTGTTTTTGACCAGCGCCTCCTACAGTCCCACCTCCCTTCTATTATCCCTTTCCCTTTTCTTCCCCTTTACCTTTATTGCTTCTTCCCTCCCTTCTAGCCCCCCTCCCTTTTCTTTCCCCTTTTGCCTCCTACTGCCTATAGTTCGAGTTGGATTTCTATACCTAACTGATTATGTTATTCCCTTCTTGAGCCAAATCTGATGAGAGTAAGGTTCAAACAATGCTCATCCCCCTCCCTTCTTTACCTCTGCTCTAATAGGTTTTTGTGTCTTTTCCTGTAATGTAATTTATCCTTGTCTGCCTCCTCCTTTCTCAGTACATTTTCTTAGCTCAGACTAATCCACTTACTTGGATCCATTTAACCCACTTGATTAAATTTTTTTTTTATCATTACATCAAAGTCAACTTATATCCACCCCCTTTATGTATACTCCTTTAACATGGTATAATAACAATACAGTTCTCAAGAGTTGCAAGTGTCATCTTCCCTTGTAGGGAGGTAAACATTTTGCCCTTATGAACAACATATTGTATCTTTCTGTCCCATTTACCTTTTTATGTCTCTCTTGAATCTTGTACTTGAAGATCAAATTTTTTGTTGAGCTCTGGTCTTTTTATCAGGAACATCTGGAAGTCCCCTATTTTGTCGAATATCCATCTCCTTCCCTGAAAAATCATGCTCATTTTCACTGGGTAGTTACTCCTTGGCTGCATTCCAAGCTCCTTTGCCTTATGGAATTTCATGTTCCATGCCCTACGGTCTTTTAATGTAGAGGCTGCAAGGTCCTGTGTAATCCTGACTGTGGTTCCATGATATTTAAATTGTTTATTTCTGGCTGCTTGCAGTAATTTCTCTTTAATCTGGTAATTTTGGAATTTAGCTATTATATTCCTTGGCGTTTTCAATTTGGGATCTCTTTCATGCAGGCAGTGATGGATTCTTTCTATAATTATTTTACCTTCAGGTTCTAGGATTTCAGGACAGTTTTCCTTTATGATTTCCTGAATGATATTGTCCAGGCTCTTTTTTTCATCATGACTTTCAGGTAGGCCCATAATTTTTAAATTGTCTCTCTTGGATCGATTTTCCAGGTCAGCTATTTTACCCATGAGGTATTTTACGTTTTCATCTATTTTTTCATTTTTTTGTTTCCATTTGACTGATTCTTGCTCTCTCATAGAGTCATTAGTTTCCATTCATTCAATTCTAATTTTTACCATATTGTTTTTTTCTGTTAGATTTTGTACTTTCTTCTCCAATTGGTCAATTGTATTTTTAAGGGATTTATTTTCTTCATTGTACTTTTTTTCCAATTGGCCAATTGTGTGTTTTAGGGACTTGTTTTCTTCAGTATACTTTTTTTCCAATTGGCCAATTGTACTTTTAAAGGACTCCTCTACCTCTCTCATTTGACTTTTAAAATCTTTCTTGAGCTCTTCTAAGAAGGCTTTTGGGGCTTCAGACCAGTTCATATTCCCTTTTGATGTTGCAGATGTGGGTTTGATGACAGTGTTGTCCTCTTCAGAATTTCTGTCTCGATCTCCACTCTTCTCATAATAAGAATCTATCGTACGTTTCTTTTTACTCATGGTGTTTCTTTATTCCCTGGCCTTTAAAGAGATTATGCTCTCTTGCTGAGGAGCAGAGGTCACTGACCCAAGCTTCTTGTGTTGGGAGCCTAGGTCTTGGTCACTGGCTTTGGGGGCTGGGGCCTCTTAAGTTGGCAATTGGAGGCTATTGGGTTCTGGCAGCTTATCTGGTATTGGGCTGGAATCAGCAAGGCTGGGACTTTCAGGTAAATCTAGGTTGTCTGCTTTTCCTTTCCTTTAGCTTTGTTTAGCTCCTTTTAGATAAGTGCTGCCAGGTGCTTATCTGCCTGGGGCCCCTTGCAGTGCTGCCTCCCTTATTTCTGTTGAGGTACTGGGGGACTTCTTTGCTGTAGAATGCCAAGGCACCTGGTGGTTTTCTGAGCTGGTTTCCACCAGTTACCCCACCCTCACTGAGGCACTCGGAGGTACAGCTGTTGGTGTTTGCCTGCTCAACCACCTGGGCTTCGGGATCTCCTCCTGGTTGGCAGTTGGAGGCTGTAGGGTTCTGACACCTTACCTGGTGTTGGGCCGGAATCAACAAGGCTGGAACTTTTTGGCACCTCTAGATTGCTTTCTTCAGCTCCTGTCAGACAATGCTGCTGGTACTTATCCGCCTGGGACCCTTTGTAGTGCTGCTTCCCTTATTTTTGCTGAGGCACTGGGAGACCCGTATGCTGTAGAATGCCGAGGCACCAGAATCTCCTCCTGGTGTGCTAAAGTGGGTCTTTCCACTAGCTGGCTGGGTGACCCCTGGTTCTGTACTGCTCCCCTTCCCCCAGGGTAAGAGGGGCCTTTCCTGTTAATCCTTCTAGCTACCTGGGCTACTGCACTGCTGTACCCTGTCTTTCTTCTGGTTCAGCTGTTCCAGGGTTTTTTCTGGGGTGATATTTTCTGGGTTTTCAGAGGTTGATAGGGGAGGGTGAGAGTGACTACCTTTTTACTCCACCATCTTCGCTCCCTGAAGCAGAACCCAAATACGTTTCTTTCTAAAACTATTTAAGATTTTGGGATCTGTTCTCATGACCACAATATACGTATGTGTTTGTGTGTGTTTATATACATACACATATGTACATAGATATATACACATGTGTATATATCCCTACACATAAGTATATTGTGTATGTGTGTCTGTGTGTGTATCCTTCCCACCTCTCACCTCCCCTAGCACCTAGTAATGTCAGGCTCATAGTACCATAGCAGTTGCTCAGCAAATACCTAAGGATATGTTGTTCTCAGAACTCAAGCCCATGGTGGCCCATCTACACTGTGATCCATTCAGTGCCTCACACATTGCTTTTCCAGGGTCATAGTGCCTTCAGTTAGGCCTTTACTAGGTTTCACCTTAGAATTTCTAGGACAAAATTCTTTTCATTAACCCTTTGAAAAACAAATTCCAAAATCTATTCAGTCTTTACTTGCAAACTGAAACAGTTTTATTTACTTATTCCATTTAGTTAAGCTTTTTTTCCTCTAAGGAGCTCCGATAATGTATAAGGCAACTAAAAAGATCTATAACAATGAGATTTCTGGGCAGCCTTAACTAGTTATTTAACGGGAACGGGAAGCTCCTAGCACAGATTGGGGCAGGGGGAGATTTTAGCTGGTTTGATTTATTTCGGCAGATATCATTGGCCAATGGCCTATTAAATACTGCTGCCATGTCTAATCAGTAGCGGCCTGTGCCCTGTTGGTCCCACCATTTCATCTTGTTTGTTTACACAGAGGAAGAGACTTCACGTGACGCTCCCTTATGAAACAGTCCACCCATGGAGACACTTTAATTATCATTTAAGAAAGCAAGCTATCTGTTGTTTAGATATTTTTGGCAGTGTCCCTCCAACAGGGCTGATAATTGTAACTCCTGTCAGGAGATGATTGGCTTTTCCAAGTGTGATATCGCTGGATGCTCACACTGCTGGGGCACAAAAACAATGACAAATTCTCTCCCTTGGTTGCCTCTGCACTGGACAACTGGGTAAAACGTACAATAGAGAACCCACAGCTGATTGCTAGGTTTTGAGTTCTGGGGAGACAAGCAGTCATCTTTCCATGAATATGCTGAGAATCAAGAATTCAAATTTCAACAATAACTGTGTAGCTAGCAGGTAGGGTCTCATTCCAGTTCAACACAACAGGAAGAAAAGGATTCAATGGCTGATGAATTATAGAGAAATCAGGAAATATTCATTGATGCCATTGATAAATTTCTACAGTGTCTGGCTTAAAAAAAACATATCGCAGATTAATTCGAATTCCCTTATGACAGAATTCCACTTTTTGATGAGCAAAGATTTTTTAACAGAGTTAATTATGCTCTGAAAATGTCAATCTCGTGGCAACAATGGCTTCCCCTCTTACTAAATGATTGGGGCCCAGAAAAATTGCTGAGATGGTAACTACATACCCCGAGAGGACATAAAGAGAAGGCTTAAATCTAGGTTTTATTACCATAATAAGGTCCACCTGCATTCCTAGCTGAGAGCCACCTGAAATCTGATGTTCTAGAATTTTTGGCTCACGTGTTGCTAGTCTATGAATAGAATAGTAAACAATGGTTCTTTCCTACTTTTATTCTACTGAGAGTTTGTCACTTTGGCAAGTTGTAGTTTACAATGTGGGCCAAACAACTCTATTGAAATGTATACACACCTGAAAAGCCATTTGATGCTATGACAAAACTTCTCTCCTTCTGGTGTGGCCAGGATGCTATGAACAGACCTGGATTAATTCATCTCCTCTTCCTCCTCCTCTTCCTCTCCCTCCTCCTCCACTCCAGACAGATGGAACTGAAATCCAAGGGTAGGTGCTACCATAAAGACTGCCCTGTCTATAGGGCTTGGTCTTCTCAGAATCCAGAAAATTTCCCTATTAGCTGCTTTTACTCCTTAATAGAAGCCTGAGTCTCCTAGTAAAACTGTTTACCAATATCCTTAGGTTATAAGCCCTCTATTAGACCAGAGAATAAGGGTCATCTCTTAGCTGGGGAATGAAAAGTCAAGTCAACAAACATCTTTCAAGCATCTACTGTGTGCCAGGCACTAAGCTAAGCACAAGGGATACAAGAAAGACAAAAGCAGCCTCTCTCCTCAAGGAGCTTATAGTCTAGACAACATACAAACAAAAAACATGCAGGATAATTGAAGATAATCTCAGAGGGAAGGCATTTGGCATTAAGGAGTACTAGAAAGAACCATTTTAAGCTCTCCTTTGGTTCCCTCCACTTTGAACAATTTGGTAAAATTATCAATATGGTAAAAGGAGCACTGGTCTCTAATTTTAGTGAGACAGGTTGGGAAAGTGTAATGAGCACTGACTCTGGGGTTCTGGAGGACTTACATTTAAATCCACCTGACACTTACTACCTGTGAGACCTTGGGCAAGTCTTTTGATCTTTCTGGGCCTCTGTATAATGATGGGAGGGCAAATGGATGGGGTTGTGCTGAATGGTTTCTGAGGTCCCTTCTAAAGATTCTATGAAGCATTTGAGCTTTCTAACACTAAGAAAGTGGGACAGAAAAGGAAAGGAATTCTGCCAGTCATCCACCTGTAGACATCAAACAGGTAGGAGGGGAACCAAGAAAGAATGTCATTAAAAATGAAAAAGAAGAGAGTGTCCAGGAGGAAGGGATGGTGCCAACAGTGTCAAACACTGCAGAGAAGTCAAGAATAGTAGCTCACATTCATGTAACTCTTTAAAATTTGTAAAGTACTTAATATACATCATCTAGATGGCAGAGTGGATAGAGAGCCAGGGGTGGAGTCAGGAAGACTTGAGACCCTGAGCAAGTCACTTAACCTCTACCTCAGTTTTTTCATCTGTAAAATGGGGACAATAGTAGCATCTACCTCACAGGGTTGTTGTGAGGATCAAATGAAATGATATTTGTAAAGTGCTCAGTGCAGTACCTGGCATGTAAGTGGGTGCTAAATAAATATTAGCTATATATTATCTCAAAGCCACTGCCCTTTGAGGTTGGTACTATTATCATCTCAATTTTACAGATGAGAAAACTGAGGCTCAGAGAGCTCCAGTGACTTGTCCAATGTCACATAGAAGCATCTAAGACAGGATTTGAACCCAGATTTACCAATTCCAAGGTTATCAGATGTAACAATGAAGAGATTGTTCATAACGTTGAACAATTTCAATCTGCATAAACACTAGAAACCAGGTTGTGAAAGGCTGAGAAAACAGTAGAATGAGAGACAAGCCACCAAAGGCAATTGCGCTCCAACCTGCGTCTAGGTAGTAAACGAATTAAGTCTAGTCACAGCAATTTCTCTGAATATCTCTTTCACCCACAATGCCTTTAACTACATGATGAAACTAGGATAAAGCTGTCTTTGGTTTGACAGAGGTCTCTTGGGCAAAGAAGATTTTATCGGTAACAGCTAGGTGGCACATTGGATAGAGCACCAGCCCTGGAGTCAGGAGGACCTGAGTTCAAATCCGGCCTCAGACATATGATAATCACTAGCTGTGTGACCCTGGACAAGTCACTTAAACCCAACTGCCTGGCCAAAAAAAAAAAAACAAACCCAAAAAAACACCATTATTATCTGTATCATAGGAAGACCTGAAAGGGACCTTAGAGGGCATCTAAATATAGAATCATAGTTCTAAAGTTGGAAAGAACTATAGTGTTCTAAGCCCAACCCCATGATTTGACAGTTGAGGAAACTGAGTCCCAGAGAAGTTAACTAACTTGCCCAAGGTCACACAGGTTGGTTAAGTGGCAGAGCTAGGATTTAAACTCAGATCTTATGACATCAAGTTCAGCACTCTTTCTGCTGTGAACTACATCTTTATTATACAGATTGTTATCTATATCACTATTACAAATACCATGAAGCCATTGTTGAATCAGGAAGAAGCTTTCTCAATGTTCTGGGAAGGTCCACATATGTAAGTGCATGCATGTGGGAGCACATGTATCTACAAATACATACCTTTTTATTCTGTATTCCCCATTCGAATTTCCTTCCCCTGTTTCGACTTCTCTGGGTACTATAGAGGTTACAGACAATCCGAAGCGCCTCATTTCCCCACATGAGTCTCCACCCCTAATTACGTCTCCCACTCCCCACAATTCTGCAACTCTGGTCCTTGCTTGGGGACACCTCTTTTTATGTTAACCGCAGAACTGGTTTTCCCCTGTTAGTCTATTCACCACCAACAGTATTTTCTTATTCTAATGTAACTCCCTTTTATTCAACTTCCACCTAGCTCCCGTACTGCATTCCTTAAGGTTTCCACTTGGCTTTTTAGTGGAAATAATAACAAAAAAAACCAAACTATTTCTCTGACTCCAAACTCAGATTAAGTGATATGCAGAAGCAACATCCATATATCCCACACAGATAAAGAATCTAAGACCCACAGGGGCATTCTGGGGTAGAGATAGTACTGACCTCAGGGTGAGAAAACCTGAGTGAGTCCTAGTTCTGTTACATACTAGCTCTGTGATTGTGGGCAAGTCACTTCTCAAAACTTTGGTTTCCTCACCTGCAAAATGGGAGCCGTTGATTGATTGATTTCCTTCCTTACAGGGTTATTGTGAGGAAAGGAAACTAAAGCTCTTTATCAATTAACTTGCTTTTAATGCATTGAGAAAGTATATTCGAAGAGAGAGAAAAAAATCAGAGCGGGTATGAACAGTCAAATTATCAAGAAGTTGGCTCTTACCCAAATGATAAACATAACCAGAAAAGAAAAAGGAAGGAAATAAAAAAAGATTATAAGGGCATCAGATTAAGACAAGAGACATATAAAGGATCATTTGTGTGTGAGAGAAGTCTAAAAGGTTACCAGATAGTTAAAAATTGTTATTGTAATTACTGGGACATCAGAAATGTCAGACTAGGTCAGACCTCTGGTCCATCCCGCCCAATATTCTTTGTCTAACATGGAAATCAAAAAAGACAAGCTGTGGAAGGAAGAATATAATTAATCCTCCATAACATTACATTTCTAAAGGTTAGTAATGTACCCCTAAGACATCCCTAGATTCCTTTCTCCATCATGGATCTGTCGTCCATTAATTCACCTAGAATCCTTTTTAAACCTACATTCAGTCTTATCACCCTGTAGGGGGTCTATTTTTTAAAAAGTCATTTCCATCATCATAATCTAGCCACATATTAAACAGAAGGCATCCTTTGCTTTTCCATTGGTAATAACATCCTGCCTCCAAGGAGATGGCCTTACAATGCTTTCACGAAGAAAAGGAAAAAGTGAGTCATTCATCACAAACTTATAACCAAATCATTTTAGGTTAATCTCTCTAATCAATCACCTCAAAGTCTGCTGGGGTGGAAAATACTGAGATATAGTACAAAAGAGTATAGATGCCATTCATAAACCAGGGAAAAAAAAGTACTCCTGCATGAGCCAGACTCTTGTTACAAGAAAGGACATTGAGAGATCATCTTCTGCAAAGCTGCCATTTTATAGATGAGGAAACTGAGGTCTGGAGAGGCAAAAGTAGAGAAAGCACCAGATGTAGAGTCAGAATACCTCAGTTATCAGGGAGCTTAAGAAGTTTAGAGAAGTTCCTCCAAGTTCTCTCTTAGAGCAACACTCTTAGTCTGGGTTCGATGAGGGATAGGATGAAACGAATCCTTGCAAGTTGTTTGACATTTAACAAAAGGTGGCTGATTTTAACTCAGCTAAGATATGGACCAAGGAAACAGGGGTACTTAGCTCTGCTAGAGCAGGGACAACCATCTTCATAAGGAAACAGGTGTGGTCAGCAAGGCATGGTTGCTTGAGCAGGGGTGGGGAACCTGCAGCCTTGAGGCCACATGTGGCCCTCTAGGTCCCCCAAGTGTGACCCTTTGACTGAATCTAAACTTTACAGAACAAATTCTTTTAATAAAAGGATTTGTTCTGTTAAAACTTGGATTCAGTCAAAAGGCTGCACACAAGGACCTAGAAGGCCACATGTGGCCTTGAGGCCGCAAGTTCCACACCCCAGTTTAGACCCTTTTAGATGACCTGGAAACTGCATCAGGGAAGCCAGGGCCAATCAAGATCCAGGAACAGCTTTGTTCTAGGCCTCTGCAGTGTTGTCTAGGGGCTTGGGGTGAGGAAAACTGCATTTAGGTTTATCAGGCCCTGGAAGCTGCTTCGTTTTCAAAGGAGTGTAGCTCGAGCCAGCTCTAATGATTGTTAGATTTTTCAGCATGAACTTAGAAATCAGCCACTACAAATCAGGGCTTGGTTTATTGTTTTGTCCATTGTCTAGACTCAAGAAAATGTTAATAATGCAGATTAATACAATTTTTTTTTCAGAGAGTTCAGTTATTAAACATTTACCGGCACACCCCTGGGTGAAGCCTCCCCATATTATGAGTGAGAGGAAAAAAAGCTGAGTCAGGGAAATGCTGGTCCAATTACAAGAGTGGAAAATAGGTTTTGTAAAGGAAGTTTAAAAGATTGAAGTGTATTCAGGGAAAGGATAAGAAGTAATTTCTATTCCTGTCTTCTAACATGCACAGGTCTGATCATGTCACTCCCTCGCTGAATAAACTCTACTGTCTCCTTTTAGGAGTAAACATTAACTCATCTGTGTGACATTTAAATCTCTTCACCACCTGGCGCCTTCCTATCTTTCCAAACTTCACATGCTTTATTACCACCATTCTGGAGGATGGACACTCACTCTATTCCCCGCCTCTCTGTGCCTTCATACCGGCTCTCCACCATGCCTGCAATGTGCTCCCTCCTCCCTTTGGCCTCCTGGAATCTTTCAAGCCTCAGCTCACCTGCATGAAACCTTTCCTGATTCCCCAGCACTTGGTGCCTTCCATATCAAAACTCACTTATATTCATTTTGTATAAATTATGTCTGTACTTACTTAATTGTTGTTTTAATTGTACTTAATTATTTTGTCTTTGTATCTCCAGCACTTAGCACAGGGTCCAGTAACATAGTAAGTGTTCAATAAAGGCTTTTTGATTTATCAATTGAATATATAAGGAGTTTTTTTTTATGAGATGGACTTAATTCAGTTCAAGAATCCATTATTAAACAACTACTCTGTGCACAGCACTGCACTAGTAGGCTAAGGAGTTGACTATGGAAATTTGAAGTAAAGGAAATAGGCCTACATTTAAGCAGGAGACATCTAAGACTAGTTACATAGGAGAGCTTCTCGGCTGTCATGTTGGTAAAATCCTGGAATAAGCTAGCAAAGATGATGGGAGAGGCTTTGGTCTCCAAGAACAGAATAGTCAACCACCACATGGAAGGTTCAGACACTTACCTTTATGGAAGCAGGAGGCTGTAATAAACATTTTAATTTCTATGACAGAGCCAAGATCCATGTGGAATTACCTGAAATTCTAAGAGGTAACATGTGACCCAGTTTCTCAGCATTGCAGGTGGAGTCCCACAAAATCGACATAGAACTTGCTCCTTGGGTAGAGGAAACCTTTTCTAGTGCAAATGACCATTATGATTACTAAACTGTATTATGACCCATTTCCTCTTTATTATACTTACAGGAATTCCTAACCTTACAATAAAATTGAGTTCTAATTTCCTTTATGAAAATATTGGGTTGGGGGTGGGTGAGATAGAGGTCTGCCATTGGGAGATTTTGAACTACTCTGACAGAGAATGAAGTCAATAAGGGTGTATTGGGTGTGAAGGAATTCCATTGGGACCCTGCTGTAGAAGTCCTGTGGTGTGTATTGTGCTCTGGAACTAGAAATTAAGCATGGCAGGCTGACCTCAGAGTCAAGCCTCTGCTTTATGGAACAAAGACTCCAGATTAAGCCCATCAACTTTTAAGAACTGAGGAACTTTGTATAAGTTTTACTTTACTTTCTCCAATTTCCTCTTCCCTTTCCCTCCAAAGAAAGGATAGAAATCCTAAATTTTCTGTTTCTTTTAAATGGCGCATTGGCTGTTTTCAGCAATACTTTTAAAAAGTGAACTATCTCTAGGGATAAAGATAAGATAGATCTCAGTTGCTTCTGAGTTATATATGCATTTGATTGTGTACAGAAAGTGAAGATGGGGGAATGGTAGTGACTAAATTGAATATATAGGATTTAACCCAGTTGAACATCTACTCACCTGACCAAATATTAAAGATTTTCCTACCTTGGGGCTTGACAAGCTTTGTAGGTGAAGAAGGATCTTATTTTTAATGATAACCTGTATTCTTAACCTCCCTAAAATAACAGAGAAAGAGATTCATGTGGATCTGATGGTCATCATCCTTGGTCTAAAATTGAGAACTCATTATTTGAAGTTGCTTTAAACATGGAGCTCCAGACAAAACCATCAGGCTCAAAAGTGAACAAAAAAGGATTGGGGAGGTCAATGGTCAAAGAAAAGTTATTCCCTGAACCAACCCAATGGGTACAAAGAGAAACATAGTTTGGCAGAATTAGTCCTTCCTCTTTTCATTTGGGAAGAGATAAAAAGAGCAAAGTACTGTTGTTCATGAGCTCTCTGAAATGAGAGAAGAGATAGAAGGCACAGTGCCCTGTAACAGCCATCAGGTGGTGCTGTTGGCCTAGGACAGCTTTGTTGATATCCAGATGGAACAAATGTATGTATACTCTTTCAGCAAAAGGGCCAAGATAAATCACAGGAATCACGTGGTCATAGAAAGAAATGGGTTGCAGGGAAGGAAGGAGTTTAGGTGATACAGTGGTAGAACATTGGACATGGAGTCAAAAAGACCTAACTCACCTCAGCCATTTACACTGTGTGATCCTGGGCAAGTCACTAAGCCATTGTCTGCCTCAGTTCCTTTATCTGTAAAATGGGGAAAATAATAGCACCTATCTCCCAAGTTTATTGTTACATAATATTTATAAAACACTTTGCCAGCCTTAAATTACTCTGTAAAAGCTATCTATTAAGAGTATATAATAGGCCCCAGACTTCCAGGAGCCAAGATGGTGTAGTAAGCAGGGAATTGTCTGACCTTCCCCATATTCACCTCCAAACAACTATAAAATAGCACCCCAAAACAAATTCTGGGGTGACAGAACCAGCAAAAAAACAGGTGAAACAATTTTTCCAGCCTTAGAAACTTGGAAGGTTGGCAGGAAAGGTCAGTCTCGCTCTGGTGAAAAGTGAGTGCAGCCCAGGACAGGAAGTATCCCAACAAGGTAGCAGTGGGCCTGCCTCAACAAGCCAGTGGGAAGTCCTGAGCCCCAGTGTGGCACCAAGTGAGCAGGTAAACATCAACACCAGCCCCACTCCATCACCACCACCATCAGATGCCTTAGTACAGTGCTGGGCAAACAGGCAGATGCCAGTGCCAGGGGCCCCATGTATCTTAGTGCAACACCAGGTGAGTCATTGGACACCCATAACCCCAAAGCATGATGGTCCCCTGTGGGCCTCATGGCAGCACCAGCGCAGCACCAGGCAAATAGCCAGGGCCTGCAACCCCACACAGAAGAAACTTAGAATAGTACCTCCTGTGCCCAAGAAGCAGAGCTCAAATTTAAAAGTAAGGGGAGTAGTGGATAGAGCAACAGCCCTGGAGTCAGGAGGACCTGAGTTCAAATCCAGCCTCAGACACTTGACACTTACTAGCTGTGTAACCCTGGGCAAGTCACTTAACCCCATTGCCTAGCCAAAAAAAAAAGGGGGGGGGGGGGGGAAAGGTTGGAAAAGAAGAGCAAAAACAAACAAACAAAAAAGGAATCTGACCATAGAAAGTGATTATGGTGACAGGGAGGATCAAGACACAAACTCAGAAGAGAACAACAATGTCAAAACACCTGTGGGCAAAGTTCTCTCCTCCCCAAAACTCAAGCCCAAAAGAACTACTGGAAGAACTCATAAAGGAGTTTAAAAATCAAATAAGAGAGGTAGAGGAAAAATTGGGAAAAGAAATGAGAGTGATGCAAGAAAGTCATGAAAAAGAAAACAACTCCTTAAAAAGTAGAATTGGCCAAATGGAAAAGGAGGTTAAAAAAAAAGCTAACTGAAGAAAATGACTCCTTAAAAATTAGAATTGGACAAATGGAAGCTAATGACTCTATGAGACATCAAGAATCAATCAAACAAAAAAAAGGAATGAAAAAATAGAAGAAAATGTAAAATACTGCATTGGAAAAACAACTGACCTGGAAAATAGATCCAGGAGAGATAATTTTACATATATAATACATATACACACATATATATATATGTATGTATATGCACACACACACACACACATATATATATATTTTAATTTCATTTTCCCCCAATTATGCTAAAACAATTTTTTTTAACATTTGGGGTTTTGGTTTTTTTTTTACGTTTTGAGTTCCGAATTCTATTCTTCCCTTCCTCCCCTCCCTCCCCCTTCCCTGAGATGGCAAGCAATCAGATATAGGTTATATGTGTGCAATCATGTAAAACATTTCCAGAAGAGAAAATTTAAGAATCACTGGACTACTTGAAAGCTATGACCAAAAGGAGGACCTGTACATCATACTTCAAGAAATTATCAAAGAAAACTGCCCTGGTATCCTAAAACCAGAGAGTAAAATAGACATTGAAAGAATCCATCAGTCACCTCCAGAAAGAGATCCCAAATGAAAACTCCCAGAAACATTATAGCCAAATTCCAGAACTCCTCAGTCAAGGAAAAAAATGTTGCAGGTAGCCAGAAAGAAAGAATTCAAATAGCGGCGATCCACAGTCAGGATTACACAGGACTTAGCAGCTTCAACATTAAAGGATCAGAGGTCATGGGATATGATATTCCCAAAGGCAAAGGAGCTAGGACTACAACCAAGAATCACCTGCCCAATGAAATTGAGCATAATCCTTCAAGGGGAAAAAAAGTGGCTATTAAATGAAATAGAAGGCTTTCAAGCTTTCCTGAGGAAAAGACCAGAGCTAAACAAAAAATTTGATTCTCAATATCCAGTCTCAAGAGAAGCATAAAATAGTAAAAAGTAAAGAGAAAATGTAAGGGATTAAATAAGGCTAAACTATTTACATCTCTACATGGGAATATGATACTTGTAATTCTTAAGAACTGCATCATAAACAGTTCAGTCAGAAGGAGTATACATAGACAGAGGGTACAGGTATAAGGTGACTGTGGGGAGATGACATAAAAAATTAATCAAGCAGGGAGAAAGAGGATTACACTGGGAACAGAAGGAAGGGAGAGGTAGAACAGGGTAAATTATCTTACATGAAAAGGCACGAAAGACCTATCCCCCTATGAAAATGGTGAATTTACCACCAATAAAGAAGAAATTGAAGCAATCATTAAGAAACACTTTGCTAAATTATATGCCAATAAATCTGACAATCTGAGCAAAATCAGTGAATATTTACAAAAATATAAATTGTCCAGATTAACAGAAAAGGAAACAAAATACCTAAATTATCCCATCTTCGAAAAAGAAATTGAACAAGCCATCAATGAACTCCCTAAGAAAAAATCCCCAGGGCCAGGTGGATTCACAAGTGAATTCTACCAAACATTCAAAGAACAATTAATCCCAATACTATATGAACTGTTCAGAAAAATAGGCAAAGGCCTACCAAATTCCTTTTATGACACAAATATGGTGCTGAAACCTAAACCAGAAATAGTCACAGAATACCTGTGTATGTTCTGAATCTGAGGCAAGGCCCCCTCCATTACATGTCATCACACATTTCCAGAAGTAGGCTTCTCAAGACTCCAAGTGGGTCAGTATTAGGAAGAGTAGATTGTGCATGCTCAGAGGGCTGAGCCCTTGTTAGCAAATCCCCCCAACAAATACACCATCCACATCTGATAATATATGTAATATTCTATGCCCCTGGTCCCCAATCTCTCCAATGAAAGGAGGATACTATATCATTTCTTCCCAGCAAAAACAATCTTGGTCATTATAAAGGATTCAGTTTTAAATAAAACTTTTAAAATATATATTTTTTTTATCTTCCTGGAATGAGACTAAGTTATAGCTGTAGTTTTGAAAATCTTTTCTGAACATATGTGATTATCACTAACCAGATTCTCATGGAGGAGTACATGTCAGACTCATCTCCCCAGCAGAGGAGGATTGTTGAAAGGCAGAAGGATATCTTACAACCTGCCCAATGTGGAACAATTCTAAATGAATTGCTGTTTTCAGGTATGAGCTTTGGGGTAGTCTGACATGTTGGTCAACCCTCACAGAGAAACCTCCAATGAGGTCTGGCTGGGATGTCTTTCCCAAGAAAATCCTTTGATGAAATATTGGTGAATATACTAGAAAATCCTATTCAGGAAACAGAGGAGGTGAACTTTCCCAAGAGAATACAGATAAAATTAGCTTCCAGAATAATAGTAATCTAGAATTGATGCAAAATGCTTGCATAAGGAATTTTTATCCTCTTCCAATGAAATTTCATTCTTCACTTGGAAAATGGAATTTTTCTTCCACACCGCCTCCAGAACAGCTAGTTTGGGAAAGTCATGCCTTTGAACTCCAAACTGGAGAGCAATGACGTTTCTTTTTAAAGTAAGCATAGCACATATAGGATCCAGAGCTACTCTCAACCCACTCCTACTGGCCAGCTGCAACCCCATAATTCAGCTACTTCTTAGCTTTCAAGGTCTAGGGATAGCCCTGAGGGGTTGGGGGCTGTCTTTCTAATTCTATAGCTTATGAATTCTCACAGTTGAACCTTCCCCTACATCTATTAGTTGACATTAGCCAGATTTAATTAGCTTTTAGAAATGGTGGCATAATTGATACAAAACATCCCCCCAAACCTCTCAGAATTGAGGGGAAAGAAAGGCTCAGCCTTAGAGCACATAATAGTGAAAGGGGTAATTTATATGAATTTCTCCTTAATCATTACATTTTTTGCTGATATTCTTGTAGGGTCCTGAAGCTATCTTACCACAATTCCTGATGCAGAGACACTAATGCTGGCTGCTACAATCCTGAAAACACTGCTAGAATGCCAATGCAAAATAGAAGTCCTCTAACCTTCCAAACTTCACAAGGTGTTCCTCCAGGTAAGGTCGGGGAAGAAGACAACCAAGGCTGAGGCTTGGACTCTTCTCTATGCCACCCCAAGCAATTCATTCCCAGGAGTTATTGAATTCATTTCTTAATTGGGTTTTCTACTTCCAAGCTCTCCCTACCCTGTTATAGCCTGCACAGCCCTGCCAGATTAATCATCCTGAAATATGCCTTTACACCATCCCTTTGCTCAAGAGGGGAGACTTGCTGGTCTGGAAGCCAGGAAGTTGAGTCCACATCCTATTCTTGACTCATGCTTGCTCTGTGACCCTGAGAAAATCACTTAACCTTTCAGCCTTCTAGGCAACTGTCTCAGATTATAAATAGCAGAGAAAGTACCAAACTGCATTGATAGAGGGTATTTATCATTGAGATCTCCTTATACCAATGAAAGAACAAGCCTGGTCCATATATATGTATGCATACACACATATATGTGCATACATACATGCCTATATATGTATACATACATACACACATATTCTATGACTCACAGGATAACTAGGTGACACAGTGGAAAGAGCACTGGGCTTGGAACCAGAAAAACTCACCTTCATGAGTTCAAATCTGGTGTTGGACACTTACTAGCTATGTGACCCTGGACAAGTCATTTAACCCAGTTAGCCTTAGTTACTCATCTGTAAAATGAGCTGGAGATGGAAATGGCAAACCACTCCAGTATCTTTGCCAAGAAAATCCCAAATAGGATTATGGCGAATCAGATGTGACAGAAACAGTTAAACAATAGTGCTATGACTTCCCCTTGCATATACAGAGAAATGGTCAGTGGGGTCCTTTGATGACCTTGAAGAACTTACAGCATAGGAAGCCATTATCTTACTTTGGGGGAATAAAAAGGAGAATTCCAGCTCTGCAGGGTTCCAGGTCTCAACCATGGAGAGGCATCCAAGGTCCTCCACAATCTAGCTCTATTTATTTCCAAATCATACCCCTGCCCTATGCAGAACTCTAGTGTAGTCAAAGTGGTCTGTGCATGGTTGCCTATACACTCCATGTGCATTCCAGCCTCTTTACTCATAACATTTCCTACCCAGGAGAAGGTTTCAGAAGAGAAGGATGGGCAATAACAGCTGGAAACCGCAGCCAGCTAAAGAAAAAGTAAGGATGGACCAAAGTATGAGAGGCAATGCTGGCCAGCAGTCGTGCACATTGTTAAGTGACTAAAGCTACTTGAGTCACCAGGACAGTATCACTCATTGTGACATATTATTGTTTTCTGTTATGATACCATTTTCTTTGACCTAAGAAAAAAGATAGCTTCTTTATTCTTTGAATCTTACATTAGAGGCAATAGACTGGATGGTGTTAGGCACTTAGGGTCCCAGGTTATCTGAGTGGGGCCATGAACCAAAGGAATAAGAAAGCTTCTAAAGCCTATCCAGGCCCTTCTGAGGCAAGGCCTACACAGAGAATTCCAACATTCCAAGGGCTGAGTTTTTTGACATGTGGATAGAACCTTATCTCTAGAGGAAATGGTGTTTTAGGAAAAAGACATGAGACCTAGAGTCAGGAGGTCCCAGGATTTGAATCCCAGAACTTAATACTTGTGTTACCATGGGCAGGTCTCTGATCCTCAGTTTCCTCATCTATAAAACGGGCACAATAATGCCTTCAGTATTTACTTCTCAGGGTGTTATGAATATCACATGAGGTAATGAATACACAGTGCTCTATAAACCTTCAAGTGCTATATAAATGTGAGCTGTTGTTAATAGCCCTTTCCAAACTGTAGGGCTGGGCTTTCACGATTCACATGTACTAAGATCAAACTTGTAGCATTTTGTACCTACACAATAATGAATCCATTACTACACTGACAAATGCCACCTTGGTCTCTGGCTTTAATTAGGTCGAGGTGCCAAGAATCATTAGGATCACCTATAAACACTATGCTTCAGTTTCCATGATGCCGTGGATCTCCTTTTGTAAAGAGAATAGTCCTACTTAGTGGTGTTTTTTTCCCCTCTAATTTTAGATGCTGTAAAAACAAGTTGCCTTGGATCTAAGACATCTCCAAAGGTCTCATGATGGAAAATGCAATCCACATCCAAAGAAAGAACTATGGAGTTTGAATGCAGATCAAAGCATACCATTTACTCTTTTTTTCTTCTGTTTTGTTTTGTTTCCTCTTTCTGCTGGTTCCTCCCATTGGTTCCAATTCTTCCTTACAACATCACTAATGTGAAAATATGTTTAATAGGAATATATATGTATAGCCCATATCAGATTGCGAGCCATCTTGGGGAGAGAGAGAGGGAGGGAGAGGAAGAAAATTTTAAAACTCAAAAGCTTATGGAAGTGATTGTTGATAAATCAAAAGAAATTAAGAAAAAAAGAAAAAAAACCAAGTTGCCTCAGTGTATCATCTAAAAATAAATTGTTAAGTCTTGCTTAACATTATTTTTTAAATTCAGAATTATGAACCTGGCGCATACTTCTGAAAGCACTGAAGTCCATCTCCATGTAGGCTCTCCTTGAATATAATTTAATAAACCATGACCTACCTTTTTCTTTAAAACATCCAGAGGTTCTGTCTCTATAACTGTTTTTGCACAAAAAGCCTAGTGACAGGTGGGTGAGGCTCAAGCAGGAAGAGGGAGTGAGCAGAGAACGAAAAGAAAGAGAAGTAGACAACAGTGTAATATAATAGAAAGACCCGTGACTTTGAAATCAAAGAACCTGCACTCAAATCTTGCTTCTGTCACTATCTTGTGGCCTTGAACAAATCACTTTGGGTCTCAGTTTCTTCATCTGTGAAATGAAGAGGTTAGACCAGATAACTTCTAAGGTCCATATCAAACTCTATATCTGGGTCCTTTGGAACTAGAGAGATTGAGACAGGGGAAGGGAGAGAGAAAAGAGAAAACGGAAAGAGTGAGGGAACAAAGAGCAAAGAGGGAATGTGTATGTGGGTAAATGGAGAGACAGAGTTAGAGACAGAGAGAGAGACAGAGAGAGGGAAGGAGGAGAGATAAGGGAGAGGAAGCCCCAGAAAGAACAGATTCTGAGCAGTGGGAGTGTGAGGGGACTGAGCTAGCAGTCCATGGTGCAGGGAGAGAAGGAAGAGAAGGGGAAGAAGACAAGATCACTCTCTGTGGTTACTGCGACCCAGTTTTGAAAGAACAGACTAATTACTTTGCAGAGGGTATTATCCAAATCCCAGGTGTCCATTCAGCTGAGGAGACAAAAGTTTATTCACTCTCCGTTTCATCATAATAGCAATTTCCCCATCTTTTCCATGTTAAAGGACCTGTTTTTTGTCCTCTCTTAAACCTCGGAACCTCCATGAAGAAATCTGGGGCTGAAGTTAATTAGAGGGATAATTTATTTTTCATTATCTCTGTTTGTGAGGACAAAAAATTATTGATAATGAAAGGCTGACTGCTTCAGTATGAACTCCGAGGCTAGGAAGGCAGGACCATGTGGGTTTTCATCTTTGTGTTTTTAGCATCTAACATGGTGCCTGTCATGATTATTTTCCTTTTTAGGTCTAGACCTGTGATTTCATCAGTGTAGGGAACTCTCCATGTGCAAAGACCCTCCACTGATGCAGATCAGCAACTCCTCTGTAACTTACAGTCTCAGGACATTGAGAGGTAGAGCAATATCCCGTCTGAGGCAGGGCCTGAACTCAGGTGCTCCTTCATTCTTATTCACTTTTTCATTCCTCTCCAGGTGGTGCTCCTGATTCTCCAGAGTTCTTTTCCCACCCAGTCACAGAAGTCATCCCTCTTACCCCTTCCTCTGATTGGTCAGTTCCTCCTTGGACCCTCCATTTTAAGGAAAGTACCCAAGCCAGCCATGTTCACACTTCATTCCTCTTCTGGCTCCACTCCTGAGTCTCTGGACTTTTTTCTCAACCACACCTCCTTCTGGGACCTTTAGCTTCCTTTTACATATTGTCTTCTCCCTTTAGAATGTATGCTTCATGAGGGCAAGCACTGTCTTTCTTAGCACAGTGCCTGACACATAGTAGGTGCTATAAAATGCTTATTCCTTTTCCCTTCCACTTTTTCTGTTGGTATAATTGATAGAATACTGGAGTGGGAGTCAGAAAGAGTGAGTTCAAAACCTGCCTAATATAATTACTAGCTCTGTGACCCTAGGTAAGTCACCTAACCCTCTCTGTGCCTCAGTTTCCTCAACTATGAAGTGGCCTCTGAAATACTTTCTAAATTTGTGATACTATAATTCTTGTCTACATCCTCCTGCATAGAATGGGTTCACCCAATCTGTCAGGAGCTATCCCCTAGATCTCAAGATAGCATGGATACCAATGGAGCGCATGAGATGCTTGATGATGCTATGCTCTGACTATACATGACCATTCCTTCTTTTCCTTTCCCGTATCTTCCTTGATGATATCCTTCATGTCATTTCTCCTGTACAGTTCTCATCACGTATTCACTTCCACCACGTGCATCTCCATTGCTCCATGACTAGGTGACCTCCAAATGTAATTCTTCGGAGTCTTTTTGCCATTTTTGTCTTCCAATCTGTAGGCACTTAATAAATACTTGTTGGATTGGATTAGAGACTGTGGTAGTTCAGTCATATATCATCACTGGATGAATATTATTGTCAAAAAGATGAGTTGTTGGGTTGGTTTTTTTTTCAGGGAAAAGCAGAATTCCCTTCCTAAGAATTTAATCTAAATTGAGCACATTTTCAGCTACACACATTTTATTAACTTCACATCAATGCTAAGTATATAGCCATGACCCTTGGGCAATTCAACCAGCATGACTTTCTTTACAAGTTGCCTTTTGAAGGAATAAGTACAAAAAGTCACATTGTTTTAGAACAAAGCCAGGACCCTAAGAAGAGAGCAATGCACCATCAACCTGTAGCCTCAATCTTAATGTAACTAATTTTTTTTTTCAGTTACCTCATAGGACCTGAGGAAAGAGTGGCCCTAGGTTTACTGGGAGTTTTATTAGAGATTTTCAGAGAAAGACCAACCATTTACCTGTTACTAAAGCCTGAGCTCACTGGATCACAATTTATCATGTTACATCCTATGTCATTTTCTTAGATATTTCATTCAGAAAATTCTCTGCTTATAATAAACATATTAAATATATGTTCCCCTGTCTAAGGAAACTTAGCGTGTAAAAATCTGAGTTTACAAAACAGATTGGAAGGTAATTACACTATACAAGACCAAACCACTGGGCTCTTTCCTATAGCCAGATCTACTAGAGAATTTAAAATATGATTAGATTTATACTTCCCTCCCCATTTTTGTTTAACAAGTAACTTTTAGGGAACTCTTATTGTTTAAGGTTTACATCTCTGTTTATGAGAGGCAAAAGTTAGAGTGGCTAAATTAGCCCTATCAAAGGGGCTGGTATTTGAACAACTATAATTTTCTTTGATTTTTCTTAAAATGAAGAGAATAATTGATCCCTTTTTCTGATCCATCTTAATCCTTTCATTTGGTAGCAAATGTGTCTCCAAATATGAGATTTGGGGGCAAATGAGGCCCATACAAAGAAAGGAAAAGGAAAAAAAAATCATGTACAAAACTTAGGTGCCCCAAATGAGACCTATTGAAGGATGTTCTGTATAAGTCCACAGAGGCCTCAGGAGAGATGAAGAAGGAAGGCTGAGAATGCTCCAACTCTCCAAGTTTGCATCCAGCACAACTGAGTTGTACTGAGAGAAGGAAGAAAGGGGAAAGGCTGTGTAGAAGTCCCAAAGATGGTTTCCCAGCTTTCTCCCTTTGTGCAGGAAAAGTCCTATCTCTGGTTAAGGGTGCTCCCTTTCTTCAGATAGTTTCTACGGCAATGAAATCATAATGATTAAAAACAAGAATAACTTTTCAATTAGATTTAAAGATATGAAGCAAAAAATAACCAACACCCAATAAGACTATGGATGTACAGGAAAATAAACAACTGGGATGGACAAAGTATCCCCAGGGAGCTTTCACTGTCTCTAAATCTCTCAGTTGGTGCTGGGAGAAGGGCCTTGGCCTGTTTTCTCAAGTGAGAGGACAAAGACTTTTCGATGAAAGTGTTTTTATACCTTTCCCCTAGATAAACTATTGGGTGTACAGAATAAACTTCCAGCACTCATGGATTCTAATATTAGGGGAAAGGGGTCTCCATTACTAATATATCTATACATAAATATATGCATGCATGAACATATTCTCTAGTATGCGATATCAGTTCATTTCTATTGCTAGACTATGAATGGAACTTAGTTACAACACTTTTAAATAGCAAACATATCCTTCTACACATAAAATACGATAGCCAGTATTCATATAACAAAAGGTAGCCAGATGGCTCAATGGATAGAACTCTGGGCCTGGAGTCAGGAAGACCTGAGTTCAAATTTGGCCTCAGATACTTACTAGCTGTGTGACCTTGGGCAAATCACTTAACCTCTATTTTGTCTTGGAGGCAGCTAGATGTCTCAGTGGATAGAGTACTGGGCCTGGAGGCAGGAAGACTTGTGTTCAAATCTAGCCTCAGATACTTATTAGCTGTCTGACCCTGGGCAAATTCACTCAAACTCTCTTTGCCTCTGCTGGAGAAGGAAATGGCAAACCACTCCAGTATCTTTGCAAAGAAAACCACACGGACAGTACTGGCATGTTATCGTCCATGGGGTCATAAAGAATCAGACACAACTGAACAACATTTATATAGCACTTGAAGGTGTGCAGAGCACTTTACAGATATCATCCCATTTTGTCCTTATAACAACCCTGGGAGCTATTATCATCCCCATTTTACATATGAGGAAACTGAGGCACAGAAATTAAATGACTTTCCCAGAGTCACAGAGCTATGTGTTTGAGTCCAGATTTGAACTCAGGACTTTGAGACTCCAATACCAATGCTGTAGCTATTATGTTACTTAGCCAACTTGCTAAGTTATTATGAGAAGGGTCATAGCAACCATACTATGAAATGAACTAAGGCCATCAGTTTAGTGGGCCCATAACCCTGGCCTTGGAGTTGGAATATCTGGTTTCAGGTCCTGCCTCTCATACATCAGAATGTAGATTTTAAATCTATGATCTCTGCTAAATCTATCACGGTCCTATGTTTGCTTCATCAGCCTAGATTCCTGAATTTCAGGTTTTCTGTGGCTCAAACTCTCTGCCTTTGAGACTCTCAATATTGGAGAGGCAGCTCCCTGGACCTGAAAAAGGACAAATGAAAGGATCGTAGACTAAGGCTCATTCTCAGGGACCATATGGCCTTAGGGTGATAGGTTCAGAGAGAAGAAGACCCTAAGGCTTTACCTCCTTACCATTGTCAACCTTTCTTCTCATCTAGGTCCACTAGAATTTATTTAAGAGAGAAAAGGAGGCTCTTTGCCTGTCCTTTCGTCATTGTCTTCAATACTCAGAAGTTTAGATCTTCAAAAAACCTAGGACTCATTGTAGGACAACATTTATTCCTGTGACCTTGTTTGATATGACATTTCCACACTAACCTTCTTTCTGAGCAGGAAAATTCTACTCTCCTCCTAAAACTGAAGGCTCCTTCATGTTCTAACCCATGCTACACTCTTGAGACAGGGAGGGCTCCAGAAGCCAATCATATTTTGGCTAAACACCTAGCATAGGCCCAACACTGGGCTAAGTCTGAAGGGAGAACAAGAAAATGAGAATGACCCTGCCATCAGGGAGTTTGCAATTTTGGGGAGAAACAAGATAAACACAGAGCAATACCCAAAAGTCACTCATTGGCGTGGCTCAGACTTCAAGTATTCAGAGAAGAAAAAGATTGGTTTGGTGGCATAGTCAGAAAAAGGAACAAAAATGATAACATTAGTACCTGACATTTATACAATGCTATAAAATTAGAGGACTTTATATTCATTATATCATTTTGAGCTTTGCAACAACCCTGAAAGAAAGGTTAATACTACAACTATCATTATCCCCATTTCTCAAATGAGGAAACTGAAGCTCAGAAAAGCTAAATGACACAGCCATCATGATACAGCAAATAAAGTGTTAGAGGCAGGAAGGGATCTGCTGGTAAATGTTTAACAACCAGCTGTCCAGGAAAGGGGGGAGGGGATGTATATACAACTTACTCTTAAGTTTAATTTGCATTATTTAGCATTTTTCCCATCACTGCCTTAAGTCTAGGCAATCAACAAAACAACAAACCAAGCCCCAATCTGTAGTGTTCATTAATTTTCAAGGTGTAAATGTTCACATTGAAAATATATCAATTACTTTGAGAGCCAGCTGGACTCCAACACACCCCAGGAGGTGGAATTCAAGCCTAAGTCTTCTTGACTTGGCTTAAAGGAATGGTCAGGATTTGCATAATTATAACAACAACAACAACAACAAAAACAACAACAACAACAACAGTAGTAGTAGCTAGCATTTACATGCTAGCTTGACTTGCCATGAAGGAATGCATAGGATTTGGATAATAATAATAATAATAACAACAATAATGATAATAGAAACTAGCATTTATATGGGCCGTTAAGGTTTACAAATATTATCTCATTTTCTCCTCACCCTGGAAGGCAAGTACTATTATTATCTCCATTTTATAGATAAACAAACCAAGTAGACAGAGGTTAGGTGATTGCCTAGAGACACACAATTAATATCTGAGGACAGATTTGAACTTAGGTCTTCCTGATTCCAGGCCCAGCTCTCTATCCACCAGGGGAGAGGAGTAATCACTCGTATATCTTCACAGCTGACCTGCTGTAGCATTACTAGGTTGGCATATTTATATTAGTAAGGGTTTAAAAGTCTGTGATGGGCACCGGTGGGTGGTGACCCTCAAGCTGAATTTAACTCATTTTCCTGAAGTTAAACAAATATTACTTTAAATATGTGGAAATGAGGGTCTCTTATGTTTGTGGTGCAATAGTACACAAAACAATATATGGATGGGCATGTTAGCCTGGGGACCCGACCCTGATGCTTTAAAAAATAATTTTCCTTCCTCTAGTAGGAGGTGTGTTTTTTTTTTTAAAGGCCGTAAGTCCTTCTGGGCCTTCCTAAGGCTGCAACAGTCTAATTTCAAAAACGGGCAGAGTTATTCATGGAACTCTAATCACCAAAAATAAATTGCGTAGGAAAGTAACTATATGGATCTAATACATGAATTGAAACAGCTCCTGGATAAGGACCTGTCCCCTTAATAGTGAGAGCCAAATGAAGGGAATACTGGTGTGAGTTTTTACATTGTCAGTTTATCTTACGAACTTTCCAAAACACTCAGGTTCAGAGTAGGGGAAAAAATACTAAAGAAAATAAGCAAGTTTACAGGTATGCTGGGTCAGGCTGAATGATGAGACACTTGGGAAAAGAGGACAGAGCAAAGCAGAGTAGAAAGAAGCCAGGACTGATTATGCCCCTCATTCAACATGGGACCTTGGGGAAGTCACTTTATCTTGCATCCAAGCAAAATTGAAAGATTTTTGGAGAACAAAAATAAAATAAAACAAAACAAACAACAACCAAAAAAAAAAGCCAGCTGTGTTTGAATCCTTTGCTGCTACTTACTCTCTGTATGGTCTTGAGATACTTCCCCTCACTGAGCCTCAGTTTCTTTTTCTGTAAAATGAGGGAGTTGAACTGTATGTCCTACAAGGTCCCATCTAACTCTAAAGCCTATGATCTGTACAAAATAGGAAACTAATTGGTGCCTACTCTAAGTGGGAGAAGAATGGGGGCAGAATAAGCACTTGATAGCACCTACTTTGTGCCAGGCATTGTGCTAAATGCTGTTTACAATAATAATTCTGGGAGGGAGATACTATTATTATCCCTATTTTACAGTTGAGGAAACTGAGGCAAACAAATTAAATTACTTGCCCAGGACCACACAACTAGTAAGTAAATAAGGCCAAATTTTGAACTCAGGTCTTTCTGACTCCAGGCCCAGTGCTTCTACCCACTGTACCATTTAGCTTTCTCATGATAAGAAGTATAATAATAGCCCTACTATTATTAGTCCCTACATAAACCCTCATAGGATTTTTGTTAATTAATTTTTGTTAAAAACAAATTCTAGGTCTATATCCCAAAGAGATCATAAAAACAAGAAAAAGACCCACATGTACAAAAATATTTATAGCAGCTCTTTTTGTGGCGGCAAAGAATTGGAAACTGAGAGGATGCCCATCAATTGGGGAATGGTTGAACAAGTTGTGTTATATGAATATAATGGAATACTATTGTGCTATAAGAAATGACGAGCAAGTGGACTTCAGAAAAACCTGGAAAGACTTATATGAACTGATGCAGAGTGAAATGAGCAGAACCCGAGAACATTGTACACAGTAACAGTCATACTGTGTGATGACTAACTTTGGTAGACTTAGCTCTTCTCAGCAATGCAAGGATCTAAGACTCCAAAAGACTCATGATGGAAAGTGCTATCCACATCCAGAGAAAGAACTCAGGAGTCTGAATGTAGATGGAAGCATATATTTGCTATCCTTTTCTTTTGTTGTTTGGTTTTTTCTTTCTCGTGGTTCCTTCCGCTAGTTCTAATTCTTCTTTACATCATGACTAATGTGAAAATATGTTTAATATGAATGTATAAGTAGAGCCCATATCAGATTGCACACTTTCTTGGGTAGGGGGGAGGAAAAGGAGGGGGAGAAAATTTAAAATTCAAAATCTTATGGAGGTGAATGTTGAATACTAAAAAATGAATCAATTAAAAAAACTAATAGTTCTTACAAAAACCAAGAAATAACATCTATATGGTGATTTGTAAAGCTTAAAGTGCTATAAAATGCTAGTTGTTGTTGTTGTTGTTGCAAGAATGACTACATATTCTCCATTTCCAAGAGTCAAGTTGTATGGTAGAAGAACATTGGACTTAGAATCTGGAAAAACCTTGACTCAAATCTCATTTCCAACTCTTACACTGATTTGGAGTCAGGAAGATTTGTGTTCAAATCCAGCTCAGGTACTATCTCTGTGAACATTGGTAAGTCACTCATCCTCTCTGAGCCTCTGTTCCCTCGTCTGTAAAATGAAGATTATAGCAACATCTACAATGTTGTTGTGAGGACCAAATGAGATTAAATATGAGATAATACATCTTGTGAGGACCAAATGAGATTAAATATGCAAAATGCCTTGCACACCTTGAAGCCATATATGTGCCAGCTCTTACGAACTAATTAAAGTTTAGCCAGGCATGGTAGTGCATGCCTAGAATCCCTGCTACTGGAGAAACTGAGGCTGGTGGATTACTTGAGCTTAGGAGCTCTGAGCTGCAGTAGGGCTGCAGCTGATTTGGTACTGGAGCTAAAGCAAGCCCCAATAATGGCGAGACTCCAGGAGCAGGGGGCCGCCAGGCTGCCTCAAGAGGCACAAACTAGCCCAGATCAGAAACACAACAGGTCAAAGCTTCCATGCCAATCAATAATGGGGTCTGGTTTGTGAGTGGCCACTGAACTTCCAGACTAGATGATGATAACACAGTCTCAAAAAATAAAATAAAATAAATATTAAAGTTTGAAGAACTTAATTACTCAATCCCTTTTCTGATCAAAAAAAAAATCTATTAGGCTTTTGGTTTAGTGACGAAGTTAGGCTGCAGAATCTTTGTCTTTAAAAAAAATTATTCTTAACCATCTGGGACAACAGATAGAGGAAAACACAAGTAGATCTTTTACCCTCAGGCTTCTAGTCCTGTATGGCCCAAGGAGTAGGTGGCAGCTCAGTTTTGTTTAGAGCTAATGTTTTCTGCCTTACCTAGGAGTTTCTCAATGCTACATTTCATTTTCTGTCCAGCCTACCCTCTCTATATGATTTCAACATCTTCTTACAAATGAGAGCTTTTTTCTGCTTTGAATGTCTGCCTTATTAACCTGGGCATGAGCTGGACTGCCCATCACAGTTCACTTTCTATCACTAACAGAGCTAATTAGGTCCTTGATTGGGAAAAAAAAAAAAAAAAACCTTGTCTGCTCCTCAATTAAATGAAATGTCATTTGGAAAGGAGAAGTAGACATTTTCGACTGAGGGTAACTCCCTGGGCAGAAGCAAAACTAAGGCTTTAGGAAGGATAAAGAGTGAAGACTGATTATTTGGGGAACACAGACTGAAGTATCACTTTCTGGTGCACCTTGAATGAGGAAGCATAGCATGACAGAAAGAGCTCTGGTTTTAGAACTAGAGGATCTGGGTTCAAATCATCTCCTATTTTAAAAAATATTCTTTTGATAGTTTTTGTTTTCACATTGCCTAAATTTCTCCCCATATCCTTCTCCACCTCCGTACAAGAGAGTGTGATCCTATACAATGAAGACAATTTTTCAACAAAAAAAGAAAAAAATAGCAAAATTGATGAATACAGCCCAAAAGATCTGGAAATATACACAAGATTCCACACCCACCGACCCCTTATCTCTGCAAGGAGAGTTTGTGTGGGTGCAGGTTTGGAGGAAGGGGAGAGGAGGGTATCTTCACATATCTCTTCTCTGGGGCTAGGCTTGTTTTTATGTCATTTTGCAACATTCATTGTGATTGTTTTGTGTTTCTTCTTTCCATTAACATTGTTGTAGTCACTGTATATAACATTTTCTTGGCCCTGCCTACTTCACTCTGCATCAGTTCATAGAAGCCTCTCCAGACTTCATCATATTCATCCTTTCTTGAAGCATAGTAATAATCCATTATTCCTTCCCTAAGCAATGGGCATCTACTTTGTTTCCAGATCTCCACTACCACAAAAAATAATGTTGTAAACATTTTGTTGTTTGAGGACTTTCTCCTTTTCAACGACCTCCAAATCCACTTCGGTTGATTACCGTCTGCACAACTTTGGACGAATCACTTTAACCACTCTGTGCCTCAGTTTCCTTATCTGAAAAGTGAGAAGGGTTGTGCTTGATGGCCTCTGAGGTCTCTTCCAGTTCTGGTTCTATGACCCTACATAGGGCTGGCTAACAGGACACTCTGGATTCTTTCCCGACCTGTCCGCATATGATTCTGTGGCTCTCCTCTTATCTATAGACTATCTATAGACTATATATAGCTATGCTATCTCACTTAACTACCAATAGCCAACTGGGGAATGCTCAGCTTCCAAGAACCGCTTAGGGACATTCAAGATGAGCCTAAGCATCAACACACTTGCATCACACGCTGACTGAAGCAAGTTAGCAATTGTATTGAACACAACAACAAACCCATTAGTGGAACCTATTAATGTAGATGAGGCTTGAAAACTTTACTATAATTAAACTACCAGTTTTCAGAGAATTTTCATATGACATTATATAATACTATATTTTATATATTGTATATATATTACAGAGCAATTATATACATATATATACATACACACACATACACACATACACACACACACACACACACACACACATATATATATGTATATATATATAACCATAGCTTATTTTTTAAAAGGAGAAAGAGAATATGAGGAAGCCTGTTTTGGTTGGAAGAACCCTGAACTCTGAGGCAGGTTCTAGTTTACCTTCAAAGGTTCAAAGAACTAGAGTTGGAAAGAACCTTAGAGGAAAGGGAATGAGTGTTTATATAGCACCTACTGTGTGCCAGGCACTGTGCTTTACAATGATTAATTCCTTTGATCCTTGTTCAGTCATTTTTCAATTGGGTCCTACTCCCCATGACCCCATTTGGGGTTTTCTTGGCAAAGATACTGGAGTGATTTGTCATTTCCTTCTGCAGATAATTTTATAGATGAGGAAACTGAGGCAAACAAGGTTAAGTGACTTGCCCAGGGTCACATAGCTAGGAAGTGTTTAAGGATGGATTTGAGTCTTTTCTGACTTCAGGCCTGACATTCCATCCACTGTGCCACCTAGCTGGGCACCATAAATGCTATGATTATCTGTGTTTTACCACAGAGGAGACTAAGGCAAACAGAGGTTAAGTGATTTGCCTGAGGTCAGATTTGAACTCAAGTCTTCCTAATTCTAGGCTCAGCGCTGTATTTGCTGGGAAACCAATTGCTTCTAAGATGAGCTTAGAGGTCATCTAGTCAACTCCCTCACTTTATATATGAGGAAACTAAGACCTTGAATTTTCCAAAGATCAAACCAGTAGTAAGAGTGAATGCAATGGGGCAGCTAGATGGCGCAGAGGATAGAACACCAACCCTGAAGTCAGGAGGACCCGAATTCAAATCTGACTTCACACCAAACACTTGACACTTACTAGCTGTGTGACCCTGGGCAAATCACTTAACCCCAATTGAAAAAAAAAAAAGAGTGAATGCAGGTCTTGAGAAATGAACTTAGGTTTTTTACTTGGAGTCTAGTGCTCTCTCCACAACACAACATCGGTTATTAACACTTATTAGTGCTGCTGTTTAGGTCAGATTTGGGAGAGCTGTTCAGGTGTGGAAGAACTCACTTAGACGATGTTCTCTTAGCCATTCATTGGCTATTGTGTAAACAGCACGGGTCTCCTTAGCAAGAAAGCTAAGTGAGACCCTGATATTTGGGGAAGTTATGCTTATATAGAGGTTTCAGAATGATGATGTAGTTTTAGAGGTTAAAGATTAAAGACAGGGCAGGATAAGGGAGATAAAAGGAATTCTTTATGGTTTAAAAATTTAAGGACAGGACACAGGGAACCCAGGTTAAACATTAGAGACAAGGGGAACACAAGATAAGAGAGCTTAGAAGGTAAGGAGTAGTTTTGTGGTATTTCAAGATAAAGGGAAGAGACTTTGGGATGCCCTGAAGTTACAGAATAAGCTATGGGGCTTCATAAAGTACTGGAAAAGCAACCCTTAATATTCTTTTTAACCCTTAGGGCACCGTTTGTATTCACATCACTGGGAACTTGGATAAGTAACTTAATGTCTCTGGACCTCATTTGTAAAATGAAAGTAGTAACAACATAACTTGGAGGGGAGTTGGGTCTGAACCAGATGATCTCTTGTGATTCTTAGATCTAGGATTTTTTTACCTTAAAATGCAGAAATAGATAATGGTGGGAGATAGTCCTTGGTACCTAGGTAGTGATGGAGGAGGAGGTGATAAGCTAGTCAAAGACAAGGGTACCCTGGCAAGGGTGGCAAAAAAGGCATAGTTTGCAAATGTGTGCTTTTACTTACCTTTAGAGGCAAGCTTGGTATAGTGGAAATACCACTGGGTTTGGAATCGGGAGACCTGGATTAGAATCCAAGCTCTATAACTTCTTATAACCTATTTGCCCCTCTGTTAAGTGATGGAATTGTGGAAAAGTGATAATGAAGCACTTCCTTTTAGGGGAGCAGTGGAGACTGTGGTTGTGGAATGTGGTAGACTCTGACAGACATGGCGACTTTGTCATTGGACTTTACTTAGCTATTGTTCCTTGTTGCTACAAGGAAGGGTTGGTTTGGGTGCAGTTAAGAAAAATATTGAGGCATATATATATATACACATATATAAAACTGGTAAAAAACAAAAGGTAACAATAAAACTAAAAAATAATGAGTGAATTGGACTAGGGAGACAGTTCAGTTTTATGGAAAGCGTGTTGGCTTCAATGTCAAAAGACCTAAGTTCAAATCCCTTCTCTGATGATTACTACCCATGTGCCCTGGGGAAGTCATTTAATTTCCCTGGGCCTCAGTTTCCTTATCTGTAAAATGAGAGATTAGACTAGATGACCTCTAAAGGCCCTTTCAGAAGTAAAATCCTATGATTCTATACAATTTAAAAAAAAACATAATTTAGAAACAAATTAGAAGAGTGGCATTTGGCCCAAATACCCGTAATTAATATTTTTTCATCCATCTATTTCAGTATCTCCCACATTCACATCCCAGTTGAGCTGCACAAAGGTGTTTTACATAATTCATGTATAAAATGAAAGACTAAATCATGGAAATTAATGGAAAATGGAAAATTCATCATCCTGTAGCAAAGTGAACTCATGACTAGCCATGAAATCTGTGCCATATGCCCAAAAAAGCTGGGGTGACTGAGCCCTGAAGATGTTGGTAAACATTGTTAAACATTTATTAAACTTCAGAATCAAAGTGCTGTGTAAATTCAAATTAAAAAGAGATATTACAGAACCTTCCTAGCAACGTTTGAATATTCCCGAGAAGAAAAACAAATGTGAAAACTCTCAGTAAATCTAGTTCTGATGCATCCTCTGTGTCTCTAGAGAGCTGGAGAGACAAAATGAATGACAATAATAACAACAGCTAGCATTTTTCTGAGGTTTGAGGTTTCTAAAGTACTTTATAAATATTATCTCATTTTACCCTCACAACAACCCTGGGAGGTAGGTGCTACTGTCATCCCCATTTTACCAATAAGGAAACTGAGGCACACACCAAGGTCAAGTGACTTTCCCAAGGTCACACATACAGTAAGCAGCTGAGGTCAAATTTGAATTCAGGTCTTCCTGACCCACCCCAGTCCTGTATCCACTGCACCACCTAGCTGCCTTTGGCTGATGTGTTAGACTTGGAGTCAGGAAGACTAGGGCTCAAGTCCTATCTTTGCTACTTGTTATCTGGGTAACCACAGAAAAGTTAAAGTCTCTGAATTTCCATTTCTTGTTTCTTCATCTGTCAAGTGAGGCAGTTGGATTAGATTACCTCTACGGTCCCTTCTAATTAGAAATGAAGTCTCTTGGAATTAAAAATGACATAATAAATACACAAAATTCTTTGTAAACCTTAAAGTGCCATATAAATGCTATTATTATAGTGTTATACAACATATTACTATTATAATAAATGCTATTAATAATAATAAATTGATAATCCTTGATTCTACTTTGAGAAAGAATCAATTATGTTGAAGTCATTCTAAGGACATTTGGGGAAAGGGAAATGGGATCCCCTGTCCTTACATCTCACGTTAGCACACTAAAGGGCATTCCTTACAATTTGCCTCATATTCTCAAGGGATGTGGCTTTCCTGCCTCTTCTTTCTGGTCATTTTCCTTTCCTTGTCTGAGAGTTTGTTTTTCTTGCAATTTTTAATATGAGTCATGGAATCATAGGGAATTAAATTGGAAGAGGGGTAGCCTTGGAAATCACCTTACTCATCACATCAGAGATCTGAAGCCTGAAAGGAAACCTAGCTGTCAATTAGTCCAAACTCATTATTTGACAGATAAAGAAATTGAGGCCACAACCACACACGTAGATGGCAGAGCTGGGACTTAAGCCCAGGTTCCCTGGTTTCCAGTCCAGTGCTTTTCTCATTAATAAGGGACAGAACAGAACTTCTCTTTTCAAAGAAATGCTCCTGTTGCTACGCCGTGTGTTAAAAGCGGAGTCTGGGGAAGTGAATACCAGAAAGGGCCTCCTGCTATTACAGGAACAATTAAAGGGACAGTGTTCCAATGTTACAACATTGGAAACATGAAGTCCGCGGCACTATGTGAGGCATCACTCATGACCTTAAGTTAGGGAGGGCAGGGATCAAGTCCCAGTGCTGCTAATTAAAAACAGTGTCAATAATAATAGCTAGGATTTATATAGTGCTTTACGGTTTGCAAAGCTTATAGGAGAACAATATAGTTCAGCTCACTTATAGTACAGAAAAACTGTATAGAAGAATCCCTGTGAGGTAGATGCTTTTATCATCCCCACTTTGCAGATGAGGAGACTGAGGCTAAGACAAATAACAGCAGAGACAGGATTTGAACTCTGATCTTCTTGACTCCAAGTTCTGTGCTCTCACCCAAATATGTCAAACAGGGTCTCATGGAGGCCTCAGATTAAAATATAATTGGGAAATATTTTACAAAATAAAAATGCAATAGAACATGGATAATGTTAATATGTGTTTTTCTTTCTTTCTTTTTTGGAGGCAATCAGGGTTAGGTGACTTGGTCAGGGTCACACAACTAGTAAGTATCTGATTTGAACTCAGGTCCTCCTGACTCCAGGGTAGCTGCTCTAAGCCAGTGCACTGCCTCGCTGCCCCTTAGTATATAGTTTTCTAAATCAATATACAGTGTAGGAATCTTCATGTACAGTTTAGTGGTTCCTTTTCTATTTGAGTTTGACACCATTCTTATCCTCTTATCACTTACCTGACTTGTTACAAATCATCTATCTTCCCTGGAACTTGATTTCCTCATCTATAAATTGAATGAAGGAGTACAAGGGGTAGCCTAGATAATCTGTAAAATCCCTTCCAACTCTGGAAGTCTATGAATTCTGTTATCTCCAGTATCTAGCTTCAGCAATCATCTTTTTTCTTTCATGCATCATCATTCTCTCTCTCTCTCTCTCTCTCTGTTTTTTTGTTTTTTTTTTTTGCTGCAAATGTGTTCAGGTTTCCCAACTCCTAAAAAAAAAACTAATAAATCTTACTGTCTGCCTCTCAACTTCCCTTTTCTTCTCCATAACTGCCAAACCTTAAGAAAATTGTCTACCCCGGATACCATCACTTCCTCATGACCCATTCTTTCTTCAACCCCCTATATTGTGACTTCTGCCCTGTTATTCTACTCCCATTCCCCCAAAGGTTGCAGCAGCATCCTAATCACAAAATACAATGACTTTTCTGTAGTTTTCATCTTCCTTTACCTCTGTAACATTTAATACTGTTGACCTCCCCTCCTTCTGGATATTTGCTTCTCCCTTGTTCTGAGACAATAGTTACGTGGTGCAGTGGATAGAGCTCTGGACCTGGAGTCAGGAAGGGTGAGTTCAAAGCCAGTCTCAGATACTAGCTGTGTGACCCCTGGGTAAGTCTCTTGATCCATGCTTCAGTTTCCTTATCTGTAAAATAATATTAGCACTTATCTATCTCCCAGGATAGTTATAATGATAAAATGAAATATTTGTAAGTTACTTTGCAAATCTTAAAGAACTATAAAATGCTATTGTTATTATTCATTATAATTACTTGTATTACCTTATCTGGGTCTGAATTTTCTTATCCATAAAATGACGATGTCAAAATTGATGATTTCTAAAGTTGCTTTCTTTCCACTCCAGTCCTATAGCCAAGACAGCAGGGAGGGGAGAAGAAGCCAGCCTCTGGTTGGTAAAGAGCTGATTACCAGCTTTGACTGTCCCCTCAGCACACCTTTGCTGGGAACACAAAGCTGATGTTCAATTACTATTGAATGACTACAGACTTCCTGCTGCGAAAGGTGATCAAGCTCTGTTGGAGAAGGCTGAGAGGCCATTTCCCAGGCCTGGGTTGCAAAGATCTTTATTCCTCTGCTAAAGCAGTCATCAAGTACACCTTTCTCTCTTTAGTTTGGACCTGAAGGCTGCTTCGCATCAAACCAAATTGAGGTCACCAACTCAATCTCCCCTCCCTTGCTCTGAAGAGCCAACGGCAGATGGTAGCTGTTTTCAATCACTACCTTCTATCTTCTTCCTAATTAAGATGCCTATTCTTTTACCAGGGACTCTCTCAGCAGATGGCAAACTGTGACCTGAGTTAGTTGTCAAATAATCCTCAAAGGGTAATGGAAAACAGGCTTCAGGGTGTGGTCTTTTCCATTTTCTGTGCCAAGGCTGAACGCTCAAGGCAGGAGACATTGGAAGAAATATTTTGATGAGTTAACTTGGATGGGGAGCCCTAAAATAGTCATTTCAAAAAAATGCATATGGAAAACAAAGTAATAGTGGAAGACCCTCCCACACTCTATGTCCACACTTCAGTCTGGATATATAGCTGGCCACCGGCCCATCTGGCATTCAAATTGTTATTGGTTTATGAGATGGCTTTAGGATTCTGGGTCCAATTGGGGTTTCCTGGTTGTAGATAAGTGATGGTAAAAATTAATTAATAAACACTTATTAAACACCTACTATACGCAAGGTACTAGGTGCTAGGGATACAAAGCCAAAAATGAAACAGTGCCTACTCACAAGCAGCTTACATTCAAGCAGGGAAGACAATGTCTACATATGTAAGTATATATCAAGTATATTCGAAATAAACCTAAGTTCAATGGGGGAGAGGGAAAGAGAGGCATTAACAGGTAGGAAATGTATCAAGAAAGGCTTCTCAGCAGAGCAAAACATGGAAAAAGCACTGACTGGCATCAGAGGACCTGGGTTCACCTCTGGCACTTCTTACCTATGTGACCTTGGACAAGTGACTTTACCTCCCCGGGCCTTGGTTTCCTAATCTGCCAAATGAAGAAGTTAGACTAAATGGCTTCTGAAATCTTTTCCAGTTCTAGATCTAAGATCCCAGGCAAAATGTAGTGATTGAGCTGAGCTTTGAAGGAAGCTAGGGACTCTTTATATCTTCTGCAGCAGGAGCCCTCTACGCTGCTAGCCTGTTTATCCCTCACATCTCTTCTTTGCAGAATATTAGGCTCCAGGGCTCACCCACCCACCCCTACACAAACACACACTGAACTGCAGAGGCCCAAAGATACCAAATATACGTTCTCACCCTCACCCTTCTCTGGAGTTGTGGTGTTCTGCTCTCGCCATTAAACTTCGAGGGTAAGGAAGGATAGAGGGCATTTTAATTGTCCCTCTAGGTTTACAACCTGAATAAACATATAGGTATGAGCTTTTTGTTTTTACCTTTTTTCTGGTGCCAGAAACCACTCTAGATTTTAAAATTTTCACCCAAATGAGGTAACATGGCATATAGTACATAGAAAGCTGGTCTTGGAGTCAGAAAGACCTGAATCCAAATCCTGCCTTTGATACCTAATGTGTGGCCATGAGTAAATCATTTAATTTCTCACTCCCTATCCAAGATTCTACTTTGCAGAAAAGGTGCCCATCTGCACTGGTAGAAGGACATGTTCTTCAGGAACTCCCTATACTAATGAAACTTAAAAAAAGGCAAATGTGTGTAGTTAACTCTGAACTAATTTATGGGGCCAACAAAAAGAGACAAAAGAAGGGGACTATGGAATCATATCAACCAAATGCTGATCCTAAAGAGGAAGAAACTTGGCATAGAACAGTGAAATAACTTACCCAAGGTCTCACAGCTAGTTCCAAAATAAAATAATCCAACAGTCATTTAAACTTGGATTTCTATCACCCTGTATTATCTTCTTCTTTTTATTATGTTTGGCTTAGTCTGACATTAAAGTGAATTTGTTTTCCCTGAACACATACCAGCTGTTGTTAGGGAAAGGCAGCCCAACTGTGTATTAGATGGCAGGGAGAATCCACCAGCCTGGGACTAAACATTTTCTGTAGCTAAATGACTATGTCTTGAATAGCAGCAACATCAGGGTTGACAATACAGGGTAGCCTGTGCTAGAAAGGGGGAAAGAAAGCTTTCTCTAGGACACCCTAGGGATCTAAAGCACACACAACATCCAAATCTTCCCCTGTCCTGGCCAGGTGTATCACAGAGTCTCTTCATTTTACTAACCCTTGCTCTCAATAGAGAAAATACTTTGAAGAGTTGAATGCATCCCTCAAGTGGAGAGGTCAAACAGCCCTTAATTATACTACCCGAGATTCAACCCACTGAGGCTGCTGTATGCTTCATTTCCCACAAGCTACCTTTCTTGGACTGGATTCCACCATGATCATCTCCCAGGAAACCTTATCACCAGGAAACTCATTGTCCTGTGACATTTCATCAGCTTTGGTCCTCATACCTCATCAGCGTCTGCAGTCCCCTCTGTCCTCAACTCTCACCTGTGGCTCCAAGAAGCTGTAGCATGCACAGCAGCCACACCCAGGTAAAACCATCTTGGCAGATGGGCTAAACCAGGCTGAGGGTAACCAAGGGGTCTCATACTTGTCAGTGAGTTAGCGGGATGTCTACCCCAAGCAGGTGAAGACTTTGCCCTGCAGAACGGGTAGATGAGAGCAATTTTTTCCAATGGCCATGAAGGTAGATGAAGCAGGTGCTGTGGAGCACTTAGAGCTTGGTCAGACATTGAAGATGCCAAAGTCATCCACTACAACCTGAGCCATCACCAACCATCCTGACTTTTGTCTTTTTTTTTTTTGGCTACGCAATGGAGTTAAGTGACTTGCCTAGGGTCACACAGCTAGTAAGTGTTATGTGTCTGAGGCTGGATTTGAACTCAGGTCCTCCTGAATCCAGGGCCGGTGCTCTATCCACTGTGCCACCATGCTGCCCCCTGACTTTTGTCTTGCCACAGGACTCTGATGACTCTGGAAGAGAGAGTGAGGCTGACGACTGTGCAACTCTGCCTCACTTAAATCCAATTCCTGCACAAGTCAAGACTTCACTCCCATGATGTCACTGGTCCTCTTTGAAAGGAAGGACAAAGAATACCTTCTGCTTCTCTGATTAAAGGAATGGAAGATGGAGCAAAGAACTCCTTCCTCCCAAAGACTCCATTTAAAGAGGGCTACCAGACCAGCTAATTCTTCCTTTCCCATCAGCTGCACTTCTTAGACTGGACTCCACCTTGCCACCATACTGGGCATCTTCTCCCCTTTCCTTTTCAGCTTGCTTTTGTGTGTTATCTTCTCCCCCCTCCAGATTGTAAGCTCCTTGAGAGCAAAGACCGTCTTTCTTTTTCTTATTTGTATCCTTAGCACTTAGCACCATGTCTGGATCATAGTAGGCACTTAATAAATATTTATTAGCTGACTGTGGTAGATCCTCTAGGTTTTCTGTGGAAGAGGTTTCTTTCCCCTTCTTTCTTATTTTGAAATAGAAGGCTATTCAACTCTAATGTTATTATAGATCTCATATTTGCATTCATTTTCATAAAAAGGAATCTTATTTTCTTTTATTGAAAGAGTATAACTATACTGGTAGATCAAAGGAATGCTATGGATAGGACTTTCTTAGATTTTAGCAGATTGGATTGGGAGCAGGTTTTAAAGCCAGAAAGACCTGGGTTTTAGACCTACCTCTGACACATACTGGTTATATGATCCAGGGCAAATAACACAATCTTTTATTGTCCCAGACAACTATAACTTACAAGACCATAAGGCATCAACCAGCATTGATAAAGAGAGTTTCTTCATGTGGGAATTCCCTGTACCAATGAAATCACAGGTCTAGGTTTATTCAGTCCCTAATCCTATCCTCTCCTGCTGCTTTTAAAGAAAAGAAAAGATGGAGACGTGTAGGGTCAGAATGGCATACAATTAAGTAGATTCAGAATTAGTTGAATGGCCAAACTCAAAAGCCCTGCCCAAAAGACTGGTTTTGTTTGGCTGGTCTAATATATGTTAAATTAAGAGGTATAAATAAAAAGCTAACAGTCCTCTTGTACTCATTAATGATCCAGTGTCAATTTAGGAAAAGATATCCAATGAAGCACCCCAGGGATCTGTCACTGGCTCTGTGTTGTTTAGTAAATTTATCAATGGCTTGATTAAAATCCTCGGAAGCGTCCTTCAACCTATTTTTCCAGCCTTGTTCCATGTTACTGCCCTCTATATACGGTGTGTCTACATCCAGCCAACTTGACCTTCTTGAGGAAGACTTCATTCATAACATCTCATCTCTTGTCTCCCTTTCTTTGCATTGGCTGTCCCCTCAGGCCTAGAACGCACTCCTCAGCTCTTCTCCTTAAGATACTTAGTTTCCTTCAAAGCTCAACTCAAGAATCACCTTCTTTCTTTCTATATACCTTCTGGTATAGTGACTGAGGACTTTGCTAATCCCACTAGCTGCTAGTGCCTTCCGTACCCCTCCTGCCTAAATTATCTTGTACCTATTTGTCAACCCCACTGAGAAGACTGAGTTCCTTGAGCACATAGAGGCTATTTTCACTTTTGTTTTTGTATCTTCAGTGCCTGGCATGGCACCTGGCATATGGTAACAATTTAGCAAATGCTTATTGATTTTAAAATTAAAAACTAGCATTTATATAGCTCTTAAAGGTTTAGTAAAACACTTAAAAATATTATTTCTCTTTATCATCCCAACAACTCTGAGACGTAGGTGCTATTATTATCCCCATTTTACTGATGAGGAAACTGAGACACAAAGAGGTTGTGACCTGCCCAGAGTCACACAGCTAATAAGTAGCGTAGGTTAAGATTTGAACTCAGGGCTTTTTGGTTCCAAGTTCAACACTCTATCCACTATGGTCATAGGTTTTGTGGAGAGGAAAGGTTTGTTTTTCCCCTTTTTTCTTCTCTTCTCTTCTTTTCTTTTCTCTTCTTCTTTTTTTCCTCTCCTCCCCTCCCTTTCTTTTCCTGTTTATTCTGAACTTACCAAATACCAAATAAAATGAGAATTTCCACATACATAGTAGCACAGAAAAAGAGGATTAAACCTGTAACTGCAGATCTCTATTATGTATAGCTTGCTTTTCTTGTTAAGCATATAATAAGTTCAGTTTATAGCTTTCAAAGCTTTTTATCTGTGGTTTCTTTCTAGCCCTCTTTTTCTCTGCATTTTTAAAAAAATGCAGCTAGGTGGTATAGTAGATACCAACTAACTGTGTGACTCTGGGCAAGTCATTTGGTTTTGGTTTCCTAGCATTTAAGTAGAGCTTTAATATTTGCAAAATACTTTACAAATATTATATCATTTTATCCTTACCACAACCCTGGGAAGTAAGTGGTATTATTATCTCCATGAGGAAACTGAGGCACACCAAGGTTAAGTGATTTGCTTAGGTTCATATAGCCAAGTAAATATCTGAGCCAGATTTGAACTCAGGTCTTCCTGACTCCAGGCCCCGCACTCTATCCACTCTCCCACCTAGTTTAGCCTCAGTTTCTTCATCTATAAAATGGAGATAATATCACCTATGTCTCATAGGCTTCTTGTAAGGATCAAATAAGATAATGTATGTACAGCACTTTGCAAACCTTAAATGGGCAGTATTTACTTGATAGGATTGTTATAGGGATCAAACAAGTTAATGTATATAAGGTATTTTGTGTATTTGAAAGTCTTATGTAAATGTCGGTGATTATTATTATCCCACAGCAAGTTGACTCAGAGGAGTAAAGGGAGATGCCAGCAGATGCTGAATTTGAAGGTAGCCTCACTGAGAGTAGAAGCTGAGCTAACTGAGCCTTCTCCAAGGGTAGGTCCACTGAGAGACTGAACCTGATTCCCCTTTTTCCTCCTGCTGTGACCTGAAGACCAGTCTACCCAGAGTCCCAGGGACTACCCCGCTTACATTCTTCCTTATTATCTTCATTCCCTGTTGCTCCTGACCTCGGGTGTTTAGCTTTTGCCTCTGAGTAACGCACAATAGGCCTCTATTAGAATATATTTTATCTCACACATACAGTAATAATGGCCTATTGCCTTATGCAGTACTAATCTGCCTCATTCTTTTGTGAAAACCCGCTCTGACTTTAACTGACAACCACAAAACCCCCAAATCCTCCTAAGAAAACTCTTCAGTCTGCTCAAAAATAAATCAGGCTGGAAAAGTAGTAGCTATCAGTAATTTTCTCCTGAACACAAAGTCAACATGCTTTCCTCATTTATCCCTGCAACCCCTCTCCAACAGAATGGACTGGATCTGTTTTTCTTCTAGGATATTACAGTCAGTCTGTCAATTATCTCCCTGGGGATTATTTCCTTTATCCATTACCTGTGGTATATTCAAAAATCAAGGCTGATTTCCCTCCTATCACACAGCATGAGCCCAGGCTACCTTTCCCTAATAGCAGTTGGTTGCATTCCCAGGAAAAACAAATTAGTCTGCTTTTTCTGGGGAAAAAAATAAGTATGACATAATGCATTCCAAAGTTAAGAAGGTAGATCATTTGGATTTTCCATCAGTGTTTTGAATTATCCATGCTGTTTCTCCCCTCTATTGACAGAGTTGACTGTGTATTTTTTATTCCAATTATAATAGAATGCTATTTTGAATGGAGGTATGTAAAGGACCTGAGATTTCATCAGCATGGGAGCTCTCTTCACTTATACTTGACTCCTGACTCCAAGCCTAAGACTCTAACCACTCTACCACACTATCTCTCTCCAAACAGATATGACTACATTTGTTGTTGTTATTGAGTCATTTTAATTGTGCCTGACTCTTTGTGACCCCATTTGAGGTTTTCTAGACAAAGATGCTGGAGTGGTTTGCCGTTGCCTTCTCCGGTTCATTTTACAGATGAGGAAACGGAGGCAAACAGGGTTAAGTGACTTTGCCCAGGGTCGCACAGCTAAGCTAGTAAGTGTCTGAGCCCAGATTTGAACTCAGGGCTTCCTGACTCCAGGCTCAGCGTTTTATCCACTGTACCACCTATGTGGCTGCTACCCCTATGACTAAATATACTTAAAATCAAATCATCTTCCCATCCCCTCAAGTATGATTAGGTAGAATAAAAGCCTATGTGAACATAGCCCACAGAGTGGGCTTAGTGCTATAATACCAGCACCATGAATCAGGGATCACATTTAGAGCAGAAGGAAATTTCAGTACTGAGATAAGCATTTGCCAACAGTTAAATCTTGCATTCAGAAACAAGTACAATAGAAAAGAAATAGACAAAATAGAGTGTCAGCCCAGTGTGGGAAAACATACTCAGTTGGGAGCCAAGAGGGCTGCAAGTCAAATGACCCTTGTGGTCACTTGTCCAGTAATTTAATAACTGACATAAGAAATAACAACTGAAAGTAAGAAGCAGTCAGAATCCTGGGATTCCAATCTCTCCTCTGGGCAGCCACTTTCTCTACTCTCAATTTTCAGGAGTATAGGCCCTGGAAATTGCTTCTGCCAGAGGTCAAGTCCAGCAGGAAACAACCAGCCTCTCACAAGGCCCAGATAGAATGCTTGGCCTTGGCCTCACTTCTTGTCTCCATTTCTCACATGGCCCTAGGGAAAAGAAGTCTAGGTGTCAGGCAAGTTCCATCTGCTTTCCAAGATACTGAAAGTCTCCAGATAAGGTTCAGGTTATTTTCACCCTTCTGTTGAGGACCCCCACTCCTCCCACTTCTCCCCTTTTTAACTAAGAACTGTGAATGCATCATAGCATCCCTCATTTTGAGCAAATCCTGGGACATGAAAACCTAGATTTGCACAAAATAAATTAACAGAGGATTATTCACTTCACAAAGGGATTCAACATAGGATATCCTTAAAAGAGAACAGCCCCTAAGGTATTAAAAATTATTTCATTTACAAAACCATGTGTTTCTGAAAAATTGGATTGGTACAGTGCTATGTATACTCAATAAGAACTTGTTAATTAATTGAATCACCTACTCAAAATAGTAATAATAATATAATAATAGATGACCTTTATATAGTGCCTCAAGGTCTGCAAGGTGCTGTACATATGCTGATTTGAACCTCACAACAACCTGGTGAGGTGATGTCTAGTTTTGACTCCAGCATAAATTGGATTTAAGTGAGGTAGAGTTGCTCAAAGTCACCAGCCTCACTCTCTCTTCCAGAGTCATTAAGTCCAGGGGCAAGAAAAAAGTCAAGATGACTGGTGATGGCCCAGGATACAGTAGATGACCTTGGCTTCTTCAGTGGCTGATAAGCGCTAACACTTGCTTCTGCCATCTTCATGGCCTCTTGGAATAAATTGTTCACATTTACCTGTTCTTTCGGAGAAGTCTTCATGTGCTTGGGGGAGACACTCCATAACTCAACTGTCGGGTCTGAGGCCTATTGATTACTCTCAACCTGCTGAAATAGTTTTCCTGGGTGTGGCTGTTGCACATGCTTGGAGCCCCAGGTGAGAGTTGGGTCAAAGATAGATGAATAGTCCTGAAAGGGGGTCAATAAGCTCTCACACCAGAGGTGCTAGTTTTCCCTCAATCCCTCATTTTGTGAGGTAAGTTCTGGGGTGTTATCACCCCCATTTAGCAGATGAGAAAACCAGGGCTCAGAGATGATGTCAGGTGACTTGCCCAAAGTCACATAGGCAGTAAATGCCAGAGATGGGATTTGAACCCAGGCCTTTTTGTTTCTGAGTCTAGATTATTTATCACATTGCCGCTGAACAAAGCAAAGCACATGTGTAGAACGAGTGCCCCTTGAACTGTTTCCACGGCACACAGGCTAATGCCACCATGTGAGCATAGAGTAGTAAAAATTAGATGTTATAAGGTTATTGAGCTGTGTGCTTCCTTTGTGGGGTGAGCTAAACAGAAACTTCTGTTGTCTCCCCCATTAGATCATGAGTTCCTTGAGGGCAGGGACTGTCTTTTGCCTTTTTTTTATCCCTAGCATTTATCACAATGCCTGGCATACAGTAGATGTTTATTTTATTAATTTTTTACTTAATCTTTAAAATTAATTTCATTATTTTATTAATTTTATTAATTTTTAATATTTTATTAATAAATGTTTATTGATTGACTAATCAGCTTCAATTTATTTTAACTATAACTAACTGTTTTAACTAGTAACTAACTGTTACTATAAATTAAATATTTTTGAGTGATTTCCACCTTACCTCACCCCTTCTTGAAATAATCATTCAGTAGGAGTCTAATACTTCTTAGGCAGGGATGTGTGAGATGTAAAGGGAACTCAGCACTGGGCCCCTTCTCCATTTCCTACTTCAGTCTGCAACATGGTACAGTGACTCTGTTGTCAGATGACATTGGTTCAAATCCCATCTATGACATCTACTGGCTGTGTGACCTTGGGCAAATCACTTGACATGAGAGGGAGGAACAATGTTGCCATGGTGACAGAGGAGGAGACTGTTAAGAGACTAATCTCAAGCAGTCTGTTGCATAGAGTAGAAGGGGCACAGAACAGACAGTCAGGCCTAGGTATAGCCCTGGCTCAGTTCCTAACTAAATTGTGAGATGTTGGGCAATTTGTATCATCTCTTTGACCCTCAGTTTCCTCATCTGTAAAATAAGGTCACTGGAGTAAATGATCTTTTAGTCCCTTACTGCTCTAAAATTCCATTCAATGTAGCAAATGTTTATTAAGCCACTATTACGTGCAAAGTGTGACCCTAGGGAAGTTACTTAATCTATCAGTAACTGAGGTAACTCCTAGGAGTAAGTTGTTGAGTAGATGCTGTCCAGGTTTCCATTGGTAGAAGGAATTTCTCACCAGGGATACTCCCACATGATGAAATACAAGTCCATTCAAATAAACCAATAAACCCATGTAAGGTACCGTGCTAGGTACTAGGGGTGCAAAGACAAAAGTGAAACAGATTTTACCTTTACATTTTACTAGGGAAAATACGACTTATAGAAATAAATACACGAAGTGCATTAAATCTAAGGAAAGTCATTTCCAAAGAGGAAGAGTGCAAATAAGTGGGGGTGGAGGAGGTGACACTGGGCTGTGCATGGAAGGCAGCTAAGGGCTGTCAAAGGCCAAGGAGGGGAGGAAATGACCTGCAGACATAGACTGCAGCTGTGCAAAGGCACATGGCCGGCCAATGGAATTTTATGTACAGGAAGCAGATGCTAGACAAGTCTGACAAGAAGAGAGTGCAGAGAAGGAAGTAATAGGGAATACAACTGGGAAAGCAGGGTTGTGGGGATCACATTGTAGAGCTGATGCATTTATGTTTTATCCTAGAAGAAAAAGGGCGCCATTGAAGATTGGGAGTGGAGATGACACACTCATATATGTGTTTCAGGAATAGCAACTTGATAGCTATATGGAGAATGCATGAGAGAGAGAGAGAGAGAAAGAGAGAGAGAGAGAGAGAGATGAGACTGGAGGCAGAGGCCATTTGGAAAACTGTTACAGTAATAAAAAGTGATGAGAGCTTGACCTAGAGTAAAGGTTGCGTGAGTGGAGAGGAGTCAGATGTGAAAGATATTGTGGAGGCTGGATCAATAAGACTCAGCAATCATCAGATATGGGTCTAGTGGAAAGGGAAGAGTCAAGGATGATTTCAAGGAAGAGCAGTTCTAGGATGCTAATGAACTCACTTGAGCTAAAATGTTACGGGTATATTGTGCTACTCTCTTGCTGAGCTAACAGCCTCTCAAGGCTCCTAAGTACAAGGGGTTTTTGACCTTTTACCTAAAGGAATTTTCCCATGGATCAGACCAGGGTGGTCTTCAGGGTGTCCCATGTAATGGAACAAATTTCCCCCTTGGCCATCCTTTCACTGAAAATAGTCCACTATTAGATAATGTGGTGGGATTTCATCAGGAACTCAGGAGAACTTTTGGTATCCTACGTCTTTAGAGGGAAGATTGCTAACTACCAAGTTCACCATCTCTGGCAGGGCCAAGATACTGTGGTGGAATATGCGGGTTCATTTTTTGGATGGCTTGGCTTTAGGATAAATGAACTTGGGAAGACATTGTGACTGACCTGTCTGTATTTATCCTACAATGTGTTTATATCGAGTCCCACCTTGAACTGAAATCAAAATTGAAATTCCTGCACTCTCATATGCAGTCATTGGGAGCTGGTTGCATGACATGACAGGGGAAGGGCCAGTTCCACTCAGAAGGCTGCTCCCACCTCATTCCCACTGCTGAGCATGGAGCTCCACCTAATCAGGGAGCTAGCTAACCACAGACCAGGCATTATGAACAAGGGACTCTTTGGACTTTCTTTTCTCATTTCCAACTTAATGGCCCACCTATTTATGACCCTTGAGATACAGCTGCCACATTCCCACATATGTAGTATGACCAAAGTAGAAAACCTGCCCCTACAATATAATGTTTGATTGTGTGACCAACAGGGTTTTATTCTTTGGCCAGTCCAAAGCAGGTGTCTTTCTGAGAGTTCTTGGAGCAAGACCAGAGGAAAAGGTTCATCTGGCACTCATCTTCCCCTCACAGAGCTCTAATATATCTTGTCAATGAATGAAAATACTAGAATGAAAATATTAAGTGCTTACTATGTGCTAAGCATTAAGAATACAAATAGAAAAAATGAAACCATCCTTGCTCTCAATGAATTTGAATTCTAAGTGCAACAGAGGACAGGTATAGAAGGGTTTAGCCGCACACTAGATGGAAAAGCATGGTGCTCCACCTGTAGGGTAGATGGCAACGCTTAGAGGTCATTAAGGTGGATTAGCAGGTTCCTTCAACTGTAAAATCGGGATAATAACAGCATCTAACTTGAAGGGTTGTGGGGACCACATTAGAAGATATACATAAAGCACTTAGCACATGGTGCCTGGCACATAATAAAGATTTGATAAATGCTTGTTCCACTAATGCATTATTGGTGGAGTTGTGAACTGATCCAACCATTTTGGAGAGCAATTTGGAACTATGCCCAAAGGGCTATAAAAAACACATACCCTTTGACCCAGCAATATCACTTCCAGGTTTGTATCCCAAAGAGATCATAAAAATGGGAAAAGGACCCACATGTACAAAAATATTTATAGCAGCTCTTTCTGTGGTAGCAAAGATTTGGAAATTAAGGGGATACCCATCAATTGGGGAATAGCTGAACCAGTTGTGGTATATGAATGTAATGGAATTCTATTGTGCTGTAAGAAATGATGAGCAGGTGGATTTCAGAAAAACCTGGAAAGACTTGTATGGACTGATGCTAAGTGAAGTGAGCAGAACCAGGAGAACATTATACACAGTAACACTGTGCAATGACTAACTTTGATAGACTTGGCTCTTCTCATCCACATAAGGATCTAAGACATTTCCAAAAGTCTCATGATGGAAAATGATATCCACATCCAGAGAAAGAACCACGGAGTCTGAATGCAAATCGAAGCATACTATTTGCTCTTTTTTTCTTCTGTTTCGTTTCATTTTTTCTTTCTCATAGTTCCTCCTATTGGTTCTAGTTCTTCTTTACAACATGACTAATGCGAAAATACGTTAATAAGAATGTTTATGTATAGCCTATATCAGATTGTGCACTTAAGGAGAGAGGAGGGGAGGGAGGGGGAGAAAATTTAAAACTCAAAAGCTTATAGAAGTGAATGTTGAAAGCTAAAAATAAATAATTAAAAAAGAAATGCTTATTCTCTTCCCTTCCTTTCCTTTCCCTAGCCTTCCCTTCCCTTTCCTTCTCTTCCCTTCTCTTCCCTTCTCTTCCTTCTGGTGTATACTGGCTATGTGACCTTGGGCAAACCACATAACTTCTTATTGCTCTAGGCAACTCCCTGTGGCTATAAGTGGCAGAGAAATTCCCTGGGAGTTCCCTGGGCCAGTGAAATCAGATCCTATCCTTATCTCTATCCCTATTGCCTTTATTTTCAGACAGTACAATTAGCTGGCAAATGAGTTATTACAAAAACCTGAATTTGGGTAGTTAACAGATGAATCATCCCAACATGCTCTTCTATGGATTTTGCAAACACTAATCCTTAACCAGAGCTATTAGAATTCATCTACAAACAGCAGGTGCAGAATCCCTATGCTAGGCCCCAACTGTCTACCTAGGCTTCCTTCCAGGACAATGCTTCAGCCCTCTCATTATAACCTAGCAGTTGTCCACTGGGGTTGTTAAAACTGTATGCTCCATTATCTGTAACTCTTAGAGGCTGGGAGTGCAATATAATGCTAATAGACGTCTAATGACATGAAGTATATGGTCCATCTACTGCCCACTGGGACAATCAATCAACCAATAATAAACATTTTTAAGCATCTACTATAAGCCAGGCACTGTGCTAAGCCCTTGGGATACAGAAAGAGGCAAAAGACAGCCTCTACCCTCAAGGAGCACACAGTCTAATGGGAGAGAGAACAAACATATATACAAACCAGTTAAATAAAGGATGAATAGGAAATAATTAACAAAGAGAAGGCACTAAAATTCAAGGAGTTGAAAAGGCTTCCTGTAAAAGACAGGATTTTAGTTCAGACTTGAAGGAAGTCAGGGAAGCCTGGTGGCAGAGATGAGGAGAGAGTGTGTTCCCGTATAAGGGACAGCCAGAGAAAATGCCCAGAGCTGAAAGATGGAGTGTCCTGTCTAGAAGGCCAGTGACACTGGATCAAAGAACACATGTCAGGGAGTAAGATGTAAGAAGACTGTGAGAGGATTAAGATTGATGCTACATTATTTTCTTATTGATCCTATTTACAAGTAATTGATTTTGCCCGGTAACTGCTTTTTTTTCCCCTGTAACTGCTTAAGTCATGGTTCTTTGACTCTTCACTTAGTTGATCCTCTAACCTGTAATGGGTTAAGTTTAGAAATCCATCTCTCCTGCTAATCACTGGTCTATTCTTGAATCAAGGAATTTTGCTAACCTTGGGGAATGTGTGAAAGAAAGGGGTATCTTTGCTCCACCAAGCTATCCTTCAAGGACATCTGGGCTATCTCAGCCCTGGACTCAAACAATGAACATTTCCTAGTCTCATGAGAGAAGAAAGGGGTTGTTGCTAGCCCCCATTACCAAATTTCCAACCAATCAAGTTGTTCCTTCTGCCTCAGCTCTGTAACCAATCATGTTGTCCTTGATCCGATGATGTCATCCACTTTGTTCTGTTCTTTGTTCTGTATTCCCTCAAACCTACAAAAGTGGAGCTATCCTTTTGCTTGGGGTCTTTGGAATGAATGGAGGCAATTCTTAGACCCACTAATTGACAGAGAGCATGCCCCTGCTAATAGTCAAAGATCTGTCTCAGTTTACCCTTCTGTTAAAATCTCAAACACAGCAACTGGAAATATAGTTGGGGGATAGATTTTGAAGGGCTTTGAATTCCAAGCAGAGGATTTCATTTTGATTCTGGAGGTGATCAGGAGCCATTGAAGTTCATTAAGGAACCCCTCCCAAACTCCTCCATTCCTGGGTAGTGGTAACATTAGAGTTCATCATGTACTTGCCCTCCTCCTAGGGGTATATTGCTATCTTGGTGGTAGTCAATAATCTGACCAAGATTCACTTCTTCCACTGCACAGAACTTTTCACTGTGACTGAGGACACACATCCAATTCTCCAGTTTCACAGCCTTCCCTCTTATATAATTTCTGATTAGGACCTTAAATCCACCACCTCTCTAACATACAGCCAGTTGTCAAGTCTAACGGATATCAGCTCTACAATAATTCTTTCATACATCCTCTATTTTCTTCTCCCACAGCCACCAGCCTAGTACAAGCCTTCATTACCACCTGCCTGGCCTATTTCAGCAGATCAGTCTATCAGATCTTCCCACTCCGACCCTTTCCCTTTAAGTTCATCTCTCATATTGCTGATGGAAAAAGCTTTCTTCTGCATAGATCTGGCTGGTCACTGTTCTGCTCAAAAAAATTTAGTGACTCTTGATTGCCTACAAAGAAAAAAAAAATCAAATCCTTTACTTTGATTTCAAGAGCACCTAAGGTCTTTTCTGGCTCTGAACTTAAGATCTTGTGCTCCCACCTGGAACCACCCTACCTTTCTAGCATTATCTCATATAACTCCTCTGCATACACTCCAGGCAAACTCAACTACCCTCTTGACCCTGAAAATGCCTTGTCCTTTCCAGATTCTGTGCCTACGCTCACACAGGTGTTTTTTTTTTAATGTTTGGCATGTCTTTCCTGCCTTTCTTTATCTGTTGAATACTTATCTATCCTTTAAATATCAACACTGATGTCAATTCCTTCATGAAGCTTTCTCTGATCACCCTCTTAGTAACAATCTCCCCCCCTCAGACCTCACATAGCCCTTTGTGATAAAACTTCTATAAAGCACTGGACTTGTAACAGAGCCTAACATAGCTATGTGTATTTATGTCTCATCCCACTACTAAACTATAAAGTTGATGAAGACAAAGACTCAATTTCATATCTCCCTCAGAATCTAACACAATGTTTTGTATACCTTAGAAGTTTGATAAATGTTAATTGAATTGAATATAATCATTTTTGTATTCACAATATAAGGGCCCATTTAAGAATACTAGCCCAGAGGTACTAGATCTCTCTGTATTTTCTGCATCTAGGTAACATTACGGGTAGCTAGATGGCAAAGTGGGTAGAATGTCAGACCTGGAGTTAGAAAGACTCATCTTCCTGAATTTGAATCTGCCCTTAAGACACTTCCTAGCCGTGTGACCCTGGGCAAGTCACTTAACCCTGTTTGCCTCAGTTTCCTCATCTGTAAAATGAGCTGGAGAAGGAAATGCAAACCACTCCAGTATCTTTGCTAAGAAAACCCCAAATGGGGAACACAACTAAAATGACTGTACAACAACAAAAAGTAGCCTTACAATCACAGGAAAACTCTGCCCTTACTGGATGTGTGACCTTGGTCCCTGAGTCCCACTTTCCTCATCTGTAAAATGAGGACATTGGAGTGGATGGCCTTTAAGGTCTCTTCTAATTTAAAATCTGTGATCACATGATCTCATGATTATGCCATTATGAAGGCTATTAACAGCACCTGCTCCTTCTTATTCCCACACCTCAATTACCCAGACTCCCTGATTGTGGACATTATCACCTTTCTCAGATAACATTTGTAATTTAAAGGAAGTAAGGAGATAATAAGGACCTTGAGCCACCACATGAAAGAAGAAGTTCATTTAAAAATTTTTTTTATTTCTTTGTTTTTAGTTTTCAACATTCACTTCTATAAGATTTCGAGTTCTAAATTTTCTCCCCCTCCCTCTGCTCCCCTTCCCCAAAACAGCATACAATTTGGTATAGGCTATACATGCACAATCCTCTTAAACATATTTCCACATTAGTCATGTTGTAAAGAAGAATTAGAACCAAAGGCAAAAACCACAAGAAAGAAGAAACAAAAAAGAGAGCAAACAGTATGCTTCAATCTGCATTCACATTCCATAGTTCTTTCTCTGGATGTGGATAGAATTTTCCATCACGGGTCTTTTGGAATTGTCTTAAATCCTTGCATTGCTGAAAAGACTTAAGTCTATCAAAGTTGATCATTGCACAATGTTGCTGTTACTGTGTACAATGTTTTCCTGGTTCTGCTCACTTCACTCAGAATCAGTTCATGTAAGTCCTTCCAGGTTTTTCTGAAGTCCATGGGCTCATCATTTCTTATGGAACAATAGTATTCCATTATATTCATATACCACAATTTGTTCAGCCATTCCTCAATTGATGGGCATCCCCTCAATTTCGAATTCTTGGCCACCACAGAAAGAGCTGCTATAAATATTTTCGTACATGTAGGTCCTTTATCCCTTTTTATGATCTCTTTGGGATACAGACCTAGAAGTGGTATTGCTGTGTTAAAGGGTACACACAGTTTCATAGCCCTTTGGGCATGGTGAGGAAGTAGTTTTAAAAGGGAATCCTCTTGATCCATTTCAAATCACATTTTTGGGTAGGATACTGCTTCTTCCATCAAATGAGATAATGATAATATATACTGTGCTTTGCAGACTTTAAAATGATATAGATTATAGCTATTATTATTATTCAATATTAGATCCCCCTCAATTCTATGTAAGTTCTTATTATTTTCAAGTGAGATAGATAAGCTATCTACCCAGGGATGATCAATATCAAACTGGACAGGACCTCAGAGGCCTTCTCATCCAATCCTCTCATTTTATAAACAGGGAAATCAAGGTCCAGAAGAATAAAGTGATTTGCTCAGGGTCACACAGACAGTAAGTGCCAGAGTTAGGTTTCAAACCTAGCTCCTCTGACTCCAAAGGCAGCATCTTTCCTTTGTACCACATCACCTCCTTGAAAAGTAGATTCACCCACTCTCCCAATTAATGGCTCGATTCCAGAATGTTCACATTTAAAACCTTACAGATTAGTTTCTCCCACATTTTCACCAAGATCTCATGCCCACATTGGCCGTTCATTTATTTGGTTGTGTTTTCCCTTCTCAAAGTAATTTCATTGAAGGAAGGGAGGGAGGGTGTAATTTGGGCCTGCACATCTACTCTCCCTATTTTAATGCACTTTCTGGCAGCTTCTGAGGAAAGAGGGAAAGAGAAAGAGAAAAAAAAGTAGCCAAGAGCTTTAATTACTAGAATATTAGGACCTGCTTGATTGGAATCCTCTCAAGTTAAGGCCCCTTAAAAAAATGGAAAAGAATAGAAAGCTAACACAAACAACAAAGCATTTAGAGCTCAGTTTTCAATTAGCAAATGATATATTCTCTCATGCAACTATCTCAGTGGCACAATTCGACATTAACCCAGAGCTAGCTCACTGCGTGGAAACAGCAAAGAGCTGAAGTCAACAGACCCATCAGGGTAACTTTCCCCCTGCATTTAAGGACATAAAAAAATAGCCCACACAGGACAGGTGCATCCAGATAGTGAAGGGGAGAGAGTGAATGTAGGTTTCAAAGTCAGGAACACCTGGGTTCAAGTTCTCCCTCAGTGACAGTTGCTGGGTGACCTCAGACAATTCACTCAGTTTCCCACTGCCCCCAGGCAGATCTTTTATAAATTGTAGAAAAGGTGCAGACCAGTTTTGGTTGGGGAAGCTGTACACCAATGAAATCAAAGGTCTGGTCCCTCCCCCACTCAAAAAGCCCTCAATTACTTAGATGTATTCAGGCTGTTCCCAAAGGAAGTCCCATATTTCCAAAGGAATATGAGCTCCTAAGGAGTAGAGACTATTTCTTTCTTTTCTTTTCTTTTGTCTCCAGCATCTATCAGAGCGTTTGACATATCTACAGGGGCTTATCACACATAGTAAATGAGGATTGCATTCATTCACCCTCCAATAGAAATAATAATAATAACTAGCATTTTATATAGTACTTTAATGTTTACAAGGTACTTTACAAATATCTCATTTATCTTCACAACAACTCTGTGAGATAGATGCTATTATTATCCTCATTTTACAGATGAGGAAACTGAGGCTGACAGAGGTTATGTGACATCACAAACATTACAGAGCACCGTGCAGGTAAGAATGTTTACATAAGACATATTCCCTGTCTTCATGGATATAAGATTCAAATACAGAGAATTCTAAAGCATAATAATACATGATAAGTGAATTAGACAAGCCCAAAATAAAAGTGCTGATTTCATAAAATAGATAAAAGAGTTATAAAAGAAATAAGAGTTCTGAAGGTGAAGGTTTTAACCGAAGCTAGAGGAGGTAGTTAAGAGTGGTGAAGGCTTCATGAAGAAGATGGCATTTGTGTTGGAATTTTAAAAATAGCTAAGGTTTAAGACACCAAGACAGAAAGGACAGTCACTCCAATCCAATCCAATGCAATTCAATTGAAAAAGTATTCATTAAACATCTACTTTGTATGTGTCAGGCACTCTGATAGGTGCTGGAGAGAAAGAAAAAGAAAGAAAAGAAAGAAAAGAAAGAAAGAAAGAAAGAAAGAAAGAAAGAAAGAAAGAAAGAAAAAAGAAAGGAAGGAAGAAAGGAAGAAAGAAAGGGAAAAGAGAGAAAGAAAGAAAGAGAGAAAGAAAAAAAGAAAGAGAAAGGAAGGAAGGAAGGAAGGAGGGAAGAAAGAAAGAAATAGTCTCTACCTCCAAGGAACTTCCATTCCTTTGGGAAGGAAATGACCTGAACATATATAAATAAATACAAGATACAAATACAACATATATATATGTATATATACATTATGTATGCAAAATACGTAACTATATAAATACATACAAAAGAACATAAATAGAAAATAATTTAGTGAGTAGGCAGTGGAAACTTAGAGGGACCCGGGAAGGCCTGAGAAAGAATTAGCATCTGAACTCCGCCTTGAAGAAAGCTAGGGATTCTGAGAGACAGAGATGAGGAGGAAGAACATTCCTCTTCAAGATTCTGGAGATGGGAAAATGGATTGTTGTGTACTGGAAATAGCAAGCTGGCCAATTTGGCTGGAACGCAGATTGGGTGAAGAAAGAGTAATGATGAGCAGTAAGGCATTTCAGTGATAGGGAATGACATAAGCAACGCACAAAGGTAGGAAAGTACGGAGTATATCTGGAAGACAGAGTGTACTCTAAGTTTGAATAGATGATAGCATTGTGAGATAAGGCTAGGATGGTGCCAAGATTATTGGGGAGTGAGAAGGAGATGTTTTGAATGCCAGGCAGGGAGTGTGAACTTTACTTGGGAAGCAATAAGGAGCCACTAAATACTTTTGAGCAAAAGATGAGTAGCATGCTTAAGAAAGATTATCCTTGCTGTATGAAGGATAGATTGGAGTGAGTGTGAAGAAAGTGGAGGTAGGAAGACCTTTTTGGTGTTCTCTTCAGTAGTTCATGAAGGTAGTAGTGAGGGCTAGTAGATTGTTGGCAGTGGGTGTAGAGAGCATGGATTGGATGTGAAGAAACTTGTGGAGGGGATAAACTGGACTTGAAATGTCCGCTGTGCATTTCCATCCCTAATTCACATGCACATGCGTGTGCCCACACACACACACACACACACACACACATTTAAATTTGCTCTAGGGGCAAGAATTCCTAGTTCTAGCATTGTGTCCCCCATTTTGTAATGGCAAACATTTGGGGAGTCAAATGACCAGTTGGATTCCACCAGAGCTCTCTGTCTCTGTGAAAAATCTTAATCAGGCTGACATTTACAAGCTGATCATATTTCTCTGTCTTTGATTTTCAGAAACAAGACAACTTTCTTCCTGTCACTGCTGTTTTTTTAATCGCACAGTGGCACCTAAGTGAATTACACTATTTATATACGAGCTGTTTTGTATCCACAGCCTTGATTTCCCTCATTACCAACACAGCACAGAGCAAACCTTAACAGGTCTAACGCTTCTGATGAATTGACTTCCCCTGACAGATGATAGTGATTGGTGAGGCCTGGAATACTGATACCAGAATGCTGCAGTCAAGTATATAGAACTTGTGAAGTGGCACCACTACCTTCTGAATTCTTTAATTCGAACTCTCCTCTCTCTTCCTATCTGCTTCTTCCCTTATGTACCAGGTGCCAGGAAGGATGCAACTACTTGCAGAAAGCAACAGGATATTGCTACCAGGCCTGTGGGATAGCCTGGAAATTTGGCCCTTGTGGAGGAAAGGGAGACAGTGAGGGAGCATTCGCAAATATTTGCAAACATTATCTCAACGGAGCCCCTTGAGATAGATACTATAATAATAATTACTACTGTTATTCTATTTCTTTACTGATTAGGAAACTGAGGCTGGGAGGTTAAGAAATTTAGCTATGGTTACAGAGCTAGTAAATATCAGAAGTTGGATTCGAAACCAGGTCTTGATGGGTCTAAGTCCAGTATTCAATCCACTACAATATACTTCATATCTTTCTGAGTCCTTTAGGAATATGCCTCATTTGTTTAGTGATAATAATCAACCTCTGACTTTGTATCCTCTACAGAAGCTTTACAAAAAGAACTAAGAAGAATGAGTAGATACATGATATGGTAGAAAGAATCAGTCAGTCAATGTCAGTCAACAAACACTTAAATGCTTACTATGTAACTGAGTACTATGCTAAGTCCTGGGGAAGCAAAGAAAGACAAAAGACAGTCCATGCCCTCAAGAAGTTCATAATCTGAAAATGTGATAAATTTTATTTCTTCCTTACCATGTATATTACCTCAATTTTTTTCTTGTATTTTAACATAGAGAGCATGTGTAGAATTATATTAAGTAATGGTAGTGACAGTGAATATCCTTGCTTTATTCCTCATTTTATTGAAAAGATCTTAAGCATTTCTTTGTTATAGATAATGCGGCTGGCTTTAAATATTATTTACCATGTTGAGAAAAAGTCAACCTATTCTTGTGATTTTGAATGTTTTTTTCAAAGAATTATGCATTGTATTTTGTCAAAAAAGATTTTCAGAATCTGCTTATAATATGTAATACTTATTTTGTTATTAATTTGGTCTGTGACATTTATAGTTTTCCTTAAATAGAATCAACCTTGCATTTTCTATATAAATACAACCTGATCATAGTGGTCATAACATTTTAAAAATGTTGTTGAAGACTCATTTCTATTATTTTATTTAATATTTTTGCATAGATGTTCATTAAAGATAAGGGTCTATAGTTCTCTTTTACTGTTTTATCTCTCCCTGCTTTATGAAACAGAAATGTATTCATTTTCTAGAAGGAGTTTGATAGGATCCCTTCTTTCTCTATTTTTGTAAATAATTTATGTAATATTAGAATTAATTATTCTTTGAATGATAGAATACTTTTGTACATTCATCTGGTCTTTGAGTATTTTTGTTTTGTCTTTAGGAGACGAAGTTTTCATTATCATTAGTTGAATTTCTTTTTCTAAGCTTTCTCCAATTCTTATTTTTTTTCATCTAGGTATTTATATGTTTGTAAATATTCATCTATTCATTTAAATTATTAATGTTCCCATATAATTGAACAAAATTGTTTTAATACTTTCCTTTATTTCTTCTCTATTTTGAATTTTTTAATTTTCAATTAGTGGCAATTTGGTTTTCATTTTTTCCTTCTAATATCAAACCAGCTAAGAGTTAGTCTATTTTATTAGTTACTTCAAAATAAAAAAGCCCCTAGTTTACTTTATTGACTGAAGTTTTTGTTTTAAATTTGCTTATGCTTTGATTTTCAGAATTTCTAGTTTCGTATTGAGTTGGGTTTTTTATTTGTTCTAGTTTCTTTAGATGCATATCCAGTTTGCTTATCTGTTCTTTTTCTCTACATCCAAGAATGCTTTGGTCTGTTATCTTACTGACATTTTCTTTTATGAAATTATCTTGTATTTCTTTGATTTGTTCTTTAACCAATTTTTTTTTTAGGCAATTGGGGTTAAGTGACTTGCCCAAGGTCACACAGCTAGTAAATGTCAAGTGTTTGGTCTGAGACCGGATTTGAACTCAGGTCCTCCTAACTTCAGGACCGGTGCTCTATCCACTGCGCCACCTAGCTGCCCCTTAACCAATTTTTTTTAAGGATTGTAATTATCTTGATTTAAGTTTGAATCCTATCTTCGAATAACTTTAATTATAATTGTGTTGATCAGTAAAAACTTTTTTATGTTTAGGGATCTCTGCATTCATATATGTGATTTTTGTGCACAATTTTTGTAAAGGTGCCAGGTACAATTGAGATTTTATACATATATATATATGTACATACACACATATATGTGTGTATATATGTGTGTGTGTGTGTGTGTGTGTGTATGTATATATCCATTCAGCAATTACTAGAGATTCATAACATTTAACTTCTCTAAAATTCTATTCAGGTCCTTAATTTCTCTTTTGCTTATCTTTTTGTTAGCTTTCTCTATGTTTGAAACAGGCACATTAAGTTCACAAAGCATTATAGTTTTGCTGTCTATTTCTCTTCAAAATTTGACTAACTTTTATTTTAGGTCCTTAAATTTTATGCCATTTGGTGCATATTTAGTAAGTATTGACACTATCTCATTATTTATGTCTTTAAGCATCTCTTATCTGCTTATCTCTTTTAATCATGTTTCTTTTTACAGTTACCTTGGCAGAAATCATGTCACCCTTGATTTAAAAAATTCTCCTAAGGCATAATAATTCTGTTTTGACCCTTCATTTTAACACTGTGTTAATTTTTATGTTTCAAGAAAAGTATGTATTCTTGGATTCTGTTTTCTGATCCATTCTACTAACTTCCTTTGTTTTATAGGCGAGTTCATCTCATTCATATTAATAGTTATGGTTATTTATTGTGTTTTTACTTTGATCATCCCTTATGCTTTTTTCCTCTTTGTCCCTTGCCCTGACCTTTACAAAGAAAAATTGGTGGGGGAAAGAAAAGGAATACTAAAAAATGATAATAAAGTGATCTGATTCCATTATTCTGCCCCATCCTACTCTCTTCACCCAGTTCAGACTGCCATCACTGATTCTTACATTTTCTTTTTCTCTTTTTAATTTCCAATGTAGAATCTACCCTCCAAAGTTGAAATTTATTTTCCTCTAACTATTCCCTTACATGTTTCATCTTCTCTCTTAACACCCTCATCTGTTTGTCTTCTCTCTTTTTTACTGTGTTTGTGTTTCAAAGATTCTACCCATCTCTGGTCTTTTCATTAGGAATACTTGAAAGGCCTCTAATCTATTAAAGCTTAATACCATTCTAATTTTTCAGTTCTTTGACTTCATTCTAATATTTTTTGTTGTTTCTTGGAATCATTGAATTTGAGTTCTGTTTGTTCCATTCTGTTTTTAAGAAAGTCCAAGTGTGAGTTTTTCTACTTTCTGTTCAAAGCTACTTATTCTCTTTCCATTTTTTCCCTTTATGAGCTCTAATTTCACCTGTAATTTCATTTTTTAAAATCACCTGCCTTATTTCTTCTGGACACTGCTGGAATGGCCAGGCCATTGTCTTCTCTGAAGCTATCCTTGTACTTATTGTAGAGTATTTATCTTCTTCTAGATTGACTTCTTGGGCTTCTCTGGATCCAGAATACTTCTTCATTTTATTTGGAGTTTTCTTCTGTTTATTCATATCTCCAGCCTCAGTTCCTAGGTCTGTGCTAGGGTCAGCTTCCTCCCCTTCCCATACTTTTGAATTGGGTGGACAGACCCTTTTTGGTCCTGACCCCTCTACAGAAAGGAAATCACTCTTGGTGCAGTTCTACCAGGACTAGTCCCTGCCCTCTTCTACAGATCCTGGTTTTTATCTCTGTCTGCAGGTAGCATGATGTGGGCACTAGTCTTGGCCCTGGATTTCTTTCCTTCTCCATAACAATCCCCAACCAGGACTTGGATCTGCCTTCTGCTGTGGTTTTTAGTCAGAGTTCAAAGATCATTCTGGTCTTAGGTCTCTTGGAAGTCCCCTTGGGGCACAGATTACCCTGGTGTTGTTCTAGCCCTGTCTCCTCATGTGTCTCCAGCAGAAGCACTGACTTTGAGCCTCAAGACATATGTATACTACCTGGCCCTATCTCTCTGCCAAGTGTCTAATTGAGGGCTAGTTCTAAGCTCCATAGGCTAGGGCTGACATCCCAATTAAGCCCCACTTACCAGAGATCATGCTAGCTTTCACGCCCCCTTTCCATGTACTTACAAAATTCTGGCTGTCTTCTTGTGCTGTTATAGACTGGATGGAGGAACTCACTGGTATTTCTCTTTGGTCTTCTTGATCATCATTCCATTTGGTGCTCTTTGTTGGGGGGTTTTGAGGGATAGTTAGGCTCCTATAGGATCTTTAACATCACCATTTTAACCACTATTCTTTTTAATTGTCATCTGATGATGTTTCCTCCAGACTCTAGGCTATGGACTGTCTCAAGCATTATTAGACAACCAGCTGGCTTCATTTGGAGTTTTTGTTTTCCTAATCCATACAGATTGGGACAGTAGTAAAAAGCACAAATGCCTACACTAGTCAATATGTAACCAGGACAATACAAACATTTTCTTCTCATACACGCTGTGCTCAGAGACAGCTCATCCATGCTCCCCAGGTATAGGGGCCTTTGACTCTATTCCCTGATTCATCCCTACTTAATTCATACTCCCACATCTCTAGGCAAGGCATAGTGTAGCAGTCAGAGATGCATATTTGTTGAGGGTTTTGGTTGATGATGTTGTTATTTTTCACACAAAGCATTTCATTGAAACTCAGTGACCCAGGCTCAAGATATTCCCCTTTGTTTATATTTGGGGAGAACTGTGAGTCTTAGTTGTAAGGGAAGAGAGGTATGATGACTCACCTGGTTCCCTACGCCCACATGCATCCATCTTGAACAACTCTGGGATCAATCCAGGTCTTAGGTAATATAAATAGAAAGACTCTTGGTTTCAATTTGATTCAATTCAAAGAGTTGTTTTTTTTAAAGCATCTATCCTGTGCTAGGCACCATGCTAGGTGTTGGAGACACAAAGATAGTTCCTGCCCTTGAGGAGTTTTACACTCTACTTAGTTTCATAGAATTAATCTTAGAGCGGAATATTACCTTAGATATTACATAATCCAGCTGTCCCATTTCAAAAATGTGAAACTTGAGGTCCAGAAAAGTTGACTTGTCTAAGGTGGTCAGTGGTCAAACTAAGCTTTGAATTTTCATCCTCTGACTCTGAACCTAGTGTTTTGTCTTTTGTACTATGCTTGAAAGTTTAACTTTTTTTTTTAATGACCCTTGCGTTGGCCCAGTCTAGAGCCTGGACTAATCTGGTAGGGATCAGGGAACCATATGCTGATTGACCCTACTCTTTCTATAGTCATTGGAGATAAAGCTAACAGGAAATTTCAATCCAGATAGAAGTTGGGAATGTGATACAATCCACTGATTCCAACAATAGCAAAAATGTATTAAATGTCTTCTATAAATGGTCAGATTAGCTGAGCCTTAAAGGGACTTTCCAGCTCTAAATCTATGTTCCTATGATCCTATGTGCCAAGCATTTTGCTAGTCATCACACTAGTGCATAGTCAAGACAAAGATAAAATTGAAACAGTCCCTGATCCAAAAGAGTTTTTATTCTGCTGGGACAGGACTTTCATTCTTCTGGGGTCACAAATTGACTCACTAGAAAGAATTAATGGCAGGAGGTGAAATCAGGGCTACAAGCAGGATATAAAGCAGGAGGGAGCAAGAAGGGAGATGCTGAGAGGCAATGTGTGGGTTTCAGGCTGTAAGAATTCTATTCTAGGGGGTAGAGCCAAGATGGCAGAGTAAAAGCAGTGACTTGCTTGATATCTTCCCCAAATCCCTCCAGATACCTGTAAAAATGGCTCTAAACAAATTCTAGAGCAACATGAAACAAATTTCCAGCCCAAGAAGACCTGGATGGTTGATTGGAAAGGTCTATTGCACTGGACTGGGAGAGGAGCGCAATTCAGCATGGGCACACAGGCAAAGACCAGGCCTCAGCAAACCTGGAGCAGGCATCTGGGGACTGAATCATGGGCAGCTGTGGTGGTTTCCAGACTTCTCAACCCACAAATGCCAAAGACAACTTAGAAGATCAGTAGGAAAGGTCTGTGACCTCAGTGAGAGAGAAGCTCGGTTCCAGCCCCAGTCCTGGCACAGCCCCTGGGCAGCAGCTACTTCCAGAGCTCTAGGCCCACAGATAGAGGGAGAATTGAGTGGATGATCAGAGGGGGATTGCAGGGATCTCTTTGCTGGTGCAAAGGCAGGAATCTCTTCTTTTGCCTATGCTTGGATCTGAGTCACAGTTCTGGGTGGCGGTCCTGGGGCGAGGAGGAGCACTGGCATGGGGGTGAAGGAATCCTCCTCAGAGTTCCAAGGCAGAAAAGAGTGCTTGTGGTCACTCATAGACCACAGCACAGGCCATGAAAGGAGTAAACACCTCACCCTTAATCATACCACCTTGGAAGAATTGAAAACATACAGGTTCCTAGAAGTATTTCTGGAAACACCCACACAAAACCACCAAAGCTTGGGACACTACATTCTCCACACTGGAAGCAGACTACTACCTTAACCAAGAGTTTAAAACTCAAGTAATTGGCTGAGATCATGAGAAAACTGCACAAAAATATCAGACCATAGAATCTTTCTTTGGTGACAAAGAAGATCAAAACATACAACCAGAAGAAGACAACAAAGTCAAAGCTCCTACATTCAAAGCTTCCAAGAAAAATATGAATTGGTTCCAGGCCATGGAAGAGCTCAAAACGGATTTTGAAAAACAAGTAAGAGAAGTAGAGGAAAAACTGGAAAGGGAAGTGAGAGTGATGCAAGAAAATCATGAAAAACAAGTCAACAACTTGCTAAAGAAGACCCAAAAAAAATACTGAAGAAAATAACACCTTAAAAAATAGACTAACTCAAATGGTAAAAGAGGTTCAAAAAGCCAATGAGGAGAAGAATGCCTTCAAAAGCAGATTTGGCCAGATGGAAAAGGAAGTCCAAAAGCTCACTGAAGGAAATGCTTCCTTAACAATTAAAACGGAGCAAATGGAAGCTAATGACTTTATGAGAAATTAAGACATTGTAAAACAAAACCAAAAGAATGAAAAAAATAGAGGACAATGTGAAATATCTCATTGGAAAAACAACTGACCTGGAAAATAGATCCAGGAGAGATAAGTTAAAAATTATTGAACTATCTGAAAACCATCTTTCCAGAAATTATCAAGGAAAACTGCCCTGATGTTCTAGAACCAGAAGGTAAAATAGAAATTGAAAGAATCCACTGATCACCTGCTGAAAGAGATCCCCAAAGGAAAACTCCTAGGAATATTGTAGCCAAATTCTAGAGTTCCCAGGTCAAGGAGAAAATATTGCAAGCAGCCAGGGAACTGAGCGCTTAGAATATAACATTCCAGAGGTCGAAGGAGATAGGATTACAGCCAAGAATCACCTACCCAGCAAAACTGAGTATAATCCTTCAAGGGGAAAATGGACATTCAGTGAAATAGAGGACTTTCAAGCATTCTTGATGAAAAGACCAGAGCTGAATAGAAAATTTGATTTTCAAATACAAAACTCAAGAGAAGCATGAAGAGGTAAACAGGAAAGAGAAATCATAAGGGACTTATTGAAGTTGAACTCTTTATATTCCTGCATGGAAAGATGATATTTGTAACTCTTGAGACCTTTGTCAGTATTAGTCGGAGGGAAAAAAAAATATGTATGTTTAGATAGATAGAGGGCACAGGGTGAGTTGAAGATGAATGGGTAATATCTGGAGAATAAAATTAAGAGGTGAGAGAGGATTATACTGGGAGAAGGAGAAAGGGAGAGGTAGAATGGGTTAATTATCTCATATAAAACAGACAATAAAAGTCTTTTTACAGTGGAGGGGAAGTGCGAAAAGGTGAGAGGGAATGAGTGAATCTTATTCTCATCAGATTTGGCTTAAGGAGGGAATAACACACCCACTCAGTTGGGTATGGAAATCTACCTTACCCTACAGGAAAATAGGGGGGAAGGGGATAAAGAGCCGGAGGATGATAGAGGGGAGGGCAGATTGGGGGAGGGGGTAATCAGAAGCAAACACTTCTGAGGAGGGACAGGGTCAAAAGAGAGAATAGAATAAATGGGGCGGCAGGATAGGATGAAGGGAAATATACTTAGTTTCTCCACAACATGACTGCTATGGAAGTGTTTTGCATGACTACACATATATAACTTGTATTAAGTTGCTTGCCTTCTCAATGAGGGTGGGTGGGAAGGGAGAAAGGGAGAAAATTTGGAACCCAAAGTTTTAAAAACAAATGTTAAAAATTGTTTTCACATGCAACTGGGAAATAAGATATACAGGCAATGGGGTATAGAAATCTATCCTGCCCTGCAGGAAAATTGAAGGGGAAGGGGATAAGAGAAGGGGGGGAGATAGAAGAGTGGGCAGATTAGAGGAAGGGGTATTCAGAATGCACGCTGTCTTGGGGTGGGGGAAGGGACAAGATGGGGAGAAAATTTGGAACTCAAAATCTTGTGGAAGTGAATTTGAAAACTAAAAATAAATAAATTAATAAAAAAAGAATTCTATTCTAGGAGACAAAGAAGGGGTCAAGCTAGAGGAAAAAAATAAGGTTTGATTGGACACATTCAAAGGTTGCACAGATTAAGCAAGTTTTAAGCCTGGCCATTTGTTGACAGGTTCATTCTCTCAGATCCAACAAATTTCTGCGAGCTCTTGTTTCCTTTGTCAATTTTCTGGGCATCTACAAGGAAGTGGGCTCCCTCACACCCCTGTCATAGAGAGTTGCCTCCAAGCAGGGATGTGTTGGAGCCAACTCAAACCAGATCCCAAAGTCCATTGTTAAGTTTTCAGTTTGAGAATTTATACTTTAGAAATAAGCAATGTTACATATCTGGGCATGATTTATTGCTTTGTTGATTTCTAAAGTCAAGAAAGTGATAGAGAAAATGTTAATAATGAAGGTTGACCTTTAAAGTGTTTTGTAAGTACTTTTTTTTGAGAACCAAATGTTAAACATTAATCAGCACACCCTTGTCTACAGGTCACTCTCAACTTCTCTGGTAAAACTACCTCCAGAAAAATTATTTGCTGATTTTTAGTTTTATTGATGACTTTTGCTTTTCTTTTTGTTTATTCATTTCAAAGCAGGTCCCTTCCCCCATGACCCCATGAGCCCTTTTTTGTACAAAGATTTAAAAAGAGAAGAAAAAATTAGTTCAGCAAAATCAAACAATGCATTGATTTTCTCTGACAGTATATGCAATATTCCATGACCTTAATCCCTCACCTCTGCGAAGAACAGAGGGAGATGTATTTTCTCAACTCTTCTCTGGAACCAAGCTTGGTGAATACAATAACAGTGTTCAGTTTTGACTTCTTATTATTTATATTTACAGTATTGTCATTTGGTACATTGTTTTCCTGGTTCTGCTTACTTCACTGTACATCAGTTCATCTAAGTCTTCCCATGCTTTTCTGCCTTCTTCATTTCCATTAAAGGGTAATAATATCACTTATAGACAATAGTATTCCACTACATTCAAGTAGCACAACTTGTTCAGCCATTTCCCAATGAATGGGTCCCTTCTGTTCCATTTAATTAGTACTATAAAAAGTGATGCTGTAAATATTTTGGTGTTAATTGGACCTTTCTGTCTATTTTTGACGTCCTTGGGGAAGAAGCCTAAACAGTAGGAATTCTGGGTCAAAGGATACGAACATTTTAGTCACTTTTTAAGCATAATTCCAAGATTTCTTTTGTTGTTATACCACAATCAATTCTTGATTCACTACTTTCTTTGCTGAAATTTCAATTGTAATAAAAATAAGCAAAACCAACCAACACAGTGACAGTATCTGACAGTATACGCTACATTTTGCATCCATATTAGATAATTGCTGTGCTGCCAGGAGGGAGATACATTTCATCATCTCTTTTCTGGGAATAAGATACCTCTGCAGAATTCATAGGTTAGTAGACAATTCTTCTTTGATCTTTTTCCCACCGAGAGGCCTCATTTTATTCTTTGTGAACAAGTTTTCCCCCGGTAGCCCAGTTCGACCAACTAGGTCCCTGTGACCTATAGCCAGAACCTGTCTGGCACCAACCACCTACTTGCCTAGATTTCTGCCTGTTGCCTCTGAAGTTTGGGCCCACCTTAATTATGCGACTCCCAAGTCTAAGGCATACTTTGGGTCAGTGTCTATTCAAAAATCACAGCTCACAAGTATCCATTGATGCTTCTCTTATAGCAAACAAAACCAGAAAACATATTAATTTATAGAAAATGGCATTTAATTAAACAGAATAATAAAGGAAAATTCTACTACATACATGGGAGCACACTCTCCCGAAGACTTTTAGTCATTTCTGATTCTGAGCATTTTGCACTATCTATCTCCCATGCTCTCCCTCCTAGCTTCCCCGACTTCCTTCAAGTCTCAGCTAAAGTCCTACATTCTGAAAAAAAGACTTTTCCAGGCCTCCTTCATCTTAGTGCCTTCCCTCTTAGACCACCTTCGATTTATGCCACATATATCTTTTTTTTGTATCAGTTGTTTGCATGTTATCTTCCCTATTAGACCATGAGCTTCTTGAGAACAAGGACTATTTTTACCTTTCTTTGTATGCCCAGCACTTAGCATAGTGCTTGGCACATAGTAGGTGCTTAATAAATACAAGTTGACCTACTGGCTAACTGACTCAGAAGGAATACATATAAGGCATATAAAGCAAAAGAACAGACATAGTCAAGGAACATGCATGAAAGAGGGAACATATGTAGGAAACATGAATATCTAGAGTAAGCCACACTCTTAAGACTTCTGGAACACTTTTCTACCTCTGAAGTTACTGTAGATCTTGTTATATTAATTTGGTAATTTTATCTACTAGGCCACTATCTCAACTGAGCTCCAAACTATTTTCTTCACTGGTTTTCTCATGCTGATTCTCTATTGCCATCTGTTTGCCCTGTTGATTATAGTTGCTATGAGAAGCAATGACAGATTTTTTTGTGCAGCTAGTTGATAGTTCAAGACTTTGTTGTTGTTTAGTCTTGTCTGATTCTTCACGGCCCTATGGACCATATTGTCCACAGGGTTTTCTTGGCAAAGATACTAAAGTGGTTTGCCGTTTCCTTCCCCAGTGGATTAAGTGACTTGTCCAGCCAGATTTGAACTCAGGCCTTTCTGACTCCAAGACCAATACTCTATCCATTGACCCACCTAGCTGCCTAGTCCAACACTTTTGTGAGTCAAACTAAGTGTTTCAGATATCCAGCCAGCCAGCAAAAAATCTTTAAGCTATTAAGTCTGCCCTTTTGAACTTTTTGCTTCTTCCTCAGAGAACATTGCACATATGACTATTATTTTGTCAGGAGTTTAAAAAAAAATCATTTCCCATCATGCCTCTGGTATTTACTTGGATCTTCACTGATCAAGTCCGGATGAGGTAAATGGAGCTGATGATCTTCATCCTGTATTCCAGAGGCACCAAAAAAATCTCTACTCTCTCTTCAACTGTGTCCAATAAGAATGTACAGTCCTGGCAAATCATGCCTAGTACACAGGTACAGTTTGCAGAGGAACATGATAAACATTCACCAAAAAGAATAGTAGTACTTACCTCTTGGGGTTGTTGTAAGGATCAGATGAGTTAACATTTGTAAAGGGCCTAGCACAGTACCTAGCACATAGTTGTAACTTAATAAATGCTTATTTCCTTCTTTCCTTCTATCCTTCCTTTTTTCCTTCCTTCTTTCCTTCCTTCCTTCAACTCAGAATGCAGTATTTGTTCCATTATGCCATGTTGTCTCTCTTCCCTCTGCCAATATATCTCTAAGCCTACAACTGCTAGACTTCCTAATTTGGTAGACTTCCCTGGTTTATAGCTGTGTAAGTTTTCCTCTATAACCAAGACCTGCCCCTGCTCAACAGTTCTGCCTTATCTCTTCATCATGGCCACCTTAGTGAGGCTCATCCTTCTGCCAACTGGTCACTAGTTCTGAGAGGGAAGGGAAAGAGAAGACTAATTTTTTGCTTTTGTTTCAAATTAAATTTCTAAAGCCCTTCTCCATTTACTACAGCTATGGCTTTAGAGGTTAAAGGCCAAGTATCTCCTTTCTTCTATGAAGTCAAGAGGTAATGGAGTTAAGACACTAGCTTTGAGAAATGCTGACTTTGGAGGTGAAGAAAGGGAGGGCTCATGCAGGATTAGAATCTTTGATCCTGGTTTATTCTCTAGCCCTGCTGTGGAAAGAAGACACCATCCCAGTAGGGGCATGCTAGTTTTCAGCTGCTTGATTTTTCTAGTATAGTAGAAATCCATTATACTTTGATTTATTTTCTTTAAATTTATATTGATATCTTTTATTTCTTTTTTTTTTTTTTTGGCTAAGCAATTGGGTTAAGTGACTTGCTCAGGGTCACACAGCTAGTAAGTGTTATGTGTCTGAGGCTGGATTTTAACTCAGGTCCTCTTGAATCCAGGGCTGGCGCTCGATCCACTGCACCACCTAGCTGCCCCCAATATCTTTTATTCCTACATTATCCTTATTTCTACTTATATCCTTCCTCTTCACCTTTCCCAGAAGACTATCCCTTATAACAAAGAATTAAAAAAGAAGATTTTAAAAAAGCAGTTCAGGGCAGCTAGGTGGCGCAGTGGATAGAGCACAGGCCCTGGAGCCAGGAGGACATGAGTTCAAATCTGGCCTCAGATACTTGACAACTACTACCTGTGTGACTCTGGGCAAGTCATTTAAACCCATTGCCTAGCCAAAAAAACAAAAGGAAAGAAAAAAAGCAGTTCATAACTAATTAACACATAAATTAAGTCTGACAGTTAATGTAATGTTCATACCCATAGTCACCCACCTCTACAAAAAAAGAGAGGAGATAATGTTTTGTCTTTTGTTCTTCAAGGTCAGGCTTGGTCATTATAATTACCTAGAATATTCACTTTTATTGTTATTATTTCCATTTCCATTGTTGTTGACATTGTCTATATTTTTTCCTTGTTCTGATTATTTCTGATTAGCTTTGCATCAGTTGACATAAGTCTTTCCACACTTCTCTGAATTTTTCATATCCAATGTTTTTTTTTTATGGCTCAAAGACATTCCATTACACTTATGTACCATAACTTGTTTAGCCACTTTGCAATCATTAGACATCTGCTTTCCAGTTCTTTGCTACTATAAAAATATTGCAATAAATATGTGAATGAATATGGAGTCATTTTCTCTTCGACACATAGTCACTTAATAAATACTTATTGACTGACTGACATAGTTCATTTTCAAAGAGGTAATATGACATAGGGGAAAAGTGATAAATTTGGTGTCAGAAGACATGATTTGAAATCCACATTTCTGACCTGTGAGTCAGGCCTCAGATACTTAGTAGCTGTGTGCACCTGGGCAAGTTACTTAACCCTGTTTGCCTCAGTTTCCTCATGTGTAAAATGAGCTGGAGAAGGAAATGGCAAACCACTTCAGTATTTCTGCCAACAAAACCCCAAATGGGGTAACAAAGAGTTGAACACAACTGAAACAACTGAACAACAACAACCTGTAAACCTGTAACCTGGGGCAAGTCACTTAAATTCTCAGTCTCTCCATCTGTAAAATGAAGATATAAGCATTGTATTGCCTATCTCACAGAGCTGGTTTTCTATGGCTTAAAGCAATACATAAACTTTTATTATTATTATTATTGTTATTATATAGATATGTTTAAACCATGTATGTCAAACAATGTGCCATAACCATCATATAGCCTAACACAGATGTAATACTACTGTGCACTTTTGCTGCCCAAAGGCTGGATCCTTATATCTTTTCATTTTAAATAGTAGGGTTTCATATTATTTTCACGTATAACCCATACTAAACCTATGGGATCACATAGACTGAGTTCTCACACAAGCTCTCTGGCTCATCTTTCCACCAAGTGTTGTCTCTGGAAATTAGAAGTTTGCCTACTATGGTTACAAATATGAGGACCATAAGAAAAAAACTGAGTAAGCAGAGCTAAGGAATCAATTTATACAGTAATTACAACAATGAAAATGAAAAGAACAGCAACACGCCAAAAAATCAAAAGTAAATGTAACAAAATTATAAAGGTCAAGCAGGACTCAAATGAAGAGATATGAGTAGACATTCCTAACCCACCCCTTCATGCACGTAAGAGGTCCACAGCTATCATACATTGCACATGCTTTTATTCTTTTTCAATGCATTGATCAGTTGTGCTGACTTTTTTCCTCTCCAAAATAATACCATTTGCCATATAGGATGGTTCTCTGGGAGGCAGAGGGATACTTGGGATAACTATGGTCATGCAAAAATTAAAAAATATCAATTAAAAAAAAGTGAATGTTTCAATGAATCTATTTGCCTGTCAATTCCTAAAATATATAAGGTATTATAATAAGTGACCAACTTTTTCTGTTGAGTTCAAAGGAAAGATAGATAACAAATAAAAATAGCAAGTGAGTATATCAGGAGTTGTTCCAAACAAACCTGATCTGAGTTCTTCTGAAATACAGTTGCTTATACAGGGGTTCTCTTGATTGGATCAGGCTTTCAGGTTTTGTTTTTTGGAGTTTTTTTAAAATTTTTTTCCAATTCTTTTAAAGATAGTTTTCAACAATCATTTTTTATATGCTTTTGAGTTCCAAATTTTTCTCCCTCTCTCCCTTCCCACCCCTCTCCTCAGGACAGCAAGCAATCTGATATAGGTTATACATGTACAATTACGCTTTTTTTAAAAAAGCTGTCAGATCTTGAAGAAAGAGAAATTTACAAATAGAGGGCTGACCTTAAAACCAGAGATGTCCCACTTCTGCCACATACTGGCTATGTGACCTGGGGCAAGTCACTTAACCTCTCAATACTCTCTAAGACTATACATTGTAAAGAAGGTATCAACCTGCATCAGTAAACATAGTTTCCTCACCTGGGAGTTCCCTGTACCAATGAAATCATGGGTACACTCCTGATCCCTATTCATTTAACTTCAGGTAAATTGAGACCAGATGCTCTTGAGAGGCATTAGTCTCTGTCCAACCCATTAATTATATAATCGAATAACTACAGTTAGTGGCAATTATGTAATTAGATGTCTCCCCAAAAAATTAGCTAAAGTGTAATGTTCTAAAGTTTTTTGGGAGCTAAAGTCAGAAATAACAAGGAGAGATGAGAAGTCTGAAAAATGTGGTCTGTAGAAGTCAAAAGTATAAGTTTTCCTTCTCTCAGGGAATATCAGGGATCTAAAAAAAGATAATACAGACAGAAAATTCTAGCTGAAAATAAAAACAATTATTTTGATATCACCTAAGACATATTCTTTAATTGCATTTGGTAATTTGATTATACTTCATTGTGGTGTGAGTTGGAGGATACTTCCAGGGGGAGGAGTTTAAATGAAAAATAATTTAAAATCATTTTAAAACATATTGCTTTTCCCTGGAATTTGTTCAAAGTTAAGCAATAGAGAGAACTGAATGAATGAATGAATAAAGCAATTATTAAGCACTAATGTAGGCAAAGCACAGTGGTAGATGCTGGGAATACAAATAGAAAAGTGACAGCCCCTGCTCTAATGAAGTTCACATTCTAGTAGGGGAGGCATTGCACAAGGAAGGTTTTAGCTGCAAGTCAAATGGAAAGGTCCCATGGTCCTCAGGGTGCAGCAGCAAACCTGTTAGTCAATAAGCATTTATTAAGTGCCTACTATGTCACAGGCACTCTGCTAAGCAGATGCTAAATGCCTCTGGTTTAATATCACTTACACTGATAAAATTATATCAGTTTGTGATGTTGAACCGTTAAACAATGCCAAGGACTTGAGAGACAAAAACGTTCTTTGCTGAGTCTTCAGTAGCTGCAGCTATAGCACCTGTGGGAGGGTTCTTGTCCTCATCCCACCTCTACCACTTAACTCTCTGTATAACCTCGAAAAAAATCACTTCCATTCTCTAAACCTCCTTGAGTTTTCTCCTTTGTAAAACATTAGGTTAGACTGCTATGTCCCTTCCAGCTCTGACATTTTATGATCTGATTAAAGGGTTGTGATCAGCATCTATGAAGGCAGTACCAAGACTGATAAAATCATGGATCTTCTAAAATGTTAAAGTAATTAGGTATGAAACCACATAAACATACAAGCCTGATTTGAGAAAATATTGTTTATCTCTAAATTCTAAGATGGCCATGCCCACCTAACCATTGCCACCTTGCCTTCTACCCTGCTATTTCCCCTTCCTTTCTCCCTGTCCAATCCTCATCCAACTTTTGTCCTCTTTAAACTGGACACCTGGGTGGCACAGTGAATGGTGTGCTGGACTTGGAATGAAAAAGACCTCAGTTAAAGTCCTATCTCAGATACTTACTAGCTATGCAACAATGGGCAAGTCATTTGATTGCTGTCTGCCTCAGTTTCCTTATCTGTAAAAATGATGACAATAATAGCACCTACCTTCCAAGGTTGTTGTGAGGATAAAATTTGTAATACTTGTAAAGCACTTTGTGATCCATAGTTATATAAGTTCTAGCTGTCATCATCATCATCATTATTATTAATAAGAAAGAGGAGGAAAGATCAGCTATATGTCATAGATACTACATTTTGTGAGGATAGAATGAGATAAGAGTTGTAAAGTATTTCGCAAATCTTAAAGCATTGTATAAATACTAGCTATTATTATTATTCATTATGCTATAGGAGAAAAGATCGACTACATGTCATAAGTATCCCTCTAGTGACAAAACAGAGTTACTACCCTTACACTGAATCACAAAGCAACAACCATATTACAAGTGCATCTGTATATGACTTGTATTGTATAGTAGTGAGAACGTCAAGAGATAGGAAGCACGTTAGATCCTCTCCTCCAACCCTCTCATTTTTTACAAGTGAGAAAATGAGGCCTATGTGCTTAAATAATTAGTTTGAGGCCATACAAGGACTCGACAGCAAAGCAGGCATTGTAACCCGATTCTTCTGATTCAGGAGCCATAGTTCTTTCCACTATATCACGCTGTCCTGCAAATGTGCTGCAATTTGACATTGGAACAGCACACCTGTTCACATGGATAACTGAGGTAGATGGAAGACCTTTTCAAAGATATCCCTCCACATGCAATAAGGCTTATCAAATCCAATTTGGGGAATTGGCTCTCTTTGCTGCTCCAAAATCTTAAATTTATAAACCACAGCAAACAGAATTTCCACTTGACCTATTACTTTGCTCCTTCCAGGATCTGGCAGATTGTATGAAGACAGAGTACAAAGTGATAAATACCTTGCTTTTCAAGAAAGAAAAAGCAAAATCACAGGGAAAAAGGGCAGATAGATAATGCTGAAATCAAAATACTCTCAGAACAACAAAGGGAGATAAAGGTAAATTCATTTTTCTTGAAGTAGTATGTCTTTGAAGAATTGTTTTTTTTTTTCATGTATACTGAATACATTTATTTCCCATGCTTGAGCATGTTCATCCTGGTATTTAGGAATTTAGGGAGTTGAAAGTGGAGGAAACTATGTTAAGAATGCCCTGAAAACTGAAAGCCTGGGAAGGTAGGAGGATGGTGGAGTGCTCAACAGAAATAGGAAATTTGGAGGGGGAGGAAGGCTTTTGAAAAAGATAATGAGTTCTCTTTGGACAGGTTGAGTTTGAGATACCTCTGAAACATTTGGTTAAACTGGAAAAAGACAATTGTTGATGTGGGACTAGAACTCAAGAGAGAGAGACTGGGACTGGATATATACATCTGGGAGAAGGAGGTGATAGTGTCATATTCCACAGAAGTCAAGAATGATGAGAATTGAGAAAAGGTCATTAGATTTGGCCATTAAGAGATCATTGGTAATGACCAGGTCAGAAGCTAAACTGAAGAGGGTTTAAAAGGAAGGGAGGGAAATGGAGTCACTGATGATAAAATACTTCTTAAGGAATTTAGCCACAAAAAGGAGGATGGTATTAGAAGACAGAAGAGAGATATGGGATGATGACTAGAAGAGATGGTAGGATCAAGTGAAGGTTGTATAGGGATGGAGAAGACATAGATGTGTCAGGGGAAAAGCCAGTAATTAGGGACAGATTGAAGATTAGAATGGGGATGATAATGTAAACAATCTGCCAGAGGGGATGTAATCAAGGGTGCATTAAAAGGGTTGATTTCAGTAAGGAGAAGGGTCACTTCCTCATCTGAGACAAGAGTAAAGGAGGAAAGGAAAGAAGTATGAGTGAAGTGGTATGAGGAAGAGGGGAGAAGAGGGAACTCAGTGAAATTTCTCAATTTTTATGGTGAAGTATGAAGAGAAGGTTTGGGACTGTAAGAGCCTTGAGGAAAGATGAGAAGGTCTGGAACAGCTACTGTAGCAAGTGAAACAGTGAGGATTAGGAATGAGAGAAGAATGATTGTTTTGCTGCAGTGAGAGCCCAGTTGAGATTAGTAACATAAATTTGTAGAAGACCCAATCTATATGCATTCTTTCATGATTTCTTCCAGCTCTGCACTGCTGTGCATAAACAAAGATGAAGGAGCTAGATGGTGGGAATAACGCAGGGTTAGGGTTTGGCAAGGCATAATTGGCCATAAAACAAGGAGATAGAGGATTTGGGAGTAGAGAGTGGTGTAAAGTTAATCCAGTTCACCAAGGTATCTAGAGAGGGAAGAGAGGAATAGAATCCAGCCAGTGCACTGGAGATGGCCTAGGAAAGAACTGGGGAGGGAAGGAGAGGAGGTCATAGTGACAATGAAGAAAAGGGTTAGGAGTTATAAGGAATAGGGAAAGACAGAATGACAATAGAGTATGATAAAATAAAAAAGAATTTCAGAATTTGTGAACATGAAAGCAGAATAGGTCGTGGGAACTGAGTAGACTGATGAACGAATAACTTGGGGTAGTTGAGGAAACATCAATATGTTTGTTGGAGTCCCTTAGTGTAAGGGCAGGGATTGAGGATACTTAACTCATTGAGGAAGAAAAAGAAAATGTCTGAGGTATTATTAATAGAGAAAAGCCACCAGGGTCTGGATTGGGTCATATATTTGAATAGCACAAACCTCACAGGAGGAGAGGTTTCCGGGTGATGGTGGTAGAAGAGCAATTTGGAAATGGCAATGGAGAAAAAGGACAAGGAGTATTCCCACTGCCCCATTATGACCAGTGTGAATAAGGGGTGTGAGAGAAAGTGTTCTGGAAAAGTTCTGGAAAAGGGCAGTGAATGAAGCATCATCACTACAGGGAAGCCAGGTCTCAGTGAGTACAGAGGATGGAAGGAGTTAGAAAGGAAAAAGTTTAGGGTGAAAAAGCAAGTTCATTACCGAAGATGTAGGTATTCCAGAGGACGCAGTGAACAGAGCAGCAGTGGGACATGGTGGGGAGACAGGCAGAGTTGAGGGGGGTTAGGATGGGTTGTGAGGAAGTCAGCAGTTGGGAATGGGGAACAGGCTTTGTAATTAAGCAGCCTAGGGTTCAGAATCACTGAGATTGGGAGGTAATAAGGGGGTGGGAACAGTACTTTTTGAGAAATGAGTTCAAGCAGAATATTGATGGTTATTGAGAAGTCCTTTGAGGGAGGCATGGTGGTTAGACTACATGAAGGCTGATCTTCATGGCAGACAGCATTGTTGTATCCTGTGAAGGCCTTAGGCGGCCTGCCTCCTACCAGGTGAGAGAAGTAGGGGGAGGTATGGGAGGCCAGTCTAGAGGCTGTGGGCAGGGGAGGGGGTGGGTGGGGGGAGGAGGGGCAGGAGTCCGGCATCATCTGCACTGGTGAATGTGAACAGCCTTGTTCCCAGGGTGGGAGGCAGGGGCTAGAGAAAGCCTTCAGCCTGCAGGAGGTGCAGGCGGGCAGGAGCTGCAGAAAGCCCTAGAGATGCAGGAGGTGTAGGGGAGGTCTAGTCCCCAGGTGGGCAGGCCCTAGAAAAGGTGGGAGCCAAGGTGGGAGTGGAGGGAGGGAAGGGTCTGGGTCTTGGCCTGGTGCAGAGCCTACAGAAGCCCGAAGGCCGGGCAAGGTCTTGTTCCTATGCTGACTACCCGTCTCTGGCACTAGAAAAGGCCCGGGTCCAAGACGGATTTCACACAAACTCGAAGTCTAGAAAAGTCAGGGTGAGGTCGGGAAACAGCCAATTGAAGGTCTAGCTTCAATTTGGAATACATCAGGGGAAGTAATATGAAATAAAGATGGGAAAGTATAATACAGCCAGACTGTAGTGAGTTTGGACTGTCAGGCCAAGGAGTGTGTATTAAGAAGTCATTTTCATTCCAAACAGGCTGATGGGGGCTGTCTTCCAGGGGCACAGAACACCTTCCCAGACCCAGCTTGCAGGCAACTTATTTATAGAATAATCAACCGCATTGAGCCAGTGCTCAGACTTTAATGGGGCTGGTTTTATTCCACATAATAAAGATTTACTACTGACTCAGGGAAATCATTAGGGCTAAAGTTGTAAATTCAAGTCCATACCAGGTGTGCGATTTGTCAATGCTCACAAAAACCCAAATTAAAACACATTAATTACTAATTGGGAAAACATCAAGAGCCTTCATTTAGTTTGAACCAAAAAAACTCCCAAACCCAGCTAATGAAGCAGTCTCTTTTCCCCCCTCCAAAACACGAAAGCTAACGTTAATAATATTTGATTTCTAATCAACTCCATGATCAGCTTCTCTGACAGATCTTATTAGCTACAGTAGCTGATTTAAGAGCTTTTTTTTGTATTTTCAAAACCTCATTAAAACACAATATTGACTTTTTTTCTAAATTTTAAGTTAATGTCCACAGATGGATCTCTGACTAATGCCAGAGTGGAGAAATGCCACATGGGTATCTTCCAACGATGGGCCGGATCTCCCTGGATAAGAAAACTCCTATCACTGAGGCACCTTGGTTAGTCCTTATAAGTCAGTAGGGTCCCAGTCAGTAATGATGACCAGAATCAAGACAAGATAGAAGGAGACAAAGGCCAGCTGCCGTGGAAAGAGCGCCAGCTAAGGAATCAGAGGATGTGGGTTCTAAACCTGCCTCACATACTTGTCTGATCATTTAACTTCTCTGGGCCTCTGTAAAACGAAGGGATTAGATTAGATGACCTCTGAGGTCCCTTTCACCTTTAAATCTGTCACCCTATGAGTGACTTGATTTGTATCCTCATGCCTCTCCTTTTTATAGGGTCTTTCCTGAAGGCATCCAGTAAAAGTGGTCACAACCCCACTGAACTTGAACACATCCCCACCGAACTTAGACAACCCCATACTACCAATTCTTATCTCCCCTCTCGAGCCCTCCTACGTACCACCCCCACTCCCACAATGTCTCCAAACAAAATCGATTAGAAGGCTTTCCCTTTCTTAGAGTCTCGGGATCACCAAACTGGAAGGGACCTCGGAGGTCATTTAAGTCCAGCCTTGTGCCTGATGCAGAAAGCTGCTCCACAACAGCCTAGATAAGTGGTCCTCCAACCTCTCTCTGAATACCTTTTATGACAAAGAAGAGAAATAAGAGGCCCAATAAGAAGAAACTTTTAGTGCTGGTTGGATGCTCCTTCCTGAGGGTTATTGAAGCAGATATTTGTTGACCTAATGATAACAACAGGTAACGATCTGCTATCTATTTTCCCTAATCAACAAGCATTTAGTTTTAAAAATATTTATATTTTTTCAAATTATAAGTAAAAACAATTTTGACATTCTTTTTTTAAAAAACATTTTGAGCTCCAAATTCTTTCCTTCCTTTTATCCCTTCCCTCTTCCCTGTGCTGGTAAGCAATTTAATATAGGTTATGCATGTACAGTCATGTAAAACATACTTCCATATTAGTCATGCTGTGAAAAAAAACATAAACTTTAAAAAAGGATGAAAAAAATAAAGTAAAAAATAATATGCTTCAATCTGCATTCAAACTCCATCAGTTCTTTATCTGGAGGTGGATAACATTTTTCATCATAAGTCCTTTGGAATTAATTGTCTTGGGTCTTTGTATTGCTAAGAGTAACTAAGTCATTCACAGTTGATCGTTGTACAATATCATTGTTACTAGGTACAATATTCTCACTTCTGCTCACTTCACTCAGCATCAGTTCATTTAAGTCTTTACAGGTTTTTCTGAAAGCATCACCAGATTCTTAACATTTCTTATGGCACAATAGTATTCCAACACAATCATACACCACATCTTGTTCAGCCATTCCTCAATTGATGGGCATCCCCTCAATTTTTAACACTTTGCCACCACAAAAGAGCTGCTATAAATATTTTTATACATATGGATCCTTTTCCTTTTTTCAAAAAGAAATTTCTTTGGGATCTAGACCTACTATATTGTATTGCTGGGCAAGATGGACGCAAAGTTTTGTAACCCTTAGGGCGTAATTACAAATTGCTCTCCAGACTAGTTGGATCAGTCTACAACTTCACCAGCAATGTCTCAGTGTCCCAATTTTCCCACATTCCCTCCAACATTCGTCATTTTCCTCTGTCATATTGGTGTTGGTGTTGCTGTTAAGTCATTTCAGTCATGTCCAACTCTTCGTCACCTCTTCTGGGGTTTTCTGGGCAAAGACACTGGAGTGGTTTGCCATTTCATTCTCCACTTCATTTAACAGATGAGGAAACTGAAGCAAACAGGGTTAACTGATTTGCCCAGGGTCGCACAGCTAGGAAGTGTCTGAGGCCAGATTTGAACTAAGAAGATGAGTCTTCCTAATTCCAGGACCAGCACTCTACCCACTGTACCACCTAGCAGCCCTATGTCTGTCATATTAGCCAATGTGATAGGTGTGAAGTGATACCTCAGAGTTGTTTTAATTTGCATTTCTTTGAGCAATAGTGATTTAGAATATTTTTCATATAACTATAGATAGCTTTGATTTCTTCATCTGAAAACTGCCTGTTCACATCCTTTGACCATTTATGAACTGGGGAATGACTCATTCATATAAATTTGATTCAGTTTTCTATATATTTGAGAAATGAGGCCCTTATCAGAGAAACTTGCTGTAAATTCCACCCCCCCCAGTTTTCTGCTTTCCTTCTAATCTTGACTGCATTAGTTTTGTTTGTGCAAAAACTTTTAAATTTAACGTAATCAAAATTATTCATATTACATCCCATAATGCTCTATCTCTTGTTTAGTCAGACTCTTTACTTATCCATAGATCTTACAGGTAAACTATTCCAGGCTCCCCTAATTTGTGTATGGTATCACCTTTTATGTCTAAATCATGTACCCATTTTGACTTTTTCTTGGTTTATGGTATGACATATTAATCTAGTTTCTGCCAAATTCCTTTCCATTTTTCCTACCAGTTTTTGTCAAATAGTGAATTCTTGTCCCAAAAGTTTGGGTCTTTGCATTTATCAAACACTAGGTTACTATGGTCATTTACTACTGTGTATGGTGTACCTAATCTATTCCACTGATCTACCACTTTATGTCTTAGCCAGTACCAGATTGTTTTGATGATTACCACTTTCAGCAAGCATTTATTGAGATGTGACAGTCTCTGTGCCAAGAAAGGCAAAAAACAGTCCCTGTCCTCAAAGATCTTACATTAAAATGGGGGAGATAACATGCATAAGAAAACATATACAAGGAACATAGTGAATAGTATGCATGGAGCATGATGAGTGTATCCCAGAAGAGAAGGGAATGTCTTGGGAATGAAATTCTGAAGACACAAAGAGAAATAATTTTGATGTGGAGGAAGAGGCAGAGTCAACAAAAAAAAAAAACCAATGTGAATATGCAGAGAACTCATCAACCTACTGAAACATTTAAAAGATGAAGAAAAGATAGAAGAGAGGGTAGACAATTAAAGATGAAAACACATACATGGCATGGTGCTCTAAGAATAGTGTCCAGGGCATTTAACATTCTTGAGTCTGGGAGGAAAACCTAGGACAAAAATAAGGCCTTCTTAAGTTGTATTATAGCAAAGAGGTAGCTCAAAAAAAGGACAGATCTTTTGCTTCAGGTGGATAGGATGATGAAAAGACCACATTACTTCATTACTATTGTTGTTGCGGGAAGATTTACATTGTATAGGACTTAGACAAGTGTGCCCGCACACAAACCATATGTACACAATTAAGCAATTTTGACAAGAGAACAACTTGACCAAAATACAAGGGAACTCGAAACACAAGGTTGGATGTGGTAACCCAAAACAAGAATGCTCTGGGTAGATCCAGAACCTGGGGGAACCCAAAATATCTTGTAGCCTTCTCCAGCATTCCTAGAGAGTTACTGGGGTCAGTTGACATTCTGGGTATGGACAACCTTTAGTTATATAAGGTTGGATTTAATCAGGACAATAATTTTCCCCAATAATAAATCATTTTTCCTACAACTGCAAACTGAAAATGACTCAACAGTGTGATATAATAGCTGCCAAACTAGATCATGTCACCTTGGGCTTCAATGAGAGGGATGTGTCCAGGACCAGAGGAATGATAGTCTCACTGTGCTCTATCCTGGTCAAGTTCCACAGGTCCATGTCAAAAATAGATCAATTGGAAGAAGTGGATAGAGTGCTGAATCTGGAGTCAGGAAGACTTATCTTCATGAGTTCAAATCTGGCGTCAGATTTTTACTAGCTGTGTGACCTTGGGAAAGTCACTTAACTTTGTTTGCCTCCCTTTCCTCATCTGTAAAATGAGCTAGAGAAGGAAATGGCAAACCATTCCAGAATCTTTTCCAAGAAACCCCCAAATGGGGTCCATTATGAAGAATTGGACATGACAGAAAAATGAATAAATAACAAAAGATGGTGAGCCTGGAGAAGGAAGAGGATGAACACGATAGTTATTTTCAAGTATTTGAAAGGCTGATACAAGTATGAAAGATTAGATTAATTCTGTTTAACTTCAGAAAGTAAAATTGGAAACAAGAAGTGCAAGTTGCAAAGAGGCAAATTTGGGTTTGTTGTAAGGAAAACTTCCTCACTGTTAATGCTACCCAAGTGCACAATGGGCTTCCTTGGCAGATAGTAGGTTCTGCTGCTCTAGTCATTTTCAGAAAATGGCTGAATGATTATTTGTCAAGTTACAGGGAAGGTTCTTTTTCAGGTATAGGTTACACTAGATGATCATTGAGATAGATCCCTCCCAACTCTGGAATACTGTGAAAATGATTACTTCACAAGGCAGTTTGCTCCATTTTGGCACCAGAGTCCTGCTGTTATCTAGTTAACAGTATGTTATAGCAATGGATTTCTTTCCTTCTTTCCTTTCCTTCCTTCTATCCTTCCTCCCTCCTTTCCTTTTCTTCCTTCCTTCCTCCCTCCCTCCTTTCTTCCTTTCCTTTTTTCCTTTTTCCTTCCTTTCTCTTTTTCTTCCTTCTTTTCTTCCTTCCTTCCTTTTTTCTTCTTTCCTTCCTTCCTTCTTTTCTTCCTTCCTTTTCTTACATTAAAACAGGAAAACTAGCCTACTGTTGCCCACATACTCCAATGACATTTCCCCAAAGAAGCCCCAGTGTCACATTATACTCCTTTCCTTCCCACCCTGTTTCTGCAAAACAGACACTTCTGGTAGAACCATTAGAGCCCTTCTGATCTATATTCTAAGCTACAATAAATAAAAGTCATAAAGGGACCGAAGATAATCAGGGTGATAAAAGGCCATCATTAGTGACCATCAGCAGTTACAAAACTACCTCTCCAGTAAGAATATATGTTTTCTTCACTTTTAAATGCCATAATCCACAATCAAGGGTACAATGAGTTTGTTGTGTCTTTTTGAATAATTGGGGTCGCTGAAAGAGGATGAGATGTCTAATTAAGAGTTGATTAGATGAAAACCATGGAAACCAAAGGCTCACACAGAATAGCAGACAAAGTGTGATGAGGCAATAGGTACCAGAGCTGCCCCGAACAATTCCCACTGATTCTGGGAGTTGTCACTAAATGAGATTATTCAGGCCAAATCATTCCCAATGTTTTGTTTTTCTTCTTCTGGATCTGCAAATAGGATAATTCCAGGTTCTTTTGTGAGCAATAACCTCTTACTTAAGAGGCCATGAAACCTTGCAAAGAACTCCTTTCCTTCTTACACATTCAATTCAATTCAACTAGCATTTATTAAGCATAATGTGTAGGCACTGTGCTAGGTGATGGGAATATAAAGTGTAAAAAGTTCCTTCCCTCAGGGAGCTCATGTTCTACTGTTTCACCTCAGGCTCCTGAGCCTATGGTGGGCAAGTCACTAATCAAGCCATGGGTCTGAGCTGCCAGGCTAGCTGAGTGATGAAAACACCAAGTCCTAACAGAAAGCAAATGCAAGAACTAGCAAGCATCAGCAACTGATGCTCAGGCAGGATTGGTGTTGATGTTGAGTCCACTAGGTCCTTGTTGCTCTATCCTGCCCCACCTGGGCTGCTGGATCAATTTAGAAAGGGAAGGTACAGAGCAGCAAAGTGCTTTCTAAGACTGGGAGGCAAAGGAAAGGGTTAGGACATCAGGCAGGTCCTGACCGATAGGGAAACCACACACAAAGCAGCTGCTTCTAGGCATATTTGGTACTAGAAGATTTTTGCACCGTGGCCAAGAGGCATCCTTAGTTGGGAGGAGGGACCAGAGACTGCAGGTCTGGCACAAGGGAGAGGGAAGAGCCCAGGCTTGAAGAATCATCTGGTAGCTTCCAATCTAATTCAGACTAATTTGATTAGCATTTTTTAAATGTCTATTACAGGGGTGGGGAACCTGTGGCCTCCAGGCCACACGTGGTCCTCTAGGTCTCTAAGTGTAGTCCTTTGACTGAATCCAAACTTTATAGTTCTGTGAGGCCAATGCTGGGGATACAAAGACAAAATAAAAACCTGTCCCTTTCCTCAAGAAGCTCATATGCTATTATGGAAATATAATTTGTTAACAGGCAGGTATACACTTGATAATTTGGGGAAGGGGAGATGCCACTAACAGCTAAGGGAGATAAGCCAATGCTTCTCCTAAGTGGTACATAAGCTGAGCCTTAAAGGTAGTTATGCATTCTAAGAGGCAGAAGTGAAGGGAGGAGGGGCATTTCAGGCATAGGGGACAATGTGCATGCAAAGGCAAAAAGGCAGGGGATGGAAAGGCAAGTTCAGGAAAGAGGAAATGGGCCAGTCAGGCAGAAATGTAGGATGCTTGAAGGGAAGTTATGTAAAATGCATGGGAAGAATGAATGGAATTAGATTGTAAAAGACTTTAAATGCCAAGCTAAATTGTTTGTATTTTCTCAATAAGCCTCTAAGAATTGTTGAGCATTGGAATAGCATTATTAGACTTTTTATTTAGGAAGATTCTTTTGGTAGATAAGTAGAGGATAGGTTGGAGAGGGGAGACTCTGGAAGACAGGAATCCCATTAGGAGGCTGTTTACAATAGTACAAGGCAAGAGGTGATGGCCTGAATTAGGCCTGTGAGTGCAAAGAAGGAGTCCAGTGTGAAAGTTGTGGAGGTAGAATTGACAAGATTTGGCAATTGATTAGATATAGCAGGTGATGGAGAAGAATGACTTGAACACCAAGGTTGCAAACCTGGATGACTGAAAAAATGATGATTAGAAAGAATGAAAATCAGGAAGTTTGGCTAGGCATGATTGGGGAATTTGGAAGGGAGGGTATGAAATTCATTTTGATTGTGGTCGAGAAGTCAGTAGGGGATCAAGCGGGGAGCTGTCCAGCATGCAGTTGAAAATGAATATGTTTCTTGAGAAGAGGGGCTGTTTAACTTTTTAAACTTTGTATTTCTAGTGCATAGCACAGCACCTGGCACAGTATAGATGTTTACTGAATGTGTTGTGATTGGTTGATTAATTGATGAAGGACTGGAGCCTAAGAGAGAGATTAAGGTGGGATGTATAGATCTGATAGTCATCTTCATAGATAATTGAACCTTTGTAAAAGAGAGGATGGGGCAGGCAGGTGGTGCAATGAATAGAGCACTGGACTGGGAATCAGGAAGACTCATCTTCCTGAGTTCAAATCTGGCCTCAGACACTCACTAGCTGTATGACCCTGGGCAAGTCATTTAACATTGTTTGCCACAATTCCTTATCTGTAAAATGAACTGAAAAATGAAATGGCAAACCAGTCTGGTATCTTTGTCAAGAAAACCCCAAATGAGGTCATGAAGAGTAGGACATGTCTGAAAAACACTAAACAATAACAAAAAGGAGAGAATTAATGAAAGCAGAAAATACAGCTTAGGAAGGAAGACATTCACTATTAGGAGGAGGGACAAGGATGATGAATTATGTAGCACAGCAAATAAAGCACTGATCTTATAGTATGGAAGACCTGGGTTCAAATTATAGATGTGTGACTCAGGGCAAATCATTTAAACCTCTTTAAGCCTCAGTTTCTTTATCTGAAAAATAGGGAAAATATTAACATCTACCTTTCAGAGTTGGTGTGAAAATCAAATGAAATAATACATGTAACATGCTTCATAGCCTCACATAATTAAACACATACTAGCTCTTACATTATTATTATTATCTAGCAAAAGAGACATCATCATCATTAATAATATTTTTATAGCACATTAAGGTTCACAGAACATTTTCCCTCACAATAACCCTCAATGAAAGGTGGTATATTATTATACTTATTTTATAGTTCTAGAAACCGAGGCTCTTATTCCCTAACTTTGTTGTTGTTTAGTCATTTCAGTCATGTTCAACTCTTCATGACCCCATTTCGGGTTTTTTTGACAAAGGTACTGGAGTGGTTTGCCATTTCTTTCTTCAGCTCATTTTACAGATGGGAACTTGGGAACATGAGTCTTCCTGATTCCAGGCTCAGAACTCCATCCAGTGTGCCACCTAACTGCCCCTACATTCCCCAACAGAAGTGGTCAAAACATATGAACAGGGAGTTCTTTAATAGAGAAATGAGGTTATCAATAATGATACAGGAAAATGCTCTATGTCACTAAAAATAAAGAAATTATAAATCAAAACAACCCTGAGATTCCACCTCACAATCAACAGATTGGCATAGATGAGAAAAGGAAAATGGCAGATGTTGGAGGAGCTATGAAAGAATAGCTCCAATGCACTGGTTGTAGATTTGTGAGTTGGTCCAACCATTCTGGAGATCAATTCAAAACTATGTCCAAAAAAATTAACTATCCATAACCTTTGACCCAGTTATTAGGTATGTAACACTTTCATTGAGGTCAAGGACAGAAGGAAAGGACCCATCAGTATAAGAACATTTATAACAGTACTTTTTTTATTGTGGCAAAGAACTGAAAACAAAATGTGTTTTATCATCAATCATCATCATCATCAATACCCCTCCCCATCTTAGTTGCTGAATTGAAGTTCTGAATACGCTGGAAAATGGCTGGGCATATTGTGGCATATGAATACAATGGAATTTTTTATACTCTAAGATATGAAGATTACGAAAAATTCAGCGAAATGGGGAAAGATTTGTATCAATTAATGCAGAGTGAAATGAGTTAGCAGAACTAAAAAAATTTATGTGATGAGCCCAACAATGTGAGGAGAAACAACAAAGTTTGACTAAAGAAGCAACTCGATCATGACTTCAAAAGGTGATCCACCCCTCGATAGAAAGGGAATGGACTAGAGGTACTGAGCCAGATGTGCGTTCTCAGATATGGTCAATATCTTGATTTGTTTTGCCTGCACTGGGAGTCACAGTCCTTTAAGACCTGGCTCTATCTTGCTAACTCTGTGACCTTGGGGAAATCACAACCATCACTTCATACCTAAAATGGGGTAGTAATACTTATACCACTTATCTCATGGGATTGTGAGGAAATCAATTTAATATGAATAGTTATTAATGCTATGGATTCTATGTGGAGAAAGGAAATGTGCCCACCTATTACGTGTGCCCACCACATGCCTATAAGTGTTGCTAAGAACAAGGAGCAAAATTATGGCTGTCCCCTACTGGTTCCTATAACTTCAATATAAACACGTTACACCATTTGCAAATTAGCTGATGTATTCATTTATTGATGTAACAAATCTTACGTTTCACTGAATAATGAATCTTAATAAGAATCAAAATGACTTTACCAGTGGAAAATCTGTTTGATTTAAATCAGTGCTGCTACTTGGTCATATGGTCTTGCTTGCTGACTAGTAAAGGCATCAGGTCACAAAATATTTGGTGGAGAAAATAGATGGCACCCAGAAAAACAAGGACAAATTAAAATATGTTACTCTTTGATGCCAATAAGCACACACCATTCATTTTTCTCATAAGCCATCAGACAGGTATCATTTTAAAATGGTTATTGGTTTCTTTCAGGGAATTGGCAACCTCTGAGCCAGCTGTTGCCTGTGAAAGACACAGCTACAAAGGTTGCATATTTATACAAAGTAATCCTAGAGTGGCTGTATGCTAAGAGGCACTCTGCTCCAAGCATACCCCTGGCTTTGGGAAGTCCATAAGCCCTAGTTTTGATTTGTCTATCCTTCCTTCAAAAGCCAAGATTCAGTCATTCTCTGTTACCCATCTCCATATGGATTGCTCTGCAGTACATTGAACTCCTTGAGGTCAATCACTTGAATTCTGCCACCACCACCTCTCCCCATCGAGATCTTGCTGTGTTTTCATATCAAGTCAGAAAATTCTTTTGAGGCTCTGAATTGCACCAAGGCAAAACTAGCTAAAAATGCACAAGAATTGGAGGGCATTCAACATTAAGTTCAGATCACACTTTAAGGCAGAGAAGTATCATGGGATCTTCAAACAGCCCAGAGTTTAAAAGAAGTTCAGGTACATACAAGGATTGGTTTGTTTTTCTCCTCAGCCTTGCACTTGTTTCTCATGGTAAATCAATAAATCCAAATGACATCCATGCCAATGGACTCTAGTCACACATTTCGGATTCAGTATTATCTTGACTTCACCAGGATGTTAGTATACAGATACCTCATCAGACCAGGACATTAAGTTTTCCCCCCTTTGTGTTATTATCAGTAAAAGGATATTGAACTTAAGACTCCTTATTGAGTCCCAAGGAAAGTAAGATAGAACTTCAATTCAGCAACTAAGATGGGGAGGGGTATTGATGATGATGATGATTGATGATAATAATGTAATCATTTAACTTCTAAAAGCCTCATTTTCCTCATATGTAGAATGGAGGTAAATACCTGTAGAACCTTTGTTAAAGGGTGGTTGTAAGGCTCAAATAAAATCACGGAGGCAAAGAATCTCACAAACCTTAAAATACATGTTGATTTTTATTTTTAGAGAAAGTAACCCACTCCCAGGTATGCATTCTCTTTTGGGTCTAAGCCAAAGAAAAGAAGGCATCCTTAACCAATGATAACAACTCATATTTCATGGATGTCCATATTGCTTTGTAGTCCAAAATACTTTACATGCATTATTCTTATTTGATTTGCTTAATAATCCTTTGAGGTAGGTATTATAAGTGTTCCCATTTTATAATTAAAAAACTAGGCTTAGAGAGATGCAGTGACTTGCCCAAAGTCACATAGCTACTAAGTGAGTTCCAAGATTGAAACTCTGATTATCCAATTCCAAATTCAATGGATAAATTTCATTAGCACAGGCAATTCCTGGTGAGGAATTTTTTCTACCAAGACAGATCTGGGGCACTGGGAATTTAAGGGACTTGCCCAGGGTTACTTGGCCAATACAAGCTAGTGGTTTAGTGTACTTTTTACTACACTCTGCTGTCTCTCTGACACCAGACCATCATTACATCATTTGCGATTGAGCTACTAGAAGAAAAATGGTCTTAGATGATAACTAAATGAGGTCTGAGTTGGTCCACATTGACATTTGCCTTAAGGACATGTTTCATACAAAAGTATCAAGATAATGTTGAGATTTTAATTTTAATCAAATAAAGGATCAAATTAGAGGGAGAATAAGATGCCTTTTTCTTAAACAAAAGCCTAAATATCTTCCATTCTCTCAATTTGTCTTAAATGAATAATGTACATCTGAGTCACTAACTTTTCATGATATGTTAAGGTCTAGGAATCAGGCTTCAGAAATGAGACTGGAGATGTGTCATTGCTAAAGTAGATCAATCAATCAAAACAGTATCTTTAAAACACTTTCTATAGGTTTGGTACTAGACTAGTACAGCACGTGACACAGATGATAGCCCCTACCTTCAAAGAGCATACAACCTAGTTGAGGAGGTAACACACATGAAGACAGAAAATATTAGAGTATTAGATAAAAAGATAGTATACAATTAGATATTCAATTGTATAGTGCAACCAACAAATACTCTAAAAGTCTGGTGGAAAGTGAGTTCAATGAGAGCTGAAATTTTTATGGAAAGCTTTATATATTTGAGTGGGAAGAGATGAAAAGGCATTCCAGGTGAAGAAATCTACTTAAGTGAAGGCAGATTGGTGTGAACAGAGATGATTAAAGTTTGTGGGACAGTGAGATCAACCTGGTTAGGTAAGAGGGAAATGGGAAATAAGATTGGATACCAGATAAGTGGAGCCAGATTATGGAAGGCATTGCAAATCAAGCTGCATGTATACTAGATGTTGCAAATACAGAATCAGGAGACTTTGGGCTTTAATATTAATATTAGCAAAGCCAATTCTCTTGCCCATTATCAGAGGTCACCAAGGTTGACTCAAGGGCTTCTTGATGGTATCAGTAACTCTATTTCAAAGCCAACCACTCTTTTAGTTGTTTCCCGCTGCTCCAAACTATATAACAGAGAGGGAAATGTCTTTCAAAAGTTGAATTAAAAAAAAACCAAACTGAATCCTTAAAATTCTTTGAGGGTGAGTTTCAGGCATCACCACAGAAAACATAGACAGAAGCAATCTGACATGTTCTTTGGTGTATTTTGCAACATATCTTCTCAACAAATAGCCTGGGTTTAACGTCCGCACTATCCCCATTGATAGCAATATTTTAATTAAGCTTCTTCCCCGCCCTTGAAACCCACTTTTTGAGTACCAAGATTTCATTCTGCTTTTAATTGACTTTTGCTGAGAAGGTATTTTCAGATTCATTACATGGAAGTGTATTCCCAAAAGTGATGTCAAGAGCTTCTGGCAAAAAACAATTAGAAGGCCTTGTAGTTGAATTTTTGAAAATACACACTTGGCCGAGTGCCACTTTATCTTCTATGGCTTCATAATATGGGACACTGTGACATAACAGATAGGAGACCTGGGTTTGGATACTGCCTTTGTCACTAGTCATGTGACTCTGGACCTCAGTTTCCTCATCTGAAAACTGAAAGGGCTGGTTTTCATGACTTCTAAGGTCCCTTCCAGCCTTAAACCTATTATCCTATGAACATTCATCCATCTGAATTAGCAATTTCTATAAACTTCTCTCTTAGAATCAATGCAGTGGGTACATCTCTGATAATGTAGGACTAACTCCTACATATCATTAAACTATGTTATGTCAATCATGATTTATGATTATGATTAGGAAATATGAATTGACTTTAAGTAATCTATGTAATGACATACCTTGTGCTATAACTGCAGTTCACATAAAATAAAATTAATGATGACATTATCCTCAATCGAAACCAGATGTCTAATATAACATAAGGGAAATTAAGCAACAGACCTGTGGATGTTAACAATGCCCATTTAAAAAGTGAACATAAAATAGTTAGAATTGAGAATTATTAATAGGCTGTAAACGTAGTATCTTCTAATTTACAAAATTTCACTATTTTTATTTTATTATCATAAAGAGGCATATTTTCAACTGGATTATAACAAAATTACCACAGCTTATTTCAAAAGAAATATTTAATACAAGTTTTCTTTTAGAAAATTAAATACATTTGTTTAAAAATTCTATTATGTAAACCATAACCGAAAAGGGGTTAAAATAATACTACACATTCCAGTACATAAATGCATAATCTGTATGCCTTATATACATACACATTACTTTAGAATGAAAATGATCTTTCTTCCCATTGACATTCAGCTAACAAGAGCACAATCAACAGATAACCCTAGCTTGGCCAACTGCCTGCAGGTTTGGGCCCAGACAAATGATAATCCTCTTCTCCTACTGCACTCAACAATCAACACTCCTTGGGATTTATCCTTTTCAAACTGATGCTTTTTAGAGTACCCTCTTCAATGTGCCTGCCTGAGGAGTTAGGCAATATTTACTATTCAAGGGATAATTCTAGTGATGGCTAATCTATTGATGCATAGGTGAAGAAATTCTTTCCAAGAAGAATTCTAGCTAATGAGAATACTCACTAGACATTTTTTGTTTTGCAGAAAAGAACTTTCACTTTTCTTTAGCTGTCAGCAACTCTGATTGCCTCTCTAGAAGTTGTCATTTCTGACCCTATGTCATTCTGATTCTCCTGAGTGCTCCACGTTCATGAATTCTGCCCCACCCCAATTTAATTTTTCCAAGGTGAACCTGGAGCAATGGTGCTTTCCATTCTGTTCATGCAGATAGGAGGCAGGACTAATGAAAATCAAAGAAAACATGCCCAACAGTGGCTGGTTATGACCAAGATAGTGGTTTTCTAAACATGATAAAATAATATTAAAATTCTAGTGCTTCTCTTGAGTATCTGAATCCATTGAAAAGTCCAAGCACAGGACCTTTGAACAACTACTAATCTAACCTTTTCAGCTACTAAACCAATCATTTGTTAATTGTATTGTTTTTTTTTTAATTATTTAAAAAGTGATTAGATTGGTTGGGAAATTGTTCCTTTCGGTTATTGATGGGTGAAACCCAAGAACTTCCATTTTTGGCATTGTTCCAAAATAAGCCCATATGTCAGAATTTAAAGATGTCAAAGACTGACATTTGTCTATAACAGAGCACTTATTGTGGGATAAATGGGCACTGCCGCCAAAGACATTACAATCATATGTATTTAAATAAGATTGAGAAGAATATAACTTAGTAGCCCACCTCCCCCTTCCTCTTAAAAAAAAAAACATCAGCTCTACACTTTACACATTCATTCCTATTGATAAATTAAGTGATGTTTTCTTTTAGAAATATAATCAAAATCATATGCTATAGAAACATAAAATGAACTTTTTGGCACAGATATGTTAGATAAAATATACAGTGCTACAATTGTGCAAAAATAGAACAGAGCAAAATTTGGAAATAGCAAACATTTAATGTTACGTTTAATGAAACAATACACAATATTTTGAAAACTGTTAATTACAATAGATTTTGTTGAGTATGAAAATGCATATTTTCCTGGAAGCATCTCTAGATCTGAAGGTACAAGACCATGAGGATGGCTGAAAGATCTAAATACAGAGAAGAGAATAATGGGAAAGAGGGAATGCAACTCAAAATGAAACATGAGGTAGCCCCTTGGCTCTGGGGGCTAAGCAACTTTCAGTGCTCTGTGGGTGGGACTCGAGTAAAGCTTTGGCAGAAGACTGCTTGTGTCAATTTTCTAAGAGCTCATATATTGAGACCCAATTTCACAGGTTGTCCATAGATTTCTGACTAGATATGCCAATTGCCAAGTTATGTGACATTAATAGTTTGTCTTATGGCAGGTGAGGAAAGAGTGGACATTGTGGCAGGAAAACCCTCTGCCCTGAAAAATGGCAAAATCATTGCTATTGAATAAAGGCCCTACTATTTGCCCAAGAGTGGTGGGGTGGAGTTTCAACTATGGATTGAAATTCATTCCCATAGGAGCATTCTCCATGCGTCTACTATCAGCTACAAGTTTACAGTAACTTTTTAAAAGATCACAGCAAGGGAAATGCATTCATATGCTAAAGATAATGACTGAAAAGCTGAGTAAATTCATTGGTCAATGAGAAATAAAGCAAAGGAATCTGGGAGACTGTTACTACACTGAGTAAGGGTATGGCTGCTTTATATGAAGAATTTTTTTATCCTTTAAATAACTCCGGAAATGTGTGCCATCTATAGTTGTGGGGGGGAGGGGTTAAAGGAAGAGAATGTAATAAATCATATTGGCTGAGTCCCAACACAAAGCTTGAGAGTGTGGAAAGAGACATGGCACTAGCCTGGGACTGGCCCAACTCTACCTTTCATCCACTACCTTGAAGACTATGACAGAATTCAGTGCTAGCAAGGCTAAAGACTGCCCCTATCCCCCACCCCTTTGACACTTCACAGGTAACACAATTGAATTCTCAGGTCTCTCTGGATAGATCAATCCTATTTAAGCAGGAGGAGAATCAAACTAATTAATCTGAATAACCCCAGGTCTCCATTTTGCTTTGTACATGGCCTTCTGTATAAAGAAATGGGACTTTTCAAGAAGGCATTTTTGTTTCATTCAGTTTTGTCAGTGAATATTCATCAGTGTCCACAGTACTCACTCTTGCCTCAAGGCCTGGTAACTAACTATGGCTCCTTCTGAATCATAATAATAGCCTGTTTACAAATTTCACCTGTGTAAACAAATTGGGATTAATTTACAACACACACACACACACACACACGCACGCACGCACGACTAAAAAATTTCCAGTAAAATTTGCTCTCATGCTGCAATTGGCCAAGGATAAGAACTCATTTTAATAAAGTTGCAGTCTATGGAATTAGGCCAAGCTTCCTATAATTGTGCCTTGCCTCCAAATACTTGCCAATATTAATTCCCTCTCCATGATTTATGCCTTGCATTAGATCGTAGAAGACGGTATCATTTGTTTACAACACATTCTGGCAATCTTTTTTGTAAATAAAAACCTAAATTTGACCAGCCTAGTTATCATCAACCCATCTAACAACATGAAACTTAATAGTTTTGTCAAGTCAAGCCTTCTTTACCAGTTTATTATCTTATTGTGGACAAAGTTGGTGCTATTATGTGTGTGTGTATGTATTTGTGTGTTTCCCTAAATAGGAGACTTGCTTTATATTGATGCAGAGAACATGTGCCTGGCAATGACAACGAGAATGATCTCCCCATAGATGATATTCTTAGAAATTGTGGCCAAGAATGCCTACTAGTATTGATGATAATTGTATTGGTAATTTCAGCTACATAGGTTCAGTTATGCTGTGCTGTAGCTTGTTCAAGTAAGTGAAAACCCACTAAGACTGACAATAATTGACCCTAATCACACCCTGGACTGCTTTTACTAAATCAGACAACCCATAAATCAGAGTTTCCTTATTGAGAATGAATAAAATATGCTATTCAGTACAGTACTGACATTTTTTCCATAAAGTCTTGAATTCCTTTGAATTAAAAGATTAATGTGCTTAGAGAGCCAACCTTGAAGGGTCCACAGCAGGGGTATGTGGCCTTCTAGGTCCTTGGGTGTAGCCTTCTGACTGAGCCCAAGTTTTTCAGAACAAATCCTTTTATTAAGGGGATTTGTTCTGTGAAGTTTGGATTCAGTCAAACAGCCAGATGTGAGAACCTAGAGGGCCACATGTGGCCTCGAGTCTGCGGGTTCCCCACCCCTGGTCTATAGTCTCTCTATTGAGCCCAAGGTAGACAGAGCCAAGGAAATGCCCTTAACTATCTCTTTTTAGTATATCTATAACTTACATTGCAAAGACAATATCCTTTTCAACAGGGAATTTGTTCTTAAAAAGCCAACTTGTTGCTTGGCTGAGGCTGCCCATAACAACCTTTAAACAATTACTAATTCTTCATCCCTACTGTCCTTGAACAAAGAACTGTAAAAGTGGCTGCCTTTGAGGGTCCTGGGAGAGCTAAAGTCGGGGGATGCTCCTTTTAAAAAAACTTTTTAAAAATTTTATTTGTCAATTAACAAGTATTTATTTTCTCTCCCTCTTTCTCTGAGATGTTTATTCTATAAGAGATGACAATCTAACTGGATTATATATTCTACAGATTCTGGCAAGGCAGAACTTAAAATATTGCCAGAGCAGTTTTATCCACCTGTCCAGTGGAATAGATATAACCATCTATCAGGGCACAGTAAAAAGAATACTAATTATGTCTTCTCCAGAACTCGCCAACACTTTTCAGAACCTTACATATGCCATCAGGATTTCACATAAAACATTTTTCTTCTTTTTGTCTTTCTTTCTTTTTCTTCCTTTCTTTTCCTTCCTTCCTTCCTCTTTCTTTCATGATTAATAGCTACTCACATCATAGACCACAGCATCAGAGAAAGATGACATGGGGAGGAGTGAATGTATTGCCTCAAATATTGGGATTGTGTTTTGGGGAGGGAAGGATATAGAGCCTTATGACCTTAGTTTCTAAAGTGCCATTAGCATTCTTATGATCTGTGACCAGTGTACATAAACTTATGTTTTAGCTCTGCTGCTTTAGAAATTTATTGATTCTGTTCCTATTTGCCCCATTTTCTTACACTTCACCCAACTTCATTTGAGGGAATGGGTGAGAAAATTCTGAAGTGTTAAGTGGATTGATAATTGCAGCGCATTATACATGATTCTAAAGTTAAGGCTGTCTGTAGTTGCTGTAATTTTTGTGTCACATGTGCCTTTGAGCTAAAATTAGCTGAGGACGATCTGTACACTAAAGATGATTCCAGGATTTCTACATGATCTTGAAACAGGGAGTTGGATCTTGAAACAGGTAGAGCAAGTGCAGTTTGGAATGTTTTCCTCTGGGTCATCAAGCGAATGATTTTTAAAAAATCTAAATATGGGGAGAGCAGAAAAAATATCACCCAGTGAATAGTGAGGCTAAAAAAGAACAGTGGTTTTAAAAATATGGGCAACATGCGTAATTCCCTCCCTGTTTAGCATTTGACTGTCTTGGCTCCTTGTGCTCCTTGATGATGGGCAGATTTTCTTAGTGGGGGAGAATTTTGGTGAGATGTTTGGAGAAGATGAACACAGATTCACACTGTAAGCAAATTTTAAGTCAACCACTCCATGAAAAAACAGGAAGGAAAAAAAAAAGGCTTGTCAGTCTACATTTGGGTTTCTATGTGTATTTTAGCCACTAGAGGTAATATTAGATATGGGAGCTGGAGACAGACATTCCAGCCTTCCTGTTGGCACCTGGACTTTTCTGAGATGTTGATTCTTAACCACTTCAAAGTGAGTTTCTGAACAAAGCCATCAATTTTTTAAACAGAGAAAAACTTCAACATAATCAACATACAGTAAACCAAAAACAAGGCATAGAGGTATAGGGTCACTTTGGCTTTTAAACTTTCTCTGTTTATTTAACTTACATATTCAAGGCTAGATGTTCAAAGTAACCTTCCACAGAGACTAAGGACAAATATTCCTATGATTGGCTATTCAGAGACTCCTGTCATTCCTGATCAGGGGCCCCTGGACCTGTTCGGCTATGATGTGCTACGGATACTGTCGGGGAAGATAAGACGCTGGGGAATTGAGACAATATTTTGTTTCAAGGATAGGTTCGGGTTCTTGCTCTCTCTCCTTCCCTCCCCCCACTCCCCTCCTTCCTTATTGTATGTTCTTCACAGGTTCTGGTTTTTTGATTTATTAATTAAATTTCAACTTTAATTTCTTCTCTATACTTTAATTCATCCCTATGTGAATCACTTGAATGGAAGGTTCCTATAATTGCTAATTAGTCTATGCCTCCATCCAGGGCAACAATAAAACTATCCCAAATGACTATTTTTTTAGTTATGGAGGAAAGAGGCCCAATATGCCCACTGAGAAATACCTAGTAGTGGCACAAAGGAAGAGCCTTTTTAAACAGGTGGAGGTTTCTCCTAAATCTTGCCTCCTGGCACATACTAGATGTTTAATAAAAGTTTACTGACTGATTGACTACAGTTCAAACTGGCTACACCTTGAGTGCCAAGCTAATAATTAATAATTACCATCCCCATATTTTATGTGATTATTATTATACTTCCTGTTGGTATTTTCTATCTTAGAACCCCAAACCCATTCACCTTTCTTCATACAATCTACTTTCCAGCCCATTGTGTTCTCCTGGGTCATCTCTAATTTCTGAAACTTCCAGCTTAAAACTGATCTCAGTGGGTATGGAGGGCAGTGGAAGGATCATTTCATGATTTTGTTAGGATGTACTGACTTATTCTTTGTGCACTCTAGTATCACCTTCACTCACAGCATTACGAGGCTGTCTCACTTAAGTACAGAGCACCATGATACAAACATTATGTTTGGTTGATGGAGTTACATTTACATGTTTTTGGTCCTTTTTCCTAACTGTTGAGGTCATATGACATTCTTATCTTTCTTCCCAAATTCCAGGTAGGTGATATCACTTTGGAGTTAATGCCCCCTTCTCCCTAATCTGATATCTAAACTGAATGTTCCAATGATGGGAAAACAAGGAGGCTCTCCAAATGAAAATATGGCAGCAGAAAATCTACTGTAAACATCCACATTAAGGAAAAGAGGAAAAAACCATGATTTTTTTTTGGGGGGGGGGGGGGGGAGAAGGGTGAATAATGACAGCCAAAAATATTTAGTTCAGAACTCATCCTAAATAGCCAGTGAGATGCTCAGCACTGCAAGGAAGCCCAGGAACTCAACCCCTAACTGAGTTTTCAGCCTCTTTAGTTACCCTAAGGCACAAGACATTCTTTTTCTACAAAGGTAATGACTAGTAGGTCTTTTTGCCACTTCTAACCCATTTCATATGTTGAATGACAAAAAAATGCCCAAACAGCCTCCAGTTTTAATAAAGAGGATTTCTGTAACAGCCAAGTTGACAACCTGTCACGGGACCTAACAAAAGGCTCAGAATTCCATTCAAGATTGGATTACCTTGGTATTAACTTTCTTATTAAATTGTTCAGTTTTATTTAGGAAAAGATGTGTATTTAGGGCTGTCTCCACTCCTGTGGCAAAAACAAAAGAGCTGCTTTAAAAATAAAAAGCCAACAAAATCTTGGACTTATCAGGCTCTTCCCCAAAGGAGTCATAGGGAACAAGCCATTAGGAAAGAGAAACTTGGAAATAGCTATTTAGGTCACTTGTACTATACTGCTTGCTGTATTTTAAACATATATAGAGAGCCCCCAAATGATAGTGAGGAGTCCATGGATAGTAGCAGACAGTTACATAGAAAAAACAAAATAACAGTCATCCTATTTCCTCCCTCAAAGGAAAAAGTCAGAGGTTGTTTTCAATCATAGCTTTCTGAAAAAGAGAAAAATCTCTGTTGTGCACCTCAAAAACAAAGGCATCTGGTCTCTTGACCTGGTGCCCCTTGCAACTCCCACCAGCTGCATCAGGTGTCTCCTGTAAGAGGCCAAGGGCAGTGAATCTTAGACTGCCTTAAGACACAGTTAGGAAAATTTGAATGCAAAAAGGCAGCGGCCAAGGGGAAATCAGTTACCATGCTACTGCATTTCCAGGTGAGGAGCCTTTTTCTTTAGGACAATGAGCACATGCTGCCTTCTGGGTGACCTGTTTAATCAGAGTGAGAAACCATGGTGTGGATGGTGTCCTTTTTCCAGGGTTAATGTAGCATGACTGATTTTTCCTCTGAGGCTAAGGAGCCAGCTGCCTCAGACAGGTCAGAAGCACTGGGCCAGTTTGAAAAGTACAGAGCACCAGCATCTGGGAGCTTGCAAAAGGATCAGAGGTCCCCACTCTGCGGTTCCACATTGCGAGGCTCCCTTGGATGGTTCCGGGATAACTTGGGGAAGCGGGATGCCACTCTGGTCCGACTGTTTTTGCTTACTGGTTCTCCAGGAGGCGTAATGTCACTGCAAGACAGAAAGAGAATGGGTGTGTATATACAGAGAATTAGTCATTCATTCCAGATCTGCATGGATTCTGATTGCCTGGTGTGGAAATGTTACAGCTTAAAACCAGATACCAAGACAATGACAATAACTCACATCTGGATAGTTCTTTAAAGATTTTCAAAAACAATTTCCTCACAAAAACCCTGTGAACTACGCAATGTAAGCGTGTGTGGTTCCCATTTCACAGATGAAGAGACATCCTCAGACAGGTGAGGTGCCTTGCCCATCCATGGTCGCACAGCTAGAAGAGTGGACTAGAAGTAGATTCAAGTCTCCTCTGAAGCTAAGTCTAATCCCACTCTGCCATATTGTTTCTCTACTTACCAGCCCAACTGCACCATAACCTTTATCTAAAGCACATTCAAGGCATTTGAAAAATGTTATTTTATTTGTAAAACAAGCCCAGTACAAATGGAGTCTTACTTCAAAAAAATACATCCAACTTTATAAACAGATAAAATAGACTTTTCACATTCACAAAAAATTTTTCACATCTCAAAATTATTATAGTCTTTACAAAAAAAGAATTAAATGTGCTGTGATCTCTAAAAAAAATCTAATTTACACACTTTTCAGAAGAACAGTTATTATCTATGGTGAGGAGTCCTTAGTATGGTGGGAAAGGGGTCTGGCCTTCAGGTCATGAGACCAAGGTTCAAAGCTCCTCTCTTAAACTTATGGTGTGCCAAGGGAAAAGTTGTTTAACCTGAGTCTAAGTTTCCTCACGTGTAAAATGAGAATAACACCTGCACTCCTCACCCCACAGGATCACTGTGAGGAAAAATGCTTTGTGAATCATGAAACATGCCTAAATTATTACTACTATTATTACTTTTATTTTAATCATTATTGTAGACTGGCAGAAAAACCAACCTCACTGAAGCAATATGGCGCCTTAGAGGGAGAAGAAGCAGCCATTCTGAGACCACTTTTCCTCTCATTCTAAGGCCGGAAGCCCAGGACCCTGGGTCCAGGCCTGAGAACAGCAACAACCTCTAGCTTCCAGACAAACCTTGTGGTGTAAGGGACCTGTCATTTTTGCCAACACCAACCCTAACCACCTACCAACTTTCATTAATGGGCAGGTGAGCCCAAGAGCTGAATTCCCCAGACCATTGGCCCTGGTTCTAGCCCAGCCCCTGAAGCATTTTTGTTTTTGCAACCCTTACACCAAGCAGATGCTTAGTACATAAAAGGCTCATAATAAATGTTTATTAAGTAATTAATGTAGGTTAGTTTTTTAAAAATTATACCCTTTGATCTTTGTTCTCTAAGGTGTGCATACCTCACCTAAGTGTCAGGATCCTTTCCTAAAGATGACTGCTGTAAACCTAGTAACAGTGCTATTGCATCTCAATATCCCAGGGTAGGGAGTTTTTGGAAACAGAGTCATTAGAGAAAGGATTAGGAATTGCAGAAGGTAGAATAACACTGGGACTAAAACAGCAATTTACAATAGTATAGGGGCATCTAGGTGAAATAGTGGATAGAGCACCTGACTTGGAATCAGGAGGACCTGAGTTCAAAATTGGCCTCAGACACTTGCTAGCTACGTGAGCCTGGGAAAGTCACTTAATGCTGTTTGCCTCAGTTTCCTCATCTGTAAAATGAGCTGGAGAAGAAAATGGCAAACCACTCCAGTATCTTTGCCAAAAAAACCCCAAATGGGGTCATGAAGAATTGGACACAACTGAAAAGCCTGAACAACAACAAAAGGAATACCTTAGGGGCAAGAGAACTGGAAGAAGAGGAGGAAGAGGAGGAAGAAGGGCGTGATGTGTCTCCCTATTGTCCTCAGAAGGGAGTAAGTACTAATACCCAGGATATAACTTTCTAAAGGTCTATTCCTATTCTCTGGCACTGAGGGAAATTATATCTCTGTTAGTAGATGAAATCCAAGGAATTTAAATTCAATAATTATCTCCTCCCTCAAATCCTGCTTATCACATAGGGTTTCCTATGTTCAGGATTACTTTTACTCTGGACATAAGGAAAGGTGATTGGGGATTCTATCCTTAGGTCCCCACCCTCACAAGCCTAACCATCAATGAAATTAAGAGGTTGGAAAAGATGAGCTTTTAGGTCTGGGTTAGGAGGTGCTAACATTTGATTATTGAGAACAGTTTGCCTTCCAGGCTCTGACCACATCAGAGTGGAGGATACTTCAGTGGCCAGGCTTTTGGTTTCCACCGGGGCTGTGCTACAGCTACAAACCAGAGTTGATAAAACCTGGACACTGGCCTCTTCTCCTAAGAGGCTGCTTTCAAAGGGAACTCAATCTGGGAGGGGTGGGGGGGGGGGTTTGCCTGGAGTCACCATTAGCTTCAAAACACTGAAATTATCACAGCCTCTTCTACCTCTAAAACCAAAGGTAGGAAAAAAGCAAGGAAACATGTTGAAGACATCATTCTAAAGTCAGCATTTATACATTTAAAAAGTTGGCAGTAAAGAAAATGCTTTGCTGGAGGCACTGTGGAGTTTGGTAGTTGTGTTTTTTTTTTTTTTTTTTGCAGAGTGGTACCTCATTTAAAATGACAGCCTTAAATAAGGGATATTGATTTTTAACTAAGGTTCACTAAAGGCCCCAAAATGGCACTAACTCTTCCTTATTTAAGGAGAGCATGTATGTCCTCTGTATGAAATTCTCATCCCTCACAACACTTGTTAGCCACAGCTGTGCTGCTATTATGCACCAGTGAGACTGAGAAATGACATTGTCATTCTGTAGCTCACTTTGTCGATACAAATCAGGTCACCGAAAAAGAGCTCCTTATCATGATTGTGCACCATGGCTCTCAGAGCTGATTTCTGAGGCTTCTTAGGTCAGTGCTTTCTTAAAAACAGCTTGGTAGCCCAAGTACCTTTGGAGGAGATCTACTGATTAGCAAGGTCAAATGGTGTAAAGTCCCAAACACTGGCTTCATTGAAATTTTAGCTCTGCATTTTATGGTCCTGGCTTCATGAAAAGGGATTAGCTATTGATAGTAGCACAATCTCCATAAGAAGTGTTTTCTGTTTCAACAAATCCACCTCCAATGGGCCTCAATCTCTAACTGGAACCAATATTGTTCCCACTCAGTGGCGAGGAGACATGGGAAGGAAGAGGAAAACAGGCGTTAAGTATGCTTGCTATGTAAAGGTCTCAGAATAAATGTCCATCCTTTCTCAGCAACTCCCCAGTGGAAGTGGCAATGCAGCTAAAAACCAGTTTTTTCTGGCTCACACTTGATCTTTCAATTACACAGTTACATGGTTCCTGGAGTGGTGTGGTTTGAGGCCCACCTGGTAGGCTCCACCTACAAACATCCCTCCATTTAGACCAGAAGATCCTACTACCACTGACTCATAGGGTCACAGAACCTTAAACATCATGTTGTCAAATTCCCCATTTTATAAATAAAAACACTAAGTTAAGATAAGATACGGTACAACTTTTTAAGGTGACATGTTAACCAAACAGCCAAGACTAGAAGCCAAATTTTAGGTTCGTAATTCAAGATTCCTTTCCCATTTCCTCTCCTTTATATGAAGCATTGATTTCCCTGAATATGCAAATAACTGAGATGTATAATACTTTAAGTCACAAATTCTAAAGTATGAATGAATCTATCTGATCATTTTTTTTTCCATAACAGAAGAAACCAGAATAACATGAAAATACCAAGTGCTTTATGAGAAGGAATGATGAAAGGGTTTTGGGAAATGGCACAAAAGAAGGTTTCAGCAGCAGTTGGCGGTACAGGATGGTTGAATATAAACTTTGCCAAAGGATATTGTTATTTGGTTGGTTTTGCCTATAAGAAAATTGTCCCTAAGATGAAATCTCAGGGAATTCACTCTTTGTATTTCTATCACCAGCACATAGCAAAGCACCTGGTACATAGTAGGCTATTGATAAACAAGTTCCTACTCAAAAAATAGATTCCAGAGGATCCAGACAGAAGGCAAAATCCAGCCACATTTAACAGGTAAGGATAATTCTTGGCTTGTTAGTTTTGGCTGTTATCTTCTGAGCCAAAAACTGGTTGTGAAAAAATCTTATTTGTAATATAACCTCCTGGATGTATCCCCTGAATGTCAAGAGTTTGCCACCTGCTGCGCTTTCTCCTAGACCCTTGAATCTGTTGGAGCTGCAGTATTAAACAATGGCATCTGGCAAAGGGTAGGCCCTTAATAAACGTTTATTGATTGGTTAGAGATTCGCAGGGATGTCTCCTATTTCTTTGGGGTACATCTTGTGCTTGGCCTCCCATTTTCTTTGGAATTTTTTTTTTGCAAGGCGGTTGGGGTTAAGTGACTTACCCAGAGTCACAGAGCTAGTGTTATGTCTGAGGATGGATTTGAACTCAGGTCCTGCTAACTCCAGAGCCGGTGCTCTATCCCCTGCACCACCTAGCTGCCCCGCCTCTTTGGAATTTCTTACAGAAACTTGTCTGGAAGGTAGTTTCTGGAAGTGTCCGTGGCATCTGTGCTCCTCAGGAGACTGTTCAAATGTCACTCTTCTATGTCCTTCTCTCCTCTTTTGCCACAGGTTGAATGAATCAATCTGTGGCAATCAACTTTTTCTTCCTATAGGGTCAGTGTTCAGTCTGTAAGCATTCTTGCATTACTCGGCCCTGCATCCATTTAAGAAACCTATTCAGTTTCATTGATCTTTTTCTCCTCCTTGCAACCACCAGGGTCCCAGAGTGTCAATGCCTGTCTGAGTGGCAACTGCAGAGAGCACTTGATGGTAATTGCTCTTTTTAATAAGCTTTGGGTCCTTACCCCCTGTCATTGGCATGTGTGTGAAATTGATCCAAATGATCTGAATTGCCTGACAGTGAGACTACTACTCAAGAAAAGAAGTTTGCTTTCCATTTCACTTATGAATTGGGATTTGAAAGGCAGTCAATTTTCCATTCAGTAGAAGACAGTTTCCTTAGCTTATAGGGCTACTGTTTATCATGTGGACTCATTATTTTCCTTCATTGGAATATGATCTTACACAAAACCCTACAGCTTCCACATTGACTCAGGTTCCCTATTTCCAATTCCACATGTTTGTAAACACTTCTCACAAGTCAAATATTTTGGCAAGTGCAAGTCAAAAAGAAATCCTGAATTAAGTCTTTTTAGGGGAAAAAAATTGACCTTATATAGGGCTTAGCAGTAAATGGGAAGACTCTGGGATTGCAAATGTGGTATTCAATTAATCAATCAACTAGCAAAAATGTATTAATTGCTTACTATTAAGCATACTATAAATGTATTCATTGTTTGGCCCAGGTGCACATATGTGCGCGCACACACACACACAAAATGAAACCGAACCTTATTCTCAAGGAGCTTATATTGTTTTAGGGCAACACACCATGTACTCACAAAAGTCTATGCAGAATAAATACAAAACAAATACAAAGAAGTTAGGGAGGGCACTGGCAGTTGGGGAGGGGAATCAGGAAAGGCTTTGCATTCAACAAACATGTATTAAGTGTTTACTGTGTGCTAGGTGCTGGGAATACATAGTCAAAAATGCAATAATTCTTGCCTGCAAAGAATATTCTATTGGGGGAATAGGAGGAGGAAACAATATGTACCCACCCAGCAACTGGAGGATTAAGAAAGGCATCCTCCAAGAGACAGCACTTGAGTTAAACTTTGAAAGAAGTCATAGATACCAAAAGGCAGGAGAGGAGAGAATAAGTTCCAGGTTTGGGTGACAACCTATACAAACACATGGAGATGGAGATGGAGATTGAATGTCATGTGTGAGGGACAGCAAGTGGCCTGTTTGGCTGTAGTCTAGGGTGTGTGAAGAGTAGTGAAGTGTAATCTGCTGGAAAGGTAGGCTGGCTGCAGCCAGATGGTGAAGGGCTTTAAATACCAACCAGAAGAATTTGTATTTTATTCTAGCTAGAGCCACAGGAGCTGTATGAGCTAGGGCATGATGGCTACGGTCAGACCTGTGCTTTAGAGCATTGGTGTCCCATCCAAGTAGAAGCAGATCCTTGCCAATGGCAAACTGACCTAGAAAACCACAAATTAGGATTATCTATATTGTCTTTTTATTTACTTTGTTTTTTATTCATTTTAATCTGGTTCCAGCTGCACTTAGGTGTTCTGCATGCTGCTGCTGCCAGTTTGATATCTTTGCTTTAGGGATATCAATTTGACAGCTATGGGGAAGAAGAACTGGAGAGGAGAGAGGTTGGTGGCAGAGACCAATCAGGAAGCTGCTGCAATAGTCCAGAGAAGAGGTGAGGAGGGTGTGAATTCGGGTGGTGGCCGCTCAAGAGGAGAGAGAGAAGCACTGTGATTCCATGGCTCCTTGGGCACAAGGGTACAGCATCTTTGATATATCCTGTCCTATGAAAAATTAGAGTCCAGATGTGCACCCTGTAGGTGCTATCATGGCTATAGCTTTGTGACCCTTAATGATAATTCACGAGAGTTGAAATACTCAGGGGCTCCCTATAAAGGAAGGCTTATTTTTGTCTGTTTGGATTCAGCTCCTTTTCCTCACCAATAGAAATCTCCATTTTGACTGGCAGGTTGAAACTCATGACTCTGGTTGGGGATTACCTAGAGATTTAACTTGCCTCTATCCCAGGTCTATTAGATACTACTTATGTGAATTTGGGCAAGTTGCCATCTCTCTCTGAGCCTCAGTTTCCTCATATACAAAATGATGGGACTAGATGACGATTTCTAAGCTCCCTTCAAGCTCTAAAACCTGATATCCTATATTGTTTTTCCTAGAACCAAATGCCAGAGAGAGTGGGGCTGGCCAAACAACACAGGATTTGGGCAGGAGGCCTGTTCACAGCTGGTCATTATATGAGTGTGTTTTGGGGCTGGCCACAAAAGTCAAAACAAAACAAAACAAAACAAAAAACAACTGAGTTGAGTGTTCTGCTCAGAGCTTTTGATGCTGTTTTTCATGTGACCCTAGTAATGCCCACTCCCCAAGCTAACCAGTAATCTTTTTAATAGTTTCTACAATGGTTTTTAAAAGAAAGTTTTATTCCACAAAGGGCTGTTGTCTTTGGTAATATTTATCTTTAGTACCATTTTGGAGTTCTTGGGTCATTCATAAATACACACAGAGGGAATAGAGCAATATTCTGCAGCCACCCATCAAAGGTTAATAGCCAATGGGGAAGAAAACAGCAACATGGAAACAGGAAAGACATACTGGAGTGCCTTAATGGCCCTCCTACTTAGAACAATCTGACATATGATTCATTCTAATCTGCCTCGATAAGCATTCTGAGGTTCAGAAATTTAAGACATTTTTGCCATCTATGACTTACCAAGATTTTATATTGATTGTTTAGCTCTGTGACAAGTAAAGTTTTTATTGGCCTAGTAACCTGGTTCCGGTAGTTTATTAAAGACATTTGAAAGAATAACCTGCTTCGAAATCCTGCTGTCTAATAAGGGAGCTCAGTGTTGACAACAAACAGGGCTCATATTAGATCCAGGATGGGAGTCATTATTCTTGTTTCTTGTGTTGCTGCTAAAAAAAGACACAGCTCTAATAAACTTTCTGCAATTTGGCAATCTATTTACTGGCATTCCACCAATAAAATGATAATTGATATTCATAATGATGATGACCATGAACCATGGCAAAGATCTTTAGGTGGCTTCTGAATCACTGAAGGGAAATTAAATGATGTTTAGTCTATTTTAGTCTTAAGTGTACTCAGATTCTTTGCAAATTAGTAATTATGTAGAATATCTATGGTAATTCCATCATGAAGAAGATTTGAATAAAATGTGAACTCCTTAGCACTTTATTTAAGGTCTTCCACAATCTGGCTTTAACCTAATATAAAATCTTTTTATCTTTCTCATTAATCTTAGTGCCTAAAGCAGGCGTTCTTAACCTAGGGTCCACAGATCCCCAAGGGGACCCTGGAAAGATAGGAGCTCCATGAAATTGGATGGTTAAAAAAACCCCCAACAATCTTTATTATCACTAACCTGTAATTGAAATTTACTATTTCCTTCAACTATGAGGTTTTAAAAAAAAGCTATTCTGAGAAGTTCAGAGGCTTCACTAGACTGCTTAAAGGGTGTATGTCACACAAAAAGGTTAAAACCCCTTGTCCAAAGGAAATCATTCATGGATTTTTTCAACAAATGCTGAGTACCTTAAAATGAATGTGCTGTTCTTCTCAGCAATACAACGATCCAAGACAATTCCAAAAGACGCATGATGGAAAGTGCTATCCACATGCAGAGAAAGAACTATGGAGTCTGAATAAGATTAAAGCATACTATTTTCACCTTTTTTTCATGGTTTTTCCCTTCTGCTTTGTTTCTTTTTTCATGTGACTAATATGGAAATAGGTTTGACATGATTGCACATGTTACATATCACTATATCAGACTGCTTGCCATCTTAGGGAGGAAGGGAGGGAGAAAAATCTGGAATTCAAAATCTTATAAAAATGAATGCTGAAAATTATTTTTACATGTAATTGGAAAAAATACTATTTACAAAAAAATAAAAATTAAAGTGAATGTGCTGTATCCTAAACTGAGTGATTTAGTTTAGATACATGAAAGGACAAATGGTAGACAAATTACACAGGAAAAAAGGATGGAAGGAGAGAGAACCAGCAGAGGTACTTAAAGGATAAACCTGAAAACATTTGTTATTGTTGCATTTTGTTTTTATTCCACAGTCCCCCACCTAATGTTCTCCCACCAACTGAACACTTCTGTTTAATGAAGCCAACCAACACATCTTTTATCTGACATGGACCACATCCCATACCTATAGTACCCACGTCTCTGAGACAAGGAAAATATGTTTCCTTAACAACTTGAGAAAATAGAATTTCAGTCTAAGATAAAATACTTGTTGTATTTATGGCAGGGTAGTCCTAAGTTCAAAATCCAATTCTCTAGGATTTATTTTCTCTAATTTCAACAACTTTAGTCATACCTAAGCGCCATTCTTCTAAAATCTACAGTCAAATAACATAATTTATGTTGACTGAATGCTTTGTAATTACAAAGTACTTTACTTACATTGTCTCATTTGATCCTCTCAACAGTCTTATGAAGCTGATGATGGCAAAATTCTTAGCCCCATTTTGTAGATAAAGAAAATGAGGCTCAGAGAGTCTATATATCTTGTCCAATATTACATAGCTGACATACAGTGACTGAGTTTGGACTCAATTTTTGATCTTCCAACTCCCAGATGCAAGTGTTCTTTGACAGCAAGGTAGCTATTTTCCATAGACTGCTCTGCTCCTCCTCTCCAGTCCCCCCTCCCATCATCCCCAGCAGCATTCATGAAACAACAGTGACTTCGGGGAAGAAGAAGTTGCTAGTACATAGGCAGAGAAGTTTTCTACTGAACAAAAACAGAGCCAGAGGTAGGTAGCTAGAGCATCGCCAAATCTCAGAGGCATCCTGATGAAACACTGTTTGGTTTTCACAGAAAACAGTGATGACCAGAATATTTTATGATGTAGTTCAGAAGATAAGAAACACACACTCTTCCTTTGCTAAGCTCATCAGTATGGCATGAGCAGAGTTGTCCTGGATACAGCCTGTGTACACATACATAAAAAGAGAAAGTACCTACTCTTCAAAAACAGCATTAGCCTAGTAAGTCTAGGGAAATGCCCGGGTGCTTGGGTGTTTAGTGCCACACAATTCTACATACAGACAACAATGGCTAGATACATAGTGAAATAGGTAGAATTTACTTGGTGTGATTTTGGTATCAAAAGGTTCCAAAAATTCTCCCCACCCCCTCAATGGCCCTGCCACGTTGCTATTATTTCCTAATTTCACACACATTTGGGTGAGAGCTCCTGCTAAAATACAGTTAGATTCTGGAAGGGATAACACATTGAACAATTACCAGCCATTAATTAATCTAATCACAGTTAACTTATGAGATTAGTTCTATCAGAGAGCAGGGCCTGAGAGGTATTTTATGGAGGTAGAGCAAAGTAGAAGGGAAAAATCAAGTAAAGAGTACCTTTGCCAGCACAACCAAGGGGCATTATGAAAGTGATGTGTTCTTGGGAAGGGGGAAAAAAAAACAAGAAAGAAGAGACATAGATGACAGGATGGAGGAGATTACAAGACACAGTTATTGTACTTCATCAATTTTGCCTACGTCCAACCCCTGCATACAAATTTTATAAAATGGTATGTAATGTTTTATAAACATATCTGTACATGTCTAATGTGAATACGTGTTTTTCTGAATGTACTAAGATGCTTGCTCTGGACATGCAAAACACTTCCTGGATCTCAATATATTAATTTTTATACTACTGGTTTTGAGAATTGTCTTCTAACACAGAAGAGGAAATTAAAACTTTTAGGAACGTAAGGATGAGTGAAGGGGCAGCTAGGTGGCACAGTGGATGGAGTGCTGAGACTGGTATCAGGAAGACTCATCTTCCTGAGTTCAAATCTGACCTTAGACACTTACAAGCTGTGTGAACCTGAGCAAGTCACTTAACCTTGTTTGCCTCAGTTTCCTCACCTGTAAAATGAACTGGAGAAGAAAATGGCATACCATTCCAGTATCTTTGCCAAGAAAACACCAAATGAGGTCATGAAGAGTAAGACATGACTGAAAGACTGAATAACAACAAGGATGAGAGAAAAAGCAAAAGGAATGAATAAGTTCATCCTTCAGAAGGTGGGGGAAATGACAAGGGGAACTTTTATTCTAGACCTGATTCTGACTACAAATGAAGAAATCTTTAGAGGCATAGGATAACTTAATCATAGAGTTCATGGTAGAAGAGAAGAAAGCTATGCATAGCTGAGTATGCACACAGGATTTTTGGGTAAGCACATTTCAAATAGTTCAGAGAAAAGAGAAGTGGGATTCAAAATACTGTGAAGGGGAGGGCAGCCCAGGGATAGGAAGCTCCTGTGAATTAAACTCTGAAAACACAAGCGAGAAATGATTCCCACAGGGAGAAAAAAGGGGAACTGTTTGAAGTGATCCATGTGGATACACAAGTAATTTCTCAACAAAGTCAGAATGAATGTGCATAGAACACGGAAGACAAGGTCCTGTAAGAACATATCAAGAGCGCTAAAACCAAGAACGAGCTGAGTCTAGTGCTAAGTGTCAGAAGGAGAAAATTAGCTATGTGGGGGCAGAAGAAAGATCGCAAAAGGGATGATTGTTATGACGATGATAGACGGGAATAGGACAATTTCTCAACCCTTATTTTGCTTCTGTTTTTTCTTCCAATGAGAACACTCTTTGGAATGGTAACAGTAAAATAAAAGTGTTTAGTAGAAAGTAGAAACCCAAGAGAAATCACCAAGTAGCATCTAAAGCAAGTCATCAGAGTCTAAAATATAACACCACTAAGCACTGAAAGAGCAGGTAGAGGGAGTCTTTGACACACCTTGGAAAATGGGCTATGCCTGTCATTGAGACTAATTTTTACGCCGTGTGTGACAAATATAGACAGGGCATACTTAGATTCCAGCTAAATATTTGACAAAATTTCTCATGTGATGCTTGTGAATAAGATGAATAGATATGGGTTAACTGATAGCAGATTTAGGCGATCTGGGAGCTGATTTAAGGACTAGATTAAAAGTATAGTCATTAATAGGTCAATGTCAACTTAGAAAAAGAGTGCTCAAGAGCTCTATCCTTGGCCCTATGCTACTAAATGATTCTAAATTCCCTTATTTTAAGTCCTTTTTTCCTGAGAACTGGATAAGTTATCCTGGAGAAGAGAAGACAGAGCAGGGGTTCTTAGGCTGGAGTCTATGCATCTATTTTTATTAACATTTTGATAAATATATCTCAATATAATTGGTTTCCTTTATATAAGGGAAACCTTACATAAGCCTATAAGGCTTTCAAACTCCAAGAGGGGCCCAATGACATAAAAAGGTGAAGAGTCCCTGACTTCAGGGAAATATGGTTCTTTTTCTTTTTTAATTTTAATTAATTTATTTTTAGCTCTCGACAATCACTTCTATAAGTTTTTGAATTTTAAATTTTCTCCCTCCTCCTCCCCACCTTCCTCCAAAATATGGCTCTTTTAAAGTAACTGACAAACTTTCATGTGGAAGAAGGATTAGATTTGTTTCATTTGGCTTCAGAGGGCAGAAACAGGAGCAATGTACAGAAGAGAAAGAGAAGGAAATTTAGGTTTGAGATAAAGAAAAAAATTCCTAATAATTAAAGCTATCCAAATGTGGAATGGGCTACCCCAAAGTAGAATGGACTGGCCTTTAGGAGGTAGTGGGTTCCCTCTTATGAAAAGTAAACATAGGCTAGATGACAACTTGTTGAAGATGCTGTAAAAGTATTACTGAACTAATACTGCTAGGACTTCTTGGCCTCTGAGATCCCATCTAGCTGTTAAATTCTGAGCTTCATCAAGATCTACATGACTTTCGTGTCCTCTACTGTTTCTGTCTCTGTGTTTCCTCTGTGGGGTGTTACGCCCTACATGCTCTTACTAATGAGATGAGTCTTCTATTATTTACTATTATGCATTTGGTATTTTTTTTCTCCATTACAACATTTACAGGGGGATTCCATTGAACCATTTCCATAGAATGTAGAGGGGATGTCTGAAAACTCTCAATCTGAAACAGGAAATAGATTGAACAGTAGGCTAAACCAGGTAAAAGTAATGGTACCTTATGTTTTCCCTTACCTCAGCTCTGCCAGTTATTAAACAAGGAGTTTAGAGAATCCAAGAAAGAGGAATTTGGTATGAAATTCACCAGGGCTATGCAAATGTGGAGGAAGAAAAGGCAATTCAGTCCAGAAGGTATCAGTAGAGAGGGCAGCAAGGAGGCTCAAGGCTTATAAATAATACATACCCTGGGGGCTCAGACCTTATGGACATGGCCTTTGGAAAAGGGAAGGGGGATAGTCAACTTCTCCATAAAAACTGAACCTGTGGTTATATTTGGCTAGGGAATTCGTATTCAGCAAATCAACCAGTCAGAGAGCACAGTTCAAGGTCAAAAGAGAACTTCCAGACGACTTCAGAGAACTGAAAGAGGCAACCACCAGGTCAGTGAAAATAGGGCTTTATTCCAAGGGAAGACATTTTTAAAGGCTAGATAGTAAAACATCTCTGTCATCTAGAAAGCATGGTCAAGACTTCCACATGATTCATAGCCAAAAAGGAACAAAAAAAGTGACTGCGAGGTCTTTGCAGACTTGAAAAATGTGGTAGAGGACTCAGTGAAGGAAGTATGGAGTTCCCCTGGCTTGCTGCAAGCCTGAGGCTCCCACATCCACTGCTGGAGTTACAGAAACAAATTCTTAAAGGGCTGACAATCTCAATAAACCAAAATTATCTATTAGAAACCTAGGGTCTGAACTAGCATTCAGCCCAGACAGCAATAGGTGGGTCAGCTAACTCCAAGGACAAGATTTGGAAAAATGGCTTAACAGTAGAGTAAAAGCAGAAACTAAGGAAGATTAAAGTCTATTTCCCTGGACATCTGTATGTAGGAACAAATGCAATTTTAAAGGCTTATAAACTGTCCCTATTGCTTATAATTTGAACTCTTTGTATTTCTCCTATAATGTTTTATGGCAAAACACAAGATTAACAAAGGAAGGTTTATATGCTGCTGACAGGAAACAGTTCAAAACATGAGGTAAAAGCCAACCCATTTCCCTACAAAGCTGGGGGGGAAGAACACAGATCAAGAGGAGAGGTGGTAAGAGTAAGAAATCAGCAGGGGGCACCAGCAAGTCAGGTTTTGGACCTTGTTGGCCAAAAAGTGGCAGCCACAATCTATTCTACTTTGTTGCAATAATAATTAAAAGAAGTTATAAAATAATGAAAATTAAATGCTCCCAATCAATAATTACTAATCCAGAAAATATTTACAATCAATTTATACACTTTTTCCCCAGCAACAACTATGTGGTCCCCAGAACTGGACACTTAAAGGGGCATATAAAATAAATCAAGAAAGTTTCTACCATAGAAGAGCTTTCAACCTGCAGAGGTAGATAAAACATAGAACAATTCTTATTAAGAGTGTTAACAAAAGTACACATCAACAACAAAAGTAAATTTGAAATATAAATGGTGATTGGATACAGAACAAATTTATCTACCTATCTTTATCTCTTCATTTAGTTCATCTTCCTCCATCTCTATCTCTACACCTGAATGGGGTTTGTCCACTCAGAAAATTTTTATTAAGCACCTGGTATGTATAATCAATAATCAATAAGCATTTATTAAGTGCCAAATTAGTTCCAGGCACTGTGTTAGGGGATACAAAGATAATAAAGAAATAGTTCCTGCCCTCAAGAATGCATTGTGTCAAGCACTGGGAATGTAGAAAGAGGTTATCTATGTCAGACCCATCCAGTAGGTCCCTTCTAATTTATTAATAACTGTTTTGAGTTCAACTGAACCTAACTCATTGCAGGAAACAATGCCCTGTTACTGCTGAAGACAGACTTCAATGATAAAATGAATTTCACCTATTAATTATTATATAAAGATCACTTTAGGGGAGATGCTGATAATTACAAATGACAGCAACTATGAATGGCTGATGGAGCTCTACCACTTAACTCACTCTAAGTCACTTCAATTAAATTCTCTCATTACGTGCCATGAACATATTCCTCAAGGGTACATGAACTATGTCACCGACATTTTGGAAGTTCAGTAGCAAAGTAATTCTGGTTGCGGGGGGCTTTGTCTGGAGGAGATTCTGAGGACAGAGAAGTTAAAAAAAAAAAAAAGGCCTGAAAGTGTTAAACTTCTTCACGATTAAATTTGTTCAGAAAACCCTGGACTGTCATAAGCATTTCCCAGCCACTTCTTTGCCAAAGTTTTGGACATACTAAACCACTTTCTAACAACTCAATCAATTAATAATCAATAAACATTTATTAAGTGCCAAATAAATTCCAGGCATCATGCTAGGTTCTGGGAATACAAAGATAAAAAAGAAATAGTTCTTACCCTCCAGAAGAATACATTCTGGAAGACCAAATGTACATGCCAACAATAAGCAGTTATTAAACACTTACTACGTGCCAGGCTCTGGGGATATAAATACTAGCAAAAAGAAAGATAGTCTATGATCTTAAGCATCTTACTTTATGATTTGCTCACAGACTTGCTTTAGGTCACACAGGTCAAAAAGCAGAGGAGCTGGAATATGAACCCAGGTCCAGTGACTAAAAATCCAGTGCTCTCTCTACTGCACCAAGTTGTCTCCTCCTCTCCCCCTCAATATTTGCTATCAGCTGTGAATCAGAACTCACCTGACTCTAATACGAAAAGACAACACAGAAAAGGGAACTGAAAAGCAGGGGCTGGAAGCATGGTGACAAAGTGCAGAGTCAGATGTGGAGCCAGGAAAGGAACTCGGGGCGGCCAGCCTGGACTATTCCTTAAAATAAAGGATTGGGGAAGACCTCACTGGTGAGAGAAGGCACCAGAGGGGGATGTTCCAAGAGGAGAAGGCAAATGAGACATGTTGGTGAAGTCAGAAAGTCAGAAGCAGAGCCCATTGAGAAACAGATTTGGTAATGGATAGAAAATGATTTAGGGTGGATGGAAGTCACGAGTAGCTAGGGGAATCAGGAAAGGTTTCATGTAAAAGTGTGACTTAAGGAAACCAGGGATTTTAAAAGGTGAAAGTGAGGAAGAAGTATATTCCAGGCACAGTGGACAGTGCAAATGCGAGGAGGTAGGAGTAAGAAAACCAATTTGGCTGGACCACAGTGTACATACAAGGGACTAATGTAAAGCAAAGCTGGAAAGGTTGGCAAGGCCTAAGTCATAAAAGGCTTTAAATGCCAAAGGAAGATCTTTCTATTTTCAATCTTAGAGGGATCCCTAGAAGCTCAGAGAAGGGGCAGGTCAAAATGAAAGAACTGGAATTTGAGTCCAGGTTCTCTGACAAAAAGGCCAGTGCCATCTCTACCTCAACAAGCTGCCTCCCTTTCTCCCCCAACATTTTCTATCAGCTATTAGTCAGAATTCTTTGATTTTGCAAGGTTAGTGCCAAAAAATACAAAGGAATCAATAGAGAAAACATTTCTGGCCCCCGTTTTGAAAGGTGTCATGTTTCTAACTGTATAGAACCACTGTTTAGAGGCCACAACGACTCAGGCTGAGAGTGCTCTCTGATGATATTGGTCTTAATTCCCTGGTTGCCCTCATGCATGTCCTTAGAGATGATGGCTTTCCTTCTCTCTTCAAGGTGAAATGAACTTTCTGAGTTTTATCATTTTATGGTGGTAGTAAAGCTTAGCATTGGCTAAAAGAAGAAATACTTAGCCTTTGGAAGATGTCTTTTTATCAACTTTGGGGGAAATTTGGCCTTCAAAAGTGCCATAGCACTGAATTGGCCCATCTTTCCAGGAGAAACAATCAGCTTCCTGTGGGATATTAAGGAAGACAGCTCACTTGGACAGGAATTTGGTTATGTTGGCTAGATTGAAGGGATTGAAGGGATTTTTTCTTTGTTTCATAGTTGACTCCTTTGCTGGTAGAACATAAAATGTTAGACATAAGATATTATTTCACTCTCTGTGATGAACAGGCTTGGGTATAATAAGAAAGCATGTGACCTGATTTGACCAGAAAGGCCAGGAAGAACTTCAATGAGTCTTTTAGAGTCTTTACATGTGATCTTACACTGACCTAGTTGTCTTCTGGTAAGCAAAGTAGAGCACTGGGACTCCTCAGTTCTTCTGCAGGTAGAGGCAGATAAATGATACTCTTTCTGGCAGTCAAAGGTGTGAGCAGCAGGTTTTAAAAAAATTTTTTTTGTTTCTTTTTTTTCTTTTCTATGTGGCAGGAGTTGGGAAGAATATGTGCCCTCGTATCACATATGGGTGAGCCCAGGACAGATATTAATCATTCATCCGTAATTACTCTCTTTTTAGGAAGAAATAATTGTGTCATATTTTTGTCAAAACAGAAGCCTGAATAATAACTAAAATTATACATTATTTAGGTTTGCAAATCATTTTACATACTCACATCTGATCCTCACAACAGTCCTGAGAGGCAAAGTAGTATGCATATTATTATCTCCATTCTACAGAATGAAGCTAAGATTAAGTGATTTACCTTGCCTAAGGGAGGATTCAAACCCATGTTTTCCTGACTCCAAACCCAGCTCTCTATTCACGATGTCATGCTGCCTCTTTAGTGAATCCTATTAGCTAGAGATCTTATCTTTCAATTCAATCTCATTCCCATGGCTGAAATTTCTTAATATAAAATGGATCTCATTAAACCTCCAAGGCACAGTTGGTTCACAGGCATGGTGAAATATATAAAACACCAGGAGAGAGAATCTAGTCTCTGTCCTTGGAAATTAAATTTCTACTGATGTTGAAAAGTGTCATTTTCCAAGATCTTTTCAGTAGAAATAATCATTCAGTAATGGAATACTATTGTGCTATAAGAAATGATGAGTAGGCAGACTTCAGAAAAACCTGGGAAGACTTGTATGGACTGATACTGAGCGAAGTGAGCAAAACCAGGAGAAGGTTGTACACAGTAACAGCCAGGTTGTGCAATGACTAACATTGATAGACTCAGCCCTTCTCAGCAATGCAAGGATCTAAGACATCTCCAAAGGCCTCATGGTGGAAAATGCTATCCACATCCAAAGAAAGAATTATGGAGTTTGAATGCAGATCGAAGCATACTATTTGCTATTTTTTCTTCTGTTTTGTTTTCTCTTTCTTGTGGTTCCTCCTATTGGTTCTAATTCTTCCTTACGACATGACTAATGTGAAAATATGTTTAATAGGAATGTATATGTATAGCCTTTATCGGACTGCGTGCTATCTTGAGGAGGGAAGCGGGGAGGAAGGGAAGAAAAATTTAAAACAAAAGCTTATGGAAGTGATTGTTGATAAATCAAAATAAATTAATAAAAAAAGAAATAATCATTCAAGCTTAATCATGTTCTGCATGAATTTGGGTCATCTGTCAAGTTCTTCACCCTTTTGTTGATACATAAAATGCCTTTCCTTCTGTATGATCTCAATTTTACTTATGACTATAGGATATCTGGCTAATGGTGTGTAACGTTGGGTACATTTATTCCCCAGATCATCCTCAGGGTATGAACTCTAAAATGTGGTCATGGCTACAGGGAAAAGCAATACCTGTATAAGATTCATTCCAGGACAAGCAGTGTGGTATAATGGAAAGGGCCCTCAATATGGAGTCCAGGGATCTAGATTTGAATTCTAGCTCTGCTACTTAGTACATCTAACATGACTCTGGACAAGTCATTTCCGATCTCTGAGTTCAGTGAGTTTCCTCATCTGTAAAATGAGGAGTGTTGATTGCTTCTAGTCCCTTCAGCTTTAAGTGCTAATGAATCCTAGGAAAAAGCAATCCAAAGGAATTGCAAATGTTGCTGTCCCTTAGTACAACTCCTAGAGTCTACAGGTGAGTTCAACCCATCTAGTTTATGATTGCTTAACTTATGATAGCAGAAACAAATACAGTCCAGTAAAGGAACTTTTTGTGGGCAGTGAAAGTGAACTCAATATGCCTTTCTGCTATTTCCTAGGGCCCATGATAATAGGCAACTGATACATTTTGATCAAAAAAATGTAATCTGTAGGAAGCCTGAGGTGGGGTGTTGCTTAGAAAACAATCTGCGTATTTAGCAGGGAGATATATATATGGAAGTTATCAAATACATAAAGTATAAGAGAAAATAAGAGGAGAAAAGAAAAAGGAAACTAGACATTCCCCTAACGCCAAAAGAGATGCACTATACTGGCAGGGAGTTAAATGCACTTTAATTCCATAGTATTTTAACCTGAATTTTAAAGTCAGGTAGATTTCATTTGCTTCTGGGTAACTGAGGACTGACCATGACTTTTGTCCCTACTCTGTAGTTCCTGTTAGAGACAAGAACACTAGGAGATAGCCTAACGGTCTGGCAAAGACGGTTGGGCATAGAAACTAGCTTCAGTTTCCTAAAATGTAAAATGAAAAGACTGGACTAGATAATTTCTAAATTTCCTCCCAACTTTGAATCTATAATCTTAAGAAGTAATTTTTAGAGAACTACCTAAAACAATGTTTTAACATCTAATTGGTGCATCTTTTGCTCTTTAGGCTTCCTAAACTCCAATGAATTTTGCCATAGGATGATAGATAGGATTTAGAAGAAGGGGCTCTGGAAATCATCTAGTCTATGTCCCTCATTTTACCAATGGGGGGCATTTATTTCTTACCCCTTCCATTAATTTTCTCAACTCTTCTTGTTTTTGTCCCAAAACAACTTTTACATTTAATTTGGCAAATTTAACAAGAATTAGGGAAAAAACATCCCTTTCACCACATACAAACATTATACATTGACTGCCTAATAACAACTCATTTCCATGGCATTTTTAAGGCTTACAAACTGTTTTACTACTTTCTAATTTAACACCTTATTTAATTCACCAATTTATACCCAGAGTTATCGATAATCCTTTGGCCAATGAACATATAAGGGAGCATATATCAGAGAATTTTTCTTTCTCTTTTCTTAAACACCGACTTCATATCTGAGGTAAAAATGACCAAACAAATTGCTTTTTCCTCCCTAAGACTTAAGTGCTTCCAATAGAGAGGAAAGTTTTGCATAGCAAAAATATTACTGGACTTGGTGTCAAAAGATCTATATTTAAATTCTGCTTATAAACTATAACTATAGCTACATGTCAGCTATAGAAATATAGCTAAATGATCCTCTTTGAGCCTCAGTTTCATCCATCTGTAAAATGGAAATAACAATAATACTTTATAGACTTGTGAAGAGAGTTACTTTGTAAAGTATTTCGTACTTTGTAAAGCATTTACTAGAGGATGACATCCTTCCTTACAAATTTAACTGGCCTTTGATGACTTTTGAAGAGAGAGTGGGGCTGACAACTTTGTGCAACTCTGCCTCACTCAAATCCAAGTCATGTACATGTCAATACATCACCCTTATGATGTCACTGGTCCTCTTTGAAAACAAAAGATGAACAACAATGAATAATAATAATAATTATTATTATTTTGCTTACACACACTGTGACCATTGATTGATCAGGGCCCTAATCATCTGATTTACTGAAGTATGATTTTTTTTTTTTTTTGCTAGATACAGCAAGGTATCATGGCAAGATTCAATTCTACTACTTACAAAGTGTGTGTGATTTTGTGCAGGTCATTTAACTTCTCTGAATCTCAGTTTCTTCAATCTGTAAAATGGTGGTAATGATCATTACGCTAGCTACCTACCTCACTAAGTTGTTGTGAAGGAAATGTTTTGCTAACTGTAGAATGTGTCCTTTTGTAAACAAGCGTGGTGAAGCAGAATTAGCCCTGGATTTAGAGTCCAAGGACTTAGGTTCAAATCCTGACTCTGGGAAGATTTCTCACTAGCTCTGTGACCTTCAATAAGTCATTGAATCTACTTGTGGGCCCTAACATTGGGTTAGGTCAGTTTCCTTATCTGTAAAATGAGATTGTACTAGATGACTTCTAAATTCCTTTCCAATTCCTATTTTAGGATCCTAAGAAGACACTATTAGAAAACTACTGGTACGGTGTTTTAGCATCAGGGAGGTGGGGCTTTGGTTCTGGATCTAACCTCTCCTTCAAAGAATCTTTACAGAATTAAGCCTAGTATGCCCATGCTCTGAGCACACCTATGTTCACAGGATTGAGTTGTCAATATTGCCAACCACATAATGGGAAGTTAAACACAGAACCACAGAGCAACCTTCCCAGGCATTCAGATTCATTAAAAGTTGGACAAGTGCTTTCCAAATAGCATTTTTTTATGAACTTGAGAAGGTATAGAAGCAACAACACCTAGTAAGAAAGGACTGTTTCATCCAAAAGAGTTCTTGGTGTTTATTTTAGGAGTGCAGAACATCTCTGAAGTGGTTATGTACTATGTTGGGAAATTATGCAACTTTAAATACTAGTTAAAAGGAAAATTAGATACTTCCTATGATGATTTTATGCATCTCTGAAGTCAAAGATAGCTTTTGGGTTGGAGAACAAATTGGCCTTAGCATTATACAACCACTCTGAACTCTGAAGAAACAAATTTAAACCATTCAAAGATCATATCTGAAGGAATACTGCAGATCTTAGTACATTCTGTTCACAGTACTTTAACTCTGAGGTCTTTTAGAAATTATTTTTGAGCATGTACTATATAGTTTTCCATAGTTTCCTGGGTTACTGTGTGTGTCATTGTTTCAGTCTTCTAAATTAAGGCTCATTGCAACTGACAGGTAGAAAAAGTCAGAGGTGAGATTAAAACTCTTCACCTTTCTTACCAAAATGATGCCTCACTGAGAGACAAGATGCATTATGGACAGAATTAGAAAATATTTAGGTCAAAAATACATTTCCTATTATGCCCTGAGTCTTGTACAAATGTTGGAAATTTATTTTCCATTAAATACAATCTGCAATTTTTTGCTCCCCTCATGGGTTTCTGCCCAGGAAAAACTTTCTTCTTGGGAAAAGTCTTACCTATAAAATAAAACTTAAAAGAATAATCATAAAAGTAACATCAAAAGATACATACATAGCTCTTAAAATTAAGGGATCAGGTCATAGATTTAGAGGATCCTAGCAGGGATTTGATTTGCCACCATCTACTCTAACCCCCTTGTTTTACTGATTAAAAATGAGAAACTTTAATGCCTTGCCAAGGTCATCCAGGTAGTAACCCAGGTCTTCTGACTCCAAATCCAGTGCCCTTTCCACTATTCTTTCTTTTAAAAAAGAAATAATGAAAGGAAAAATATTTCTTCCTTTTGAAAGGTTTATACTTCCCAACAAATATTTTAATCTACACTGATTCCAGTTGTGTAATTCCAACTGTATCTTTTAAATGACCACGACAATATAACAAAGAGGCATTGATAATGCCCTGAAGTCTTAGGACTATTAACTAGTTTTTCCTCTAGGAAAAATACTGGTACATTGCTGCAATTTCAAAACATTAATCTGCTTAGGATCCAACAAACTTGAGGAGAATGCTGAAACAGATCTTGTCCAGTGATTAAACTGGCCCCTTGAGTATCACACATGAATATCAGCATGCCAAGCCTTGAGACAGTTAAAGCCGGTCCAGTTAGCACTGCTGTCTTTTCCAAAATCAATTCTAAAGTTGACAGTATTCAAGAGGCACCTGGTACTGTGGAAAAACTTCTGGTTTGGAAGACAAAGGACCTAAGTTTGAATCTTCATTTTAATACTTACTACCTGTCTTATAGGAACCTGAGGTTGACCTCAGATGCTTTATTTGTAAAATGAAGGCATTAGATTGGATGGACCCCGAGGTTCCTCCACTCTAAAGGTATAGTTGATAGCGTGCTGGGCCTGCAATCAGGATGATTCATCTTTCAGAGCTCAAATCTGGCCTCAAACACTTACTAGCTGTGTGACTGAGCAAGTCACGGAACCCTGTTTGCTTCAGTTTCTTCACATGTAAAATGATCTGGAGAAGAAAAAGGCAAACCATACCACTATCTTTGCCAAGAAAACCCCAAATGTGGTCATGAGTAGTTGAACACAACTGAAAAAAGACTAAATGAAATTCCAGAAAAACTCCTATACACCTTGTTAATTTTGAGGGGAAAGGAAAAGGAGAACATTCTTCCCATAATCCCCAAACAGGGCCATAGGATCTGGAGTTGGAACGCACTTTAAAGATTATCTAGTCCAGATCCATAATAATAATAATTTTACTAATTTAATTAATAAATAATAAATATGTATATGGTACTTTAAAGTTTACAAAGTATTTTGCAAGTAACTCATTTTATCCTCACAATATTTATATAGTACTTTAAAGTTTGCAAAGTATTTTGCAAATATCTCATTTATCCTCACAATAAACTTGGGAGATAGATGCTATTATCATCACTTTATGGATGAAGAAACTGAGGCAGAGAGAGGTTAAATGACTTACCTAGGGTCACACAGCTACTAAGTATCTGAGACTGGATTTGAGCTCAGGTCTTCCTGACTCCAGATCCAGCACCCTATCTACTGCGCTACCCCTGTGCCATTCCACTTGCCTTTTACAAAAGATGAAACTGAGTGGTATCATTCTGCCTTGCCAATTATTTGAAAAGTAATCATAATAAATCCTATAATCTTAGGTCTATACAAAAATATCATCTACTGCCTTTAGTAGCAGTACTGAACTCAACCAATCCATGACATATCAGAGGATTATAGCTCTTAGGATTGTCTATCTTAATTACCAACTCAAGTCATCTCAACAAACATTTATTAGATGTCCTACTAAGTACAGGGCACTGTGCTAAGCATTATGGTTACAAAGATGAAAAACAATGCAGTTCTTACTATCAAGGAATTTAAAAACTGATAGGTACATTAGTATATACATAATATATTATTATATTATGTATATTAGTATGTACATAATAAATCACTGTAAGACAAGTTTGAATGTAATCCTGCCTCTGATGCTTACTATTGTACACCCTTGGACAAAATCTCTTAACCACATTGGGTCAGAGTTTTCTCCTAAGTTGAGCAGATGGTCCCTTTTCAGTCTAGAATTATACTATGTGATCATTGTATGACTATATAGGAAGGTCAAACAGAGCAGGATAAAAGAGTGGGAGGAATTCTTATAGTTGGGGGTATCAAAGAAGGTTTTGTGAAAGAGGTGGCATCTGAGCTGAGTCTTGATGGAAGAAATAGATCAACAGGCACAGTTGTTTTGGAAATGTGTTCTAGGAGTGGGGAACAGCATATAGAAATGCATGTAAGTCAGAAAGAACAAGATGAGACCAGAGAATAGCTCATAGTCCAACTTGGATGGAACATAGAATATTCAAAGACAAGTGCAGCAAAATAAATCTGGAAAGACATGGCAGCACATAGGACTGAGAAGGACTGAGGAGGTCCTGAATCAATCAGTGAACATTTATTAAGCATCTACTATGTGACCCGCACTCTGAAACAGTTCCTGCCCTCAAGGAGCTCACATTCTAATGAGGGAGACAGTGAATGATGGCAAAAAGAATAAACAGTTGGAAGCCTTGAGACCAGAGATCATGGAGACCTCCTTGGTTACCTATGCTGTTGTTTTATCATACTAATAGACTATCACCTCTTCAGCATCCTATCCATTCATGCACGTTTCAGACAGTCACAAAATAAGCTTCTTTCCTCTAAGTGGGGTTTTTATAAAAATGACCCCTATTTCTTTAGCTTTTTCTCAAGATATTCTCAGCCACCTTTGTGATCATTCCTATTGCTCTTCCCTAGATCATCTTCAGTCTTCATCGACAGGTGAAAGTTACCTAAAAGAATTTGACTGGTCCTTCATTTATAAAGCAGAGTTTACTTTCTGACTTAGGTATCATACTAATAAGGGAAGAAGAAACGACATACTAGATCAGACAACTAAGCTATTCAACCTATTTTCCTGCTCCTGAAAATGCATCTCTATATCATGCTGGAGAGACAAATATATTGACACCTGACTCATTCACCTAATGGGCAAGTCTAACTCCCAGGTTTTTTCTAGTTTATACTTGTGATGGTAGTCTTTTTAGGTTTTTAATTCTGCTGTCCAATATTTTCCTCTAATTAAACGGCATCGTGATTTTGAAGAATCATTTGTATTATTCTTATTCTTATTATTTATTTAATGTCACTGAGTCTTTTTTTTTTCTTCTAGGCTGTTAGTGATCCCGCCTAAATAGGCATAACTATAGAATATATCAAGTAAATTATTTTGTTCTCAATTTCATCATCTAAGAAATCTAAAAAAAAAAACCTTAAAACTCTATCTATAATAACTCTAAGGTCTGATAAGGCCCCACAAGCTGGCACAGAACTGTCAGTCAGAAGGACTCTCAGTGTGGCCCTGTATGTCCTTTTATTTCTCCTACAATATCTTAAAGCAGCACTAAATGGCATGATTATTCTTCAGGCATCAGAGCAATCACATATTCTTCCTGGCTCTTGCATGAGAAGCACTGAACCATTGCAAGAGGCTTTAAGAACATCTGGGCAGGTGTTGAAATGGACTAGTCACACACTGTAGGTCAGAGAAAATGCCAGACACTTAACAAGGAACCCCACACAGGTTTCACTCAGGGAAGAATAATGTCATATCAGAGATGATGTTTCTATGATAGAAATACACCCACTCCCACACCAATGTGGCATGGGAATCTGCTACCAGAATGTTTAAACCATTCTTGCTATAACTGCTTTGGGTTTTTGCTAAAATGGGATTGGACAAAGAAGTGCCTTTGATTGATTCTTAGCTTAGTGTAACTTACTTCTTGGATTTCATTCAAGTCAGCGCTCCTAGGCAGAGGAATGGAATAATCTGGATATCCATTCCCCATGACTGTGTGAGAATATTTTTCCTTTGTAGGATTTTTTCTTTCATATTGGCACATTTCACATACTTTTATATTTTCTTTCATATTTAATATTTTCATATGTTCTAAATATCATACCTCAGAGAAACTGGGCCCCATATGAAGCTGCCTCAGGTAGAGCTATGACCCAACTCTACCCCAGAGGGAGAAGTTGTTTGAAAAAAGGTCAGGAAAACAGGGTTGGCAGCCCTGGTTAGCTAGGGAGACAGCTAAAGCATAGGTTTGAATAAGAAAGTCCTAGTTACCAACTACTCTGCTTAGTTCTCTAGGGCTGTTCAATCATTAGCTCATCTTTATCTCCCCTGGAGAAGAACCCAAGCCAATTCCCCAGCTAGCAGAGGCCCCAGACACCTGCTATGTCTGTAGGCTTTCCAAGATTCAATGGTCCCGATAAGAAAGTTCGCTCTTCAACCCAAACTAAAATTGTGTGAGTAGGTAGTATGAAGGCTGGTTCCAGGTATCAGATGACTTCTCTACATAAGGGATCTTGCCACCCTAGTCATAAAAAGGCAGAGTTTGAGAATAGCAAACATTTAAGTGGGTGCCATTTGAGCTACACCCATGTCTGTGCCCACACTACTGCTCTCTCCCTCGTATATCAGCTGCTCTGTCTCATTTCCTCCACCCTCACTCTCTCCAGTGCCCATCCCTCCCCCACCTATGGAATAGACCAACACTGAGTGCTCTTCTGTGCATCCTTACTCTCCCAGACCTTGCCTTTTCTTTTATGATTCATTTGCCTCCCTATCAGTCAAGCATCCCAGATTGTGTGTGCTTCTATTTCTGCCCAGCCTGGGAATGCATTTGTCAATATTCTCGGTTGTGAGATTGTGTTCTTGGCAATACACTTCATTACTACAGCAGAGCATCACAAACAGGGAGAAGGAGTATATATCCCTAGTGGAAGCTAAGAATAGGAGAACCAAAAACGGCCCTCAGAGGGGAGAGGGGAATGGAGTCACAGTCTAAAGATAACCCTTGAGGCAGGGAGTGGATTCAAGTTTGTTTAAGCCATGTTAATAATCACATATCATATTCACAAGTTGCATTCTCTTTCTCTCTTTCCTTCTCACTCCCCCCTCTCCCCAGTCCTACCCTCTTCTCTCCTTCCTTTACAGGTAACACAGCCAACCCCCAATTTAGTAGTGTAATTTCAGAGACACCTGCAGCAGCACAAGCATGACTAAATGTCTGAAGAGTGCCTCTACCAATGGGGAGAGTGCATGTCAGTCCCTTGTTACCAAGGAGACGGAGAGCTGCCGTAATGACCCCAAACTTTAACTGGTTGCATGTTCTATTTTTGAGAAGAGCATTAATCTGTTCCTAAGCTATTGGACAGCTGACCAGGCTGGTTCCAAGAAACTGTTTTCATTGCCCAGGACAGGATTGTGGTGCTGGTACATTTGGCAGCGAAGGGGAAAGGACAAAGGGGGGGAAACAAGTTTGCTTGAGTGTGTGGGTGGGGGACACAGGCCTCAGCCTTTTACCACTAGGGTTGGATACTTGGGAGACAGAGTATGTGGAGGAAATGACCAGTGTTCATGGAGCTCACATACAGACACACACACCCAAGTAAACAACAATTTAATCATGTGGACTGGCCTTACATAATGACTTCACACAGTTCTGCATAAGCTCGTAGGAGGAAAAGTGCCATGGGGAGCAAGATACTGACACTAGAGAAACTAGTAGGCAGGCTTGTTAAGCAGCCCACCCAGAGTGCCATTAAGCAGTTCTGCATGTCGCTCATTAAAGGGGGAGGGAAGTTTAGGTGATTAATTGCGGCTTATTTTCCCTCCCTGCAGACAAACACTTTCCTGATGGCTTCAAAGTACAGCAGGCAGCAGAATTTACACACGCACACACACACACACACACACACACACACACACACACGGTGAGAGAAGCTTGACCACCTCCAAGAAACCCGTTACCTCCCCTTCTACTCCTGTATTCCCTAACACTCCCAAAAAGCTGGAAGTAAAAATATCTGCTGTTTCCAAATTTTCATCTGCTCTTTGGAGATCCCTGTAGGAAACTTGTAGTAGAGTGATCTCATATCTCGTGATCACTGGGGGACAGTGGTAACAGAAAGTAAACCACAGAAGGGAGTCTTGTTTTAAGTATCTCTCTGCCAACAGGTCTTTGAATGGAACAGGAAGCACACCTTTGTTGGGGGAAAGGATGGAAGTGTTTCATCTGCCCTCACACCCATCCACCCAGGACTAAATCCATGGTTTATGCCAAAATCTGGCCCCCACAAAAAAAAAAAAAAAAAAAAAAAAAAAAGAACATGTATTTAACTGACTTTTGTTTTATTATTCAACCTTCAGCGAGAACTCCACAAACCTGACCAGCCCTCACATGTGTGCTGCGCTCTCTGACTACAGCCCATTTGGTTTAAATGCTGCTGAAGTTAGGCATGATATTATTCTTCTTGTGAGGCCGGAATAGTAGCTTCATATACAAGGGCATCCACAAACATATATGAGGGCATCCACAAAGAATGCTGCTGATGACAAATCTTATTTTATCTATTTGTGAAAGCTGTTAGGCAAACTTGGCAATTAACAGCTAAGTTCTAATTCCAACAAGACACTTTCAACAAGAATCCTACAGCTGGAGAGGTTGGTGAGTTTAGGTTTTTGGATTAACATCCAGGTTTCTTTTGGCCATAGGCTTTTCCAAGACAGACTTTAGAGCCCCACTATGGGAGAAGGACACAACAGTTTCTGAGAATCTCACGAAGGGAGAAGACAACATGCATGGAGGCACCATACCATCTCTTGAGGTGTCTCCAAATGAAAACTGGCAGGTTAGGTGTTTCATTAGGGCTGTGTGGGAAATCAATAGAGGAGCTTTAAAAACAGGAACAAAAAAGAAATCAACTTGGAATGAATACTATTTCTTTTCTGGGGAAAACTACTTCACTATAGGCTGAATAAAATGAAGAGTATGGTTTCTTTAGTTCCTCATAATCTCAAGACACTGAGGATTCACTGTCTGCACATGGTGCTGAATTAAAGACAGATAGCCAGAACTAGTTTTGTCCTAGAGGAACTTAAAATCTAGAATTACTGCTGTATCTAATAGAACAAGATACCTCCATCAATCCTTGATTCTCCTCAATTCTCTAATCAGATGGCAATATTTCACCTCTCCCACAAGCATCTATTAAGATTTCTCAGCATTTTAAAATATTCTCTTAAGGTCCCAGATTCAGTTCAATTCAACCAACAAATTATAGTCTTACTATATGCAAGACACTGTGCTAAACCTTGAGAGACATAAATAAGATGTCTCCTGCCCTTGAGGAGCTTACAATCTAGCAGATTTAACATTGTAAATATGTACAGTACTGCTAATTATTATTAGTGCTGTGTCATTATGATTAGATTCTCGCTCTGAATCTAGAAGCTCTGACTCAAAAGACCTCAATTTACTATATGTTTTAACTTTGAAAATTCACCAAACTATACATACTTTTAACTATATTTAAACTACAGGCATTAAAAAATCCCCATATACAGAAACTATGAAGGCATTATGGTTTTCATACAGAATGGGAAAAAATATGTGGTAATTTATGCAATTGTCCTTTGTGAGTCCATTTCCAAATCAGGTTTCATTATAGAGACCATATCATGTTAGGATAAAAGTAGTTTAGTGAGTGGCTTCCCTTCCTCCATACGTGAAACTGTAGAGAGGGGCTCCGGAATTATACAACCTGAGTTCATACCCTAGCTCTGCCCCATAGTCCCTGTGTGGCCTTGGGTTCCTCATGTGTAAAATGAAGGAGTTGGACTAGATTACCTCTAAGGTTCCTTCCAGTTCTAAATCCAAAAATCTAAAAATCAAATGCCATCTCCTCCATGAAACCTCACTTAATTCCTGTATCCCTTTTGCCCCCAGCCTCTGTCAGAGGTGATTTCTCTTCCCTCTTAATTACCATAATACTCTATAAAGCTACAAATTACACTTTCACTCTCTTCCTCATTGTGGAAGTTCTTTCCAACATCTTAAACTTCCTGAGAGTACAAACCATGGCTTAAATTTCCTTGTGTTATCCACAGTGCCTAGCACAGTTCTGGAAACATAGTAAATGTTCAATGAGAATAAAATCTTATATACACCCTGAATTGGCACTGAAAAACCTTGGTTCAAACCCTGTTTCTGCCATAATTTAACCCCCTAGGTCTCAATTTCCTCATCTATAAAATCTGGGGTGAATTTAGGTGATTTTTGAGTTATTTTCCAGATCTAAATCTATGACTATGATTCTTCTTTTTTCAGTAATCTTTTAAGCAAAATATTATTTAAATCAGGGGTAAAATAATCTTTCCTATCTCATATCCATAGGGAAAAAAGTGTACAACACTAGAAGTCTATAATCTTGGGTGTTAAATTCACTAGGGAACAGAAAATCACTTCTTCAAGGTAATGAAAATAAGGGGCCCATTGTTTACCTGGGAAATTTGCCTTCCACTTTTTAAAAAGACAAAACCAGGGGCAGCTAGGTGGCACAGTGGATAAAGCATTGGTCCTGGATTCAGGAGGGCCTGAGTTCAAATCCGGCCTCAGACACATAACACTTACTAGCTGTGTGACCCTGGGCAAATCACTTAACCCCACTGCCTAGCCAAAAACAACAACAACAACAAAAAAAGACAAAACCAAAACAAAAGCCATGACTAGCTAGAGTTAAGATGCTCCCAAAGTTAGTTTGGATTTCTTTTGCTGAAGGAGTTTGGCTAGTTAGAGAATTTTTAGGCTTAGACTCATTGGAAACATAAAAAACACCAAAGAAAAGCAACTTCGCTAATAGGGAAAAGGAAAAATGACGAGTGATTTTTGACACCTTTTGTATTAAGTACCCGATTTTCAAACACTTTCTAGGTCAGTGATAATATAACTGGATTTATCTGCTAGGATTTATCCACACTCATGTCTTATAAATAGAATACATATAACAGGCTGCAGCAAGAATGCTACTTTTAGCCTTGTTAAGGAGAGGAAGTGAAGCCTCAAATAAAAGAGTTCAGCTCTACTTTTTTAGCAGTGTTCCTATTGTTCTAGTTGGTAAATAAGCAGCCATTTAGGGTTTTGTCTGGAACCTACAAGCTGATCCAAAACACTTTATGGTAATTACAGATATTTCTGGTGCTGCAAAATATCCTACCTACACTGTACAGAAATGATTATTCTGGGCACCTTCTCAGAATCTCTAGGAAGGGTTAAAATGATAAAAACACAAAAGATAGAAAGGCCCTGAGAGACCACCCAATCCACACCCCTTCCCTATGCACACATTTTCTAGATGGAAAAACAGAAGTGTCATTAAAGTTGTTTCACCAAGGAGTTCAGAATGGTAAGCAGAACAGTGAGTCACCAGTGGTAGGCCACAAAGTGTACCGGACTGGGATTTGGGAGTCTTCAGTGATAGACACAGCTCAGTCACTAACTAGCTGTGTGAACTTAGTATCTTTGGGTCTCACTTTCCTCAAATGTAAAATGGGGACCCTGAACTAGATGGCCTTTATGGTCTCTTAGAACTCTCAGTTACCATGATTCTATGTGCTAATTTCTCATCCCTTCAAATGAGATCTTTACTTTTTTAAGCTTGAGCCCCCAAAATCGGATATTTTCACCCTGATTTCCTCCTATTCCGTTCTAATATCTATTTGGGCCTTAAATCCCTGTTATATATTAGGGATGCTTTCCTTTGGTTCTAACTGTGAGAGATTTTACTCCTTGGAAGGGCCTTTTAAAATTCTAGAAACTGAAATGGAAGAACTGTGTGTGTGTGTGTGTGTGTGTGTGTGTGTGTGTGTTTTTACACTGTTCTGTGTGCTAAACTGGAATGTTGACATTTAGTCTTTACAATGATGCTATGAGCAGGATCCATGCAGAAGGACATATTCCAACTCTCTTCATGCTACCTTATGTCATGCTTGCCCCATCTCTTCTAGCCATTAACTGAGTTTTGGTGAAGGGCTGATTCTGTTTCCTGCAGTCATGGTTACATCCTCGAAGGCACACTTTTTAACTTGGATTTGCCTATTCCCCCTCTCTCTTTTCTCCTCATCCCACAGCACCACAGGAGCTAGAAAGCTACAGCCAAAAGGGCCTGGGGGCCATGGATAATGAGGTGAGACTCCTGATTTACACAGTAAATGAGGATAGTAATCCTTGGCTCTGGCTACGCTCAATAAACAAGGAGATTAAAAATACCAAATGCTGCCCAGCAGCAGAAGATGAGCAAAGTCATTGGTGGTATTAGTGAGCTGGGTTAGTGACTAGATATTTCCAGGGGAGCCAGCCCACTCGGTTGGGAAAGTGAGCATTGAGAGTCATTACAAATGAATTGCCTATAAACATCCCCTAAACTGCTAGGGCCAGGCAAAGAAAGCATTTATTTAATGAATGTGTATGCAATAGTCTAGTTTGTGACTACTCTGGATTCCATCCCCTTCCTCAACATGAACTTCTTTTTCCATTAAATTTTGGGCCCAACTAGAATAAGTTCAGTATAGCATACTGGCCAAGTGCATTATGGTGCAGAGGATTAGAAATAAGCACAATTTTTTTTTAATTTATAAATAGTATTTGTTTCCCTGTGACTTATTTTCTTTTCAAGGAACATTTTCGGATTTTTTTTTAACTACTTGCCTCACATGAAAGGCTCAAAATGCTTAGTAGGTTAAGTAGCCAATTACTCTACACTTGAAAAAAAAAGTCTGCTCTCTGCAGAGACCCTTTCTTTTATGCCAAACTTTCTTCCCAAACAGATCCTCCTTTATCATCTCACCTAATTCCTGAGAAATGGGCAGCTAGGTGGCACAGTGGACAAAGTATTCAGCCTGGAGTCAGGAAGACTTATCTTCATGAGTTCAAATCTGGCCTCATACACTTCCTAGCTGTGTCACCTTGGATAAGTCACTTAGCCCTGTTTGCCTCTTCTGTAAAATGGGTTAGAGAAAGAAAGGGGAAACCACTTCAGTATCTCTACCAAGAAAATCCCAAATGGAGTCACAAAGAGTTGAACAAAAATCCCTGAGAAGAAGGGAAGGAAAAGATACTGTTATTCTATTGCAGAGGGGAAAACCAGGACATGGATGTAAAATAATTGGTCAGTCAACATAAGAGGCAAAGGTAGAACCTGAACCCAAATTTCCTGACTCCTAAGCAGGATGTGCTTTTTCATTAGGATACAGGACTTTCTCCTACAATGTTCATGTTCATGAGGCTAAAGGCCACTGGACTAAATAACAAAGAGAAGAAAGGGGAAATTCCAGCAGTCCTAAGGACACTGAAGAGAAACCTTTTTGGTGAACAGCGAAGGCGAAATGGTGTAAATGAGGTGTATGGCTGTTCAGCAACTGAAGAAGCAAAAGAGAAAGAAAGGGTAAATTGGTTTGTCTCTACAGGTACAGAAGTTATAGCCTAACTTCTCTTTGCCAAAGGGAAAATTAACACATTCTCATCCAAGTAGCCACACTACCATCTCCACCTAGGTGACCTGGATTCATTTTAAACTCAACATGGTTTTTAAATTTAATTTAGTAAACATCTATTAAGCACGACTAGATTCAAGGTACTGTGTCAGGTACTGAAGATACAAAGAAGTCATAATCCTTCTTTTTATGGAAATTACAGTCCAGTAGGTGAGGGAAAACATTTAGAAATAACTAAAATAAATCTAAAATAAATCAGAATAATAAATTCAAAATGAGAGAAACCAAAGTGAGAAATATGAAGAGGGTGAGGTCATGAACAGCTGAGTAAGGAGGGGGGTGGTTCAAGGAAAGCTTCACAGATGAGTGGGTACCTGTGGGTAGGCTGAGACAACAGAATAAAAAATCATAACAATACTTATCTTATCAAACTACCCAAGGATTACTTTACAAAGCTGGGAAAAAAATTAAACAGTTGTAGTATCAAAAGATCAAGAATCTTGAGAGAAATAATGAAAAAAAGTGGGAAGAAAGGAAACCTAGTAGATCTCAAACTATATCACAAAGCAATACAGTAATCATTAAAATCATTTAGCACTGGTTAAAAAATAGATCTTGCTCAGTGGAAGAGATTTGGTAAACAATATAGAAAAACAAACAAATAGTAGCACAGATCTCCACAAACCCAAAGACCTCAGCTGTTAGAGTAAGGACTCACTATTTGACAAAAACTGCTAGGAAAAGCATTTAAGAAGAAATTATGTGGAGATCAACATTTCATATCATATACCAAAATTAATTGCAAATGTAGATATGACTTAGTTACAAAAATGATATCATAAACAAATTAGAGGAGCAAGGAAGAAAATATCTTTTCTAAACTATGCATGGGGAAGAATTCATGACCAAACAAGGAATAGAGAGAATCAAAAAAGATAAAATAGATAACTTTGATTACATACAATTCTAAAAGTATTTGCACAAACTAATATAGTTGAAATTAGAAGAGGAATAGTTAATTGGAAAAAAACTTTGTAGTAAGTGTCTCTGACAAAGACCTCACATCTTATATAAAACATATGTAGAAATATGTATATGTGTGTACACACATACATACATACATATACACATGTATACATATGTGTGTGTGTGTATATATATATATATATATATATATATGTGGAACTGATTCTAATTCCCGAGAACAAGAGCCTTTCCTTAACAGATAAATCGGCAAAGCACCTGAATAGAAAGTTTTCAAAGGAAGAAATCCAAATTATCAATAGCAAGATGAAAAAAGAATTCCCCAAATCACTAATAATTAGATAAATTCAAATGAAAGCAATTCTGAAGTTCTACCTCATACCCATCTGATTGGTAAAAATCACAAAAAAAGAAAAAGACATATGTTGAAAAAGACACATGCTGCAGGAAATCAGGAACAGTAATGCACTTTTAGTGAATCTATGAATTGGTGTCATCATTCTGTAAAGCAATTTGGAACTATTCCTCCCAAATCACTAAATTGTTGAATACCCTTTGACTCAATGAAACCACCATTTGGCCTTTACCCTAAAAAGCTCAAAAAAAGGAAAAGACCATCTATGCCTAAAAATATTTATAATCAGTCAATCAAAATTTATTAAACAACAGGCACTGTGTGAGGGCTGAGATTATAAAATAAGACAAAAGACAGTCATGCACTCCAGAAGCTCACAATCTAATGTAGGAGACAACATGTAAACAACTATATATAAACAAGCTACGTAGAGAAGAAATAGGAAATAAACAACAGAGAGAAAATACTAGAATTAAGAGGGGCTGAGAAAGGCTTCCTGTGGAAGGTAAGGATTTAGCTTGGACTTGAAGGAAACCAGAGAAGCCAAAAGACAGAGATTCGAAGGGAGGGCATTCCAGGCATGGGGGACAGTCAGTGAGAATGCCCAGATCCAAAAGAGATGGAGTGCCTTGTTTAGGCAACAGCAAGGCAGCAGGGTCACTGGATCAAAGAGTACTGGGGAAGTTGTGAGGGAGAAGGGGGGTGGAATAAGGTGTAAGAAGACTAGAAAGGGGAGGCAGCAGGCATGAAAGGTTTGAACACCAAATGAAAGATTGTGGCAAAGAGGTATCCATAAATTGGGCAATGTTTGGACACATTGTGGTGTGTGAATTGGTAATGGATTATTATTGTGCTATGAAAACGATTAAATAAACAGTTTAGGAATAATTTAGAAATATTTTGTATAATTTGTTGCAGAGTAAAGTGAACAGAACCAGAAGACAAAGTTATAGATACAAACAACTTTGAAAGAATTATGAACTATGACCAATGCAATAATCAACTATAATTCCAGAGGACTGACAATGATGCACGATGCACATCTCTAGAAAAAAAATACAACGAACTACAATTTGGAGAATAAGGCATACATTTTTGGATACAGCAAGTATGGGAATTTGTTTTGCTTGACTATGCATATTTGTTACGAAGGTTATCTTTTTATCTGGTGGGGGGGAAGTGTAAGAGATGGTAGAGAGAGAGATTGGGAATAAAGTTTCTGTCCAGGTGCAGCTAGGTGGTGCAGTGGATAGAGCACTGGCCCTGGAGTCAGGAAGACCTGAGTTCAAATCTGCTCTCAAACACTTAACACTTACTGGCTGTGTTACCCTGGGCAAGTCACACAGCCCCATTACCTTAACCCCATTGCCTAGCCCCCCGCAAAAAATAATAATAAATAAAAATTTCCCTCCAAAAAGAGAAGAGAGCAGGAGAAAGGACAAAATGAATCACAGCCAAGTAAGATACCTTTGAAAGTTACATGCTGAAGTTATTATGTATTTGAAAAACAACTTCTATATAATAGATGTACCTTTTCATTATGTGACCTTTTTCTGTTCAATGTTGAATATAAAATGCTCATTTTGTTTGGTGTTTTAGTTTACAGTAAAAGAAATTTTGAAAAAGCATTGAGAGAGGGGGGAGGGAGGGAAAGAGGAGGAGGGCATCTGAATTTCCTGTGAAAGAAGGATATCAATAGGTGAAGTAAGCAGGGTAGGGTTGTGAAGGAGAAGCCACGACACCACAATGGGAGAAAGGAGAATGAGAATGAAGCATATTCAATGAGTCTGTTTGGCTGGGAAATAATACACATAAAAGGGTGAAGTGTGGCATAAGGTCACTAAGATAGGTTGAAGATAAACTATATAAGGCCTTCAATACCAGGCTAAGAGGCTTATTCTGCATTTGGTAAATAATGGTGAGTTTTTCAAGGTTTCTGAACAGAGGAATGACATACTGAGATTGCTACATTATAAATATTAATTCTAGCCTCTGGGGCTAGCAGAACAAGTCTAATCCCTCTTCTGTGAGGTAGCCCTTCAAAGACTTGAAGACAGCAACCATGTTCCCTCTCAGTGTTTACTTCTGGAGGCTAAACATACGCAGTTCCTCCAAATGCTCCTCATATGGCATCATTTCAAGGCTCTTCACCATGCTGGTCACTTATTCTGAACACTTGACAATGTTCTTCCTAAAATGTGGTGCCTGAAATTGAACCTGGTACTCCAAATGTAGCCTGACAGTGAAAGAGTGCAACAAGATTATAAATTTCCTTGGTCTCTCCTAATGCAGCTTAAATCACATTTGCTTTTCTGGAAGCCATACCATGCTGCTGACTTATTTTGAACTTGGAGCTCATTAAAATCTACAGGTCTTTCAGATGAACTGCTCTTGTTCAAGCCAGCCCTTGTTCTTCCCATTTGGAACTTAGGAAGCTGATTTTTTGAACACAAGTATCAGACTACATTTACCTCCATTAAACTTCATGTTAATAGATTCAGCCCAACATTATAATTTTTAAAAATCTTTTTTTGGTTCCTGTTGTCCAGCATATTTATGATTCCTCCCAGTTTTGTCTCATCTACATAGATAATAAACCAAGTTTTCAAGTCACTGATAAAAATGTTAAGCATCACAGGGTCAAGCAATAAATCTCTCGGGGTACTTTACTAGAGATCAATTTCTGAGCTGACATCAAGACATGACTTTTTTTTTTCAGGCGTTTTAACTAGTCCTGAATCCACCTAAATGTACTATTGTAAAATCCACATTTCTCTCATCTTTTCCCAAAAGAATGACATGAGAAAATATGTCAAATGCTTTTCTAAAATCTATGTCAATTATACCAATAGCATGCCCTTCTCCAAAAGGAAATGAGCTTAGTCTGGCTTTGTTTCTTCTTGATAAAGCCATACTAAATCTCTGTGGTCTCTTTTCCTTTTTCATATGTTCCCTAACCATTCCTTTAAAATTACATTTCAGAATTTTGTCAAGAATCCAAGTCAAACTCACTGATCTAAAGTTTAAATACCTTTCTTTCTTCCTTTTCTTCTTCCTTCCTTCTCTTCCTTCTCTTTCTTTCATTCTTTTTCTTTCTGAAAATCACCCTATTTAACCTTCTTTGTTTTTTCCTCCATAATCTTTTAAAACCAGGAGCTCAGTAATCATAACTTCAGTTTTTTCCAGTACCCTGGACCCAGTGACTTGAAACACATCAAGAGCATGTGTTTAGGTATTCTTCTATTATAATTTTGTTTTTTTATTTCATCTTCCTATGAGCCATTTTTGTTTTGCTTTTTCTTGTCCAAAGAACAATCTCTTCAGTAGAGAAGTCCAAAGCAAAAAAAAAAAAACAAAAAACATTAAGAAGCTCTGCATCATTGATGATGTATTCATGGAAAGACATAGGTAAAAATCACCACAAAATAAAGGTTATATGGATTGAGAAGGTACAACACTTGAAACCATGGTTCCAAAGCATCTTACACTTCCTACTCTTTGATGGCAGGGGCTATTCTTCATACTGAGGTAAATCCTCAGTCACAACATGGTGCCTTGTGTCTGTTTGCCTGTGATATTGAATGAATTAATGAAATGATGAGGAGTATGTATGACAGTAGAAATCTAGAAGGGGAAAAGAGCAGGTACAAGTCATTAGTTAAGAATGTCAAACACTGGAGACTTGGCGATGTGGAAGAAAGACAGCTATGTCTTTGGGGAACAGAAGAAGAAATTAGAAAAATGTTCACACAATCTTAAGATATGAAAGGACCTTAGAGGTCACTGAAGTCCAATTTCCTGTCCAGTATAGGAATCTCACCCACAGCATCCCTGAAACATGATCATCCATTTTATTTCTCAAATTCTTTCCCTGGTTTTTAAAATGAGGTTTCTTTTTTTATTCATTGATTACTGTTGGAATTTCATGCTAAAATAACTTCATGCTAAGCCAAAATTCTGACAGATACTAAAGAGATGCAATTTAGTTTTATCTTACATTTTAGTGTTTCGACTAATTTTAAATCCTTTTATTTTCAAGTATTTTGAAAGCAATCTAAAACATTTTCATTTAAAATTTTCTTTAATAATTGTACTTTCATATATGGTAGCTGCTTGAACTTCACTGTAATTTTCTCATCATGTTTTCTTAGTTTACCAGTCAAAACAACAAGTCTGATAGCAGGAGCTCTATAGATATTAAGAAATTAGAGGGTTTTTGGTTCTTTGTCAATGTGTATAATTATTGACCTAGTATTTTAATCCACTTCCGATTATCATGCTAGTGTTAGCTACAACTACAGCTGAGAAGATAAAATGAAGTTATTTTAACATTTCTTTTATTTTTTTTAAAAGATATCCAACTATTAAAACTGCAATCCTGATTGAAGTCCAAGTTCTGGTTGTGGAATAAATACCAAATTTCTGGAGCATCTACAGTTGATTAATAAACTAAAACTAAACCTCCAATTTTGTTTTTCTTTCAAATGGCTCTTATAGAGGATATTCCAATGCTTTATGGTCCCTCTCTGATTAGACCGCCTTTGTGGTAACAGAAGATGAGATGTGGCTTGTCAGAGTTACTGAAGACTTTGTAATGAAAACCCAGACCAGATGAAACCTACCTGGCTATAATAGTAGTAATAATCTGAGATTTGGGCCAGGGCCAAAGTTTAGCTGAGGTCTGCAACCCAAGGAATCCAAATGACATCTTACAAAGTGGATTTCTAAACTGACACCAAATTCCTACAAAAGCTGCATAATATGGAATAATGTACTGTCATAATTCAAATAATGACCCAGGGATTTTACGTTCAGAATTTTTCATTTTCAATATTTCTTTTTGTAAAATATACTTTAAGTATTTCTTTAAATATTTCCCAATTGCATGTAAAATTTTTTTAACAATCATTTTTAAAAATTTTGAGTTCCACATTCTATCCTGCCATTGCACTCATCCCCCATTCTTCAGAAGGCAAGCAATTTGATATTAATTATACATATGAAATGATGCAAAATATATTTCCATATTAGCCATTTAGCAAAAGAAAACACAGACAAAAATAAGAAAAATGTAGAAGGTTAAAAAAAGTAGGTTTCAATCTGCATTCAGAGTTTATCAGTTTTCTCTCTACAGTTGCACAGCATTTTTCATCATGAGTCTTTTGGAACTATCTCAGTTCATTGTCTTGATCAGAGTAGCTAAGCACCTCACAGCTGATCATTCTCATAATACTGGTGTTATTGTGCACAATGTTCTCCAGGTTCTGCTCACTTCACTTGGTATAAGTTCATACAAGTCTTTCCAGGTTTTTCTGAAAGCATCTTGCTCATCATTTCTCATAACACAATAGTATTCCATCACAATCATAGGTCACAACTTGTTCAGCCATTCCCCAATCGATGGACATCCCCTTGATTTCCAATTAATTCTTTGCCACCACAAAACACAATTCTATAAATATTTTTGTACAAATAGATCCTTTCCCCTTTTCTTTAATATCTTTGGGATACAAACCTAGTAGTGGTATTGCTGAGTCAAAGGGTATCCACAGTTCTATAGCCTTTTGGGCATAGTTCCAAATTGCTTTCCAGAATGGTTGGACCATTCTTTTCTTCTAAAAACCACCTGCTCATATCCTTTGACCATTTATCAATTGGAGAATGGCTCTTATTTTTATAAATTTGGCTCAGTTACCTATATTTGAGAAATGAGGCTTTTACCAGAGAAACTTGCTGTAAAATTTCCCACAGTTTCCTGTTTTCCTTCTAATTTTGACTGCATTAGTTTTGTTTGTGCAAAAGCTTTTTAATTTTATGTAATCAAAATTACCTATTTTACTTCTTGTGATCCTCTTTCTCTCTTGCTTGGTCATAAACTCTTCCCTTAACCATAGATCTTGGGGGGCAGATTTTTTCTATGTTTCCTAATTTATTCATGATTCCACCTTTTATGTCTAAATCATTTATTCATTTTGACCTTAACTTAGTATTTGGTGTGAGATGTTGATCTATGCCTAGTTTCTGCCAAACTGCTTTCCAGTTTTCCCAATAATTTTTTTCAAATGTTGAGTTTTTACCCCCAAACCTTGGATCTTTGGGTATATCAAGTACTAGATTACTATGGTAATTTACTTCTGCATATTATATAGCTAACAAGGTTGGGGAACCTGTGGCCTCGAGGCCACATGTGGTTTTGTAGGTCCTCAAGCATGGTCCTTTGACTGAATCTAACTTCACAGAACAAATCCTCTTAATAAAAGGATTTGTTCTATAAAACTTGGACTCAGTCAAAAGGCCATATCCAAGGACCTAGAAGGCCACAGGTTCCCCACCCTTGAATCTATTCCAATCATCTACCACTCTATTTCTTAGCCAGTACCAGACTGTTTTGAGGATTATTTTTTGCAAAATAGTTTGAAATCTGTAACTATTAGGCTGCCTTCCTTAACATTTTTTTCATTTATTCCCTTGATATTCTTGATCTTTTGTTCTTCCAGGTGAATTTTGTTATTATTTTTTCTAGCTCTATCAAATAATTCTTTGATTGCTTGATTGGTATGGCACTGAATAAGTTAATTAACTTAGGAGAAATGTCATTTTTATTATATTGGCTCAGCCTACCCATAAGCAATTAATATTTCTCCAATTGTTTAGAGTTGTCTTTGTGTTTAAATTGTTTTGTAATTATGTTCATATAATTGTTTGTTTTGACAGGAAGACTCCCAAGTATTTTATACTGTCTGCAGTTATTTTTAATGAAATTTCTCTTCCTGCCTCTTGCTGCTGGGTTTTGTTGGTAGTATATACAAATACTGATGATTTATGTGGGCTTTTGTTATATCCCATAACTCTGCTAAAATTGCTAATTGTTTCAATTAGTTTTTTAGTTGATTCTCTAGGGTTCTCTAAGTATACCATCATATCTTCTGCAAAGGATGATAGTTGTTTCCTCATTGTCTGTTTTTATTCCTTCACTTTTTCTTGTCTTACTGCTACAGCTAGCATTTTTAGTACAATACTGAATAATAGTAGTGCTAATGGACACACTTACTTCACCCAAATCTTACTGGGAAGGCTTCAAGTTTTTCCCCATTGAAGATAACGCTTACTCTTGGTTTAAATAGATACTACTTATCATTTTAAGGAAAGCTCCATTGATTCCAATGCTCTCTAGTGTTTTTAACAAGAATGAGTGTTGTATTTTGTCAAAAGCTTTTCCTGCATCTATTAATATAATAATACAATTTTTGTTGTTTTGTTATTAATATGGTCAGTTATGCTTATAATTTTTCTAATATTGAACCAGCCCTTCATTCCTGGTATAAATTCCACCTGGTCATAGTGTACGATCTTTGTAATATATTGATGCAATATCCTTTCCTGTATTTTATTAAAATTTTTTTGTATCAATATTCATTAAGGAAATTGGTCTATAGTTATCTTTTCCTTTTTTCCCTCACTGTTTAGATATCAAAACAATATTCGCATCATAGAAGGAATTTGGCAGGATTCCTTTACCTATTTTTTCAAATAGCTTATATAGTATTAGAATGAACTGTTTCTTAAATTTTGGTAGAATTTACTTGTAAATCCATCTGGTCCTTGGGTTTTTTTCTTAGAGAACTCATTAATGGCTTGTTCAATTTCTTTGTCTAAGATCTTGTTACTTAAGTATTCTATTACCTTTCTGTTAATATGGATGGGGAGCATCTCCAGTGGTCCTGATCCATATCTTGCCCTGGACCCAGATGGCTGCAGAGGAGAAAGTGAGACTGGTGACTTTGCACAGTCCTCCCTCATTTAAATCCAATTCACTTGCAAGTCACAGGATCAATTTCCCAATGTCACGGTTGTTTTTGATAACAAAGAACAAATAATAACAACCTAATATAAGCAGCTTATATTTTTGCAAATAGTTATCCATTTCACTTAGATTGTCAGTTTTAGTGGCATATGATTGGGGGAAAAAACCAACCTCCTAATAATTGCTTTAATTTCATCTTCTTTAGTGGCATATTTACCCTTTTCATTTTTGATACTGATAAACTGGTTTTATTTTATCTTTTTAAAATCATATTAATCAATGGTTTCTCTATTTTATTGGTTGCTTTTTTTCATGAAACCAGTTCCTAGTTTGATTTATTAGTACTTTTTTTTTTACTCTCAACTTTATTAATCTCTCCTTTGATTTTCAGTATTTCCATTTTGGTGTTTAATAGGAAATTTTTAATTTGTTCTTTTTTTTAGCTTTTTTTTTCAGTTGCATGCCCAATTTGTTGATCTTCTCTTTCTTTCTTTTATTGATGTATGTGCTTAGACATACAATTTGCCCCCTAAGTATTGCTTTGGCTGCATCCCACAAATTTTAGAATGTTGTCTTATTGCTGTCATTCTCTTTAATTAAATGATAGGTTGCTTCTATAATTTGTTCTTTAACCCACTCATTTTTTAGGACTAGATTATTTAGTTTCCAATTAATTTTTAATCTATGGTTCCAAGGCCCTTTATTAAATGTAATTTTATTTCATTATGACCTGGAAAGGGTGCATTTAACATTTCTGCTTTTCTGCATTTGGTTATGAGGTTTTTACGTCCTGATACATGGTTAATTTTTGTGAATGTGCCATGTACAGCTGAGAAAAAGGCATACTCTTTTCCAGTTCATTTTCTCCAGATATCTATCATCGCTAACTTTTCTAAGATTCTATTCATCTCCTTGACTTTTTTCTTATTTATTTTATGGTTATCTATTTGTCTAGCTCTTAGAGGGGAAAAATGAGGTCCCCATTAGTATAGTTTTACTGTCTATTTCATACTATAATTCATTTAACTTTTCCTTTAGCAATCTGGATGCTATGTCATTTGGTACATAGAGTTTAGTACTGATATTACCTTATTGTCTATGATGCCTTTCAATATTTCTTTTAAAAATTTTATTTTTTCCATATAAAAAATTAAGCTTCTGAATTTGCCATCCCTACTAAATAACACCGTTTTAGTCTTGGTGTAACCCAAGACAGGATCTGCATTTTCCATTTACCTGTTTAATAGTCTAGCCATTGTAAAAGGTTCAGATTATAAAGCTACTATAGTCAACAAATGACATATGTTCTGCACATTCTCTGTTACTCAGCCATGTTTCCATCTTGCATACATGTTTATTTTTTTATCTGATTTTGTTGATGAGTTCCATATGCATACCCATCAGTCTTTTCAGGAAGCTCTCCTTTCTTTTCTCCTAACAGGAATAATTTCTGTTTGTGTATTCAGAATTTCATTCTTGAGTGCTACCTATTCCTCTTGAGAGGAGTTCCCTTTTCACAACGTTCAGCAAATGGATCCCACCATCTATCCTCTCCTCAAACTCTTTTGAAATATGCTGTCTCAAAATGCAATGGCTGTGTTACACTGTTTATCTTTCCTCTTCTTTTCTATGGTCAAACAGTCATTTGTTCCTAAGAGTCTTGCTCTTTCTATTTCAGCAACCAGTTCTTCCCTGTCAGTAATAATCAAGTTTAGTATAGCAATCCCATGTTGGGAAGGCTTAAACTATCACTAAGACAAGTAAAAAAATCATCAGATAATTTACAGATGTACCAGTAGATGGTAGGATAACCAACCTTATCCATCACTGCAATATCATGCTTCCAGGGCAATACGTTTCATGTTTCCTTTCCTTTTTCTTTGGCAAGGGATATGAAAGGGGGGGAGGGTAAAGAGAAGAAAAAGATGTGCTAACCAAAACTCTTAAAATATTTTTGACTGCATCTAATGGAAGCAGAATAAATTACTGTGACTATGAAGAGTCAAAAGGGCTGGATGCTAATCCTATATCTGCCACAAAATAACTGTGAAATTCAGCAAAATCACTGAACTTCTCTGGTTCATTTTGTTTTAACATATAAAATGATGGGATATAACTAGATTATTTTTCCATATCCAACATCCTTAATTTTTTATTCTGCTTGAAAATAAACACCAATGATTATTTCCTATTAAAATTTCTTATAACATTTTGCCTTAACCTCTCTTATGTACTTGTCATGTTTTTTCCTCTAGCATAATTGTTTACATATATGTATGTATGTATGTATATCTTTTTCCTCATTAGACTGTTAGCACCTCAAAAATAGAATCCACATCATAAAAATCTTTGTATCCTCAGAACCTTGGACAATGCCTAACACCTAGTAGGTGCTAAACAAATGTTTGTTGGGTTGAAGAGAATTGAATAATGCTTCCTTCTGAAGTGGAAAGGGAAGCAGATTCTCTAAGTAGAACAGAGAGATGCTTATTTCTGTCCTGGGAATTTTATCTTCCAAGTCCAAACATGGTCCCTACTGCTTTCATGACAATTGTTCAGCAGAAACTCTTTAGCTACAAAGGCACCCTGGGAAATTTATAAGACAGACCCAATCAAAGTACATATTACTGCAACCTCACTGTTAAACGAATTTGTCAGTTAATGTTTTACAATAAGGTTGCCTTACCAAAAATACACTGGAAATACATTTCTAAAGATAAATGATGCCTATTAGCAAGTGCTAAGGCAACCTTCTTGTTAAGAAGACTGGTTGGGGACGTGTATATAATTCCTATACATAAATGTAATCTTTGGAATCAGTAGAGGGTTGGGCCACCAAGGCCATAAGCTACTTGTACCAAGAAATACCATTATAGCTAACTTCTCTGAGTATTGGAGGGCTAATTTTGAAGCAAGACAACAAACCATGTTTCTAGGTTGTTTGTAAATAAAGCAGGACAGTGCAATTATTATGTATGTGTGTATACACACACACACACACACACACACACACACACACACCCTGAGTTGAACTTGTGTCTATGGCTGTACTCATCAGAGTAAAAACAAACAAAAACCAGTCAGTATGAAGCAAAGCTTAAGGAAGTGAGTCTTCCTAAAAGGATACAGCAATCTATTGTTACTAGTATTCCCTCTTCCCAAACCAGTTAGAGGCATTTATCATGTCTCTGATAAGTATTTATTTCATGATATATGTTTCATATATTTAGAGCTAAAAGTGGATTTAGAGTTCATATAGGACAACCATTTGTTTTGTAAAAGAAGAATCTGAAGTCCAGGGAATCCAGTGAGGGAACAAACCTTTATTAAATGCTTACTATGTGTCGGGCACTGTGCTAAGTGCTGGGGTTCCAGACAAAAGCAAAAAAATAGTCCCTGTTCCCAAGGAGCTCACATTCTAACATAAGAGACAACATGCAAACAACTATGTATGTATGAAATATATACAAGGCAAATTGGTAATCTCAGAGGGAATACACTAGCATTAAAGGGGACTGGGAAAGGCTTCTGGCAGAAGATCAGATTTTAGCCGAGACATGAAGAAAGTCAGGGAAAACAAGAGACAAAAGTGGGAAAGGAGAGCATTCTAGGCATGTTGGACAGGTAGTGAAAATGCACAGCCGAGAGAGTATTTTGTTTGAGGAAGAGCTGAGAGATCAATGTCCCTGAATTGTAGAATATATAAAGTCATCAGTGTCTCCTGTGTGCCAGGCACTGTGCTTAAGCACTGGGGATACAAAAAAAAAGGGGGGGCAAAAAGCAGTCCCTTCCCTCAAAGAGATCACGATCTAATGGGGAAAAATGCCTAGCATATATATAGTGCCTACTAAGTGCCAGGCACTGTACTTAGTGCTTTACAAATATTACCTCATTGGATCCTCACGACTCTGTAAGGTGCATCCCATTTTACAGCTGAAGAAATTAAGTCAAACAGGTTAAGTGACATGCCCAAGGTCACACAGCCAGTAAGTGTCTGAAGCTGGATTTGAACTCAGGTTTTCCTGACTCCAAGTTCAGTGCTCTATCTATTTGGCCACCTATCTGCCTGTGAAGGGAAATAAGAAGACTCGAAAGGTAGGAAGAAAACAGCATGTGCAGGGCTTTAAAAGTCAAAGAGAGGATTTTACAGTTGATTTGAGAGGTAACAGGAAGACACTAGAGTTTACTGAGTAGGGGGGTGACACAGTCAGACCTATGTTTTGGAAAGATCACTTTGGTAGATGAGTGGATTATGAAATGAAGTAGAGAAAGATTTTAGGCAGGGAGACCAACCAGGTTACCATAATAGTGAGGTGTCAGGTAATTACGGTATGTAACTATGTGGTAGCAGTATCAGAAGAAAGCAGGGGCATAAATAAGAAATGTTATGAAGGCAGAATTGATAACACTTAGTAATAAATTGTATATGGTAGGAGGAGTCTGAGTAATTGGAATTTTGAACCTGAGTAATTGGAAGGATAGTGGTACCTCAGCAGTAAAAGGAAAATTAGGAAGAGGGGATGGTTTGGGGTGAAAAGAAAATAAGTTTCATTTTGGACATGCTGAATTTAAGATGTCTACAGGACATCCAGTTTGAGATGTCCAAGAGGACAATGACATGCTGGAGGTCAGGAGGGAGGTTGGGGCTAGATAAACAGACCTGAAAATTATCTATATAGAAATGGCAACTGAATGAATGAAGGTTAAGAAACTTGGCCAAGACAACAAAGATAATAAGTAGCAACGGTAGTATTTGAATTTCTGACACCATGGTTAGTATTCTTGCTACTGTACTTGATTGTTTTTCCAGAAGCATGAAATGCAAAATAGTCCTGTAGCTATGTGCACAAAGCATTGGAAAGAAGGTCAAAGAAGGCCAGAGGCAACACACTATTTAGGTGTGTTACTTTATACATTAATATATACCACATACATGAAGAAGTTCTTAAGTTCTGGAAATCAGAAGGATTTCTATTCTTGGCCAATTTTGCTTTTTAGGGCATTCTTCTCCTCGATGGCTTTTCGGACCTCTTTTGCCATTTGGGTTAGGCTATTCTTTAAGGTGTTATTTTCTTTTCTTTTCTTTTCTTTTTTTTGGTTAGGCAGTGGGGTTAAGTGACTTGCCCAGGGTCACACAGCTAGTAAGTGTTACATGTCTGAGGTTGGATTTGAACTCAGGTCCTCCTGAATGCAGGGCTGGTGCTACATCCATTGTGCCACTTAGCGGCCCCCTTAAGGTGTTATTTTCTTCAGTATTTTTTTGGGGGGGGGTCTCCTTTAGCAAGCTGTTGACTTGTTTTTCATGATTTTCTTGTATCATTCTCATTTCTCTTCCCAGTTTTTCCTCTACTTCTCTTATTTGCTTCTCAAAATCCTTTTTGAGTTCTTCCATGGCCTGGGACTGATTCATATTTTTCATGGAGGCTTTGGATGTAGGAGCTTTGACTTTGTTGTCTTCTTCTAGTTGTATGTTTTGATCTTCTTTGTTGCCAAAAAAAGATTCTATGCTCTGACTCTTTTTGCGAGGTTTGCTCATGATCCCAGTCAATTACTTGAGTTTTAAATTCTTTGTTAAATTAGGGATCTGCTTCCAATGTTGAGAATGCACTGTCCCAAGCTTCGAGGGTTTGTGCAGCTGTTTTCAGAGATATTTCTAGGGACCTGTAAATTTTCAGTTCTTCCAAGGTGATATGATAAGGGGTGAGGTGTTTACTCCTTTCCTGACCTGTGCTCTAGTCAATGACTGACCACAAGCACTCTTTCCTGTCTTGGAACTGTGAGGAGGATTTCCTTTCTACCACCAGTACAAGCTCCACCACACCAGAACTGTGACCCAGATTCAAGCAAGGGCAAAGCAAGAGATTCCTGCCTCAGCACTGGCAAAGAGATCCCTGCAATCCCCCTCTGATTAGCCACTCGATTCCCCCTCAGTCTGTGGGTTGGGAGCTCAGGAAGCAGCCGCCACCCCGGGGCCAGGCTTGGGTACTGGAGCTGAGACCACCACACTTCTCTCTCTCACCGCAGAAACAGACTTTTCCCACTGACCTTCTAAGTTGTCTTTGGCGTTCATGGGTTGAGAAGTCTGGAAATCGCCACAGTTGCCTGTGATTCAGTCCTCTGAGGCCTGCTCCAGGTTCGCTGAGGCCTACATGCTCACGCCGAGCTGCGCTCCTCTCCCCGCCTGGCGCGATAGACCTTTCTGATCAACCATCTAGGCTGTCTTGGGCTGGATATTTGTTTCACTCTGTCTTTTTGTGTGTTTTAGAATTTGTTTAGAGCCATTTTTTACAGGTATTTGGAGGGGTTTGGGGGAGAGCTCAAGCAAGTCACTGCTTTCACTCCGCCATCTTGGCTCTGCCCCCAGGATTTCTATTCTTGAAGATAAGGATCCAGGCCTGTGAAGGGAAATTTCAATGAGGAACTTCCCTTTACCAATCCACACCAGCAAGTGCTGTGAAACTTATAGACTTAGAGAGTTGGTAGGGGCCACTGAGAAGTCATATAACAAGCATAGCATCACAGAGTCAATGAGTCAGAAACTGAGTCTAAGTCTTCATGACTTTTTTTTTTTGGTGGGGAAACTATATGGCCTCTCTAGGCATAATATCAGAAAAATTTGGTGCAGAAAAAGAAGAATGGTAACTGTGAAAACTGAAGATGTTTTGGGCTTTTTCTTGGTTTTTTTTTTTTGTTAGAATTTGTAACTTTCATCATTATTATAGATTGAGAGCTAAAAAAGACCTTAGAGATAATCTAGTCCAGGTCATTTTACAGATGAGGAAACTAAGATTCAGAAGAGGTTAAATGCCCAAGGTCATAAAGGCAATGAATGTAAGGATAGGGAACTGAACCCAAAACCTCTGACTTTAAATGTAGTACTCATCTCAGTATACCACATTGCCTCAACCCATCATTTTAAGGCATAGCACTAGAAGGCAGATAAATAATAGTGCTTGTGAAATTACTAAAAACCCTTCAGAGGAAAAGTATTATTGATATTAATTATGATTCTGTCCAAAGCATCATACTTCTTTATTTAAAAGTTAGTAAGTCTGCTGAATGCTTTGACTTGACCTTAGTGAAATTGGAGAAAATATAATTTTTTTTCTTTTACAAACAAAAAATAAACAAGGCTCTTGGGCAAAAAGTTTAACATATTTTTGCATCCTTATTTTTCACAAGCCTGTAACTCCACATATGTAAAATGAAATCATTTTCAAAACAAATACAAAGGTAAAAATATATATTTTACATATTGATAAATTACATCTCATCCCCAGGTTAAGTACAACTAGAACTGGCATTCTTCAGGTAATGCCCTAACCCACCCAGCTAGAAAAATAACTGCCAGGGGACTGCTCTGAATTGACTTGCTGCCACCTCAGTCCTCTTCTTGGAGTCAGTGGCTGAGGAATGCCTGTTTATATCACAGAGCTGCACACTCACTGCTTCACTTGCCTGAAGGAAAGGAACTAATTACCATATAGAGATATTCTAGGAACTTCTACAAATTTTCTTTAAAATTCATGGGTTGTTTTTTTTTTTTTGAAGCAATAGCTTTCCATTGGATTCTTTTGTTTCCTCTATCTCTATCTTCATAATCCAAGCTTCTGATATGATTCCAAGGAATTCAAAAGTCAGTTGGCAGTCTTGAGAATCTGTCCCTCCAATACACAATACACAAAATAAACAGGGTGTGTCCATCCAATACACAAGTCATCAGATAAAGCTGAACACAAAACACTGAAGGGGTGACCTACTTCTTGTTAAGGAAGTAGTTTCTCTACCTAAATTACTAGAATACACTGGTAAGAAGAAAACCACAATTTTTCACAGGATATATCCCTGTATAAAAATTTTAAAAGGTAAAAATATGAAGTCTCATTCTTGTTCATCAACACATTAGCTACTTTTCCTTCTGAATAATATTTTCTAAGACAATTTCCAGACGATTGTCTTTTTTTACTCTATTTCTTATAGTCATTCTTAATAGGGAAACATATCTTGAACTCCCATAGTACTTTGGTAGCTCTTTTATGGCACAGGCTATACTATGTCTCACATCAGTTATATGGGATTGCTTTAAATTTCCTAATAGTCTGTAGTATCCTGAAGGTCAGGATCATACTATGTATCCTTCATAACAAAGAGCCTTGTATAGGGTAGGTTCTCAATAACTGTCTGTAGAACATATTTTTAAAGTATTATCAATAGAGAGATTAGAATAGAAAGCTTCTAATCTTTATGTGCTAAAATGACAGAAATAATATGGCAGGATGCCCAATACTCTTTTGCTAAAGCAAGTCAAATCCTGGTGAATTGCTGAAGCTTTAAAACCTTGCTCAGACTCATTTTCTGGCCTTTCTGCAAATACCAGGCTTCAGTTTTCTGATTTGTAAAGCAAAAAAGTTGAATTAGATGATCTCTAAGATCCCCTATAGCTCTAACATTCTATGACTCTATGAGAACATTTTAAACAAGAATGTTAAAGTGAATAAAGAGCTTTGGGCAGGACCAAGGACAGCAACCTACAAAATTCAGTCTTTAAAGAGCACAACTCCACTTTATATAAAATGTAGCTAAACTTTCACAGCCAGTAGAAAGCAAAGATTAACCAGTAATGAGGCATGTGACAAAGCTGATGGTGCATTCTTGAGAGGAAAAGAGACTGAATACCAAATTCCGAAGAATTACAATTGAACTGAATCCTACAATTACCTGGGACACAGCCTAAAAATGCAAGGACATTCCCTGCATTATGGGGTCAAGGAAAGGGGTGAGAGAGCATGTCTTGGAAAGTATGAATTTGTCTTTTAATAGTTATTGCTTCTGGATTTAAAAGTTAATACGCAGGCAGACTTTTTGTTTTTAAATAGGACAGGTAAGGAAGTATATATTTATTTTCAACTTTTGATATCCTCGTACCAACTTCCTTAAATAAAAATTAATTAAATTCCAAGGCCAGTTTGTTATTTATAAAAACAGACTGAAAAAAAATTGGAGGGAAGTGTTGGTTGCTTTTTTCATTTTTGTTTTTGGTAACAGAATGGCTAGGCTTTTCTCAATGGCTACCATAAATGGCAAAAGAAAAAAAAATCAAAAGAATAAAGAGAAATCCTAGAAACATCCTTGCTTTTGAAAAGCAATAGGCATTTCTGAACAAAGGAAAGATTTTGGCCAATACAACCTTTACAAACTCAATATTTTCTCTCAACAGGAAAACTACATCAAATGATCTCTAACAGCATGCTACATGAAAACGATGAGGATCCCCTCAAATTGCAAAAGGCATCAGTTGGGTGATATGTTTCTAATGGAGTCATTGCTCATTGGACCAGCAGCACAATTGCCAGTTTGTTGGCTAATCAAGCTGCAGCACCTCTGACCTTCTGGAACAGAAGCCCTAAATTGTGTGAAATGCTAATCAGCAGAATGAATGAAACATTCTGCAATGGAATAATCCCTATTAAGAACAGTAAACAATCCACTCTGGCCTCAGCAAGCTGCCAAGCCTTTTAAAACCAATTACTTTGGAGAGAGACATTTCCTACCCAACTCGAACTATTGATTCATGTTTCTATGCAGAGCAGCACATCTTATCAAGTTTCTACTTAAATGCATGACAAATTATTTGGTGCTTGTTAGGATGCAGCTTCCCCTTTGCTATCATCAATAACTTGTTCTCCGCAGTTTCCCCACTGACAAGGTTAAATCTGACTGTCACAGTAGCTGTGCTTTGCCACCTGCTCAGCTGATCTTCAGCCAACTTGGTTTGCTGTTCTTAATACTCTGGGATTAGGTGTTAATTTCTCAGGTTCTTCAAGCTGATAAAGGTTTCCAAATAGTCTACACTTTCTGCCATAGTTAAACAATGGGTAGCTTTATTAACCTCCTCATGGGGATGTGTAAAAACACAAGACAGTCCTGTATCTTCTTCCAAGGCACCATCTTCTCACTGTGACACTGGTCAGACCAAAGGGCAGGGTCAGCTGCTTGCAGCTTTGTAATGATCACTGCACATATGTTTAGGAAGAGTGTATTCCTGTGATTAAATCCCCCTTCTGCTCTTGACACTCTGAGCTAGCATATTTAATTTTATTTGGAATCCATAGGCCCACTATTAATAATCTGCATGGCTTCCAAATGTGCTTCTATTTGGAGAGAAAAAGAATTTAACCACAGTCCCTGCTAGGTGGTAGGATGCTGCAGAAGTTCCCATGTGAGGAGCCAATTAATGACATTTATAATGTGCCTTATTCTACGCAAATCATTATAATAGACACTATAAAGCTATACACAGATATAAAGGTCAGACATATATCCATAACAAGATGAGAGAAAAAAAGACTGTATATGTCTCAAATGAATAGTATAGAAAACAAGGGCTATAGGTGTTGACCACATGTATTTCTGAGGACAACAGCAGGTATGCCTCTGAACAGAATATATGAAAACATTTCATATGTCAGGCAGCTAGGTGGTGCAGTATACAGAGTGCAGGACCTAGAGTCAGGATGACCTGAGTTCAAATCCAGCCTCAGATACTCAGTAGCTGTAAGACGTTCAAGCAAGTCACTTAATCTCTCTCTGCCTCAGTTTCCTCATTGGTAAAATGGGGATAATAATAGCATGAGATACTAATTGTTAAGTACTTTGCAAACCTTAAAGTGCTACATAAATACCACTGCCACAATCGATTATTATTATTGCTGCTGTGGTGGTTCATTTCACCAAAATACAGAAGTTATAACACCAATAGTCAACATACAGGTTTCCTAGTATCTCAAATATTACAAAATAAGACACTTTCAATGAGAGTTTTTCTCCACTAGTAGATGATACATATAGCCTTGAAATTAATGAACATTTTAAGAATTTTTCTAGATTTCATTACTATCTGAATAAGCACTGCCAAGAATTGAGTTAAACCTGCCTCACCAATAAGCACAGAGAAAGAAGAGACCAAAATCAGGGAAACATTATTAATTACTTCGAGAATTCCTAGGGAATAGGAAGAGTGTACAAATATCAGAAAGGAGTGAATATGTTACTTATTTATATAAAAATTAGCATTATTTCCTATGAGGTGTGGAGTTGGTTTTTAAAGACCTGCACATTAGAGATTATTTATTATTGCTGTTGTTATTGTTTTGCTGTATTTCTATCATATTCTACTTTTTGATACCTCTCAAAACTAGGGTCCCCCAAACAGTAACAGCACAGTTCTTATAACCAAACACCATTTAACATGATATCTTATCTTGCTGTCAGCAGGGAAGAACTTCCTTCAAATGAAAGAGACAAGAAAGAAAGAAAGAAAGAAAGAAAGAAAGAAAGAAAGAAAGAAAG
>NW_020954610.1:47249869-47358372 GCF_900497805.2 Vombatus ursinus | reverse complement strand
AGAAAGAAAGAAAGAAAGAAAGAAAGAAAGAAAGAAAGAAAGAAAGAGAGAGAGAGAGAGAGAGAGGGAGGGAGGGAGGGAGGGAGGGAGGGAGGGAGGGAGGAAGGAAGGAAGGAAGGAAGGAAGGAAGGAAGGAAGGAAGGAAGATTTTAGGAAATTGGTTCTTTGGGAGGAAAAGCAGAATTCAGTAAAATTTTTGTGTAGGGAATGGCTTTGGTTTGACTGTTCCTCACATGATCTTTTGGTTTGAGACACCCTACATGAAATGTTACTTTTACTGGACCAAGCAATTCTAAACATTTTCTGGAGAAGTTTTAACCATCATCAATCTTCCCATCCAAGCAATGCATAGAAAAACATTAGCATAACCAAGGGAGTATAGGGGTTGGAGGACTTTGTGTTTCAAAACTCCAGTCATAGAAATTTTGTATTGAAAAAGATAGAGGAATGAAGCTATAATTTCAGAATGGTTAAATGAATAATGCCAAAGACTTCAATACCCCCAGGTTTCCACCCACCAGAGAGTAAACATTCATCTCCTGATACAGAAATACTGTGGCCCATAAGTGAGTACGGAGTTCTGCATCCAATTCAGAGAGTAGTGACTATACCAAGGTCAGATTGTCACCCCAAATCAGTCACCCAGCTCTTACAATGGTTCAAGATGGTACACATTATATTTCTAGCTAAACTGCAGCTCACTGGGTATAGTTGAGTAACATCTTGGTAAAATATATTTAACAACCTAAAGAGTGAATGTGGCAGCAGAAGTAAAAAAAAAAATCAACTTAGTTTTCTGCTGAAAAATTCAGCTAGGAATTTGTGCTGTGACCTACATTATTCTTTCTTCCACCGCCATTACTTTTTTTCCCTCAAGGAACAGTATAACATGATGCATTTCCCAAGGATGAATTACTTTGCTGAAAAACATTTTAATAACCTGCTAAATGATGGAGCAACAAATCACTCAAGCCTTTCCTATGTGCAGTCCAGTGCCACAAAATGAATTCATATAATATAAATTCTTCATTAAGGCAATTTCAAAACATCTGATGCTTCTTCATTCTACGACAGCAAGTCAGGTCATAGTTCCTCTATTTAAAAAAAAAGCAGAACAATTAAAAGCATAGGATGCTCAGCATAAGGGACACTACAGGGCCTTCTATTTGTTTACTCAGTATTTCAGGGTAAGACCTCTCATGCAGGCTCCTTCATAAAGAAAGTAGAATTCAAAGTAACTGGGGCTAGTACACTTCACTGCCATCTTATTTTTCATTAAGAGCTATTTCTTTTGTTAAGATGGATAAGACCAGAATGAAGATTTTTATAAGCAAAATTCATTCTGCTAAATCTTTAATTAATGTGCTTAGTTCACATGGTATTCTTGGTCCTTAATGACTAAAGATTTTTCTTCTCATTGACAAAAAGGGGTCACTGTAACCTTGGATTAACCAAAAAAACTAGGGAGAATTTACCAAGATTTAGAATAATAATAAAGTCTTTGGGAGGCGATTTTCTTAGGCAAGATTTCCACCCTACCTGATTTCTTCAAGGAGAAATGCCCTGTTTTTAACTTTTCAGGCCTGGCTAATTAAAATCCACTGCTGCTTATAGGAGCACTGAGCTCCTTGCAGGTAGAAAACCTCTGCATTCAGAAAGCCACTGGTATGCCAGAGCCCTGGCTGCAAATCTAGCTTCATTATGCCAATATGAGTATTTCAATCTGTAAATTCCTTCTCCCTCAAAAAAATTCACTGTGACTTGGGAGAGCAAGTAAAGCCAAGGAAAAAAAACTGCTTTACTTCAGCAAATGAAATATGGACCAATATTTAGTCAAAATTCCAAGATCAATATTTTGTCATTTGCTAGCCTCCCACAGAATTTCTTTTTTAAAAGGCCCATGAAATTGAACCTTATGTTCTCTATGTTAATCAGGCACAAAAAGGTTTTTTCCTCAGTTCTGATTAATGGTAACCAGTACAACTGAAATTACATAACATACAGAGATGTTCACATTAACATACAATTTTTACAATTCAACTGACTAATGTTTGGTAAACAGGCACTAGAAATTACTAGAGTTGCTCTAACCAGAAACATTAACACCTACAGTTTTCCCAGCTTTTTTATCTCAGACAGCTTGGGGACCTGCTTTATACTGGCCCAGTTCTTAGACTGAGGTAGAATTTTACTAAAAGGGCAAGAAAAAAATCAGATTATCTCAAAGATGATTCGCATATTAATTTTGTGCCTTTAAAATGACTGGAACACTTTAAGTTTGGAATATATAGCCCTAGGAAAACATAGAAATCAGGCATTTATGTCACAAATAATTTTTGAGTGACAAAAACACAAACTTATCCACGTGTCAAACTTATCTACTGTCTCGTATGGAATAAAGACTTCCCACACGAAAGACAACAAAATGAAGTATTTCGTGTAATTTTGGAAATTGTACAACAGGTTAAATTTGACATTTAATTAACAGTAGATCTTCATAATAATTAGTGACAATTACCACAATTATGAATGACTGGAAGTAGCATGATCTAGTGAACAAAGATTCAACCTCAAAGCCCAAAAGGTGTGGACTTAAGTCCTGGCTCTGACACATACTGACCAACCTGTGACTCTGGGTAAGTCCTCTGACCTTCAGTGCTTGAGGCAATTCTCTAAAACTAAGAGCTGCACAAAAGGTGCCAACCACTATTGGTAGAAAGGTGCTTCACCTGAGAGTTTCCTATACAAATGAAATCCTAAATCCAACACCTAGCTCGATCACTGAGGCAAGACAAAAAGATTTTGAGAATTTGGAAGATTCAGTAGTACAATGAATCTTAGGCTATTTAAGACTATGGTTCAGGATCTTAAACCCACACTGCTAAAACTTTTATAGATGAGAAGGGCTGGTAAACACCATACCAGCTGCAAAAGTCTAATTAATAATAATAATTATTATTATAAGCATTAACATAGTGCTTTAAAGTTTGCAAAGCATTTTAAAATATTCTCTCATTTTATTCTCACAACAGCCCTAGGAGGTAGGTATTGTTATTATTCCTGTTACCAATGAGGAAACCAAAGCACAAATTAAATGACTTGACCAGGGTAGTAGGTGTCTGAAGTTAGATTTGAACTTAGGCTTTCCTGACTCCTGGCCTAGTGCTATATTCACCATGCCACCTAGCTATTATTACCATAACATTGCCATAGCTGTGAGAAGCAGTGCTAGCTGGTGGAGCATGAGATCCTGAATATCTTACCACACTGGAATGGCTTGAGTAACCACTTGGCAACAGAACACATATATATCTATCATGGGAGCACCAGCTGTAAGTGTGCCTAGACTTATCACTAAAAAGTTGGCCATGAGGCCAAGAGCAACTCATGAAGACTGTCTACTAAAACCATGGAGCACCAAAGAAACCATTAATGTTTTGAGTACTGAAAGGAAGTACTGTTATATTTTTATGTTAATGTATCCCATGAGTCATTTTTGTATAACAATCAAATCTATGGAGAGAAATTCTTTTCATTAATTTTGTGGAATCTCAATGATACCTTTGAAATGTGCAAAAAATGTACACTTAGCGGGCAGCGAGGTGGTACAGTGGATAGTGCACCAGGCCTGGATTCAGGAGGACCTGAGTTCAAATCCGGCCTCAGACACTTAACATTTACTAGCTGTGTGACCTTGGGCAAGTCACTTAACCTCATTGCCTAGCCCCCCCAAAAAATGTGCACTTAGTGGTTCTGTTTTATTTTGTAAATCAAGTATAATTTTTAATTGCACACTGGTTATTTGAAAACTCAGTGATAAATGTAATTAAAATAAACTCATAATCACATAAAAAAATGAATGTATTCTCTGTTTCATGTGTTTTAAAAAAATTTTAAGTCCATTTAAGTGTCCACTGCATTTGGGGAAATTAAATGGTATTCCATTCCATGAGGAGAAGAAAAAAAAGGTTAATATGTTCTTTAAAGATCACGGAGTCATTTGTCATATACTCACATGAAAAATGGCATCAATTGAATAAGAGTCTCTTTTTTGGGATTGGATGCAAACTCTGGGACAGCCTGGATTATTTTGTTCATAACATTTCTTAAGTAATTCTGTAGTTGTTTTCGTCTCTCCTCTACAAACTTGGCATCCTGAAAAAAAAAAAAGACAAAAGATTTGGTGAAATAGGTTGGCCTACTGAATTGTATTTGCCATTTTGATAAGCACTGACAGATAATACTCAAGATCTTCTGCAAGTGGACTTTATTTGACTTTTGCCTATCTCACACAATAGAATTGGCAATTGAATCTATTGTTCCCAGGAACCAGTGTACATTTTGTTATTAAAGACATTTATTTATTCCTTCCCTCACCAATTATATCAGAGAAAGAATGATGTATGCAAAATCAGAGGGCCATAGAAACAGAACTCTAAGTCTTACAACTTCCATTTTGCATATGTGAAATATAACTGTCATAACTAACATAACTAACCCTCTCATAGAAAATAACAACTAACAAACCAGTATACTGTGTATATTTTACTACAATGGATAAACATGACATACTGGCTTTATTAAAGCCATTAGCAATTATAGATAAATGCACTGTGATGTCCACAAATATATTTGAATTTCATAGGTCTAAGAACAGGGACTTGGAAATATGATTTAATTGCTGTAGAACTCCCAGATGAGGAAACACTGCCCTCCATCAATACACATCTGTACCTTCTCTTCAACTTATAGCCTTAGAGAGGTAAATTTTATTCATTTTGCATTTCACCTTGGGAGCCCAGACTCAATTAACACTTTAAATGCTAACACTTTCAAATGCTAAAATCAATAATTAGTGAATGAGGTTTTATGCTGACCTATCTTATTCCTCACAGTAGAGGTATAAACAGAATCCCCATTCATTAACTTTATAAATATTCTTCCGTGCGGCACACATTAGCTGATGTTCCATCTTGAGTTCTACAAAATATATCAACTATAAAAACTACCAAAAGGAAACACGTTTGGATACCACATCAAGACCACTGCTGGCTATGCCTTGGACCTAGGTTTCAATCCTACAGTTATTCAGCTTGGATGTCTTCACATGATCATAAAATCAAACAGACTCAAGCAATTATCCAAGGCCATATGTATGGTACAGATAGGTTTAAAGCTGCATTGGTGGAGGGAGTTTACCAAATAGGAGTTCCCATGCTTATGAAACCATGTGTTCTCAATGCATTAATGTACGTGGGAAAACAAAACAACCAACACTGTCTTTGGCCTCAAGGAGCTTACAATATAGTAATTTGGCATCAGGCATAGATAATGAAAAGCTGCTAAAATATTTGCAGAAATTCAGTATTTTGTCAGCTGGTATCCATTAAAAGACATATTAAAAGTCAAAGTGACTGTGCAAGAAAAGCCTCTAGGAAAACACTGAAGGTAGGAGAGGGTCTGCACTGAAGGGAATACATGTCCACCCAGGATCCAGAGAGAATCTGAGCCTCAAGATATCACAGGAACTGGAGGGCCTACACTCTTGGGGACTCAAAGATTGAGAGCTTGGGATGTCTTCCAGATGTGCCTTAGGACCTTACGCTAGCTTCAGTCTACTTATCTGAGGACATCTTCTTCCCCATCCCTCATCCCCATTAGAAGAGGAGGTGCTTAGAGGCTAGCAGTTTTTTCATTTTTGTTTTTGTCTCCTCAGCACCCAGAACAATACTTTTTTTTAAAAAACTTAACTGATTAAATTTTAGTTTTCAACGTTCACTTTTATGAGATTTTGAGTTCTAAATTTCTCCACCCCTCCTTTCCCCCTAACCAAGACAGCATGCAATCTGATATAGGCTATGCATGTATTATCATATTAAACATATTTTCACAATAGTCATGTTGTGAAAGAAGAATCAGAAAAAAATGAAAACCCATGAGAAACAAAAAACAAAAAAGAGAAAATAGTATACTTCGATTTGCACTCAGACTCCATAGACCTTTCTCTGGATGCAGATAGCATTTTCCATCATTAGTCTTTTGGAATTGTCTTTAGATTACTGCATTGCTCAGAAAGGCTAAGTCTATCAAAGTTAGTAATCACACAATGTTGCCAGTACTGTGTACAACGTTCTCCTAGTTCTGCTCTCTTCACTCAGCATCAATTCATGCAAGTCTTTTCTGGTTTTTCTGAAATCCACCTGCTCACCATTTCTTATGGAACAATAGTATTCCATTACATTCATATGCCACAACTTGTTCAGCCATTCCCTAATTGATGGGAATCCTCTCAATTTCCAATTCTTTGCCACCACAGAAAGAGCTGCTATAAATATTTTTGTACATGTGGGTCCTTTTCCCTTTTTTATGATCTCTTTGGGATACAGACCTAGTAGTGCTACTGCTAAATCAAAGTATACACACAGTTTGGTTGCCATTTGGGCATAGTTCCAAATTGCTCTCCAGAATGGTTGGGTTAGTTTACAACTCTACCAACAATGCGTTAGCATTCCAATTTTCTCACATCTTCTCCAACATTTATCGTTTCCCTGTTTTGTCATGTTAGTCAATCTAATAGGTATGATGTGGTACCTCAGAGTTGTTTTAATTTGCGTGTGTTTAACTAATAATAATTTTGAGCATTTTTTATATGACTATAGGTAGCTTTAATTTCTTCATCTGAAAACTGCCTGCTCATATGCTTTGACCATTTATCAACTGGAGAAGGACTTGTATTCTTATGGATTTAATTCAGTTCTTTATATATTTTAGAAATGAGGCCTTTATCAGAGACACTGACTGTAAAAATTGTTTCCCATCTTTTAATCTTGGTTGCATTGTCTTTGGGCAAATCCTTTTTAATTTACAGTAATCAAAATTATCCATTTTGTATTTCATAATGTCCTCTATCTCTTGTTTGGTCATAAGTTCTTCTGTTCTCCATAAATCTGACAGGTAAACTATTCCTTGCTGTCCCAGTTTGCTTATAGTGTCAGCCTTTGTATCTAAATCATGTACCCATTTTGACCTTATCTTGGTATATGGTGTAAGACATTGGTATATGCCTAGTTTCTGCCATATTCTTTTCCAGTTTTCCCAGCAGTTTTTGTCAAAAAGTGAGTTCTTATCCTAGAAGCTGGAGTCTTTGGGTTTACCAAACAGTAGATTATTATAGTCATTGACTACTGTGTCTTGTGTACCTAACCTATTCCATTGACCTACCACTCTATTTCTTAGCCAGTACCAGGTAGTTTTGATGATTATTGCTTTATAATACAGTTTTAGATTTGGTATCGCTAGGCCACCTTCCCTTGCATTTCTTTTCATTAATTCCCTTGACATTCTGGACCTTTTGTTCTTCCAGATCAATTCTGTTATTATTTTTCTAGAACAATATTCTTGCACACAGTAGGCACACAAGTATTTGCTGAATTGCATTAAACCATCTCCCTACAAAATGATTTAAGGCATTCTGAAATAACTTTCCTGGACTCTTCCACAACTCTATTTGCAGGAGACTGACTATAAGCTCAAAGGTAATAAAAACTTCATTTAAGTAGCAAATGTTATACAGAGTTTCTACAGCCCTATAAGTGAAAGCTCATTGTTCAGGATGAAGGAGGCTTTGTCCTAGCAGGTTACTCACAGATTCTCAAACACTATCAACTAATCAGAAATAAAGTATTTGCCAGCTTTAGGCAAGTCTGTTACTGAACCAACTCTATAAGGTGGCCTCTCCCAACACAGAATATATCTTACTGTTGGATATAAATTACAAAAAAATATAAGGGATAGGGATAGGGCCTGCAATTGTATTGGTATAAGGAACTTCCAGGTGAGGAAACTCCATCTGCATGTCAACATTTCTCTGCAGTCTATTGTCTCAGGGAGTTGTCTAAGTCAGTGGAGTCAAAATCAAATAGAAAGAGATCTTTGCTGGTTACATATTGACTTAGAAAATCTCAAATTAACATTATTTTAAGTTATACTGTATTTTTATTTGTTTTGTTAAACATTTTCCAATTACATTTTAATCTAATTCTGGCTGCACTCTGGGAGTTTTGTCCCAGCAGGAGCTTGACATTTCTTGGCCCTAAATCACTGATGGGTTAAGTGAGTTGCCCAAGGTCACAAAGCCAGTTTGTGTTAGAGATGGGACTTGATTCTGGATCTTCCTGGATCCATAGCCAGTCCTGTCTCTGTTATGCCATGCTGCCTCTCTATTATAATTAACATTGTAGAGGAAATAATCATTTAAAGGCAAATGATAAGAGAATTCTAGTGCTAGGCAAATCATTTAGTTAATCCTTTGGCTTTAAAGATAAATGAGATAATATCTATAAAGTACTTAGTACAAAACAGCCACTTAATAAATAATTGTTCCCTTCTCTTACCTCTGCTTTAGATCAGAGAGCTCTTCAGATAGATTTCAGAGTCTCTGAAAGCTTGGATGGGGGGAAAATACATCTTTATTTTCACTAAACTCTAACTGAAATTAGCAATTCTTTTAATTATTTAAAAAGCATTTTAAAACCTTCTGAGAAGGGGTCCATAGGTTTTACCAGATTGCCAAAAGAATCCATGACACAAAAAAGGTTAAGGACCCTTGCTTTAGACAGACCCTTATCTAAAGATCTCAGACACAGAACCTTCTCTGATTTTTTTTTTTCACTTACAGGAAAAAGAAACTCCTTTTTTTATTTAGTAATTGAGAGGGCATAAGGATTATGAGGCAGCATGGTATAATGGAAGCCTCATTGAATTTCCAGTCAGGAAAGAACTGGGTTTGAATCCTACCTCGAATACTTACTTATTCTTTGGCTATGGGCAAGTCACTTAATTTTTGAGCCTTGGTCTATGCCTCCATGAAATGGGAATGATAATACTAATAGGACTTAGCTCATTCAGGTTGTTGTGAGGCTCAGTTGAGGTAATACATGAAAATTATTTTGCAAGCCTTACAAAAAATGTAGAATTATCAGTTTGTTAGCATTATTACTGACTTCTCTGGACACTCTGGGAGATGAAGGAGTCCACAGCCATTGTTTTCAGAGAAGGGATTCTTATATCTTCATGCAATTTAAGTTCTCCATTTGTGTAAGCCTTGGAAATGACACTCATTGCTGGCACAACTGAACGAGAGTTGTCTCCTCTGCTTTATCCCATGGTGTGTCTTGCAGCCAGAGTACATGACAATGGGCCCAGCTGCTAACATTCTATAATTTTAATAGTAGCATAATCCCCTTCTGTAGGGTATACAATGCTCATGGGCTAAAATACAATACAATCTGTCACTAAATGTAGCACATTAGAGTGAGACTATAATGGTTATTCAGAGAGATCGAAATATCCTTTGTTCAAGAGCCAACCACTTCTCTCTTTTATTCAGATATTTGGCTCACCTGGTTTGAATGTCAGGCTACCTTCTGCAGTCTCAGAGTCTCAACCCATTATTAAGCAATTAGAAGGCCCTCAGTAGAAAGGTGGTTAATATTCTAAGTTTGTGCTGAGCGTTTCTAATCAGCCCACGTTTTTAATCTGTACAGGAAATTCCTCAAGGGCTGCACAAGTGCCACTGCTTTTGACAAAATAGCTAATCAATCCAGTAAAGTGTGTGAAATTCTTTAAAAAAAAATAATGTCATAAAGAAGGAAAGGAGAATTTAAGGTGGCACTTATCTGCCTTGTTCTCTACTCTGCTTCTGAAAGGGAGTGGGATTTAGTTCTATAGCCAATTTAGAATTGAAAGCCACAGCAAAGCCAAGGTGAAAGGATAGCAGAAGGACCTGCCAATGACTGCAATGTTAGCTCTTTTAATTCCACTTAACAAATATTTATTCAGTATCTATTATATGGAGAATATTGTGCTATGCTTATAAAAGGTAAATGAAGATCCTCAGTATGGGAACTCTATGAAATTTAGAACCTAAGTCTTATAAAAATGCCTGAAGTTCAAAGATGTTAAGTGATGTGTGAACCCAGTCACACAATTAGCAAAGGGTCAGAGGTAGAATCTGCAGGCTCCAGGCCTACCATTCTAGCCACTTTTTCAGACTGGCTCCAGAAGAGATGTAAAGATATATGACACTGGTGAAACTTATAATGTACCCAGCAAAGTCTTCAGAAGTAAGACAGAGTTGGCATAGGAGAACTATAATTAATTCTGGAGAATATCTAAATAACTGCCATATGTAGCTCTACATGAAAAGGTGTAATTGAAAACCACAGGGAAGAAACAACTAGCCCCTATTTTAAGAAAATGTGATTTACAAATATATGAATTCACACAACAGATATAGGTAATGATTATTTGTATTATAAAATAATTTTAAAATTTATGTAAGGATTCAACACAGATTTCCTTAAAATATCAAGATGAAGTTAAATGATTTATTGGATCTATCAAGATGGTAAAGTAGATATTCCTTCCAATAGTATGTATCACAACCTAGCCAGACCTTCTCATCTTGTGCTACTTGACTTTTCTCTAAGACCTCCCATAAATCCTCTACCAGAGTATTTCCAATATGCTAGGGGCCTTCCTTTAGGTCTCCTGACAGTATGGGGGTACCAATGGACTTCACAGTCTATCTATCCATCTCTTATCTTTGTTTTGTAACTAGCGCACATGAATCTGGTTATATATCTCTTAATTCTTAATTCTACTTAAGATCGGATTTAGTTAACAAAAAAAAATCTATTTATAAACAACTCTTCAGTAAGGCATTTACTGTACAAAATGAGACATGCTTAGGTGGATCTATAATCTCATCAGCAGTTCTCTCCAATAATGTAGACAGGAGTCCACATGTCTGCCCCATGGCATGTGACCCTTGTCTATGTCCTCCCAAGAGTTGAGGCAGTGTTGCACAGCGGAAGAAGCATTGACTATTAAGTCAGAGGACCAGGGTTCAAACTCTTCCTCTGATATTTACTACCTTTTTGGCTTTAGTTGAGTCACTTATCCCTTTCCTAATCTGTAAAATGAGGGAATGAGATGCAATGATCTAAGAGATCTCTTCCAGTTCTGGCTCTACGGTCCTATCACGTCTGTAAAACTTGTCTGCTGGTGGAAATATATTCTTAAAACTGTACATTCAGACCAATTATGGGCAAATTACTCGATGGGAGGCATTGTGTTATGAAAGAACAAAGAAGACTTGGCTTCTTGTACTGGCTCTGCCACTTACCAACTATTTGACATTGGACAAGTTACTTCCCCAAAGGGCCTTCATCTTTTCATCTGTACAATGGGTGGTTTAGACTATCTATACTGAAAGTCCTTTCTAATTCAAACATTCTGTGATTCTGCCTCCACTTTGGACCTAAGCTTTCAATTTAACAGGACAAAGTTTTATTTTTCTCTCTGAGTGATAAGAAAGATTTCAAAAGAAACATATGCCTCTTCACCAATGCCCATATTCAACTATGATGTGTGAGTTCCTAAAGCCACCCAGTGAAGTATAATATACCAGTGCTTCCTTTTCATAAGAGTGATATGGGGTTTTACCATATGAGGTTTACCTAACAAATGTATTGTCTTAGAATGATTACATTATTGAACTAAATGACCAGGTTCTTCAACTGCAAGGTTTACTGAAGTAACCTTAAAAATCAGAAACTACCATTGAAGAGCTCCTTTGCCTCTACCATGCCATGGTCCCATTTAATAAAAGAATAGCATCTTTAATGAAATCAAAAGATACTACACAAAGACATCCAAGAAATGCATCTAGAAGTGACTCTTTTTAATATATTAATATATATCTTTATTTAATATATTATATTTGTTGGCTGAAAAACTACAAAAGTCTATCTTAAAATTCTTTTTAACAGGTTATCAGAAGCTCTCAAATTAATCAGTGACCACAAGGGCAATGCTCTTCATGGGCTGTGTTTATCATCAATGGCTACTGAGCACCACTGACAGTTCCTAGAATGAAAGCAGTCATCTGTTTAAGGACAACACCTAGCTGCACAAATACCAGGGTTTTCTTAATCAGCATTATTTACTTGTGAGTTTCCTGGTTTGATTCCTTGGGTCCCCAATCAAGAAACAGCATTAGAAGCAAGGAAACTGGATGAAAGCCTAGCTTGTGGAAAGTGCCAAATAGCTCAGGTAGCCACTTAATGAGATCTAACAGTTTGTGTCTTCTCTGTCTTTCAGCTGCTGTTTTTCTATCATAATACTACTGTCAATTATACTTTAAACTATTAATAGGGAGCACTGGGAGTTAGGGCTCACTTTTAAAAAAGAGCAGTCAGGACTGTTTTAATGGAATTTTTTTCCCCAGAAAGGTTAATTTTATTTTGAGCTTAAAAAGGATAAAGATAGTCAAATGAAGAATAGCTATTTTTAAAACTATTGAATGTTATGAACAAGGTTGAATTATAAATTCATATAAGGAAGACAAGGGGTTTCCCCCTCACCCTTTGGTACTGAAGCTGTAGTTTTCTAGGGCATTCTAGGCAACGCCCTTCCTATTGCATTCTTATTTTACAAAATGGCAATTTCTCAGATTAACTTTTGTATGCAGAAGTTTCAAATAACTATTTAGTACTAGTCTCATTAGTTACCAGATACTTTATATTTATGTAGTTGTTGTGAATTTAAGAATTTCAAAGCAACACATATGATAAGGGAGAAGAGAAGAGATACCAATCCCTTAAGTATAGTATCTCAACAATCATGGGCTTCAACAATATAAAAAGTCTAATTGAACGGCTAGTATTAGGGATACATCAAAATGGCAAAATCAACACCACCCCAACCCCTGCCAAAATGGCAAAATTGCAGGGGCTGAAGGAAGATACATTGATGCACTGCTGTTAGAGCTATGAATTGGTACAATTATTCTGGAAAGCAACTTGGAACTATGCCCCCAAATTTACTAAAGCACTGCCACTTTGGTAGTGGCAAAAAAAAAAAAAAAAGTTGACCCAGCACTATTACTACTTGGCCTAAACCCCAAAGAGATTAAAGAAAAAGGTAAAGGTCCTCTATGTATAAAAACCTTTAAAGCAGCTCTTTTTGTAGTGGCAAAGAATTGGAAACAAATAGGGTACCCATCAACTGGCGAATGAACAAATCATGGCATAAGTATGTAATGGAATGTTACTGTGTGATAAAAAATGATGAAATATGGTTTCAGAGAAGTCAGGAAAGGTTTGTAGAACCTGATACAGAGTAAAGTGAGCAGAACCAGGAGAACAATTTACATAATAACAAGGTAAAAATAAACAATTTTGAAAGTCTTAAAGAACTCTGATAGACACAATGATAAACCATGATTCCAGACAACTGATAAAGAATGCTACTAGCCTCCTGACAGAGAGGTGATGGATAAAATATGTATAATAAGACACATTTTTTGATACTACCAATATAGGAGTTTATTCTGCTTGACTATGTGTATTTGTTTCAATGGTTTTTTTTTTTTTCCTTCATTGGGGCAGAGGAAGTAAGAGGGAGAAAAATAAACACTTGATAATTAAAAAATTTTAATTTAAAAATTTAAAAAGCCAGTTAGGAATAGTGAACACAGACCTAGGACCTCCAGTTTTTGCCACTGTACTCAATGATGTTTCTTCCACATGGTTTTTACCTATGGCACTTCATAGCTTAAAAAAAGTGGTATATTTTGTTCCTTGAGCCCTTAAACATTCCTTTTCCTCTCAAGTTTCAAACCACATAAAAGGTGTGGATTTAGTTATCCTGAAATAAAGACTAAATAACTAGGATATGGATAATGAGTCATAATATAAAACTATGCAAACATGTGGATTTCTTTTTTATTATTATTACAAATTTAATGCTTAGATTCAATGCCAATACCAATAACAATGTTTCAGTAATTGTTTCTCAATTGCTAATTGAGAAAATTGAGAAGAACTTCCTTTTATTGTCAATTTAAAAACTCTCTAAGGGGACCTCATAGTTCATTGAATAGTCAGTCACTATGGACCATCTTAATGGTCTCCCAAATATTACTAAGTCACTTTTATAAGTTTCTGGTATAGTGGTTGTAGCAAAGCTGAGTAAAATATATTCACCCAATAAACTCAGAGAAATAATAAAAATCAAGAGCACAGAGAAGAAAATTGTATTTCTTAATTTTGTGTGTGAGGAATGAATTCTAGATGTTCACATTGGCTGCTTTAATACTCACATCTGGGCCGGCTGACTGGCTGAGGGAGTTGGGGGTACAGATTTTTTTAAAGTCTCTCCTCCATCATGGGTCACTCTCCCAAGTTTGAAATCTGACTCAGGTGATGGTGAATGAGAAAAGTGGCAAAGACTCTACTGGGAGAAAAGTTATTATGGGGAAGGATTCAATCCAAAAGGTGGCAAGGTGGGCATTAGTCACTTTTTTTCTATATTCCCTCAGGATGCCCACTTCCAGGCTATCATCATCATTCACTCCAACAAGGCTGGGAGTGGGTGGGAGGGGCAGCCAGTGCAAGGACATAGAGGAAGAAGATGGAATGTTGAGTTTGGAGAACAGTTAAGCAATCTAGATTGAGTGGAACATAAAGTACATGAAGGGGAGCAGTGAGAAAGAAATCTGGAAAGGAAGGTGGGAGCCAGATGGTGGAGGTCTTTAAATGTTAGGCTGGGGAATTTGCATGTTATCCTACAGGCCCTAGAAAGACACTGAAAATTCTTGAGCAGGGGAATGACATAATCAGAATTGTGCCTTGGGAAGATGGCTATGTGGAAGATGGACTAGAGAGGAGAACCTGGAAGCAGTAAGATTAATTAAGAGAATACTGTAACATACCAGGCACAAAATAATAAGGGCTCAAATATGGGTACTGTTTTGTGAGCAGAGAGAAGGGGGATAGGTGTGAGATACTGTGGACATAGATTTGACAAATGAGGACCTATTGGTGGGACTGAGAGTAGGGGCAGAAAGTGAAGATAAAGTCTGCGATTATGAATCTGAATGATTGAAAGGATAATGGTCCTTTAAACATAAATAAGGAAGTTGGAAGCAGGTTATGATTGGGGGTAGGATAACAAGTTCTCTTTGGAGCATGTTGAGTGTAAATTGCTGATGAGATATCTATATGGAGAAATCAGGCAGGGAGATGTTGATGCAGAATTGTAGTTCAAGAGAGATTACGGATGCATATGTAAATTTGGTGGTCATAGGAATAGAATTAATATTCAAATAGGAATACCAAAACGAGGAAACATGTAGAAAGAAAAGGGTTCACAGCAGAGCCTTGGGGGAAACCTATGTCGCCAGACATGTATGAACAAAGAGTGCGCAATGTCAAGGAAGTCAAGGAAGGGGTGCATCTAGGAGGAAGAGTAGGAAGTGTGTTTAGAGCTGCAGGAATGTTAAGGAAGATGGGGATTGCAAAAAAGACATTGGATTTAGCAGTTAAATGTTCATTGGGAACCTTGGAGAGAGTAGTTTCAATCAAATGGTACAATAAAAAGCCAGGCTGCACAGGAGGAAAAGTGAGTGGAAAGTAAGAAAATGGTATAAATTCATGTAGACCATATCACTCCCCTACTTGAGTCTAAAGTGTCTCTGGATTACCTCTTAGATAAAACAGATCTCCTCAAGCTAGTATTTAAAGTCTTTCACAATTTGATTCCTGCCTACACTTTGAGACATTTGACATTATTCCCTTTTAGGCATTCCATGTTCCAGCTAAAATGAACAATTAGCTATTTAACTAAATGTAACATACCATTTTCCTTCCCTGTGCATTTGCACAGGCTGTCCCTCTTTCTCAAAATGCATACTCTCCTCAGCCTATCCTACCTCATAGAGTCCCTTGCTTCCTTCAAGGCTAAGCTCAAGGGCTATATATGAAGACTTTTACAATCCCTCCTAGGTGCTAATCTACACATGTTTAGGTAGATCATTCCTTCTGGGCATTGACTGTCACATGCAGAAGAGATACAGGAAAATAGTTTGAGGGGATGGAAGAGTAAAGTGAAGTTTTTGTAAAGATATGGGAGAATTGGGCATGTTTGTGGGCAGCAGGGAAGGGGCCAGTGGATTAAGAACATGGATGGTGAGAAAGGGAATAATTGCGAACAAGTTTTTGGAGGAGAGAGGAGGGTCCTATCCCCTTACAGGTATCAGCAGAGGAACTGGAGTTAGCAGGAGGGGCACCTCTGGCTCAGTTTTTGGACTAGTTTTTGTATCCTGCATTCAGGATCAGGTGAAAACACTCACCCAGTCTACCGTAATTTTCAGATAACACTGCCCATGAAATCTAGGGATTAATTAGTGCCAGTTACAAGGAAGGAGAGAACAAAAGAGGCCAATAAGATCAGTCTGTTGTGCCATCCCTGAACTTGGCTTCTATTTCATTACTTTTCTATGCCAAAACTCCATTGATTCTTGTAGTCTGCCCTATAATTGAGGACTTATTCATGTTAATGTACTTAAAAATGCATCTGGAGAGTCATTAAGGTTAAAGGCTGAGCTTCTTTGCCTCCTCATTGCTGTTACTCTTCAAAGGAATAGAAGAACATTATGGATCGGCATTTGTCTGAAGAAAGAGCAGCTAGAGGGGAAAAAAAACCTTTACTCAGTTGGAGCTCATAAACAGTTCACCCTCTGAAAGTCTGACACAATTTGGGGGCATGCAAAAGGTATCTAATAAAACTCCGCTTAATTTTTCTTGTCTCCCTATCATCAGTATGCTTCAATATTCACTAGACAAGATGTGTAGCAGCATAATTATGTAGAGGCCAAAAGCAAAAATGATTTGTCCAGCTGTTTTAGTCAAGGCAAAGTTCATACAGAAAAACCTGGAAAATAGATGGATAAAGGAAAAGACACAAAGTGGAGTGGGAACATGGAAGGTATGGGGGCAGAAGTATGATACATCTCCAGAAGAGAGATGGCAATGTGACAATACAGGATGTAGGAAAATATTGACGACCTGGGAAAATATTGAGATGTACAGTATGGACAGAGGGAAAATGTGCTGGTGGGGATGGAGTGGGGGGGGGCAGGTTCTTGGTAAAAGGAGGTGGGTGCATTATGAAATCTTGAGTTAAAAATAACCTCAAAGAATCTTAGTTCAACTTGCATCTGAACAAAAATATCTTCTACAATATATCCAAAGAACTGCCAATTGGCCTTTTTTTTTGTTTTAAAGATTTCCAGAGAAGGAACTCATTATCTTCAGCTCCATTCCACTTTTCAATAGCTTTGTTGGGAAGTTTTTCCTTATATCACAAATCTGCCTCTTTGTAATTTCCATCTACTGTACCTGGATGTACCCATGGAAGCAAAGCAGAGTAAATTTAACCCCTTTTCCCTTTAGAATATTTGAAGATAGCTATCAGGTTTCCTCTAAATCTCTTCTCCAAGCTACACCTACTTAGCATCTGTTAAGTTCATGTGCAATGATCTTGAAGTCCAGAACCATCCCAGTTGTCCTCCTTTGGAGGCTCTTAAGTGTATTAATGGATGCTCCTAAAATGTAACACTCAGAACTGAACACAAAACTCCAGAATGGACCTGTCTACAGTAAGGGCAGAAGAATTTGGCAAATTTTCACTTTTGCAAGTCCTCATATGCAAGGTTAGATGTTGTTTTTAATTGAGAAAAACCTAGCTAACTAAATGGAATCCTTCCACTCTGTCAAAACAATGTCTGGGAACTCAGGATGGGCATCAAGTCATTTACCTTGAAGTCTTAGAGAAAAACTAGATTTTTATATAGGAAAACATCTGGAAAATTGCTAAGGCTCATCACACACTACATCTGGCTAAACACATGGGAGAAAGAGTTTTTTTCCCCCTTACAGGAAAATATCTTGGCTATTTACCTACTAGCAAGAGGCTTAAGATTTTCCACAACAATTCCATTTCATGCACCTGTGGGTACCATGCAATAAAGTAGAAAGAAGACTCTGGTTCAGTTAAGTAACCAGTGGCCACAGATGGGATCTGAATGCCAGGCATCTGCAGCTCTCTGTGTGTGCAGTGATAAGCTTGAATGCAGCTGCACAGAAAGAAATTCTCATTTAGTTATTATAAAAAATCATTTCCCCAATTACACCAGTTTGTACATGTCTACTACAGCTGAGGAGATGAATGTCTAAGCCTGGTGCATTTCAACAAGTGTCCTGCTAACTTTTAACTAGAAATCACAAACCCTACCCTTCTGGATTGTGGAGAATAAAGTCTCAACATCTGAAAAATAATCCTTTTGTGAAATGAAGCAGTTGTTCCAGAATTCTATGCCATATAATCCTATTTTGAAAAATGCTTTCTGATAACACAGGTATACAGGTAACTATAACAGCATTACCTCAACCTCAGTCAGAATCTCAAGCTCACTTCTAAAAATCACCTTAAGCTTCCAGACCCCAAATGACTGGGTTAGGGCCAAATCCTTAGGAGCCCTTGAAGTCCCTAATCCAACTCTGTGGCACTTGACAAAAGGTTGGGCAGGGAAAGGGGGAAGGAGAAAAGGCAGATCAAGATCTCTTCTCCTCAGGGACAGAAAGCCTTTTCTGAGTATTTCAGCCTTCCAAGACATTACATTTCTCTCAATTCCTACAACTCTTACAATCAATTGTACACAATTCATCACTAATTACATACCAGTGAGTAATAATGTTATTTAATTATTTCATGTGTGTTAACTTTCCATTTCCCATTAGACTGTAAGCTCTTTGATGCCCGGGACATCTCTTATACTGCTGAATTTCTCAGAAGCCTATGGCAGAGGTAAGTAGCTAGTGAACCTCAATAAATGATTTATTGTTTATTGAATAGGTGTCATGTGAATGCATGGGCTGTTGTTTGTCAATGGCATTGCCTTTTCACACTCTGAAAGCAGGGTACTCTATTCTTTGCATGCTTTCCTTATATAGCTCAGGGGTTAATTTAATCCCTAAGACAGAGAAGTAATCCTATGATTTGGGATCACCTATGGAAAAATATACCGTTTTGCTGATGAATTAAAATGGACAAGTCAGCTCATCAGCAATCTATAGGATTAGTGGAATTACTCTTGTAAAAGCTACCAAGTCTTAAACTTGTTTTCTACTCTTAGGTTGTAGATAATAGATTGCCATGGAAGGTTTATCCACCTTTAGATGGTGAAGCTTTGGCATAGCTTGAATTTTTGATACTCACCTACCTCCCCTGTCAGTGGTGAAGCTACCACCACTGCAAGAAGTGTCCAACATAACACTGATGAGACCTAACATCAAACTACAAATCAAGCCTCATTTAAACAGATCCATAGAGGGATTGGATCAGTCAAGAAAAGAGCCATGAAGACTCCAATCACAAGAGCACTCTACCTAATCAGAGATGATGAAGGTGGCCATTGTCTGTAAGGATGGTATGACAACGGAATCATGGGACAACAGGAAACAGTTAAGTTCCTTTGCACATAAGAACTGCTTTATTGCCAAGGGCACTTACACGCTGAGTTCTGACAGGAGGACAGGGTTCCTGACTGTCCCGAAATGCCACTTCTCATCATTCTCCACTCTTAGTCCTCCCTCTACTACTGTACTATGACCATAGAAAATAAGATGACAGCTTGATTTTCTGCACAGGAACAGCTCTTTCACTTTTCCTTGGAGATGTCACCACTATCCTCAAAGCTTGTAACTTTGGAGTAATCTTGGACTCCTCATTCTACACATCCATTTGGTTGCCAAATGCTGTCATTTTTTTTTTTACTACAATCTCTTTCATACTGCATGTCATCTCTATTTATACTGCAACCACCTTAGTTCAGATTGTATTCTTTTTTCATCTAGACCAGTGGTGTCTAAATGAAACAGAAAACAGTTCCCTGAGGACTACATATTGACTTAGAAAACCACAAATTAATATTATCTCTGTTGTATTGTATTATTATTTATTCTATTAAACCTTTCCTAATGACATTTCAATCTGGTTTGGGGCTCAGGAATTTTGTTGGCTACATGCTGTGGGCAGCAAGTCTGACACCTCTAATCTAGATTCTTTTAAGAACCCCATAACGAAGTCTTTCTGTATTATCAATTCTCCCCTTTTCAGTTCATCTCTAAACTAATGTCCCCAATTCTCTTCTTAACATACTGCTAGGATTAATCCAACCATTCTGGTTACATTGCTTAAAAATCTTTCCATGTTAGAAGTGGGGGAAGGGTGCTCAGATTTCTTGTAGATCTAAATAGATTCTGAGTTTTTCATTCCCTTGTACTTCACAACAGACTAATGGTCTCATCATTGTGGATAACTATATACCACAACCCACCCATGCCTTCTCATCCTGGGTGAGTCTTGTTCATGCTTTCCCACAGATCCTCAACAGATGATCCACCCAATGTAAATAGAGACCTTTTTCAAGGTCTTTTTTTATTTTATATTTCCTGGGCATCAGAAGAGCACTTTGACCATAATCTACCTGTTATCCCCTAATCTTATTACATGACTGACCCATCTCCTTTTCTGATCAAACTTTTACTTACTGATATACCTTATGTCCCTTCTTGACCACAGGGCAGTAGAAAAATGAACCAGCCCGCTAAGACCTCTTTGTTTTATGCCTTGCTTGACAATAAGCAGGAGGTCATTGCACAGTAATCCCTGTAATTGTAATCATTAAGTAATCTTATATGATTTTAATACATGGATAAGACTCCTTTCTGGAGAAGAGCCTGTAAGATTTTATTTTTCTCTATGTTTTACCCTCATTTCCATAATTAAATATTTAAGTAGCCTCTCTTCTCTGCAATTTTTTTCAACGTATGTAGGTTTCACTTGTAGTAGAATATGAATACCCAGGTACAGATCCTTGGTATTTCTAAGCTGAAAAAGTTCTCAAGTAGGATGATATCAAACTGAGTTTAGGTTGTAAACCAAAAATGCTCAGTTTAAAATGTTGCCATAGATTTTATTTTTTCAACTTCTACTTGGGGCCCATTGGTCTCTGTCCCAGTCCTCCCTTTCTGAGCTGGCACTTAAGAGCACTATTGGCCCCAGACATGCACTGAGATTGCCTGGCAGATGGTTAATATTGGTATTCTAACATTACTGATGAGCTAGTTCACTTAAAACACAGTGAATTATTTCACAGTCTATTGAAAATGTTATAACCATAAATGGCATGATTTAGAAATGCTTATAATGCCTATAGTGAAAGGTTTAACAGCTCTACAATCAACATTTTGGAGGACATTTTTGACTGCCTAATAGGTCCTTCTATGATCAGTATAAATTCTTCACTATTTATGCCAGCAGGGGGGAAAAAAATCACATGCATAAATGGCAGGTACATAGAGAAATATTTTACAGACTTTCTCATAGCTGTCAGATCACATTTCAAACATCAATTCCTTAGCTCACCAACAGTTACAAGGGAAGCAGTTCAAATGTTGTCCTTCCTTCAGAGCTTCTACTCTAAATGCTCATCCCTTAGGTCTGTCCAGTCAAAGCCATGGTCATCTAAACTAAAGTGGTCACTTAAACTCTTCCAACCTCAGTTTCCTTCTCTGTAAAAGGAGAGGGTGGAATTAGTTGATCTCTAAGGTCCCTTTTCATATAAACATCCTGTAATTTCATGAAACGCTGTGCTAGTATCAATCTTAAATGACTCCTCATTTCTCATTTCACTCCTGCCACCTACTATACTCTTATTACTGTCAAACCTAAATACAATTTTCACCATATGCATACAATTTCTTCAACTGTGGGGATGATGATAGAAATCTATTTGCTGTAACCTGCTCCCCGCCCCCCACACACATACCCCTCCATTCCAGCAATACTGAGGGCAACAAATAAAAGGCTGAAGAAAGGAAAGCAAAACTTTCTCCCTCTTAAAATCTATATCCATTTAGAAGTGTCTATAGATTAGTACTTTACTTCTGTTATAAGATATGCCAAATTCAATGTATCCTTCAAAGTATTTCATGGTCTTCTGAAATTAAATATTCATACTCTCCTGCCTGGGGCATGAATACGATGGAGTCCAACAGACCTGTAGTAAATGGATGGTTATGATAGTATCCTTGTTACAAGACAAACAGGAACACAAGAATCCAGAGGATATGTGGTATTTTATGTCACAATCTTTTGTGGAACAGATATGACATTCCATAGCTCATGATCCAGTCTCCTTTACATACTTGAAACTCTGTTGAGTTTACCCACCAGATTTGGATGCTATGAAGGGAAAATCAGTTTAAAAACGTAAACTGTAGGGACAGTAGGTGATGCCGTAGATAGAGCACCGGCCCTGAAGTCTGGAGAACCTGAGTTCAAATCTAGCCTCAGACACATAACACTCACTAGCTGAGTTCAAATCAGGCCTCAGACACATAACACTCACTGTGCCTCGCCAAAAAAAAAAAAAAAATGTAAACTGTAAAGGTAAATTTCAGCTCCTGGACTGGTTAAAAAATGGTTCCTGAAAGGCTAAAAATGGATGGCCCCACTTGTTTAAATATGTCTCTCCCATTGCTCCCTGAATTTCACTCTCCACTTCCTGGAATTCTAAGACAGTTCAGCAAGTACTACCCAATTCTCTCTGTTTACTCACTTAACAAGGGTCAAAAATGGAAAAAGGATGACTATAGAATCAATTGAGATTCAAGGTCTGATTCCAATGACAAGAGGTACCCTCAAAATCCTAGCTCATATTTAGATTCCTTTAGGAATGAACAATACTACTGTAGCATATACAGCCCAATATACAAACCACAAGGTTAGAAAGGAAAATCACTAAGGAAGCCATTATACCACTGTTGAATACAGATAAAGAAGCAGATACTGAAGTAGATAAAACATTTGAAAGAAATTGGGAAAACTTTAATATAGAAGAATGGCTCTGATTTGAAGAAAATATCCCTGGTAATTTTAGAAAAAAATGAAATACTCTTAATGTCCTTTCTTCACCCTTCCCAGCAGCTAAAATTTTCAGTGTGTGGTATAATCAGAGTATATTGCAATGGTGAGAGAAATAGTCCCTCTACATTTGGTTCCTAAACTACTAGGACATATTTCTCTATAAAAGACCATATTATCCTTTTTAATTTTCATATTAGCCAGTAAGGATTATCTTGCCTTTAATTTTGACAAAATGACACTGATATAAATGGGGAAAATAATAAGGAAATTCAATAATGAGACCAGATCAGTTTAATTAACAATGGGAGATGTATCATGCTGTTATGCCAAATGAAGAAGGATGAATATGCCTAGGGCCCTGGATCACTGTCATTCTATATTGAGTACCCTGTAATGCTTTGAAACACTACTTTTCAGCTTGATTTGGTAATTCACTGAACAAGTTTGGAGATGGGGCAAGGGAAAAAGAATGAACCCAAAGTAGATAAACCTGGTGTGTGTGTGTGTGTGTGTGTGTGTGTGTGTGTGTGTGTGTGTGCGCGCGCGTGTGTGTGTGTGTAGTTAACTTTATAACCTAACTTCAAACCAACTTCAAGCCTTTTTTATGGGGCTTTAGGCAACTTTCTAAAACTATGAGCTACAAAGAAGTGCCCAACTTGCAATGGTAGATCCAGGAGTTCTCTATACCCATGAGGTTCAGTCTTTATTCCTTGCTTTTCATCCCTTCAGACAAAGCAGCACAGCCTCTATAATTCCTAGAAAAATGTGATTCCAGAGCATAGACTATCCTTTGCCAGTTGGTTTGGTTGTAGGGACTGTTGGCCACAGATTCCCTGCAGAGTCCTTGAGGATTCCATTATCCCCCCATCTCACCCCTGAATCCACAAGCACAGGGTCTATTGTTTGTGTACCTGCTACGGGAAATAGCAGTTTGTGAATGCAGAGGGCGATGGTGTTTGTTAGAGAAATAGGGGCTACTTGTTATCTTCAGGCTTATTGCCAAAGGAGTAACCTCCAAATCAACAGTTCAAGGCAATCAGAAAAGAATGATATCTGCATTATTGCACCCATTGTAAGAGTTCACAAACTACATGATTATAGGATTGTAGACTTGGAGCTGTAAGGGACCTCAAAGTTCACTCAATCCAACTCCTTCAGTTGACAGAGTTCAGAAAAGTTAACTGGCTTAAGTATCCAAGAATACCCAGGGAAAGACAACTGCAGAACAAGAGAGAGCAGCATGACCTGAGTGGAAAGACATGACACCGGGGAGCAGAAGTGCTCTGGCACTTCCTAGCTATGTCACGTTGGGCAAGTTCTATAACTGCTCTTGATCTCAGTTTCCTGTTCTGTAAAACCTAGGGGGGGAGGGTACAAGTATAGATGATCTCCAAGGTCTTCATATGATTCCAGGTGAATCAGACGTCATTTTGGGAAGGCTAAATGAACAATTCTAGCATATAATTTGGTAATTACAAGGTTTGGCTACATAAATTCCTCAGAAATACAAGATGGACAGTGGGTCCTCCAGGCTGCCTGAATATACAGGGACTGGGATTTTTTAAAAATAAGAATATCATTTGAATTGAAAATCATTTGAAATCTAAACTGCAGTCAAAGAAAAACACAATGAGGAGAGGATTTGTTCTCCCCCTTGCCAGAAGTAGTTTGTCTCTTATTGAATTGTCATAATAGTTCACATTTATATTTCACTTTAAGATTGAAAGTGTTTATACTCACTCTCATTTCATTCTTACTACAAAAGTGGTCTCCATTTTACAGAAGAGGAAACTGAGGCTCAGAGTTGTGGATTGCTCAGGGTCACCTATTTAGAAAGTATCTAAAATAGAAATATAACCTATGTCTTCCTAACTCTGAACTCAACACTATCCACTATGTCACAGGGTCTCCTCTGATTATACCTCGACTCTCTTATGTACTTATCACACTCCCATTTCCTAGAATATTTATTTTTCTGAATGCCTTAGTTTTCCTACTTGACCTTAAGCACCATGAAGGCAAGTACTCTGTTTTATTGCGCTTTCTACCTTTCTGAGCATAGTGCTTTGCACATAGTTATATTAGGCATCCAATAAAAATTTGATGGATAAACGGCCACACAAGTAACAGATGGCCAAGAAAAAAAAGGCAAATCATAAAACTGCCTAGTTCAAACTTAATAAATGATATGAAGGAGCAGTGTTGAATGCAGAGGAATGAACAACTCTACTCTCATGTAGGAAATACTAATTTCTGTATAATATTCAAATATGATTTAAAGAGAATATTGGACATGCCCAGGAGGAAAGAAAAATGGGTTACAATCTGTCTCAATGCAAGTCTGGCTCATATATGGGGAAATTTTCAACCAAGCTGTGACATAAGCCAGGACCCCTTGAATTAGCAGTTTAACATCACAATGAAAAATGAGAGAAAGCAAGATGTCAGGCACTGTAATTTTTCTCCACTAGTTTGATATCACAAACTTTTACAATTTAAGTAAATAATTAGCAATGACACCTTTGAAAATGACCAGTATTTAATGGTCAATAGAGCACAAATGGAAAAGGTCTGTCCATGGTAATTACCCAGGGTTAACTGTGCCAATCAGGTATACAAATTAACACTGACATAGTAATAATAATGCCATTTTACATGTTTATAGTAACAGCGCACCATTACCTTCATTATCTCAGCTTTGGTCATCACAACAATTTGTCTTGTGCCTCATTAATAAATTTATCATAGATTAGTATATATTACAATTATCCACATTTTTATTTTTCCTAACTATAATACAATTGTATGAAGGCAGTAGCTATTTATTATTTAATCTGTTTCCTCCAGTACCTAATACAATGTTGTAAAAACAGTAAATACTTTCTAAATGCTTTTTGAATGAATTAATAAATGAAATCCAAGTGTCCCAGGAACAATATTCCCAGTGTTGAAATATCAGTGACTTTGGAAAACCACAGCAATTCCATATTAGTGTCTTTGCCCTATAAGCTTCAAGCCTTAATGCTTATATTTTCTAATGTAGCTCTCTGAGCATATTACCTAAATTGTCTCACCCAAAGGGGCATTTTATTCATCAATTCTTCTTATTTTCTAATGAGAGAATTTGCCTATTCCATTATTTGTTCAGATATCTGTACTTATTTGATGATCTGTCTCTAGCTGGCTGTTAAATTGTGAAATATTCATAATTTCTTAATTATACCAAAGATTTTTTCTGAGTTTATTTTTGGTTATTGATCTGTTTATTCAATAAAGTGCTGCATACATGAATTATTTTAGTGAAAAATCATTGAGAATCACAAGTTTTAGAGCTGGAAGGAACTTTAGGTAACTTCCAGTCACATTCTCATTTTACAAATGATGAAACTTGGAGGCTTGGTAAGATGAGAAATGACTTGTCCAAGGTCATATAGCTAGAAAATGGCAGAGCCAGCGAAGTGCCCAAATGACCAATTCCCAGTTTATATGATGTTTTTCAGGCTTTTGTTCATGGTTCTCCATGTCATTTTAGTCACCTTCTAATGGAAACTTTCATTTCTGTTGCTTTTAAACAGAGAAATAAATAGTAATCTAATACAAAATTATTACCTTTTTTACAACCTGAGAACAATTCCACAGCTGTATCTACAAACTCAGATTTTTGTTTAGGTTTCCAAAGATTAGGGCAGGGGTAGGGCTGAGGGAAGAAGGGATGATATTATTCATACTGAAGGTTAGATTCCAAGTGGCCTCCATATCCTTTCCCTCCTTGGGTATTTAACACCCCAGCGTTCAGGTAACAAGCAGTTTTCAGACTCTGTGAGCCTCTTTCACACAATGAAAATCTTCTAATGCATATGCTCATCTAAAAATATTCTTCTCTGAGCAGCAGTATCCCAATGACAACACAGCCCCTTAATTTAGACAAAGATACTTCTCTCACACCTGTACGGCACCTAGAAATATGTAATTCTGCTGCCTAAAAATAAACAGGTACTGTATCACTTCCATCAAGTTCTTTCTAAACCATTAATTATCTACCACTTGCCAAACAGACAAGGACCTAGTCAGTTGCCAGTGTTGGAAAAGGCACTGTCGATGGGACAAAACGCAAAGGTCACAGAGACCAGATAAGGTTCAGAGAGGAGTTCTTTTTCACAGAATGGAACAGGTTTGGTCTGAGCCACAGCAGGTACACCTACTTCTACTGAATCCAAAATGAATAGGTTGAATACAAACTACTACATGTACAGAAAATCAAACACAAAAAGAATGGCTGACACAAAATCCTTCTTCTCCCATAGTGTAGGATTGTACTGATGTCATATAAAATCACGAACATGGTGGACTAGTGAAGTCATATCAATCCATTTTTCTTAAAGAAATGCTACTCAGACCAAGAAAATGATTTACTGCTTTGTCTCTAAGTCATTAAAATACAGGGAAGATACATCCATTATTTACCATCTTGGATACCAGTGTTATTGACTGCCTGTCTATCATCTGTAGCACTGCAGAGAAGACCATACTACCAGAAAAGGAAAATAGTTAAATTCAATTATTTATTAAATCAATGCATTTGAGTCATTGGCAGTAATCCCTAAAGCAACAGTGAAAGCATGATTTACAGTTCTCCAGATCCGTTAAGACACAAATGACATTACTAAGGGAAATGCCCCTGAAACTGAACATTTTTTATTGGTTGCATTCCATTTTCTATTTGAAAAATGTCTGCCATTGCCTGGTTTGTGTTTTCCACTGGGATTTCCTATTCTAGGAAAAGGAAAAAACAGAGGTCTAGAAAATAAATAAATAACTTAAAGGGGAAAATGGAGATTAAGCAAAAACACCATATTTGCTTGGCTAACTCAGCTCTTCTGGTCTCCCCTCCCTCTTCCCCCCAAGTATGCACCTATTTAAAATAAACTGTATATCCATTACAAAGCATACAATGTGGCTGCTTATTTTCAGATGTAAGAGATCAAATCCAAAGGATATCTCTAAGTATCTTAGTAAAGACTTTGCCACTTGCCTATTGTTAACATTGCTTTTCAAAAGTTGTGTAGCTAATTTTTTGTTCAATACTTGTGGGCAGAAAACTGAAAGGATCACTACGTAATTTATGAATCAAGAACTCTTCCTAAAGCAGATTTACAAGTGGAAACTTTTCAGGTCTCAATTTTACTGCTGAATCACACTTGATGTTCTTCTGTCTGTGTTCCAATGAAGGTAAGCACAATTGATAGATGAAGGCCAATACCAACCACTGATTTATCCATCATTTTTGTAAGGTGTCTTTTTTCTTGTTGTTTTTGGACTTTCATTCAAGACGCATTGCCACTCTTTTACTTGCTGCTACTATACCCCCTTTGTTGGTTGTACCCTTTCTCTATGTCTTAGATCTTAGGAAAAATAAAAAGAGGAAATAGTCTAAGGAAAAAAATCTGACAGGAAATGTGACCTCTAACATCCTTTCCTAGTTCAAAGATGTTATGTCACTATATTCTAGACTTGCCACATCATGCTTCTCTTTTCTATAGTACGCCTATATGTATCGAGATTAATCTAAGAACAGACATGACTCAGATCTATCCAAACCTGGGGGGTATGTAGAAATATTTCCAGACCTTTCCCCAGTATAGAAATGGCATGAGAGGGTTCAGTCACAGTTAGGGAACAGCATAGTGTAGTGGGAAGAACACTGGGTTTAGAAAGTGAGGAGACCAGAGTTCAAGTCCTCATTCTGATTCTTACTAGTGTGAGCTTGGGCCAGCCACTCTTAGCCACAGTTTTCTTATCTGTCGGATGGGAATATTAATACCCACACTCAATACTTCACTGGGTTGTTTCAAGTAAAGCACTATAAATTATTATGTAAATATAAACAATTATGCTGTAGGGGCAGCTAGGAGGCACAGTGAATAGAGTACCACCCCTGAAGTCAAGAGGACCTGAGTTCAAATCTGTCCTCAGACCAAACACTTGATACTTACTAGCTGTGTGACCCTGGGCAAGTCACTTAACCCCAATTGCCTAAAAAACAAATTAAAAAAACCCCCCAACAATTATGCTGTATAAGCAGATAGAACAGATCCTCTCTTCAGTGCCATTAACAGTCTTCATTTGCTATGTGTAATGCACAGGCAAATAATTCTAAGGTGATTGAAAAGGAAGAAAGAGAGCACTTCTACTATACAAGGGAAGTAGTCAAGAAAATGTGGATAAAGCAGATTCAGAGAGGCCAAATGAAAGAAGTAACACTGGTTTTATTGGTTATTCTTACACATAAACATCTTGGTTGATGTCTCCACCTCCTAGATGCACTGAAATTTACAAGAATTTATTTGGCATGTGCAGTATATGGCACAGGTGACCAACAAAGTTGAGTAACTGTCAGCAATTCTTTCTTTGGTCTGCCAATATTCTTAATAAATCAGAAATGAAATCCTGATTCAAGCCCAGTTGATATCACACCACTGGCCCTCTATCTCAGAAGTCTTCTATCAAAGGCATGCTATGGGCAATTTTTTTTTTTAAATTCTTGTCTTGCAGAAGCTCTCCAGTGTAAGAAGTTAATGTTACAAATGTTCCCATTTGTCATCCTTTCTCCCCATCCCTTAATGTCTTACTGAGCACCCAAAGAAACTCACTACCTTGAGTTTCCATTATGAAAAATGCATAAAGTCAGAATAAACTCACTACCTTGAGTTTCTATTATGTGAAATACATAAAGTCTGAAAGAGACACATAGTTCAGCTCTCAGACCCTTCTTTTCATTGTGACATTAAGTCAATGAGTTCATTGAATCAAAAGCTAAAACAAGTATGTCTAAAGTTCATTGCTAATAATCTTTTTTTACAATATAACATAAAAGTACAGTCACTCATATCAAAGGGCTATCTAGATCTTTAGAGTATAGTAAATGGCATGGATAGGGATATAGAAGATTTAGGGACTAATAAGAAAAAAAAAGTAATTGAACATCTCTCCCTCCTCCCAGCTTATTTTTAAATTGCATTTGTTTTAGGTCAGAAGACTTCCCATGATAACAAAAGCAAGATTTTCTCCCTGAGAAACATGTTTCTCTCCACTATATCCAACCCCTTTGTCTCACTAAGGCATGGGAAATCACACAGATGGGGTGAAAGCCCTCATGGTGATGTTGACTAGGTAGTTTTTCCCTTATCTGTTTTGGGGGGAGCTCATCCAGTTACTAAGGGCAGCCAGTCTCACTGTTACTAACTTAAAGGCTCAGGAAAAAAGTATTTTTTTCTGGGCTTAACAAAGAATACCCTGAAAATTTACAGAAATCTTCATTTCACAGTAGGAGGAGATCTGAGTATGTAACACCTAACAGAAAGCAACTGCAGGAACTTCTCTGTTTTCTATCTTCAACATGGCATGGCATGTTCAGGTTAATCAAATATTCTGGATGAGAGAGTTATCATATAAACCACATTTGATTGTAACATTCAAAAATCAAAATACAATAAATTAACTCAAAACCCCTAAAACTATCATTTAGCCTTAAAAAAAAAAAAAAAGACTTGCAAACTGTTTGTAGACTTTACACTGAGCCACCACTCTGAGCATCAATTATCAACATACTACGGCAGCGCAGCAGTGCTGGCTGATATGGCACAACCACCAGAGGAAAAGCTGTTGATCTCTCTTAGTCTATCTGCCAATAACAAAATCCCATCAGACAGAAAGAGTCTAAAGTCCACTTAGTGAAAGGGACATTTAGACACAAAACACTGGAATTTCAGTAGATTGTAGGCTAATGGCTTAGTCCACTACTTTGGACTTTTAGTGCTTCCTGGGTTAATGGAGGAGCATACACTTAGTCCCCAAATTTTCTAAGCTTGTCAGAAAGATTTTGGTTTTCCCAGGAAATCGGTGTAGTTGAGAAATTATATGAACAAAAAGTTCCACAGACCTAATGGTCCCTAAAATGATGAATCAAGTGCCAGAAAATATATGCTCTCATTAAAAGCAAAGGAAATCTTACTCAGTGCTGCCCATATACTGCAAAGCTTTATGGGTCTCCAGACCTTATTTATATGACAGATGCATCTGAGCAATAAATGCATAATGTTAGTTATTCTGTGTCCATGTTGAGGAACATGACCCAGTTCCCAGGCCAAGTAGAGAGGATGAGAATTTTCATTTATGTCCCTAGGAAAATGCTCCATCATGGTAGTATTTTGAGATGTAGGTGAAAGTAATTTTGTTGTTGTCTATTTGTTTATTTGTTTGTTTTTAAAGCAGTATGGTATAGTGGAGAGAGCAATGAAGACCTGAGTTCAAAGATGAGTTGGGCCACTAACTACCTCTGTGACCTTGAGTAAATCATTTCACCTAGTTGATAATCAGTTTCATCATCTGTAAAATGAGGGAGTCAGAATAGATGGACTCTAAGGTCCCTTCCAGTCATAAATCTATGATCCTATGACATGTGTACCTTAAAAAGATTTCTATATCCAAGCTGATGGAGCACTTGTTTAAAAGATATTTGCTAAAACAAAATTCTAGCACTATAAAAACTTGCTAGATATTTGACTCGAAGTGGAGCACCTATTAATTCTTACTAGGAGAAAGACTAGATCATTCCACAATATGGAATTTTCTTCAATGCAAAATTGACAATAGGAGAGAGAATGCAATGTTCTTGTTAGTACCACCAATGTCAGCAAGGACTTATTGAGGGCCTATAACTACAGCAACTGATGTTCATCTAAATAATGGTGGCAATAAACGACAAAGAAGCCCTATTAGTTGGATAATCTGAAATTTTCTCATCATAATTCCGTGAAGAAAGGATAGGGTAAAGGTATTATTATCCTCATGTAATAGATGAAGACCTTGAAGCAGCTTAGCTTCAAAGATGTAGAACAATGTAATCAGATTTGACAATGAGGAAGTGATAAATTTCCAAGCAGCAATATCCTCGAGGCAGTTTGGAAATATGGAACTAGTGCCTAGGTAAAAGGTCAGGGCTAGCAATTTAGATCAAAGAGTCAATGACAGCCGTTCTCAGTGACTGTCATGAGGGCAGGAAAGTGGGTTGAGCATGAATAGAAAAAAGAGAAAAAAAGTGAAGTCTTTAGATATAAGCAGACTCCCTTCTAGCATTCATGGATACCTGGTCCCTTACCCCATGCTCTCCCATTCCCAAAGACAGGTCTTCCTTTCCATGATTGGTTGCGCCTTCTCTTACACACATTTTCCCCTGGAACTCTGGTCCGAGATGGGAAGTCAGCATACTGTTTGCTCCCCATTGTCACTTATAAACCCTCCTTTTATCATGTTCATTCAACCTCTCCCACCTTGAGGTCCATTCTGCGAAGATACAACATTCATTCCAGATCCTGTTGGCAGTTACACATCAGAACAAGGTCCCTCAAGAATCAGAAGATGGTGAAATTTAGAGCACAGATAAAAGTGGTTTGCTTTCAAGTAGACAATGAATTTCTTCCTCTGAGACAAGAGTTAAGGATGAGAAAATATGTGTAGTACACAGAGATATGAATGAATCCCTCAATGTGTCCCCAACACTTTGCCTTTGCTCACACTGGAATCCTTTCCCCATCTCCAATATTTAGCTTTTAAAATCTACTCATTTTCCAAGGACCAGCTAAAATGCTGCTTCTTCTCAGAAGCCTTCCCTAATCTTCCACAGCTTGAAGTGATTCTTCCCTATCTGATCTCACTGTGTACTAATTTTACACACTTATGCTACTCTAATTTCTATCATATTTGTGTATGTACATGTCCAATTACCCATGCGAGATTTTAAGGCCCTTGGCTCTAAGAGTAAGGGCCATTTCTTATTTGTATCTCTATCTCCCTAATCCATTATACATAGCAGACAATAAATATTTGCAGATTGAATGATTAGATTAATATAGACATGGGTTTGGACAAAGGAGGTTAAGCCAAATATTCTCAAGCTTTTCAGTGATGTAGTAAACAAGGTAAAAAAGTGAGGGGGTTTTGAGGGAAGGACACAAGGGGCTTAAAGGGAAAGAAGGCTACCTGGAAGACTCACCATGAAGACTGTAAAAGGAAATCAATGGGAGGCAAACAATAGAACTGATGTGTCTGCAGAAGGCCAAATTGAAGCAAGATATTGCAGATTTATAGTAGATGAGTTCTAAATGATATCCCATATTTCTCCACCAATGAGCTACAGCCTGGGAACATGAGCAAATAAGGCAGAGTGTAGGGTTGTCTGGGGATGTCTTTTTTTGTTTGTTTTGCAAGTGATTGTGGAATTTCATTCATTTATTTACTGCTGTGGCTGTAACTACCAGAATAACCCCTATTTTCAGAGATTCCCTTCCAAACTAGAGAAAAATAATTGTTTAAAGTATAGACAGTCAGTCATAAACATTTATTAAGCTTCTACTTTGTGCCCAGGCAACATGATAAGTGCTAGAGATACAAAGAAAGGCAAAAACAGCGTCTGCTGTCAAGGAGCTCGGTCTAATGGGAGAGAAAACATGTAAGCAACTATATACAAACATGATATAAACAAGCTAAACTAGGGATAGTCTCGGGGGAAAGGCACTCACAGAAGGTAGGACTTTAGCTGAGACTTGAAGGAAGACAAGGAAGTCAAAGAAGGCAGAGATGAAGAGGGAGAGCATTCCAGACATAAGGGACAGTTATTGAAAACCTCAGTCAGGAGACGAAGTGTCTTGGGCAAGGAAGAGTAAGCATGCCAAGGTCACCGGATTGCAGAGTTCACAGGGCAGGGGATAAGTACAAGAAGCCTGGAAGGTAGCAAAGGGCTAAGTTAAGAAGGGCTTTAAAAGCCAAAGAAAGGACTTTATGTTTGATCCTGAATATATTATGGAGTGGGGATGGGAGGGTGTGACATGGTCATACCTATGCTTAAGGAAGATTGATTTGACATCTGAGTCATGGAAAAGGGACTAGAGTGGGGAGGAAAATCAATTAAAAGTCTATTGCAACAGTTGAGGAGTGAAGTGATGAAGGACTGCCATCACCACGTAATAGCAATGTGATCTGAGAGAAGGGGGCATATGAAAGAGATGGTACAACGGTAGAAACAAAACTAAAAGTGTAGTATATTACAACCATTTTCTATTTGCATGTTAAAGGCTAATAGCTTTCTTTGAAGTAGAATCTACTTCAATTTTCTTAGCAGATCTGAACTGCTTGCAACTTCTTATCTAGACTATTAAAAATGCAACAGTTTTGTTTCGCCCTTTGTAACTTTTGTGAGAAACTCCTCCCTAAAATAACTCTGGCTTTTTCTAAGTTCACTCCTAAGATATTTATTAGCAGCTGCACTGGGCAGGTTCCTCACTCTAAGATAACATCTGCCTCCCAAGATTACTGAATAAGTGCCATCCTGAGGTTAATGAGAAGCTGCCCATCTAGATAACACTTTGAGTCAAAAGCCACTAAAGGTGCACCAAATACCCAGGCTGAGCTTGAATATAAGAAATCAGTTGTATTCAGGAAGACTTCATGAATTCTGCCATGTCTGAATTTGAATCCAGCTTTCCTACTTACTACCTGTATGACCTTGGAAAAGTCAGTTAACCACTCAGGATTTTGATTTCATTTATAACATTAGAGGGTTGTACTACATGATCTCTAAGGTCCCTTTCCAACTATAAATCACAGGATCTTACCCTGGCCAATCAGAGTTATCCAAACTTTCCAGGTCAAACTTGAAAAATGAGTGTTGCTTTTGTGTACCAACTACAAGTAGTCTTCACATTGGAGAAATGCTGGTATATTCCTCAGAGTCATTGGCCATAGCTATTGCCTTACTGCCCTGACAATTATAACTTCATGAAATTTATATGAAAACTAGGTTTATTACAAATGAATATGCATGTGGAAGTCAAAGAGTTCCCAGTCCATACAGAAGTTTACACATTTATAACAGTAAGACAAAGGGAAGAGGAAGTACCAGAAACCTCTCCTAAGGGGGAGTGGCAAGGGAGGGGGAAAGGTACAATAAAGAAGAGAAAAAGACAAAACCCTTCCTGAAGGGGAGGAGCAAGGTGATGGCAAAAGCAGCATTCTTTTCCCCTGGGAACTGCTATACCATGAAGACTGGATGGTCTGCTTATCTACAAAGGTCCCAGCTGCACAAGCAGTTTCTCAGCTTGGTGCAAACTGACTGGCACCTGTCTTGACTCCCAAGGACACAGAGGGAGTCCAGTTTGAGAGCAAACAACAAATTATGTCGGGGCGGGGGGCGGGGTGCAGGAGCTTCATCCTTGACACATTCAGGGCCTCCTGCATACTTTGGGTCCAGTGTCTCTCAAAAATATGTCAACTCAAAAAGATAAGTTCAGGGGACCCCTTACCATTCCTTAACACAGTTCAGTTGCTCTCCTAACAACTGGAAAACATCAAATCAAGCAAGTGAATACTTTTAACACAGTGTTTCCAAGTGAGTCAATCTGAATATCACTAGCCCTAGTAACTTGATATGTCACATTAGGATTCATCAGAGCCCTTTGGGTTCTGTCTTTCTATATCCATAATCAATTGGGACATCCCAGGATTGTAAGCTAAATGGAAATTGTTTCCTTACCTCATTCATTTCTCTAAAGGAACATCATAGACATCATAGACATAGAGGTAGAAAAAAAAAAAAAGGTCTATTAAATTCCAAAAGTCCTTACAGAGCAAAGACAGCAACTGACTAGGAGTGAAACTTTCTTCATGTAACTAAAATTCTTCCTCTCCTTGAGAAAAAATTATTCTTCAGCTCCCAATGGAATACTGCCCTTTAATAGAATACACAGGAAAACCTACTGTCACAAACAGAGTTGGATTTCTTTCCATTTCAGACCCAACAGACACAGGTGTAAAAACACTAAGTAAAATCTTAGATAATTTTTTATTAATTATTGATGCAGAATATTAATATCCTGGGCCTGCCTGAATGCTTTTAGTTGAGCTGACAGGATTATTATAATTTTCACATCTAATTACAGTTCCTATCAGCAGACTTGCTGCCAAATTTTAACATGTGCACCCAGTAATGACAAACTGATGAAAATCAATATGTTCAAAGTGGATTGTGGGCTGGCATTGGTTGTTTGCTTCAAGCAGATTTCTGGCCCAAACAGCCTTCTCTGCCTTAGCCCATCAGCGCAGTACTACAAAAGCTCATTAATAAAAGTATAAACTAGGGCAGCATCTGCAGAACATATCAATCATCCATAGCTGGATCCATTCTGTTTTTGTCATCTTTAAGCTTTGCTCAGAGAAGAAAAGTGGCTTTTGGAAACCACTCTCCTGCAAGTACAAACCATATATCTCTGGTATTGTGGAAAGGGTTAGAAAACATATGACTTCTGATGTGACCTTGGGCAGATCAGCTCAGTGTGCTGATCTATAAAATGAAAGGAAAGACAAGATCTTTAGGGTTCTTTCATTCTCTAACAGTTCGTGACTTTCTCAGTGACCTTCTAGGAATCTATCCATTTCTACATTGCTCTCATTGATGTACTGGGAGCTAAGACCTTAGTGAGCTTGGTAAAATTGGGATAATGGAAAAGACTCTGTAAAAGAATGCAACTCATCTGAGCTAAAAAATAATACTCACTCTATATCTACAACTTCTCCTAGATATGATGAGAAGAGAGGTTATAAAATACCTTGACAAATTTTTCAGTAACTCAGAGTGCATGAAAATTCAGATAGGATATATATTAATTTTTACTAAGTAAATTTTCCAATAATTTCTTCCTCTATATAGTTTCAGGGTCTTATTAGAAAAGGAATGCAGCCTAGTCTCTTCAAACACGTCTTCTTTCAGTAAGTTGCCATTTTCTGGGTCTAGCAATTTATTTTTGATTGGTTAGATCTCTAAGTTTACAATACATTATTATGCAATTTAGGTCTATTGTGATCTGCCATTTTCTCCACTATCTTACCTAATTTTATTATAAGTACCCATTACACTATTTACTGAAGTTTAAATAACCAAAAGCTTAAGAAATACTCCATTAATTCAGAACTTGCACTCAGCTAGAAGGCTTTCATTATCCTTCTCCCACCCTCATCCCCATTACATTAAATGATTGAGTCTTCACTATCCACAATTTTCTTAGTGTAAATAATCCACAATTAGAGACCTTCAATAAATGTTCAGAAAAGATCACTTATGCTTACTTCATTCTATTTGTATAACACTGAATATTTAATAATAATCATAAAAATATTAAGTGTCATCATCAACTCCTCACTCTCTCTTGCCATCCCCCTTCCCATATCTAATCTGTTGCCAAAGCCTGTCAATTTCAATTTTGCAACACCTCTCAAATACACCCCATTTTCTCCTGAAGCTGCCACCATCCTGATGCAGGTCCTCATCACCTCACACCTGGAGTGCAGCCTTAACCTGCTGGTTGGGCTCCCTGCTACGAGTCTCTCCCCACTTCATTCAGCAACCAAAGTAATATTTCTAATGAACGAGTCCCACAATGTCACCCTCCTCTACTCCAGTGGCTCCATATCAACCTCAAGATCAGATATAAAATCCTGTTTGGAATTCAAAGCCTTCATAACCTCTCCTCCGCCTTTCCAGTCTTACACTCCCCTTCCTCTCTCCCCAACACATTCTTTGATCAAGTGACACTGGTCTCCTTCCTCCTGTTTGTCACATAAGACACTTCACCTGTTGACTCTGAACATTTTCACAGGCTGTTCTTTCTATCTGGAAAGCTCTCCTTCATTTGTACCTCCTGGCCTTCAAGTTCCAGTGAAAATTCCACCTTCTACAAGAAGCTTTTCCCCATCACTTATACTATTAATGCCTACCTTCTGTTATTTCCTATTTATCCTGTATATGTCTTACATACACATATTTGCTTGTGTGTTGTCTCTTCTATTAGAATATGAGTGCCTTGAGGCCAGGCACTGTCATTTACCTTTCTTTGTAACCCCAACACTTAACATAGTGTCTGGAACATAGCAGGTACTTAATAAATGCTTAAAGACTGAGTGACAAAATCATACCCTTAACTGAACATAAGGCATATTTCCCATGAGGACATGCATAAAAACAATGTTAAGTGTTATAATCCTTCAGTTCAGCTTTATGAAAATTATTTAACTTTATGTTTAAGATCAAAAGAAACAGACACGTGAGAAAAATCTCTTGCACCCTCAATGCAGCTAACTGATATGAAAAAATTAAAGTCTTTTTATCCACCAGAGGAATTAGCTCAAGCTAAACAATTAATTTAACATGTGAGGAAATTGTATCTGTAACTGTATTTTTCAGTTTTGAGTTATAATGAATGGGTATATTAGAGAGATGACTGGTCCAGAAGTCAGAAGATTTGGGTTCTGATCTCTGCACTTTGACATTCACTTAGCTGTGACCTTGTTCAAATCACTTCAATTCCAAGTCCTTCAGTTTGCTCATCTTTAAAGAAAGGTGATTGAAAAACTCTTTTACAAATCCCATGAAATTCTAGTCTACCAAATGATATGTGACATTTGAAAACTTTTTATGAAAGATGCAAGAAACAGGCAGTAGATTAGAAAGTCCATCAGCTTCAGTTAGATTGAATGGCAGAGATGATGCGATGGCAAGAAGTTAAAAAAAAAAAAAAGGACAAGTTTCAGTAAACAAATGAAAGATCAGATATCCAAATCTCAATACCAAAAAATGTTATTTTGATGAATCCATAGATAACTAATTTCTGGTTTTAATATTTCCAATATATTCTAGGTCATCTGGCTAAACGAAGAACTAGAAAAATATTCTAAAGAAAAGTTATTAGGATGTCTTCATTCTTTTCTTGATGAGAGAATGATTTTAGTAAGTATTGCCTATTTTGAGGCAGGACAATCAAAAGAGGACAAGAGTTCCTTTATATCTCAAATAACGTGACTGGCAAGATTGGCTCTATATTCCTGAGTCTCTAAAAGATGAAACACAAGCTAAATTTCTTATTTATCAATGAAGCTATTTACCAATAAAAAAAATTATATCCTAAAGAAACTTCTAGGAAGTCAAACATTGTAAAATTCAGAAAATCAACTAAAAGTGAAAAGAGAACTGGATTTTGATGGGCTTAAAACAACACTACCTTGAGTAACGTTGAGCATGATCAGCCTGACTTTGGAAGTTTGAATTCTAGATCAAAGGCATTAAGTTGTATACTTACAGCAATTTGCAAAAATATTTTATTGTATAAGTATATTTAAAACAAACATACCATATTTTTACCATACCATACCACACCATACCATGTGGACCTAGAAGGGGAAGCCATACTGAAAGGGAGTCCTATATTTATTTGTAAACACACAGACACAGACACAAACATAGACACAGGTATGCTCGCGCGTGCGCACACACACTCATACTCTTATGAATTTTAATTTGGAGACCATTTGCTCAAAATTTTAAGGAGTATTACTACTAGCAATGCTCATGGCAGTGTATTTACAGAGAAAGAGTAAGTGGAAAGGCTTCCTGTCCTTCTACATTGTGTCTATAAGAAATTCAGAACAGAAAAACATGTACATCATGGGAGAAAGGAGTAGGACAAAGAGACAAGAACTAAAAATGGATAGAAAAATAGGAGAAAATATAAGTGGCTAATAATCTTTTGAGGGGGAGGTAATTGGCAGAAGAGATTACAAAACGGGAATGCAATAAGCTACCTTCAAATAATAAGGAAGACACTGAAGAAGACATCAATTATTCTCAGTTGTTCTTAGAAGAACTGAGTAAAATCTGAGAAGTGTTCATAGCTATTTTTTGATTAGTCAGCTAAGAATTTATGAAAAAAAATTGTAAGACAGGCATTAAATATATTCAGAAAGCCTTTAAAACTGGAAGGAGAAATTAAATAATGGTATAGTAATAAAATATCAGCCACAGAAATATTTACTACAAATGACATCCAGCAGAGACAGTCAAGTGTCTCTCATTTCATGTCATTTTTCAGATCACAAATATAACACCCTGGAGACAGTCTTCCTCGGCTCATCTCAAGGTGTACAGAAATGCATCAAGGATTGACATTTGACGAAAGGATGGCTTGCCAGTTCTGTTTGCTAAAAGGTAAGTTGGTTAATAAGCATTTACTAAGTGCTTATCACATGCCAGGCACTAGGGATACAGAGAAAGGGGAAAGAAACTCTCCTTACATTCTAGTGAGGAGATAACATGTAAATAACTATGTATATACAAGATACATTTGAGACCAGAGGGGAGAACAGGACCAGATAAGGCTTCTGGTAAACATGAAATTGAAGGTGAGACTTACAAAAAGTCAGGGAAATTCAGAAGTGGAGGTGAAGAACAGGATATTCCAGGCTTGAGATGCAGTGCTGTGTTCAAGGAATGGCAAGCAAGCCAGTGTAGCTGGAGCACAGTGCGCATTGAAGAAAGCAAAGCGTTATTAAACCGGAAAGGCAGAAAGAGGTCAGGTTATAAGGAGCTTTAAATTCCAAACAAAGGCATTTATAGTTGATCCTGGAGGTGACAGGGTACTACCAGAGCTCATTGAGCAGGGGGTCGACACTTGGCAACAGGATAGTTTGCCAATTTTGGTTTGCTAAATAGTAAGGATATACTCCAAAAAAAGGAAGGAAAGTGAAAAGTATTTTTAAAATTCTTTACAAACATCAGCAGTTCTTTGTCAATATCAAATGAGAATGACAGTTTTGTGATGAAAGTGGATTCTATCGGGCTTTTTTAAAAACATCGAGTAAAGCAAGTGCATTACAACTAGGATTTATGGAAATAAATCATTAACTAAAATAAAATACTCCTGTGTTATGGTACAACTGGACATGAGGTCTATTAAGGGTAACTAACTTGCCAAAGGTCACATTGCTGGTTAGTAATAGAATCAAGACTAGAACCCAGGTTTTCCTGCTTTAAAGAGATGTCTTTGCATTATACCTATACAAGACCAGGCTTGAGAGGGCTTAGTAAGGTACCTCAGACTCAAGATAGTTTGAAATGCTATACCTAAAAACATTAAAAAACAGAAAAAGCAGCTCTCAGATTTGATTGTCAACAAAAGGAAAATTATTTACAATAGCAAAAGTAAGACAATTAACGCAGGGAAAGGTTATTCACTGGGGATACAACCTTGATTCAACTCAGTTAAAGCCTTAGGGGCAGATGGAGCTGTTAATGCTCTGGCTTTTGGGGGGTGGGGGTGGAGCTCTCAGGTGAGTAAGAAGTTATATCAATGGCTTCAGCATTGAGTCCTCTGAGCCAATTAAATCTTGAGAATAGCCTTACTAACATGGAGAGGGAACCTTGAAGATATTCCTTCAACCACAACCCAACAATGCTTCCCTTTAGGAACACACAGTAAGATTTACCTGTGGATATTAATATCTAAGAAGTCTGCCAGATATAATTCAAACGGATCTGGAAATGGGTACATGTTAAATCAATGCCTCAGTGTGGTATAGAGTGACTTTGTATTCCAAAATGCTATAAGGAACTCAAGCTCCAGCAGGTTCTATCAAGCAAGAAAAGTAGAAAAGTAGGAAAGAAGGAAGGAAGAAGGGAAGAAGGAAATCTTTTCTAAGTGCTTACTATGTCCCAGGCACTGTGTTGGAGATACAAATACAAGGAAAAAGAAAGCAACCCTTGTTTTCAAAAAGCTCACATTTCGATGGTGGAAACCAATACACAAAAAAGAGGTATGAGAGATGGGGTGGGATAAGTTTTTAAAGTCTTAGAGATTTTAGTCCAAAACTCCAAAGAATTTTGGAGAGCAGCCTAAGTTCTGAGAGGTTAATCACTAGGTTGATTTGAAATTTTTGCCCCTAATAACTTTCAAATATCATCTACGTGGACAGGGATAGGGACTGGACCTGTGATTTCACTGAAATGAGAAACTCCCAGACGAAGAAATTCCCTCTACCCACGAAAATCTCTTCAACTTTTGTCTTAAGGAGTTGCCTAGGGCACTGAGAGATTAAATGATTGACTTTGGGTCACAAAGCTATTATGTGGGTAAGAAGTGATGGTGGAAGATTATATGGACTACAAGAACTGGCATTTATATGTAGGGTGGATTAATTGATACAGAATCAGCAAAAGGCAGAAGTAAAGGGTGGGTCCAAACATAAATGAAAACATCAGTACCAGCCTTTCAACACAGAATCCAAAAAAGGTCAGAAACAAAGGGTGCTTAAGAAAAGCAATTTTCAGAAAAAGAAAAAAAAAAAGCAACTCAGGATAGAGAATTAACAATTCAGAGCCAAAGAAAGGATTGGCAAGTCTATTAACAAGGCAGGCTGAAGAAAAGGTCAGGACAGTGTAAGGATTACTGTAACTTGACATGTTCAATGAACTGATAGTACCTGGGATGTTACATGGAGTTGGTCCAGTGCACTTGAACTCCAAGATGTGCAGGCGCAACTGCTGCAGAAATCATCTGCAGTTGGGTAGGGAACCCATAGTGTAGACACACTATGATCCAGCACTTGGTGTCAGTATATGGGGTAGATTTTGGGGGGGGGTGGGTGTACCAAATTCTATCCATCTTACCCTTACTCTGAACATGAGCATCATGGGGTTGAGCTTAGCTGCAGGAGGGGTGTAAGGTCATCAATCACCAACAGCCTCCCTGGCCATCTCAAAGTCTATGTCAAACACCTACTATGCACAACAGCTATCCTCCTATGGATCACTTTCAAGCTGTAGTAGCAATGGAAGCTATGGAGCCAAGAAACCTGAAACTAAATGCAGCTGAGATAAATAATCACCAGGGATTTTTGTCAGCTATCTCTGAAGGTATCTCCCTTCAGCAATGATTCATGCAGAACCAAGTATAACTCAAAGGGAGGCGGGCAAGTCATCATCCTGCTGTGCATGTGCCCTAGCCAGCTCCTTGTCATGCTAATCTCCTGCTCCCCATCTTGCTTTCCAACTTTGGTTTATGTGTCATCGTCTATTAAAATGTAAGTTCCTTGAAGGCAAGGACCATTTTGCTTGCTTGTATTTGTATCCTCAATAATTAGTATAGTCCTTGGCACATAAAATTTATCTAAAATATCCAATAAAATTAAGCATTATCCCATAAGAGAGAAGAACAAGGAAGGCTAGGTTTTTAAAGAAACTAATTCCTTGCAAATATTCCTGGTTTTTTTTTAAATAGTGGATAAAGTTTTCAAAAGACAAACTCAACAAATAAAAGAAATGTAAGAAACAACCAGAAAGGGCTAAATGAAAATTAAGCACTTACACGCTATGAGGGGACAAGGAGGAGAACTACTGTTTTTTCAAAATCCCAACACTTTTAAGAATCAGAAAAAGAATAAAGAGAGAAAAATCTATGGGTGTGGGGGTGTTAAAAAATACAAAAAGAGGAAAAAGAAAAACCTTAGGGAAGAAGAAAGAAGGGGGAAGAATATATTATTTCTTGTAATTATAGAATAATTATTTCAAATAATTACAGAAGGTACATAGAAGTTAGGAGTAGAAGGCATGGCGATTTCTTGAACCTCACACTCTACTCTCATCTGGACAGGAAAAGAGGAGGGGTTTGTTTTTATTTTATTCTTTAAGGAAAACAGGTAAAAGAATTAGAGAGGGAGAAATATAGGGAAGTAAATGGGAGACTATGCTAAGATAAGGTAGGCTTAGAAAGAAGATAGCCTCAAGTAACTAAACTACAGCTAAAGAGAGTTGATTCTGAAAGGGAAAAAAAAGCAGTAAGACTTAGTGAATTGGGTATGGGCAAAGAGAAGAGGGATAGGAGAGGAGACCACGATAAGATTGTGTTAAACATACATTTTAAAAAATCTCACAACCCAAAGATACCTTAAAAATTATTTACTGGAACTTAGATTTAAAAAAACCCCATAAATATATGGGTTTCATAAAGGTTTACTTGAAATTTGTTGGAAAATCAATGCATTTATTTGAGATTGCTCTTTTGATTGACAAAAGGGTAAATCTTATGAGTTATCTGTACCCTCACATCTAGGAAATGCTTTGGACACTAACTAGCCAGCAATATCTTGCATGATATGGAGAAACATTAGTCTACATAAAGTAAAAATGGAAAAGAGTTTGGATATCTTATAATCCAACTGAAAACAACCGCCTTTCTCTAGAACTGGAATGTCTAAGAATTCCTTTATTCTGGTTCCAGAATGGAAAGCCTACTGTGAGACAACATGAATGATGACCAATGGTCATAAAATCATTTTATTCACGAATATATAACTTATTCATGTTGAAGACTGAATTCACAGGCATATTAGAAGGAATATGCTCTTGTGAAGAAACAATCACTGTTGTTAAAGGAATCAACAGAGAGAACTGAGTATCTGGGACCAGTGACTTTACAAACTCAAAATGTAACATAGGATTTTGCATGGCATATTGGAAAGAGTACTGCATTTGGAGTCAGAGAACCTGGGGCCTGAACATCAGCTTAGCTTCTACTGTAACTTTGGACAAATCATTTAACTTTTCTGGGCCATGGTTTTCTTACCTTTAAAATGGGAAGTGAGGGCCAAGATGGCAGAGGGAAAGCAGCGACTGTGTTGAGCTGTCTCCCAAAGCCCTCCAAACACGTAAAAAATGGCTCTAAACAAATTCTAAAGCAGCAGAACCCACAAAAAGACAGAGTGAAACAAATTTCCAGCCAAAGAAAGCTTGGATGGTTGATCAGAAAGGTATATCACGCAGGGTGGGGAGAGGAGCACAGTTCGGGTGGGTGTGCAGGCCACAGCGACCCTGGAGCAGGCCTCAGAGGACTGAATCATGGGCAGCTGTGGCAGTTTCCAGACTTCTCAACCCAGGAACGCCGAAGACAACCTGGAAGGTCAGTGGGAAAATTCTGTGACTGCGGTGAGAGAGGAGCTAGGTCTCAGCAGCAACTCTCAATCGCAGCCCGGGGCAGTGACTGCTTCCTGAGCTTCTGGCCCACAGACTGAGGGGGAATCAAGTGGCTGATCAGAGGGGGATTACAGGAATCTCTTTGCCAGTGCTGAGGCAGGAATCTCTTGCTTTACCCATGCTTGGATCTGGGTCACAGTTCTGAGGGGCAGTCCTGGGGCAAGGAGGAACAGTGCTGGCATAGGGGAGCTTATAGTGGTGGTGGAGAGGAAATCCTCCTCACAGTTTCAAGACAGAAAAGAGGGCTTGTGGTCACTCATAGACCAGAGCACAGGCCAGGAAAGGAGTAACACCTCGCCCCTTATCATACCACCTTGGAAGAACTGAAAATTTACAGGTCCCTAGAAGTACCTCTGAAAACAGCTGTACAAACCCCCAAAGCTTGGGACAGTACACTCTTCACATTGGAAGCAGACTTTTACCTTAACAAAGAGTTTAAAACTCAAATAATTGGCTGGGATCATGAGTAAGCAGTGCAAAAAGAGTCAGACTATATTATCTTACTTTGGTGACAAAGAAGATTAAAACATACAACCAGAAGAAGACCACAAAGCCACAGCTCCTACATCCAAAGCCTCCAAGAAAAATATGAATCAGTCCCAGGCCTTGGAAGAGCTCAAAAGGGATTTTGAGAAGCAAATAAGAGAAGTAGAGGAAAAACTGAGAGTAATGCAAGAAAATCATGAAAAACAAGTCAACAGCTTGCTAAAGGAGACCCAAAAAAATACTGAAGAAAATAACACCTTAAAAAATAGCCTAACCCAAATGGCAAAAGAGGACCAAAAAGCCAATGAGGAGAAGAATGCCCTAAAAAGCAAAATTGGACAAATGGAAAAGGAAGTCCAAAAGATTACTGAAGAAAATACTTCCTTAAAAATTAGAATAGAGCAATTGGAAGCTAATGACTTTATGAGAAATCAAGACACTGTAAAACAAATCCAAAAGAATGAAGAATTAGAAAACAATGTGAAATATCTCATTGGAAAAACAACTGACCTGGAAAATAGATCCAGGAGAGAGAATTAAAAAATTCCTGGACTACCTGAAAGCCATGATCAAAAAAAGAGCCTGGACATCATCTTTCAAGAAATGATCAAGGAAAACTGCCCTGATATTTTAGAACCAGAGGGCAAAATAGAAATTGAAAGAATCCACCCATCTCCTCCTGAAAGAGATCCCCAAAGGAAAACTCCTAGGAATATTGTAGCCAAATTCCAGAGTTCCCAGGTCAAGGAGAAAATATTAAAAGCAGCCAGAAAGAAACAATTGAAGTATTGTGGAAACACAATCAGGATAACACAGGATTTAGCTGCTTCTACATTAAGGGACCACAGGGCATGGAATATAATATTCCGGAGGGCAAAAGAGATAGGATTACAGCCAAGAATCACCTACCCAGCAAAACTGAGTATAATCCTTCAGGGGAAAAAATGGTCATTCAGTGAAATAGAGGACTTTCAAGCATTCTTGATGAAAAGACCAGAGCTGAATAGAAAATTTGACTTTCCAATACAAGACTCAAATGGAACATGAAGAGGTAAACAAGAGAGAGAAATCATAAGAGAGTTATTAAGGTTGAACTGTTTACATTCCTGCATGGAAAGATGATTTTTGTAACTCATGAGACCTTTGTCAGTATTAGGGTAGTTGGAGGAGAAAAAAATATATGTACATATATATATATAGACATAGATAGATAGAGGGCACAGGGTGAGTTGAAAATGAAGGGGTCATATCTGGAGAATAAAATTAAGGAGTGAGAGAGGAATATACTAGGAGAAGAAGAAAGGGAGAGGTAGAATGGGGTAAATTATCCCACAAAAAAAAAAAACCAAACAGAAAGAAAAGGCTCTTACAGTGGAGGGGAAATGGGGGAAGGTGAGAGGGAATGAGTGAATCTTTTTCTCATAGGATTTGACTTAAGGAGGGAATAACATACACACTCAATTGGGTGTGGAAATCTGTCTTACCCTACAGGAAAATAGGGGGGAAGGGGACAAGAAAGTAGGGGAATTATAGAGAAAAGGGCAGATTGGGAAAGGGAGTAATCAGAAGCAAATACTTCTGAGGAGGGACAGGGTCAAAAGAAAGAATAGAATAAATGGGTGGGCAGGATAGGATTAAGGGAAATAGAGTTAGTTTTTCACAGCATGTCTACTATGAAAATGTTTTGCATAACTGCACATATATAACCTATATTTAGTTGTTTGCCTTATCAATGAGGGTGGATGGGGAGGGAGGACGGGAGAAAATTTGGAACCCAAAGTTTTAAAAACACATGTTTAAAAAAAATGTTTTCACATACAACTGGGAAATAAGAAATACAGGAAATGGGGTACAGAAATCCATCCCGCCCTACAGGAAAATAGAAGGGGAAGGGGATAAGAGAAGGGGGGGAGAGATAGAAGGGAAGGCAGACTAGGGGAAGAGGTATTTAGAATGCATGCCATCTTGGGATGGGGGTAGGGGTGAAATGGGGTGAAAATTTGGAACTCAAAATCTTGTGGAAGTAAATGTTGAAAACAAAAATAAACAAATAAAAATTACCGTTAAAAAAAATGGGAAGTGAGCTGTGGACTAGATGATCTCTTAAGGTCCCTTCTGACTCTAAGTTTTATGTTGCCAGGAAATAAACTCACTCAAATACTGACTTATTTTACTCAATAAAATTTCAGGGTGTGTGCGTGTGTATGTGTATGTGTGTTTATTGAAAGGTGATGGGGTAAGGGAACTGATTTATTTTAACTGTGAAATGAAAAGGAAAATAATTAAGCAATTCTGGAAAAAGATGATGGTAGAATCACAGCATCAGTTCTTTCCAAAAGCACTGTCCTCGGGGCAATACCAACTAAATGACAAATACGAATGCTCACAATGCAACTACGTCCTGACATCTTTTCAGTGTACTGAAATTCAGCTTCTCCATTCAAATAAGATTCATACTTAAGTTTCCGAAGAACTTCTATTCTCTTTCATTTAAGGATGGGAACTCTCATTAAGTACACAAAGAATCTAGCTTTGTGCTATTTATTGACATCATACATGATATTTCATGGATCAGTTTTTTCCTGGATGTTAATTTGAATTTAAAGGGAAATTCTCTCCAATTCCCATTTAAAAAGTAACATGTTCAAATTTGGGAGTCCACTTATATATCTCTTTTGATATGATTTTCCTGGCAAGAAGTGATTAGTAATTAATTTCTGGAAAAAAGCATTAAGAAGGAATATGAATGTATGCTATGTAATAAAAATTATTTTTCCTTCACAATTAAAACATTAAGTACCTATATATTTTACACAGTGATTATCAGAATGTCAAAATTATAAACAAGCTCAGATTCTGTGGCATTTATTCTATAGTTTCAGTCACTTGGAACAATATTCTCCCTACCCCCTGTCTGGCAGACCTTCAACCAACTCTTAATGGTGTTTGTGCTCCCTCATGCCTCTATCACAAGAAAGCAAGAAAGAATTTAGTGGCCCTTTAGAGCCTGTTCTACATGATGGTGTTTCTGGCAGGATTCCCCTTTGAGTCTGGCCACTCTACATAGGAACTTGTAGAATTTTGTGACTTTCTGCACTAGTAACTTTCAGACTTCTGGCCAGAATTTGTTTTTTTGTCTTTTGCACAGTAACACCTGCCCTGAAAGTTTTTTCTAAATTCACAAGGCAAGACAAACAATGGCACATTGCTAACAGCCCTGGAATTTTCCATAAGTTTGTCAATAGTTTGAATTTCATCTAGATAGTTAAGCAATCAAGTGTTCTACAGAAACTTGGAACACAGCAATATTTTGTACAAGTGCAAAAACATGGGTCATCTCCAAATTTCTAGGGCAATAGACACAAAGGAGAACACTAAGACCTAGGGAGAAAAGAAATGAATGCCCCTTCTCTCCTACCTACTCCCTTCCTTCTGTACCCATCAACATTTAGAAATTTCTTAAAGTATAAGAGAGGAAAAATCTTTTGCATGCCCTACATGCAGGCACTAACGGGAACTCACCATAGATTACAAATGAATGAAGACATGGAAGGGAGTCCACAGTTTTGTATGGTATCCTATATTTAACCTTGACTTCTATTGGCTAAACCTCCAAATGCCTCTTTCCCCTGTCCTTCCTCCTCACAGGTACACAACAAAACAATGGGATTTCCTAAGTCTAAACATCTTCTAAGGTTAACTTGGTTCCTGCTCTGAATTCTACTCAGTCACTGTACTTTTTTTCTGTGGGGATATTTTTAAACGCATGAATCAAAAAGCTCAAAAGGAGCTTTCCACAATTTAATGAAGTCCAGCTTGATCCTCTATCACACATTTGTATATGTACTTTTAATGAGGATTTAAATGCATGATTTCTACAGTAAGCCAAACTACTTGAAGCATATGCGAAACAGATTTGCCTTGCCTTAATTCCAGAAAAGCAGGTAATGCAGCTGGACAAACTTTCAGGGAACTAATCTATTACCCTGAGAAAAAAAATGATAGTTTCTTAAATCTTATTGAGGCTTAATAAATGAATACTTCCTGAACCTAGGCTTTTGATAACACAAAATTCAGTCTTTTGCCTAGCTAATATTGGCAAACTCTATTCAGACAAGAAACATATCGGTATGTTGTCCATAAGAATATCTCAGACTCATCATTTTAGAGAACTATTTTTAAAGTCTCCAAGTACCTTCTTGATTTGGTACCCTCTGTGAAATGAAATGGAAATAGAACAGGAATGAGAAAAAAGAGAGAACTTACTAAAGTTGTGAAATATTTTTTGATCTCATAATCATAGGATCATAAGATTCAGATCTGAGAAAGACAGGAGATCATCTAGCCCATCCTCCTCATTTAACAGATGAGGAAAGTGAAGGACAATGAGGTATTAAGTGAACTTGTCCAAAGTCACACAGGTAGTAAGTTAAAGAGCAAGGATTTGAACCCAAGTCCTCTGATTCCAAATCTATCACTTTTTACATGATACCATGTTGCCTACCACACTTTTAGGCCTCATTTTAAATCTATCTACCAAGATTCCATGGTATGAATAGACTAGAAATATTTCATTTATAAACGTTTTGTGTTAGTTATCTCCTCTTGGTATTCCAGTTCATTAAAATCTCAAGTTTCCCAGGTGAATGGGGGAAAAAAATATATTTTTTACCAAATATCTCAGTGAATTAACAGAAATACTCAAGACCAAAAGACATTGCCCAATAAATAATTGGTCAAAGGATACAAACAGTCAATTTTCAAAAGAATTACAAACTATTAACAGCAATACTTAAGAATGCTCCAAATTACTTATAAGAAAAGAAAGCAAATCCAACTAAGTTTTCATGTTACATTTAAAAAGTTGACAAAGATGACAAAAGATGGGAACAGTCAATGTTGGAGAGGGTGTAGAAAGACAGGAGCACTAACACATTGTTGGTGAAGCTGTACATTAGTACAACAATTCAGAAAAGCAATATGGACTTATGCAAATAAATTAGCTTATTTGTCCATGTTCTTTGACCCAGAGATCCCACTGTCAGGTACATAACTCATGGAGGTCATTGAAAAAAAAAAAAAGGATGACTTCATCATATTCACCAAAATATTCATAGTAGCACTTTTTGTGGTCATAAAGAACTAAAAAAAAGTAGACCCCATCAATTAGAGAACAGCCAAAACAAATTGTGCTACAACAAGGTAATGGAATACGAGTGCTGTAAGAAATGATGAACATGATAAAGAGAAAGAAGCATGGAAAGCCTGATATGAACTGATACAAAATGAAATAAGCAGAGCCAGGAAAACAATATACACAATAACTACAATAATGTAAACGGAAAGAATAACTACCACAAAACAATAAAAGAATGTATGTGGCAAAATTGTAAAGAACAATTTTGTCCCGAAGAGGAGACATTAGAAAATACCTCCCAATATTCCTTTGTAGAGGTTGGAGAAGGAGGGAAGGTCCACTAGTGTGGAACACTAAAAATATCAGATTTTTTTCATGTATTGGTTGTTTTTCTGACTTCTTTTCCTTCTTCTTCCTCCTCCTTTTCCTTTAAAAGAAAATTCTTTGGTTCTTCAGATGGGTCTCCAGAAGGGGGAGGGGAGGAACACAGAGAGATACTCAAGTGATGCAAAAAACTCTATAAACTCTATCAATAAACTCTATTAAAAACAAAACAAAACAAAACTCAAATTCCTCTATAAGGTGAAACATAAGACTTTGTCTTCAACCTGAAGTCTGCAATATTCAAAATTAATGAGTAACATTAATACTCATATACCATAGGCATGGAATTTTAGACCTGGAAGAGATCTTTGAAGTAACCTAATCTACTTCCTTCATTTTACAAATGAGGAAACAGAGTTGCTTGATCATATAGGGGAGCTTCTGAATTTCCCTAACCCCCAAACAAACCATGACCTTGTGAAATTCCAAAGGCTGGAAGAGTTTAGGATTCCCACAGGTTTCCTAGCAATGTCTCTAGAACAGCTAGCAGCAGTGTCTACTTTGGGAGTGGGGGATAAACTAGACACAATGAGGAAAGGAAACTTTAGGGGACTACACTGAATTCAGTCGAAATAAAAAAAAGCAATTAGAACTCAGGTTAACTCTTGATTAGTGCTCTTCACATTATACCAAGCTGTCTCTTATGTCTCCATGAGAGAGGTATCAAATACTGCTATGATTGCACTTTGTCAGATTGTAGTTGATATGAAAGAAAATTATGTTCTAATGTGAATTGGGCTTGATGGGACATAAAGGTAAAAGATATCCCTAGTGAATATGTTGGTATTACTAAGTATGTTCACTAAGAGTTGTCACTCTTTTCTCATATTTCATGCATATCCAATTAAATACATGTTCTGAATATGAAAGCGCAATTTATGCTTTGGTAAAGACAAATTCTATACATATAAAAGATATTGAGTATGTTCGTTATACCAAATATTCTTTAGTTTAAAAAAGCAAGTTCATGAACAAATTAAGAAGACATTTTAATTTCTGAATACTCAGATGATTACTATCACCATTATCAATGGACATTGATAAAAGGCAGTGCCTTCGTAATAGATACTAGACAATGAGAGCAGAAACACATGTATCTAAAAAAAGGATAATCTTTGTAGAATGTTTGCTTGAATGATATTCTGAAATGTATATTCCAAATGTATATTCTGAAATGTATATTAATTTAACAGTTCTAGGGGTTATAGTAACACAAGATTTATTATTCAATCAACCCAAATACATCATAGTTATCAGCTTGGATATTTCTTCATGATCCAAGTGGACTGGTAGGTTCTCAAAGTAAACCCATCATAAGAAAAGACATGTTTCTTGGTCTAACTGATTTTTCTTTGCCAATTAATAATCAAAAATTTTTGGAGAATTAGCCCTTAAGGGTATCAAAGCAGTTACTGGCCATGTACCAAAATTCATTAGGCTACCACAACCATTTGGTAGCACTGAGTTATGCAGTTTTACCAATGAGCCTATTAGCCTTCTGGCTAATAGGTTGAGAATTCCATGTCCTGACCTCAATCTGTCCTTGAAAATAAAGGAAATCGTAAGCATTTCCCAGATCTGCCCTGAGTAGCAGCCAAAGTGGACTTAGGGGAAGCAATTATGTCTTACTCAGTCAAAAGGGAAAGAAAAGAAAGAATCAAAGTACAATTACTATTAGACAGGCAAATTAAAAGGTTGAGATGACAGCTTGGGCAGAAAGGAAGCTCTTCATCCTAGTATTTCTTAATGAACTAGCAACTGTCATATGCCTGAATAACAACATAAGGCCTTCATCCTAACTTGTGTCCCACAGTGACCACCAACATGAAAAGGACCAAGATATCTAGTCAGGAGTGAAAGCTATTACCTATAAGTAACACCAAGCACAGCTTCTAAGAGTTAAGAGTCAAGATACATAAGATGTCACCTTTCAAGGTGAAGCTCAAATATTTGTATAATGGATCAGGAGAAGAAAAAACAACAACAACAAAAAACAGCAGTACCCTCCTTACGTAAACTTAACTTCTATTAATGTTGAACTCATTCTGAGGATTGACACAGATGGATCTTTCTGATTATGTATGTAGAAATTGTCACAGTTAGTTAACTTCTTGTGAAGTAAGGTGGCTACCTACCTAGGAAGTTGTATAATCAACAACACATAATACGTATCCTGACTGGGCTCACAAACATGTAGATCATATCTGCTTCTTTTTATACTTGTTAAAATTCATTTTCACTTATGAGTCTGGTGATTCATCTCATCAAATTCAACCTATAAAACTACGATTTTCTTTCTGGCCAGAACTTATGATTGTCAATCAGTGTAGGGAACTCCCAGTGAAGAAAGTACCTTCACCAATATAGAAAAACTAGTCCATACAGGTTTACAGGGTTGCCTGGAGCACTCAAAAATTAAGTAACTAACTCACGGTCACCAAGCTAGAAAATGTACCTAGGTTTTCCTGACTCCAAGATTAATACCACATTCACTAAAATACCCTCTGTCTCTTGATGTTACTAGGGGCTTATAGAATAGATTTCCTAGAATGCTAGAATTCAAGTCAAGTTCAAAGGAGGTTACACAAAAAACATTTGTATTCCTAGTGCTTCTCACACATTAAGCATTCAAATTCTCGTTGATTTGACTTGACTTGATCCAAATTGCCATAAATCACCTATTGTGAGAATAAATTCTGTTAGAAAATGATTTGATATTGATGGGCACAGTGAACTAAATGGAAATTCTTGCAAGGTTTTTTGAATGTGATTTTTAAAACATAAATGTGTCTTATAATAGTTACTTAAAAAAAAGAAATGGATATGTAGTTTCATTAGTATAGGGAATTCTCAGTGAGGAACATTCTCTATCAATAGAGATTGGAACTTTCTCAGAAATTTATAGTCTTAGAAAGTTTCCTGTGGCACTAAAAGGTTAAGTGGTTGGCCTAGGGTCCTACAGCCATTATGTATAAGATGCAGGATGTGAATCCAGGTCTTCCTGACTCTGAGGCTAATTCTGTATCTACTAAGTCAAGCTGCTTCTCTAATAGTCACATAATAATATTTTTAAGAAACATGTCATATAATAGCTTTGTTCTATTACTGATTAAGCAGGCTGGTGTTTTGAAGCATTTGGAGAAATTCTGGAAGTAGCCCAAGATTTGTCATAGTCTAAAAATGAATAGTTTATATGATTTTTCTCTTGATAACGAAATATTTTACTCCTTCTTGGTGTTAGCAAATCAAAAATACCATGCAGAATTTTCAAATCTTGCATTTTTATGGGTTTAATTCCACACCATCTTAACAGAAAAAATGATCAAAGACTGAGATGAATCTTGATAGGAATATGCTTTCTTTCTTTGGTGTTTGCTACATTACAACTAAATTAGCTTTCTAATCTGATTTTAATACATGAAATACTGATGAAACATGTTTTAAGATTAGATATGAATCAGTAGCCAACAATTACCCTTGATCATTTCTGACCCAAACGATATTATATTATATGTGAAGGAGTTGAATTATGATTAACTCTAATCATGTTTTTTCAAGACCAAGGTGGCAGAGGACTATCTACAGATTAATTCCCAAAATGGAAGAGAATTAGAATTTACCAAAAATGGAGTCTTCCTAGGTTTCACAAACTTCATCTCTTAAAATCAAAATACACTATTAGGAATGTAGATTAATTGCATGACACAAGTAAAAATGGTAGTTTACTTTTCTTGGTAGAGTACCTTATTTCCAATGGCCTTTTTAGGTGGGAAACTGTAGGCCCTCACTTGAGGATATTTGTTCTGTAACTTGTGATGCAAACTCCTGAATTCGGCATATCTTCTATATACATTCCACTCATCATCCTTTATCCTGATATAGACCTGTCAGGAAAAGATAGAAAAACATTAAATCTAAGTAGAAAAAGAATATTGAGTGTACCTCTTAAATCACCTTTGATGAAGGTCTGTGCATTCAGGGTCTTCATCCATGGGGATTTACTAACAGAATCACAGAGCTGGAAGAGGCCTTCAAGGTCATCTAGTCCAGAGATGTGGCAAAATTCCCAAATGCAGTCTGAACCAGATTAAAATGTAATTGGAAAATGTTTAACAAACTAAATAAAAATATAATACAAGATATATAATATCAATTTGTGGTTTTCTAATTCAGTATGTGACCAGCAGGGATCCATTTCTATTTGACTTTAACACAACTGATCTAGTCCATATCCTCATTTTACTCATTCATTCATGTATTCAATAAGCATTATTTAAATGCCTACTATGTACTAGATAATGTGTTAGGTACTGGGCATAAAAAAAAGAAAGAAAAATGACTCTTTGCTCCTTACATTCTTATAGGAAAGGGGAGAAGGAACAATGTGTACACAGGAAATGAAATTATTGTTGTTGTTGTTGCTGTTTGTCCTTCCTTCTCAAAGAGAACCGTGACATCAGGAAGGTGATGCCATGACCCGCAAGTGAATTAGATTTAAATGAGGGAGGGCTGTGCAAAGTCACCAGCCTTACTTTCTCCTCTGCAGCCATCTGGGTCCACTGGCAAGATGAAATACAAAGAAACTGAAGGGGAGAACAATTGTAAATGGATAGAAAAGGAGAGGGTTCCTGTAGGAGTTAATACTTGAGTTGAACTCTGAGGGAAGCTAAGGATTATATGAGGCAGGAGTGAAGAGGGAGGCCGTGTCTGGTGTGGCGAACAAGCTCTACAAAGGTGAGGGGATGGAAGATGGAATATTATATACAGGAAACAGCAAGGTCAGTTCAGCTCAGGTGTACATTCCATGAAGGAGAGGAATCAGTCAAGGCAAGTAACTTATGGGATAAGAGGAAACCTGGAAAAGTAGACTGGAGCCAGATTGTGAAGGGCTTTAAACTCCAGGTGAGGAACTAAGACCTAGAGAGGTTAAGCATCTTGCCCAAGGTTACACAGGTGGGGAACAGCAGAGCCAGAATTTGAACGCAAATCCTCTGCCTTATCCAGTGCTCTTTCCACTATACCAAATGACTTGAAAGGTATCCATAGATAATTAGTATAAATCTGTTCACTACCGCCATTTAGCATTACCAAATAGCAAGATAAACATAATACCATCCAAAGCTGAAGTGATGAATGACTTGATCAAGATGGAAAACAAACCACATATGTAATTTATGCTCACTCAATATAAATGTTTTCAAAACTGTTTCCTTATTTACAGAAAATCTAACTTGGGTTGCAGACTTAAGAGATGCCCCAATTTACTCCCAACCAGATCGACACAAACATCCTGAGACAAGGCTTCCAAGACCATGTAAACCTCATAAGCCTTTCTAACTAAGCCAAGTAATTCACAGATTATGATTAGAAACAAGAATAAAGTAGAGAATGTAGGGTTGCCTAAGTATGACCTATTTAGGGCTTTGTATCCACTTAGCTGGAAATGTATCGATAAAGGTTACAAGGATATAATGCCAAAACTTCCAGATGAAAAATGCTAAATTCAATTAATCACCAGATTGCTTAGTCTAAGCGGTACCAAATATCTGAGTATTTGGCCAAACCCGCTTTGTTGTTGTTTTTCTTCTACATGTTTGTAGTACAGTCATAGGTACAGAAGAAATGAGTGTCAGATCTGGTCTCACGCTTTAGGAGAAACTGCAGATAAAACAACAGTGAGGTGTAACGTGCACATTTTGGACATAAAAGCTCATTGCTTCCATCAAGATGTTGTACCTCTCAGAAGCACGCTCTGTGGGCAAAATGTCAATGGCACTTTATATGGCACTGAAAGGCCTTTAAGTCTCCCTACAGTAACTGCAGTCAAAGGAAAATATGGAAGGGAGGGGGAGAATGTATTAAAAAATATATTTCATATGAGTTAATAACAGCCTAGAGAGTAAAATATCGATGATAAATGTCCAACATAGTTTGCAATTGCTTTATGTCAATAAACTTCTAAAAATCTCTTTGTCATTGCTATAACAATAGGCTTCTCCAATTTAAGTGGGTTGTTCTGAAAAACAGCTGAAATGCTTAACAGGGAACAATAAATTTTGACTTTGCATTTTTCATAAAACATTTTGAAGCCAAGAATTTCACACTATAAAGACTCTTTCACAACAGGAGACATGATGAAAAACCCTAACACAATGTCTATACAGGTAGTCAAAGAATAATATATTTTACTGTTCATCACAGAAGAAGCAATTTTCAGTTACATTAAGCTTTTTAGAGATAGTTATATATTCAATGTCAGGGGTCTCCAGATATTTTCTACTGAGGACCCCATTATGTAAGATTTCTTACTAAAAACCCCAAGGATTTCTCTTTAAATGATTACAGTTGAATCTTCCCACCCTTTATAAACCATCAAGGTTTTGCTTTCATAGCTCTATATTCCCTTCCCCTTTCAACTGTAAACTGACAATTCAAGCTCCTTAACCTAGAGTGAGGAAATGGTAAGACCCCTTCTGTGCTGTACTCTTTACCACTGCCTGTTCCACTATACTCTCACATCGACCAGTCAGTGGATATTCCTGACTAAGCATCAACTTTTTGTAGCTCAATATTTATATTGTACAAAGATTACTTGTGTTCGATAACTAGCCTGCAAGAGAGATAAAACAATCACTTCTGGCCATAAGGATTCCAATGGGAAATATGAATTTAATCTCTATGACAATTAGGTAAGTCTGCTTTTGAAAAAAAAGGGGGGGGGGGATAAAAATTGCATAATACCTGCCAAAACCAAATGGAAATAAATTTTGATTCATCTAATTTGTTGAGATGGTGTTTAACACTGCCCCCATTCTCTGGAATAAATAATTAACTGTAGCTGAAAATCTGGGCATTCACATTTGACCCATGGAGTCAGATGACATACTAAAAGTATAAAAAAAATACTTAGAATCAGAATTGAATTATTTTTCAAAACCATATAATGAAAAAGTCACCACATCATTACTTTTCCCCATGACTATTATAATAGTTTATTAAACAGCTTTTCCAACACTAGTCTCTCACTGCCAAATCTATCATATTCACCAATGCCAGAATAAAATATAGCTGCAATCATGTCACTCCATGCCTCAAAAACTTTCAATAGTTCCCCATTACCTAATGGATTACATTCAGGACTCTTCATAAGCAGGCTTTGCAGCTTTAGCTTACAATCTATCCCTTAAATTATTCAACATTACATTCAAACCAAACCACTTAGTTTCACATAGCACTCCAGCTTTCCTAACCCCCTAATCATTTCTTATGTTCTCTCATGTGCATAGAATGTCCCTTCCTTACCTATGCTTGCTGAACCACAAGATTGATATCAAATGGCATCTATTCTATCCTAATTCACTATTGCTCCACCCTTCCCCCCAACCTGGAAATGATCTTGGCTTAATAGCATTTTCTTCTTTTTTTATATTCTATTTTGTATTGTTGAGAAAGAGCATGGCCAGTGCAGAAAATGCAGGACCTGGAGTCAAGAAGAGCTATGGGTTCATATCCTGTCTATATTTACTGCCCCTGTGACGTCAGGCTACTCACTTAAACTCTCTAAACATCATGTTACTCAAAGACTATCCAAGATATCGACTGGGTTGCCTGAAGGAAGATTCTACAACTTCCTTTTTGACTTTTCGTCATGTTTAATCTCCCTTATTAGAATGTAAGCTAATAAAAGTAAGCGGGTGCTACTTTTGTGAATCTCTCTTCTCTTCTCTGGTACTTACTCACAGTTCTTAGGTATAAAATAGGGTCTGAATAAGTATTTGTGATTGAATGCTCTTGACCGTGGTTTTCTTACCCTCAGGGAACTAGGAAAAAGGGGTTCTAATTCTGGTTTTGTTATAATTAACCAGCAATGAGAAATTGGAAAAAATCTCTTTTTCTTGCTTGGTTTCAGTAACCTTATCTATAGAATGAAGAGGTTAGACTACCTTCATTCTAGCTCTAAAACTCTATGGTTCTGGAGAGGAGGGGAGTAAAGGGTGCGGTGAGGGAAAATCCAAATACTAGAAGCTTAAACTTTTTACATTTTACCTAGTCTGATTTTCCATTCATAGTTTATGTTAACTTTATAAGAAGTAAAGTATTTTTACTTTATAAGGATAAAGTCTTCTGGATTCAGTTTGATTTCAGATTTGATTTGAGAGGATTGACTTCTACTTTAAAAAAAAAATTGAGGTTTTTTTTTTCTTTAGGCTAAACTCAACTGATGTAATGGTGAAAAGGATATTAGAGCAGCTTCCTGTGGACACTGGGCAAAGTGAATGAAATCAAACAACTGAACTAGAGAGCAGAATGTGATCACATCATTTCTGTGGACCATTCTTACACACTGTACTATTAGTCACTATTATTTGAAGCACTCTCAGAGCCTTGGAACACTCCAACCCTGCAAATAAAAATTCCATGAATATTACTTCTCCTTGATTGTAAAGTCTTTTAAATCTAGAAGAAATTTCACAGGAAGAATTATTTGTAAATCTAGCAATATTTGTACTAGACAAGATGACTACACAATTAAACTACTATAAATGGCTTAAAAAAGGTAAGTTACAAAATTACAAACAGTAAGAAACATGAGGACCCAACTGTTTATTGATATTGGTGAATAATGACAATCCTGTGACCCTGCTTTAAAAGTACACTTTAAGAGTGTGCCACATTTAAACCAACCTGCATTTGCCTCTGATAGAAAGGCAGTGTGTTAAGGTGTTAAAGAATGTTATACTTACTTCCACTGGGAAATTAGGACTCAAAGGAAATTCTTTTGAATCTTGACTGCAGCTAGACACTTTCTAGCAGTGCGACCTGGCTCAAATCACTTAAGCTCCCTGAGGGTCAGGCTCTTCATCTGAAAAATGAGGATGATAAATCCAGCACTACCTACCTCATGGGGCAGTTGTAAGACAATTGTAATATTGTCATTTTATAAACACAAAAGTGCTATATAAATGTAAATTATTATTATTATTATAATCAATACCATCATCTAGGACCCTATCTTTTGATGCTCAGGCAGAAAGGTACAGTGGAAAAACACTGGTTCCACAGACAGGGAAGCAGGGTTCAAATCTGACTTCTGATGTTTTTGACTACCTGTACGACCTTGGGCAAGACACTGAACCTCCAGGTCCCTCAGTTTCGTCTGTAAAATGAGGGTATTCAACTACATGGCATCTGAGGTCCTTTTCAGCTCTAAATCTATAAACCTATGACCCCAATTAATGTATTTAGCTACCAAACATTTGACTTTAGGCAAAATAACATTATGGGGGAAGTTAACTTCACAGTACCAGCTTTATAAATAGGAGGTGTTTGTGGAGCCAAAATTCAGGTTCTAAAAATTGAAAACAGGGTTTATAATTTGAAAGGAACTTATATTAGGGAACAGACTAAAGTGAGGACATGAAAACATACCATGCAAGGATTATTTGGAGGAAATGTTTTTACATAGCTATATCTTATTGATCTGTGTAGCCTCTGGCTTCTAGTAAATACTGCTTAACTTTTGGCTGAAATGAATTGAACTGAGACAAGAAATGGCACAAGAATATAAGCTTCATCCTGTGTTCCTTGAGTGTCTGACTATGGACCACAACTTCTTAGCTTTGTGCTGTTCTAACCCTCTGGCAAGCAGCTTTTTAAAAAATTATCAAGCAAAAAGATATTAGGGGTTAGTATTTCTTATAAGGAGCTGTTAGCCTGTGAAAGGAATGACACATTCTGATTACTGTACGATAAAGAGCAATGAACTTGCATTTCGAAAATCTGGATAAGTTTTCCTTCAACTTACTAGTTATGCAATCTTGGGCAAGTCAACTTCTTCGAACCTGTTTCCTCATCTACAAAATGGTAATAATGGTGAGGTAGCATAGTACTGTGGAAAGTGCACTAACCCTAGACCAAGAGAATCTGGATTCAAGTCCTACTTCAGATGATTACCACCTCTGTCACACAAGACTCAGATCTTGCAGGGTCTCAGGTTTTCTCTTATGCAAAATGAGAGTTTTAGGTAAAGGAGATGATCCCTGAGGTCTTTTTCATTTTAGATCCATGATCTTTAGTACATTTCCAATTTCACAAGGCTGTTGAGGCAATTAAATGAGATATGTATTATAAAGCTACTTTTAAAGGTAAAGGGGCCCCCTATTGTTTTTTTTTTAATGATTACTTAAGGATTAACAGCATCTCTGACAGCTTGACCTTGCCACAGGCACTCATAAGAACTAACCTCTAAAGTTTACTTGTTCATTGTAGAAAACACTAAGGTTAAACGTGATAACACCACTACTTGGAGGTAGGAATGGAATGATAATAGATACTTCCTAGAATTTAGTCAAGATGTATACTCTCACAACTATTTTTACCTTTTAAAAATATATTCAGTCAAAAGGTAGGAAAATCTAGAGAAAACTAGTCCTTTCAGTCAAGCAATAGTTAAATCCTAAAGTTTTCAGGTAGCCATTTGTACTAGATGTTTGAGAAAATTAAAACAGGACAAAATTAAAACAGGACAACTAGACAACTGAATTACTATGAATGAAGACCAGGGAGGGGAAGTAAATGGAAGAGGAAGGGAATAAGCATTTATATAGCACCTATTATGTACCAGGTACTGGACTAAATCCTTTTTACAAATATTATCTCATTTTTTCTTCACAATAACCCTCCAAGATAGGTACTATCATTAACCTTATTTTATATAGCTGAGGAAACTGAAGCAAACAGGCCAAGTGACTTGCCCAGGGTCACACAGCAAGGAGTATATAGGTTATATTTGAACTCAGGTGTTCCTGATTCCAGGCCCAGAACTCTCTCCACTGTACCACCAGCTGCCTAGGTAGGGTGCAAACAAAAAATCTTGAGTCCAGAAGGAGATGGAATGAAGATACCAGCATCACAGGGATACATTTGTCGTTTCAGTTATATCCGACTCTTCAAGAGTCCATTTGGGGTTTTCTTGGCAAAGATACTGGAAAAGGTTTGCCATTTCCTTCTCCTGCTCACTTTATAGATGAGGAAACTAAGTGTCTGAACAAATTTGAACAAAAGTAAATAAGTCTTCCTGACTCCGGGCCTAGCAGTCTATCCACTTTACCACCTAACTGTCCAGCAGGGATACATGGAAGATAAGAAAAACTACCTTCAGCACTTCATAGTACAGTATTGTGGCTATTTTCTAAGACAGTTAAATGTAATTGGCCTAGAGAGCCGATCAGTCTTTTTTCTTTAAACATGTACAATTCATTTAGCGCTATTTCCCAAGTAACTTAAAGATTATTGTTCTTGCAACATTTCATCTGATATGTACCATTATTACCTGTTATTTCCTGTCAAGATAATTGTGATTTAAATACTCCTAATCCAGTAACAAGTTGGATAGCACACTCACACTGCATCTAAGAAGTGTCAATAAATGCAATATATCAAGGGTTTTTTAATTCTTCCTCCCTTATAATGTTCTTGAACTGTGCAGTCAATATCTAGTGTTTTAATGGGGAAATAGGCTTATGGGGTTTGTACACAGTTTTAAAAGCAACAAACTACCTTATGGGCATTCAATGAATATTTAACAAACAATAAGGCAATAATGGTCTACCATGTGTATTAGCATATAAGATAGGTCAAGTAACTAACAAGAAGGAGAACTAGAAATTTTCTCTAGTCCCACATCTCAAAAAATAAAAACGTTAACAGAGGAACCCTCACATCTACCTCTACAACACAAGAAACTAAAATGTCCAGTAAGTCTTTGAAACTAATTAACAGTAGAGAAAGCTAATGCAAACATTCTTCATCTTTCTCTCACCAGCCTCTGAGCTCTAGCAAGGCCCAGGATCCTAGAACTTATGCTCTGAGGTCCACCCAGTGATTTTCTTGTTGTGAGGGTCTCTGTGTGTACACACACCACTCCTGACCTCTTCCTAGCATTCTGTTGCAACTAATAGTGGACTTTGATGCTGCCCAGCTACTTGAGGAGGCAGGAGTAAAGGAGGGAAAGACTTGTTTTCTGCTTGTGGTAGCCCCTGGGTTAGAGAACCCCATGATAATAGGAACTCTGCCTAAAACAACTACTTCACCCTCTCTCAACCTTGCAAAAAATGTCAGACACTGACAGCGCAGAAAGAAAACCAAAGAAGGAAGGAACTGGAATAGGGGACTAATATGTGGGGTTACAGTTGGCCTGAAGGAAAGGGGACTAGCATTTAGCTGGGGCCAGGCCAATTTTCCCAGACTGGTGAATAAATGTTCAAAGAGCCTAAGACAGATTTGAAGTCAATCCTCAGGAGTAAATCTACCATGAAAGAGTCATAAAATGAACCACAAAGGAATATAAGGGGAAAAAAAAACTAAAACTACCAAAGATCTCAGGAGAATAAAACTCAATTTAAAAACTAGGACACAAGTAGGACAATCAATAGAGAAGATTTTCAAATCAAAAAGAAAGATGAGTAACAAGACTTCAAAAAGACTGAAAATATCTTTAATAAATATTGCAATAAAAAAGGAAATTGAATCAACATCTAATCAAAGCTAGATTTTCAAGAGGGCAAGGAACCATACCAAGATGATTCAAAATGGTTCAAGAGACAAATCAAACTTTGAGAGAATTTTTAAAAGAATAAATGGCAGAATTTATGGCCTTCACAAATGAAATAATTAGTATATAAAAAATTGAATCCATAGTGGTCTCTCCAAAGAAGAGAAAAAACAACATACTCAGAATACATTTATACTAAAATTAAGGACAATTTGGAAGAAGAGAAGCAAAATGCAATAACACAACTGGTATATAAGTAAAACAGAGATAATTTGATGATCAAAGACTTCCTAAAAGAACATGACAAATCAAACCATAACACACTATAATACAAGAAATAATATAAGAAGCTGCCCAGAACTTCTAAATATAAAAAGCCTATCACCTATCAAAAGAATCCATATTGCTTCCAGAAAATAACTATATATTTTAGATCTCTAAGCCAAATAGTGGTTAAATTTACTAATTGCAATGTCAAAAAATTCTGCAACTTCCTTAAGAAAAATCTTCAAATGTAAAGGAAAGGAAATATGAATAAGTCATGATACTCTGTACCCAGTATAAACTACAAAATGGAATGAAATAATAAATTTCAAAAAGCAAAGGATCTCAAGATGTAACCCAAAATGATGTAGCCAAAAAACCTCAGCCACAGCATTGATGAAAAAGATGAACATCTGATAAGAGATATTTGAAGCACTTACAAAAAATGTATATAAGAAAAACAAATCTAGAGAATTTTATGATATTTCAAATTTCATTTCCTATTGTAAGCTATGCAACAGATTGCAACCTAAAATACTGTGATAGCTTCTCTGTTTTCAAGAATAGCTATGAAAAGATGTTATAAAAGTATATACTGGTCAAGAAGAGAACATTCACTTGTGTATCCCCAGCAGTGTCTACTGATAACTTCACTACATCCATATTTTCAAAATTGGAGGAATTCCCTCCACTGATACAAATCACAACCCATTCACAAAAGAGAAATTCTGTGTCCATGTCCTCATTTAAATTCCCATGTAGGTTCCCTTCTGCTTACAAGAAAAGTGGTCTTCCTCTAGATGTGAAATTTACAAGGATAATGGAACATAATGGCTGCCCCTACTATTGCTACAGGCTTGGCTCATGTCCTTTTCTAGTCATAGAACTGTCTGATGGCATTCTTTTGTGTCACTTTTCCTCTATAACAATTTTTGATAATATATTATAGTTTACTGATGTTCATCATATGACTCTCTGTTGTCTTCTGAATAACCCACAATTATAATTATTTGGAACCTGTGATATTCTCTGGCATATATGATCACTGGGAGAATATTGATGCTAAAAATATTGGACTTGGTTTTCAGAGAGGAGCTTAGGGAGATGAAAAACATTAGGTAATTTCCCAAAGGCAATCAGTCCAGCCCATTCTCCTTTTTCTCAGATTCTATTCTGGGTTCAGTTCATTGTCATCCACAGCATTGGCTCAAGACCTATGTATGTACTCACAGGCCATTTCCATGGGACATCCATCCAATTGCTTATCAAAGTCTGGACAGTTAGGCCAAAGTCTTTTAAGTACTTATTGATCTCATTTTAGAAAGCCCTGAAATGCAAATAATATAAAGCCATTCACAAACAAGAATATCTGCAGGCCCTCACGAGTTATAGGGGAATTCCTCTGAATACAATACTCAACAAATAATGGATAAGCAAATGAATGATAGTAAAATGCAATTCACAGTAAAACTATACTAAATAATATTTAATCTTTATTTGATTATTTTAGAGTTTTCAGTGGTCCAGAGTTTTCTTTATAGACTTCAATTATCAGACTGTGATTCAACAAAACAAAGGTAAATTCGTATAATATTTTCTACCTCTACCACTCATTTAAAAAAAGAAGAGACTATTCTCTTCCATACCAAACATCTTTTTGTCCAGAATAGCTCATTAACTAGTTAACTCCTGACCTGTGAGGGATTGTCTGATGTTGGCTACTGCCATGTGGGGGTTATGGCAAGATGGGGTAGGAACAGGATACAGGGAAGTAACTGGAGCTCATGCTCCCGAGGCAGGGGGCTGTGCCATGTGGAGTTGTGGTGAACTGGGGTAGGAACAGGATACAGGGAAGTAGCCGGAGCATGTGCTCCTGAGGCAGGGGGCTGTGCCACGTGGGAGTGGGACGGCAGAGAACGAGCTTCCTTTGTCACATCCTCTTCCTAGGTGCAGCGCTAACCCCAGACGTCTCCTTCCTGTATCCGGGCCTAGCCTCCTGTGTCACGTCCTCTCCCTTGGTGTAGCGCTAACCCCAGACATCCCCTTCCGGTATCTAATCCTACAATCAATGACTAGTAGGCGGGCTGAGGAGGAGGTATATAGGGGCGGTAGGTCGGAGCTCGCTCTCTCTTGCTCCTGCTCTCTTGCTCTTGCTTTCCTGCTTGGCCTTGCTGTGATGGCCTCTGAATAAAGTTCGAGTGTTTGCACCTCCTGATCGGCTCATCTCTGTGTTTATCCGGGTGGGCTCCGAAGACTGGTAAGTATGACCCTGGCAGCCTGCTCCTTATAGGAGGAGAGTTCATGGCGCGACCGGCACACTGACCAAAGCTGCTTTTTTTTTTTTCAGAAGCACATCTGGTGCATCTCTCTCCTTCAGAAGCCCTGTGAGAGACTCTTTAAGCCCAGAAGCTACACAGAAATTAAGTTTAGGCCAATGAGTATACCACACATCACAATAAGCTTAAAATAAATTGTGTGATTTGAATATTGAAGACCATATCATTAAAACACATTAGAACGTAAGCAGATCAGGTATCCACAGCTTGGCTTGGTGGAGCTCATGGCAGAGGTGGAGAGGAAATCCTCCTCACAGTTCCCAGGCAGAAAAGAGTGCTTGTAGTCACTCATAGACCAGAGCACAGGCCAGGAAAGGCACCTCGCCTTTGATCATACTACCTTGGAAGAACTGAAAATTTATAGGTCCCTAGAAGTATCTCTGAAAACAGCTGCACAAAACCCCCGAACATTGGGATAGTACATTCTCCACACTGGAAGAAGACCCCTACCTTAACAAAGAGTTTAATAGTCAAATAATTGGCTGGGAATTTCAGCAAACAGCACAAAAAAAGTCAGACCATAGAATCTTATTTTGTTGACAAAGAAGATCAAAACATACAACCAGAAGAAGACAATAAAGTCAAAGCTCCTATATCCAAAGCCTCCAAGAAAAATATGAATCAATCCCAGGCCATGGAAGAGCTTAAAAAGGATTTTGAGGGGCAGCTAGGTGGTGCAGTAGATAGAGCACCGGCCCTGAAGTCAGGAGGACCTAAGTTCAAATCCAGCCTCAGACACATAACACTCACTAGCTGTGTGACTCTGGGTAAGTCACTTAAGCCCAACTGCCTCACAAAAAAAAATAATAATAAAATAAATAAAAAAGGATTTTGAGAAGCAAATAAGAGAAGACAAAAAACTAGATATAGAAATGAGAGTGATGCAAGAAAATCATGAAAAACAAGTCAATAACTTGCTAAAAGAGACCTAAAAAATACTGAAGAAAATAACACTTCAACAAATAGACTAACCCAAATGGCAAAAGAAGTCCAAAAAGCCAATGAGGAGAAGAATGCCTTTAAAAGCAGAATTGGCCAAGTGGAAAAGGAAGTCCAAAAGCTACTGAAGAAAATATTTCCTTAAAAATTAGAATGGAGCAAATGGAAGCTAATGACTTTATGAGAAATCCAGACACTGTAAAACAAAACCAAAAGAATGAAAAAATAGAAAACAATGTGAAATATCTCACTGGAAAAACAACTGACCTGGAAAACAGATCCAGGAGAGATAATCTGAAAATTACTGAACAACCTGAAAGCCATGATCAAAAAAAGAACATAGACATCATCTTTCAAGAAATTATCAAAGAAAACTTCCCTGATATTCTAGAACCAGAGAGTAAAACAAAAATTGAAAGAATCCACTAATCACCTCCTGAAAGAGAGCCCCAAAGGAAAACTCTTAGGAATATTGTAGCCAAATTCTAGAGTTTCCAAGTCAAGGAGAAAATATTGCAAGCAGCCATAAAGAAACAATTCAAGTATTGTGGAAACACAATCAGAATAACACAGTATTTAACAGCTTCTACATTAAGGGACCAGAAGTTTGCAACATAATATTCCAGAAGTCAAAGGAGATAGGATTAAAACCAAGAATCACCTACCCAGCAAAACTGAGTATACTCCTTCAGGAGAAAAAATGGAAATTCAGTGAAATACAGGACTTTCAAACATTCTTGATGAAAAGACCAGAGCTGAACAGAAAATTTGATTTTCAAATACAAGAGAATAGAAGCATGAAAAGGTAAACAGGAATGAGAAATCATAAGGGACTTATTTGAACTGTTTACATTCCTACATGGAAAGATGATATTTGTAACTCATGAGACCTTTCTCAGTATTAGGGTAGCTGGAGGGAATATATATAGACAGAGGGCACAGGGTGAGTTGAATATGAAGGGATGATATCTAAAAAGTAAAGTTAAGAGGTGAGAGAGGATTGTACTGGGAGAAGGAGAAAGGGAGAGATGGAATGGGGTAAATTATCTCACATAAAACAAACAAGAAAAGGCTTTTATCATGGAGGAGAAGGGGGGAAAAGTGAGAAGGAATGAATGAATCTTACTCTCATCAGATTTGGCTTAAGGAGGGAATAACATACACACTCAGCTGGGTATGGAAATCTATCTTACCTTACAGGAAAACAGGGGGGAAGAAAATAAGAGAAGGGGGAATGATAGAAGGGAGGGCAGATTGAGGGAGGGGTAATCAGAAGGAAACACTTTTGAGGAGGGACAGGGTGAAAGGAGAGAATAGAATAAATGGGGGGTGGGATAGGATGAAGGGAAATAGAGTTAGTTTTTCACAACATGGCTATTATGGAAGTGTTTTGCATGAATACACAAGTATAACCTGTATTGAGTTGCTTGCCTTCTCAATGAGGGTGGGTGGGCAGGGAGGAAGGGAGAGAATTTGAAACCCAAAGTTTTAAAAACAAATGTTAAAAATTATTTTTACATGCAACTGGGAAATAAGATATAAAGGCAATGGGGTATAGAAATCTATCCTGCCCTACAGGAAAATAGAAGGGGAAGGGGACGGGGGGGTAATAGAAGGGAGGGCAGATTAGGGAAAGGGGTAATCAGAATGCATGCTATCTTGGGGTGGTGGGAGGAGAGAAATGGGGAGAAAATTTGGAACTCAAAATTTTGTGGAAGTGAATGTTGAAAACTAAAAATAAATTAATAATAATAATAAAAAGCTACTGAAACCATTCTGGAGTATTAATTGGCTCAGGGGACTAAGGGGCAGGCTCCCTGTTTGCCTGTGTATAAAAAGCCTCAAGCAACTCTAGCCAGTCCCTGATATAAAGTATACTGCCATGGACAACAGAGAAATAGGGGAGCTGTGTTCAGCTGAATCAAGGCTGTGTCCTTATTAAATATTATTGTCGAATATCTTTCCCTTGCTATGGCTAAGTAAATCATTTTGTTAATTGTTAAAAAAAAAAAAGAAATAACATGTGACATTCATTTAACAATAGAGTACTTATTGTACATACAACACTGTAATGTTGAGTCGGGATTCTAATTGTAGCCTTAAAAGTAAGATTAGATGTAAAGTCTTAGGGTCATTATGGCTTAGGAAAGAAAAAAAGTTTAGAATGCATAGTGTTGCTAAGTGACAGTGATTATCTGTTTGTGGTGGTTCACGGAGACTATCTAAAAATCTAGTTGCTAGTATGTTTGGTGACAGTGTTGGGACATGTGGAGGTACCCTGTACCTTCTCTCTTTCAAAATGAATGACTCCATGTTAGAAAATAGCCTCCTTTCCATTCAAGGTGAAAAGTCAAACATTCTTCTTTGTCCCATTATTTAAAACCCTTTCCCATCTTTGACCTTACTATTAGGCTAATAAAACAGATAGCCTTTATTTGTAGGCTAGATAGTGACAAAACTTTGCATCAAAGCTGAAATGGGAAATCATTCCACTAGCAAGGCTAAATACAAACAAAAACTAGCTACTTAAGGTAAATGAGGCCCCTTTAAGGAACATGAGACCTCTTCTACTTTAAGGTATGAGAAACCCCTATATAAAGGTTTTTTAAAGGAATCTTCCTTTCCTTCCCCAATAGCTATCTGTGTGCTTATGTTTTCAGTAGTCCTAAATCAAGCTTCTACTGACCTGCCTCAAAATTGCAAGACATGGCTTTTGCCATGGCAGATCAAAGAGACAAAAAAGTATGAGAAAGATGAAGTTCTTTATTACATCCTCTGGGAAAGGTAAAATGTGATTTAGGCCCTGTTCAGCTGACTCAGCAGGAGATTTCCTGATACTGTCTTTCTATCAGTTAATACAAGCAAAGCCTTTCCCTTCTGACACCAAATGTTATTAAAATATGGCACACTGCACTTTGCTCGATTCAATGACAATGCCATTGGCATGAAAAATTGGAATTATTCCCCTGGAAATTGAGTTGTCCTTAAGATACTCTGAACCAAAAAGTTCAGCTTTTCCTTTTCAAAAAAATTTAGAAGGGATTTTTTTTATGCTCAAGATTTACAACAGAATAGACCTTGTTCCAATCCTCCCATTAAATTAGCTAATTTTAAAAATTAATTTTGTTATTTTCTTTTAAAATAGCTTTTTATTAATTCAAATTTTAAAAAGTTTAAATTATTAATTTTATGTGCAATTTTTGAAATCTCTTTTGTGTTTATTTTGGGATTATCAATTTGCTTCTTTTCCTAGGTGTTTTTTAAAGAGTTATGTGTCCAATTCAATAGTCCTCTCTTTTATTGTTTATTAATATGTGTTTAGAAATATAAAATTTTTTCCTAAGGACTGCTTTAGGTTTATTACACACAATTTGACACATTCTCTCATAAGCAATCATTCTATTTAACATTTTTAAATGTTCCTATGGTTTCTTTATTAACTTTTTCAACACATAGATTGTTATATTTAATCTTTCTTTAGGTTAACATCTTTTGTTATTTTATTGCATTGTGGTTTATAAAATATTTATGCCTTTATGTATTTGTTGATGAGTTTTTCATGCCCTAACACGTGATAATTTTTTGTAGGAGTCCACAGGAATAACAGATATATTTATATGCTCCAAGATTCCCACTAAGAAGTTGCCATAAGTCTACCAAACCCAGTTTTCCCAACATTTTGTTTAAATCTGTAGTTTCTTTTTTATTCCTTTTGGATTCATGAAACTTCTACAGAGTAATGTTAAATTATGCAGAGTTGTTCTTGTTATCTAAGTCTTTTTTCCTGTCTTGATTAGTTTTTTTTAGGACCTTGGATGCTATGTCATTTCAATGTGTGTAAACTAAATATTGTTATTGTTTCATTAGCTGTAAAGCCTTTAATCATAATGTAATTTCATGTTTATCTCTCTTAATGGCATTTATTTTTGCTGTTGCCTTATTTGAAATTTCAATTGTAACTCCTGCTTTTGGATACTTGTTTCAGGCAAAAATAAAGATTTTTTTTTTTAATCTTTCATTTTGAATCTATATGAATCTGGTGCTTAAATTGTGGTTCTTGTAAACAGAAATCTGTGGGATTTTGTTTTCTAATTCATATGTAAATTGATTCCTTGTTACTGTTGAATTTAGCCCATTAACACTTAAAGATTTTAACTGTTAGTTTTGCTTTTTTTCCTCTGTCTGATTCCATTATATGATTTTTTTTCTTTTGATCAGCCGAAAATAATACATTGCCTATTTTGCTTTTAATAGGAGATTCCTATTTTTTGAGAACCACAGCCACAGTTGCCCCCAATTGCAAATAAAGTTTACCTTACTTTCTAACAGTTTAGTCTGAATTATCCCATTCCCTTCCCTCTCCGGGATATAACAAAGACAGGTCCTGGAAACCTACTTTTGCTAATATAATTTTTAACTCTTTCCTGGAATGTTCAGACAAGAGTTTGTTTAATAAATATGCTTGCTCCTTTGTCCTGAATTTGTTTTTTTGGTTAACTTTTACCTGTAGTGCTTGATTTTGAGAAATGTTTCACTGATTCTCCAACTTCTCTTTGATCTTCCAGATGATATAATTCTAGTTCTTCTTTTTTACAAGGGATTATTTTTTTTCTCTCAAATCCTTAACTTTTGTATTTTCAATGATCCTTTTATTAGATATGGCTTAAAAGGTACAACAGGCATAATCTCCTTAGAGCAAGTAAACACTGAGTCATTTTTTACTTATTATTTGCTTTCAGGCATAGACTCATTTGCCAGTCTAGTTATTTGGTCTACTTGCATACCCAGAACCCTGCCCAGATCAAGATTTCTCAGATGGAAATGTTCTAAATTCATGTAAGAACCATTTTTTTTTCTCCTGATGGAGTATTCTCATTTATGAAGGATAGGTAATTTTGGGATACAGAACAATTTTCCTTACTTTTCAATATATCATATTCTAATCTCTTTTTAAAAAATTTCTTATATCCTTTAAGTAGTCTTATGCAATCTGAATAGCTATATTTTGTCATGTGAATTGCTTCCTCCTAGATTGTCTTTTTGACACTGCAACTCTGAAGCCTGACAAGTAGTTTTCTGGGTGAGTTAATTTGGGGGCTCTTAACTGTTGGTACCCTGAGTATTCTACTAATTTGAATTATCCTGTTTCTAATACTACTAAGCAACTTTCTTGAATGATGTCTTAGAAATACATACTTTTTCTATATTAGCATATTTTTCTGAAAGAGCAATAATTCTCATATTGTGTCACAGATCTCTATTCTCTAACACTATTCTGGTTTGTAGAACTCTGAGGTTTTCTTCAATTTTTCCATTAAAAAATTTTTCCATTGTTTTTTTCTTCCATTATTGATCTTCAATTTGTCTGCTTCTGAATGCATCTGTTCCACTGAGATTTTAGACTATCTTTTCTACTCTATTCATAATCATGTTTGTCTTCCTATATTCTTCCATCAATGGCCTTATTCAAATTTAATAGATGATAAATTTTTCCTTATATTATTGTGATTCTAAGCCATTTTGAAAATGAATTTGCTATGTTCATTTTCTCTTCTAAAGATGTAGTAATTGCTGATATTGTTCTGTTCCTTAATTATGGATATTTTTCTTTGTGTGCTTTTACCCTACAGCATTCATTCACTGTCCTTAGGTCTCATTTTTTAGACTAATTTCTTTAATCTTTTTATTATTTTCCTCTGTGGATTTCCTTCTCTTTTTGCTGCTATTGTTGTTCTTTATATTTGCCAGAGTTTTTAGAAGGTATGTGAGAGTCACTCTTTGTTATAATCAATCACACCATTATCTTGCTGGAACTCTCCTTCAGTTATCTTGGAAAGTAGTTGCCACAACAAGGAGACCAAAACACCTTAGAATCCATCCTAGCTAGCAAACATTCAATCCCCTGGCCAAGAGGCCAGGCAGCCAAGTATAACACCAGTTTAGAATGCAAGCTCATTTGCAAAGTGGTAGGGAGAGAGATGGTGGTAGTTTATGAAGATGACTGCCTCTTAAAATATTGACAATTAGTTGAGTTGGAAATGAGATTACAAAGAACTTGATATGAGACTTGGCTAAGTCATTCTACCTGGAGAATATTTGCAGATGAAACTAGAAATAAGGCAACAAATAGATGTGAAATGGAATAAATATAGTGATCATGAGCAACAATAATGAAACTACTAGTACTGTGCTAAGTACTGGGAATACAAAAAAAGGGGTGGGGGGAGGTAGTACCTGCTCTCAAGGAGAGCATCCATGAGGGATAGAACAAACAAATATGAACAAACTATATAAATATAGGATAAATAGGAAATAATTAAAAGAGGGAAGGCATTAGAATTAAGATGGGTTGGGTAAGGTTTCCTGGAGGAGATGGAATTTTAGTTGGGACTTGAAGGAAAGCAGGGAAGCCAGTAGGTGAAGATGTGGAAGGAGAATATTCCAGATCACAGGGGTCGGTCAGAGAAAATGCTCAGAGCTAAGAGATGGAGTGCTTATTTATGGAACAGCAAATAGACAGTGTCACTGGATAAAATAGTATGTGGCCGGCAACAAGGTTTAAGAAGGCTAGAAAGGGGGTGCTGCTAGGCTATGAAGGGTTTTGAATGCTAAACCAAGGATTTTGTATTTGATCCTTAGCTATAAGGAGCAACTGAGGTCAGGGTTGTGGAGGGGAGTGTAACATAAACTGGATACCCTTTGACCCAGTCGATCTTCTAACAGACCAAAGCCCTAAAAGATCTTTTTAACACCAATACATTCTCTAAGATGCTATATTCCTGTGAGCCATGACATGATTTCAGAAGAATCAGAACTGTATACAGGTTATCCAAAGGGTAACAGAAAGATAGATAATGAATATAAACAGGCTGTAGCAAATGATGTAGCAATGATGACTTGCATGAGATAAGTCATGGAAGACATTAATGTATAGAAAAAGAGTTGAGCTAGTCATGTAACAAGAAAAGAGAAAACATATAGGTAGTCTGAGAGCTTCATTGATAACCAAGAAATATGAAATTACCAAAGGAAGGTCTCTAGCACAAGGGAAGAATCCTCTACTGAGGAATCATAGAAATATATGACCAACAACTATATGGAATGAAAAGACTAAGACAGATTGCAAGTCTGTCCCCATTAGTGGCCAGATCAGTCACATGGAAGAGGTTACAAATCCATCAAAGTGCCTGAGAACATATACCAGTTACTATCTAATTTGATCATGCAATATAAGTATCAGAAAGTGACAAATTTGATCAATTCTGTTATGTGTACTGCAGATCCTGAATACATAACTAATGGCTGATTTTTCAAAGATTTATGATATAGGGCACAGATTATCCAGTACTTTACCTTATCCTTTCTGATTCAGCCATTTCACTGAAAATTACCATATTCACCAGAACACATTAAAAGAAAATAAGGGCAATACATTCTATTTGCAGACACCAAGACAGCTTATTTAGAAAACTCCAGAAAATAAGCAAAGAAATCAAATGGAATCATTAATAGTTTCAGTAAAGTAGAACAAAAAATAAATCTACAAAAATTATTGGCATTTCTATATAGTACTAACAAAAACCAGAAGGAAAGAAAGAAACTCCATTAAGAGAATCAAAACATTGGATATTAATCTGCCCAAGATACATTGAGGACCTATATAATTGCAAATACAAAAAAAGTCATTACAGAAATAATGCAAGACAAATATTCGGAGAGCCATTCATTGTTCATGGTTGGGTTGTGCCAATATGCCAACAATGATGATCCTACTTAGTTAATTTAGAGATTGTGTTATGCCACTCAAATGATCAGTGGAATTACTTCCTAGAATTAAACGAAATAACAGGTCTAGAATACCAAAAGAAATAATGAGAGGAAAGTAGGAATGGGGGGAGCATATTACTACCAAATATCAAACCATATTCTAAAATAGTAATAGTCTGAAATATTTGGTACTAATTAAAATATTTTAAAGAAAATTAGTGGAACTAGATAAAGCAAGAGAAGCGAAAACAGGTGTCAAAATACATTGGGGTTTTTTCCTACTTCTAAAAAAAGTATAAAAAGAGGGCAAAATCAATGCCTATAATGAGGGCTCCTAGATAAATTATAGATTTTGCTTATGCAAGCTATTATGATTTTTCACAAGAACAGATAATGGAGAATCCTTTGAATTGTTAAAACTTCAAGACTATCCAATTAAGTAAGACTGAACTTTAAAGTCCTAATTCAGGAAAATAACAGGGAAAATTAAGATTCACTTTCATCAGTGGAAAGAAGTATGTGATTTAGATAAAATCAGTAAATGGCAATAGTACCTTCACTACCAGGCTACTCATATCATTTTGTCAATGCAAGATTGGTACACAGACACAATAGAAACAAAGGAAGACTAATAGCTTGTTTAAAGTGAGTCAAAATGCAGATCTGATCTTTCTAAAATATAAGGTCATGGTCCTTTATCCTAAATGCCAGTTGGTTTTAACTATATGTATGGTTTATTTCTATTACCTTACTGTTCCTTAGCTTTTGTGTATATGAACTTTGCTATTAAGGAATTAGGATAATTATAGTACATGCAATCATGAAATTAAAGCAGGTAATTACCATGCTTAATGAATTGTCAAATGCTATGCAGTCTTATAAACAAAAACAAAATGTACAACATGTGGGTTGGGTAGTTGTGAGGTTTTGCCTGTTCTCAAAAAAACTGTCATTAAGTGGTAGTGTTTTTGTATACTTTATGTTATGAGCCTCAGGGGATTTTTAAAGGCCATGAAATGGAAATTTAAAAATGTGACCGGGGCTTCCTACTCAGAAAGATACCAGTACATCTCTTCTGCAGTCTTAAAAAAAATAGTCTACTAGTATATTTTTTACTGGCATTACAACATACTCTGACAAACATGCCATTTTAGAATGAAACAATAAAAAAAGACAAGACCGAAAAGAAGATATTGATATATTATAAATGATCATGTGAACCTATTGAAATTAATACAGCAGCAGCCCTTAAATAACTTCTTGTCTCTTTATGTGGCTTGGACTTAGAAAGTACTTTGTTTCACTAACTTAACAGCATAGACTTGATATTTCCAGCATATCAAACCTCATGTGACTTTTTAGTTACCCAAACTCATCATATTCAGTATAAAACACATTTTTGGGGAGTTTTAATATTCAAAAGCAAACAACAAATATTAATGACTAACATTCCTGCATTAATTTGCTATAATGGAGAACTGATGTAAGATAATCAACATCATAAAAAGCTTAAAAACGCCCTAAGAGTCTAGTGACCTAGACAATAACTATTCTACTGTGCTATCTCTTTATTTGTTCATATACAAAGAGCACTAGACTTGGAGTCAGAAAACTAGAATTTGAATTCTCACTCTTATTTCTCAGCCACATAATCTTGGACACACAAAACAAAACTGCGCTGAGAAAAAACAGTTTCATAAATTAATAATTTATGAATTATTACAGGAGGGGATAAGGAATAAAAAGTCTCTTTGTACAAGTGTATAACACTCCCACATTGAGAGGCAGGGGGGAGGGTGGCCCACAAAGGTTTGGGAGAATGGATGGGAGGGGAGAGCCATGTTTAAATGAAGCACACTTACAAATGAGTGAGGATACAAAGTCCGAGTATGAATATAAGATTTTCTCTGAAAACACATTTTTGGCACAGATTAAAAAAATGTATGTCAGGGGATTTGATTTTTTTCAAAGTCAGTATTATACATATATATACATATATATTTATATATACACACACCCACTGAGTTCTGCATATCCCGGGATATGCAGATATCCCAGAAGGAAAACTAAGTTTCCTCATTGCTGTTTCTTCCCTAATATAAACTGTATATCCCAGATGAATTAAAGATGGTAGCATCGGGAGAGTTGATTAAGAAGGATGACGGGGGTCCAGAAGAGAAGAGGAACCGGGATTAGGGAAAGGGGGCAAAAACAATCCAATGAAATGTTTCTTGACCTCTAGATTTCTGCAGAAGTTCCCAAGTCCTGCATTTTGAGTCCGCGATGCATGTTAATGTACATCAAAACATCCAGAAGTCACAGCCTGTCTTCAACTGTGCAAAAGTCCAAGTCACTAATTTAGTGCAAAGGCAGTTCAGGTTGTTTTTTTTCTTTTTCTGTTTCTTTAAACCTCCCCCCACCCCTCACCCCTGCCCAGGCCTCAATCTACCCGCTGAGTGCATCGTTCTCCTTGAGCTAAAACAGCACCACACCCAGGAGAGCCACATAATCTTGGGCAAGTCACTTCTCTGTTCCTATTTCACCCACTGCAAAAGAAGGATAATGCCTACCCTGTCTATTCTATATGATATTGTGAGTGTCAATTAACCATATAGCATTCGTTAATCACCTACTATGTGTCAGGCTTCCCTGCCTTCAAGGAGTTTACAATCAATCAGGAGAGGTTGTTGATTGATTGACATATCCAATGTACGCATACCATGTACATAAAGATAAAAAGGTAGTTTAGAAGGAGATGCACTAGCAGCTGGGAGGATCAGAAAAGACACTGGGTTCAGAGGGGAGGCAATGTGATGCTGTGGAAAGAGCAACTGGCTCTGGAGTCAGAGAATCTGGGTTCAAATCCCTCTTCTGATTGTTTTGAGTTTTGAAGTCACCTTAACCTTAAAAGGTTAATGAAATTACCTCTCTGGGCTTCAGATTTCTCACGTATAAAACGAAGGGTTGGTCCGGATGATCTCTGAGATCCCATCTAACTCAAATCTATAATTCTATGTTAGCACATAGAGTATTAGCTGAGATTTGAAAAAAATTAGGAATTCTAACAGGTGGAGGTGAGCACAAGAAAAGAGCATGTCTGTTCTCTATGTGACAATGCTGAACAAATTAACAAAGAAACGAAGAAGTAGCAAACTTCTGTGTTGTTCCTCTCTTCTCTCAACATGGTCTTCAGAATGTTAAGGGAGCAATGATCCTAATGAAGATGAAATTTTTACCCATGACATAGAAGGATACAGAGATAACATAAAATTCTGCCAATGAATAAATTTCAACTGGAAGAGATATCTGATAAGCTGGACAACAGAATTAAAAGCTGAAAAAAAATAGTTATACAGTAAATTTAAAGAAGTGAAATTCAACAGGTCAAGTATAAAGCGTTAACCTTGGGTTCCAAAAATGGAGACGGGTAGAGAGAGGAGGTTAGGTGGCACAGTAGATTGAGAGCTGAACCTGAAGTCAGAAAGACTTCAGTTCAAATTCGATCACAGCCATTTACTAGTTGTGTAGCCCTGGACAAGTCATTTAACCTCTGTCTGCCTCAGTACCCTCATCTGTTAAATGTGGGAAATAATAGTACTTATATTCCAAGATTGTCGTGAGGATAAAATGAGATAATAACATTTGTAAAGTGTTTTGTAAACCCTAAACACTATATAAATGCTAGCTATTATTTTAAATTATTAGTAGTAGTAGTTTAGCAGTCAGTTAATTAGCATTCATTAAGTGCTACAGTATATCAGACATTATGCTAAATGGTGGGGACACAAAGAAAGGGAGAAAAAGAGAACCTGCTCCCAAGGAACTCATGGTCTAATGAAGGAGACAGCATGGAAAGAACTATGGACAAATATGGCCTGTACAGGATAAACCAGGAGTGGTTTCTGAAGGACGGCACTGAGATTAAGAAGGACTGGGAAAGGCTTCTTGCAGAAGGTGGGACTTACGCTGAGATTTGACAGAAGCTAGAGAAGCCAGGAGGCAGAGTTCAGGAGTAAGAAAATTCTGAGCATGGGAGACATTTAGTGAAAATGCTTAGAGTCAGGAGGAAGTCAGTGTCACTGGATTGCAAAGCACACGAAGGCACCCGGATAGCACAGTGGATACAGCCTCCGGTCTGGAGTCAGGAAGACCTGAGTTCAAATCTAACCTCAGATACTTACTAGTTGTGTATTCCTGGGTAAGTCACTAACTGCTGCCTGCCTCAGTTTCCCCACCTGTAAAATGGGGTGGGGGGGATGATGAGAGAGAGGAGGAGAGGATGACACCCAGGTTGTAAGCCTAGGTGACTAAAAAGACTGCCCTCATGACAGCAATTTAGAAATTAGGAAGAGGGGAGAGTTTGGGTGGGGAGGAAGGAAGTGAATAACTTCAGTTTGTGGCACACTGAGTTTAAACTATCTATGAGACATTTAGTTTGAGAGGTCTAACAGGCAGTTGGACATGAAAGACTAGATGTGAGAAAAGAAGTTAGGCCTAGATGAGTAGAGAATCTGTGAATACGCATATAGATAATTTAAACAGTGGGAGCTGATGAGATCATCACCAAGTGAAACAGTACTGAGGGAGAAGAGAAGAGGGCCCAGGACGGAGCCCTGGAGGACACTCATGGCTAGCAGATGCAACCTGGATGAAGATGCTGCTACAGAGACTGAGAAGGGGTGGTCTGACAGGTAGGAGGAAGAGCAGGAGAAAAACTAGGAGGAGCAGGGTCAAGAAAACCTAGAGAGAAAACAGTATCAAGGAGAAGATGGTACTCAACAATGCTAGAGGCAGCAGAGAGGTTAAGAAGGATGGAGATCAAGAAAAAGCCATTACACTTGTCAACTAAGAGACCTTTAGTAACTGGAGAGAGTAGTTTCTATTAAATAATAAGGATAGAAGCCAGACTGCAAAGAGTTAAGAAATGGAATGATAGGAAATAAAGTGGGGGCATCTATTATAGTCAGCCTTCTCAATGAGTTTAGTCACAAAAGAAAAATGACATATAGGATAATAACTAGCAATGATAGATGGGTCAAGTGAGAGGTCTTTGAAGGCAGGAAAGACATGGGAATGTTTGTAGGCCACAGCGAAGCAGCCAGTAGACAGGGAATAAATGTAAATCAGTAAATTAGTAAGAAAGAAGCGATGATAGAGGGGGAAATCTGGAGAAAATGAGATGGAATAGGATCATCTGGGCATGTAGAGGAATTTGCCTGGGCAAAGGGAAGGGCCAACTCTTCATGCGAGACAGGAGGTAAAGGAAGAAATGGTGGTAAAAGGTTTATTTTTTCATCATTATTATAATACTAATTCATGTGAAAAAGATCTGAGGGTTTTAATGGACTGCAAGCTCAATATGAGTCAAGTGGGATAAGGCAGCCAAAAAAAGCTAAAGATATCAGGCTATATTAAAAGAGGCACAGTATCTAGAATAATAGAAGTGATAGCTATTGTTATATTTGGTCAGACTATATCTGGGATATTTCATTTAGTTCTGGGCATAATATTCTAAGAAGGACACTAAATAAACTGGCATTCATTCTGAGAAAGGTAACCAGAATGTTGAGGGTCAATGAAATACTATATATGAAAATGCTTTATAAAATTCAAAATGCTATATTAATGTAAGATGTTATTTTTATTACTACTGCTATACTGTAGTGCATCTTTATGCCAAAGAATGTTCTTTAAAAAGAAAAGCGTGACTTAGGCCCCAAATTTATTTTACTCCCTTAATAGCATAAGAACAAAATGATTTGTGTTTTGGTTAGTGGCCTGTGTTAATGTATCCTAACAAAACTTTCCTTTTAATGAAATGGCTTCATGTGCTATTAACTATAAGTATCCTCAATGTTAAAACAAAATGACTGAATTACTGTATGTTCATGCTGATAGAGTGATATCATTAATGCCAAATGCCAGAAATAAGATGAATAACTTAGCACAAAAGAGATGACTTTTCAGCTCAATGGGTTATGTAAATGTGGCCTGCTAATAAAACATTAAACGTATTATTTACTAGAAAACTTCAGCGAATATACACTATGAAAAACATTTAATGTATGAGGTTTCGCATTAAAACTTTGGAAATTGGACAGAAAGGACTCTGTTTATTGTTTGTGTCCATTAAAAAAATCATCCTTCACTGTAATGACAGTTCTAAAATACTAAAATATCACTTACTAAGACTATTAAATTCAATAAGTGCTTGACAGAGCACATACCTAGGTTTAAAACAATACAATAAAAGCTGTGGTTTTTGGAGCTTAATACCAATCAGAAAATTAGAAAACAACAGCTCACAACCTGTCTCATACACCCCATATAAATCTTCAGGCTAGATCAAACCTTCAACGGTGCTTAAATATAGTTGTGAGGTTAAGTTCTTCTATAGAGATGGGTATTTAGATGTTTTATAAAAATTGTTAATTTACAAGAATAAATTTCTTTCACTTAGATCCTAAGACTTCTTCTTCCAGAAGAATCCTTTAGGAGAAAGACCAACTAAAAGCAAAATGAATTGACTTCCTTGACTTGAATTTCAGACTAATTAGTTCCTCAAATCTTTCCATTAAGGATTTTATGGTCCCCTCAGAGTTTATTCTAGTGAGAGAGCTACCTTGAAATGAAATTAATCTGGGCTCTGCCACTTACTACACATGTGACCTTGAATAACTCATTTTCTCCTTTCTGGGCTCCATTTTCCTTACTCATATTATGAACAGTTGGACTAAATGGTTTTTAAGATTCCTTCAAGCTCTAAGATACCCTATTTAATAACAGAATTGGATCGGTGAGTGTTTTCACATGTCACTTCAAACTCATTAATTGAAAGGAACATTCAGTACAATAGTCCATTGAGAAGTACCCCAGGGATCAATCCATGGTCCATTGCTGTTTTACATTTTTATAAATTACTTAGAAGAAGGCATAGATGTAATTTACAAATTATGCAATTTGTAAATGACATGAAGTTAAGGAAAAGAGCTTACATATTGGACAACAGGGTCAAGATCCAAAAAAAATCTTGGCATGGAAAAATAGGCCAAATTATTCAACTGAAATTGCCCATTCCAAAGTTACCAATGATGTGTTAATGGTCTTTTTCCAATCTTGAGCCCTCTTGAGCTCTCTGTGGCACTATGCCTTTAGGATAATACAAAAAGGCAAGACTTGGTAGCCTACAGAGTAAGTCATCAAAGGATTATAGACTTAGAACTGGAAAGGACCTTGAAGGTCATAAGAGTCCAAACATGCTCTACTGGTACTACTGATCAAGAAGCATGGTTCAAGTACTGGCTCTACACTGCCTAGATACATGACTTCATATAAGTCATAACAGCTATTTGTACCTCAGTTTTGTCAACTATAAAATAATTCTGATGATAATGCTATGCAGATCAAAAAGATATGCACTAGAAAATCATATAATTAGAAGGAATTAAACAAGTTAAATGGCTGGACTCAAAGAAGAATTATTATTAATGATTTAATGTCAGTTGGAAAGTGATCTTTAATGGAGTTCCCCAAACAACTAAATAATCTTACCAATGATTTAGATAAAGGAATATCAAATTTGCAGATATCACAAAGCTAGGAAGGGTAGCACATATACCAATGATGAAACCAGGTTTTAGAAAAATTTTGACAAGCTAGCACACTGGGGCAAATCTAGTTATATGAAATTTCTAGTTAGATGAAAATTCAAAATACGAATGATCTCTTGTTCAGTCTGATTGGAAGAGGATATTTTTCAAGTATAGGTCGGTGTAAATATGTGCTTTTTCAAGTATAAGCCTTTAGATCCCTCTAACCCTGAAATCTACGTGATTTTGTTTTGTCAGTAGAACATACACAGCATCTTAGAGCTGGAACGGATGTTAAGGATGATTTAGTTCAGTCCTCTCAGTTTACAGATGAGGAAACTGAGGCCCAGAGAGGTGAAATTACTTCTTTAACTAACATAACAAAGTAGTAGAACCTGACGGACTCTGTTCCACTCCCACAATGAAACCAGGTCTTCTGATGCCAAATTCAGTGTTCTTTCCCCCATTCCACACTGCCTCTTTAATGTAAATCATGCACTATTGCTAGTCCCTTTTTAAAATGAGGGATCTAAAGGCCAGGGCAAAGAAATGATTTCTTTAGAGTAAAACAACTACTACTATAAGCGAAAGAAGCTAGTCTCAAATCCGTCTACTACTCTTTACCCTTATACCACACTAACTTAAAACTGCACAGAACTTTACAGTTGTGAGACATTATTCACATCTTTCAGATGAGAGATTTATCCAAGGTCACATGGTGATAGAAGTAAGACCAGATCCCAGGTCACAGTTGTCTCCCTCCTCAAATGAGATAATGAATATGAAAGTGTTTTAAAAAGTTAAAAGCTCTTGCAAATTTGTGATAAATATATTGTAGACTCTGGCCCAGGCTATCAAAATAGTGTTAAAACCCATCTCTGATCATCTGTTCAGTAAAAAGTGGTAAGTCAGATTTCAGGAGCAAAAGGAACCCCTGCTGTAGTTTATCTTACATTTTGCATTGACAGAGCCAAAACATCAAGGAAGGTTTACTGTTTCATGACACTACTTTTAATAACAGTATAAGTTTCTATTTCCCTCTGTGCTAGTATTCCACAGTTTGAACTTGCTCTTTGAGAGCACAACTCCAAATGAGTGGGAGGCCAAATCTGTTTCTAACTCTATAATCACAGGAAGAAAAAAATGGGAACACCGTCCTGTTAAATGTTATGGGCTGCACATCTTTTTGTACATAAACAAAAGTAGAAGGCAAAAAGAATGATAAAAGAAAGCAATGCATATCAAAGAACCATTTTCAAATAATTAAAGGGTTTTCAATACCAGAAAACTAACACTAACACAGAAGATTTTTTTAAAAGTGATTTGGACTCCCAGTAGACTATTCCCATCTCTTAAGAGGATATCTTACATTTCTAAAGACATTTATCAGAGGCTTTTCTAAATAAAGAGTCAAGTATAATTTTACATTGGGCAACTAGGTGGCACAGTAGATAGAGTGCCCATCCTGGAGTCAGGAAGACTCATCTTATGTAGTTCTAATTTGGCCTCGGACACTCATTAAGCTGTGTGACCCTGGGCAAGTCACTTCACCCTGTTTGCCTCAGTTTCCTCATCTGTAAAATGAGCTAGATAAGGAAATGGCAAACCATTATAGTATCTTTGCCAAGAAAACCCTAAATAAGGTCACAAAGAATGAGACATGACTGAAAAACTACTGAACAACACAGTCTTACATGCTTCAAAAATGTGCTGCTGCTTCAGGCCTATAACATTTGGGTTGAATGATCCTGTACGATTAAACAAAGTAGCTCTTGTGTAAATTATCAGGCTTAGAAAACAGTAATCCAACAATGCTATTCAGCAGGACATCATTTTAATGTCATAAAGAATTATATTCCCATTCAGACACAATCACTAATCACCTTTTGAGGAATTGTTATCATCTCTCTTCAGATATTTAATCCAAATAGGGCTGTACTTCTATTTTACCAGGGCATTCTTTCTATTTTTCTACCTCCCTACTCGTACTATGAGGCTTTCTTTACTTCAGGCAGGAAAGTAAAATGAATCTTTCTTTTTTTATTAGTCAGATATCTTTTTTAACATTTATTTATTTTTAGTTTTCAATATTCACTTCTTTATAAGATTTTGAGTTTTAAATTTTCTCCTGCTCCTTCCCTTCCCCCTTCCCAAGAGAGCATGCAATCTGATACAGGCCATACATGTACAATCATATTAAACATATTTCCACATTAGTCATGTTGTAAAGAAGAATTAGAACCAAAGGTAAAAACTGTGAGAAAGAAAAAAGAAAAAAAAACAAAAAAAAGAGAGAGAGAAAATAGTATGCTTTGATCTGTATTCAGACTCCATAATTCTTTCTCTGGATGTGGATAGAATTTTCCATTATGAGTCTTTTGGAATTGTTTTAGATCACTGCATTGCTGAGAAGAGCTAAATCTATCAAAGTTGGTCACTGCACAAGGTTGCTGTTACTGTGTACAATGTTTTCCTAGTTCTGTTCATTTCACTCAGCATCAGTTAATGAAAGTCTTTCCAGGTTTTTCTCAAGTCTGCCTGCTCATCATTTCTTATGGAACAATCATATTCCATTGCATTGAACAATTTATTCAGCCACTTCCCAACTGATGGGCATCTCCTCAATTTCCAATTCTTGGCCACCACAAAAAGAGCTGCCATAAATATTTTTGTAATGTGGGTCCTTTTCTTGTTTTTATGATCTCTTTGGGATACAAAACTGGAAGTGGTATTGCTGAGTTAAAGGGTATGCACATGTTTTTATAGCCTGTTGGCCATAGTTCCAAACTGCTCTCCAGAATGGCTGAATCATTTCACAACTCCACCAACAATCCATTTATCATTTTCCTGTTTTGTTATGTTAGCCAATCTGATAGGTGTGATGTGGTACCTCAGAATTGTTTTAATTTGCATTTCTCTAATCAACAGTGATTTAGAGCATAAAATGGATCTTTCTAAGCTGGTCGTGTAAATGCCATCATTTTCCCCTACAGGGAAAAACTACACTCACTCCCAGAACATTAACACATGGAAATTCAAATGTACCAATGATTTATTCCAATGACAATTTAGTGCTTCCTCTTCCATCCCACCTGAGAAGTGTCTGTTCACAGGTGGCTGTGACAACTCTACAGATTGTTCCCTGCTGAAAGAGATTCAAGAATGACTGATATTATGAGCACAACACAGTGCAGCAAAAGAAGTACAGAACAAATACTTGTGCACCTCGGCCTAGAGACATGACTACTGCTAACTTTGAAATAAAGTGTATGGATGTCACACACACACACACACACACACACACACACACAGAGAAATGGAAAAGATGTCTCATCAAATAACATCTAACTGCCATGTGGCCACATAATTAAGAAAGTACTTCTCAAGAATGTAGTGGACACAACAAGAATGGATTTTTCTTTCACAATCACAGACCATTAGAACTAGAAGGAACCTTAAAGATCTAGTGGAAGTCTGCTTTAAAATAAGTCAATATTCACAAACACACTTTTATTGCCATTCAAGAGATGAGTCATACATAGAAATACACTTAGGAGCTTTCACTGTAATTGTTCACGAATAACAGGAGGGGATAGTAAATGATCACCATATAAAAACTCTGCAAGTTTTAAATTCTGTTCCAATCCGTGTAGTAGCATGAATATAGTAGATTCATTTTATGGCTAGTCTTAAGGTTTCTTTATGTGATATCATCAGCCCAAGGTGAATTTTCTAAAGCTAGTCTCCCAAAGTGTCACAAATAAACACAGATGTAAATTGTTTTTGACACAGCTGCAAGATTATGCTTATGGTCATTAATTTTCCTCTTTGAAAAGCATCCAATTTAAGAATTTCTGCAGTAATCATTTCAGAGTAATGAAAAACTGATGGAACAATAGAATATTTCAGCTGTGATAAGAGCAGTTTTTTGTCCCTTCTTACTAATGTACATTTTACCAAGATTTATTAGTAATTATAAAGAATGCACTTATCTTTCCACAAAACCAAATTCTTCCTTGCCTTCAGACCACAAACATCATAATATACCTAATTTACACAATATACTCATTTTTCCCCATAATGATATACATAGAAAAATTTCAAGCAGTTTATGTCCAAAGAAATAGCCCAAGCTGAAGAAGGGCCAACAGCTCTCCTAACTGGCCAGCACTTGACCTCAGTTGTCTCTTGACTTTCTGGAAGCTACAGACCAAGGGAAAGGTTCATAATGTATACTCTGGCTCCATGAGAAGGGGAAAAGAAATAGAAGAAAATTGAGTTTTTAAAAAGTTTATGAATGGGTGAAGAGTTTCAAAGCAAATTTAAGGTAACTTTAAGCTAGAAAAGATAATTACCTGCCATATCAAGATGTTTGGGTGAGGGAGGGCAGGGGGAAAGACACACTACTCAGTACTACTTCTCTAGTTTCTCCATCTAATCAGTCAAACTCAGTAACAGTAGTCATGAGCAGCCATTTTATGCAGTATCCCTCAGGTAGGCACTTAGGAAGAGGAGTGATTCAGAAGAAATAGGAAGCACTCTCCTGGCCTAGAGAAAAGTACAGCATAGGCTCCAAGAAATCATTTTTAATCAACCAGTTACACCATTAAGTCCTTCAAATTCAGTAACCTACAAGGTGCAGAAAATGTAGCTCTTTGTAAATTTAGTAAATACATGTAACCTTAGCTGCTAGTAAACAGAGTAAAAATATGGCACAATAATAGGAGTATATATGTTCAAGCTAAAATTCTTATTGACTGTTGTTACCTCCTGGTATTAACTCAGAAGTTTTATGACTATTTGAGTTGGTTTTATTGATGTGTCCATAATTCTCTGGGCAAACAAATCTGAGTTTTCTCTATTAGAGGGAAATGCGAACTGTGATAAAAGGTCCATAACATATCAAATTAAATACTGTGGTCATAAATACAAAAGCAACTTGGTTCAGAGGAAGATATAACCTGATCTCTGAGTCCAAGACCTGGGTTCTACTGCAGGCTTTGCCACTGATCCACCATGAAACCTTGAATCTTCTCAGACCTAATCCTAAAAGAGAGATAAAACACTGGGCCTTCCCAACTCTGCTACCATCTCCTCCCTATCCATTACATAAGGCAAATATAAATGAGAAAGCATTTAGAATAAAGATGGCACTAAAATCCAAAATATCTTTAATTTCTAAGGTGATTACTTAGACCAGAAGGATACTAAAGTTTATTTCCAGGTTCCATCTGTGAGCACTTTTTCCAGTGCTATAATAGTAATTGTCCTGAGAATTGTATGTGATCAACAATGGCTGAGGTATGATGAATTTTTGATCAGTGCCCCTACTACATTAACACTTCATATTTTTCAGCTGTTGACACATGACACACTCCTATCTTAACAAAGTTTAGAACTATGATCAAATACTAAGCTAAGTGAGATTTTTGAAAGTCCATATGTTATTTCATGATAACTTTCCATTGCCCTGGGAGTCAAGTCAAAATGTTCACCTAGTATTCCAAAACCTTTAACCAAAGTACCCTAGAATATCTTACTTCCTTCATCTCTTCCTCCATCCCAGCCTATATTTCTCTGTTTATCAAGGTCACACTCTCTTGAAACCCTTTCTATTTATTTATACTGAGTTCAATAACTGTCTATGATAGCACTGTATGTTTGGAATACTCTATTCTGCCACTGTATTGTCATCTTTCTCCAATCACTTAAATAACTGTCCAAGTCCCTGCCGCTCCATTTTCCCATAGTTCATTTCCCAAACTACGTCAGACATGAAACATTTAGGGCTGTTCTCCTTGACCACCAACCTCTTTGAGTGTTTGTCCTTTAGCCCAACTTACCGTGTTCTATTCTCCAGAGAAAGAACTGATGGAGTCTGAATGCAGATCGAAGCATACTTTCTGATATTTCATTTTATTTGGGGGGCAGGGGAGAGAGTGGAGTCTGGTAACATAAATTAATCAATTATATTGATTAATGAAATCAGTAATTTTGATTACATTAAATTAAAAAGGTCTTGCATAATCAAAACTAACACAGCCAAGATTAGAAGGGAAGTAGAAGACTGGGGGGAAATTTTTACAGCAAGTTTCCCCACTGAAAGCCTCATTTCTCAAATATATAGAGAACTGAGTCAAATCTCTAAGAATACAGGTCATTTCCAATTGATAAATGGCCAAAGGATAGGAACAGGCAGTTTTCAGATGAAGAAATCAAAGTTATTTATAGTCACATGAAAAAAATGCTCTAAATCGATACTGCTTAGAGAAATTCAAATTAAAACAACTCTGAAGTACTACCTCACACCTATCAGATGAACTAATATAACAGAAAAGGAAAATGACAAATGTTGGAGGGGGTATGGAAAAATTAGGACACTGATACAACCACTCTGGAGAGCAATTTGGAACTATGCCCAAAAGGTTATACCCTTTTGACCCAACAATAGCCATACTAGATCTGTATCCCAAAGAGATCCAAAAAAAGGAAAAGGACCTATATGTACAAAAATATTTGTAGCACCTATTTTTTTGTTGGCAAAAAATTGGAAATTGAGGGGATGCCCATCAATTGGGGAATCCCCAAACAGGTTGTGGTATATGATTGTGATGGAATACTACTGTGCTATAAGAAATAATATGCAAGATACTTTCAGAAAAACCTGGAAAGACTTATATGAACTGATGCAAAGTGAAGGCAGAACAAGAACACAGTACACAGTAACAACAAGACTGCACAATGATCAACTGTGAATGACAGCTAGTCTCAACAATAAGATGATCTAAAACAATTGCAAAGGACTCGATGAAGAATGTTATCTATCTTCAGAGAAAGAACTGATGGAGTCTGAATGCAGATTGAAATATATTTGCTATTATTTTATTTTATTTATTTATTTGGGGGGAGAGTGGGGTCTGTGTTTTCTTTCACAACATGACTAATATGGAAATATATTTTGTATGACTGCACATGTATAACTGTATCAAATTTCCTGCATTCTCAATGGGGGGGGGGGAGAAGCGGGCCAGGAGAGAGGGAGAGAATTTGGAACTCAAAATTCTAAAAACAAATGTTAAACATTTTTTGCATGTAATTGGAAAAAAAAATAAAGTTATATGAAAAAATAAAAAAAGAAACTATCCTCTTGATCATTTCTTACAGCACAGTCCTTTGCCACCACAAAAAAAAACCTATAAGTTTTTTGTACTTGAGGGTCCTTTTCCTTTTCCTTTGGTGTATTTGGTGTATTTGAGGTATGTTTCATTTCTTTCTAAAGAAAACTCTATTTATGGGTACAGCTTATATCCAACAGCAATGTATGTGCATCCATATTTGTCTGACAGCATGCCTCAGATTGTTAAGCTTCTAACAAGCAGGATATGATGGTCTAGATATATACTTTTCACTGTACAGCACCTAGCACAGTACAATGCACAATTAAGCATTTAATAAATGCTATTAGATGACGTTAATGAGTATTTACAACAGCGAAAATAGGGCAAGCGCCAGAATACTTTATTAGACTGTGACAGAGAAATAGAAAGGAAATGGATAGACAAATAATCAGCACCCAAAATATGTGTTTAGGAAATAAGATACACTATGACTAAGACGAAAGAATGATTTCCCTGCTACCACCAGATCCTCCTTCTGTATTCATAAAGAGGCAGCAGGGAGCTATCACCACCTAGAGGTCAGATGTAAATACAACTGTTTCCAAACAATTAACCAGATTTTGCTTTTAGCATGTCATAGAAGCCACAAGAAGCAAGAGATGTTTCAGAATCAGCAGAACTGTGGCACAAGTATCATCTAGGTCTTGTGTTCACAGCATAGTGTGCTGTTCACCTGTAGGTATTTTTAAAAGCATGTCATTGAGCTACAGACCAAAGCCAGCCAGTGCTCTCACTCTTGCTTAACATTACTCAGTATGCTTTCTTGGTTCATTTCACAGTGACTATTCTATAAACCTCAGGAGAGTCATGAAGAAGTTCCAGCCAGATTATCACTCATCTCTCATCAGGGGATTGTAGCACAGTCTGTTACGTGAACTGTTAAGTAATGGGGTGTAAACTAACCTAACTTGGATTGTAACTTGGGAAAGTTGCTTAAGTAAACTTTCTCCACTATTAAAGTAGCTGTAAAAGGAAAACAACAACAGCAACAACAGACTGAGCTGCTTACTAGGATTGTGAGAAAGAAATATAAAAAGGAGATGGACAGACTCGAGCATCAATTCTGACACATGATCATTAAATCAAAAGTTAAACAAACATTAGTCACATATAGAAAGACAGACTCCTTCCCTGGCCTGAGAACTAACATTGCAGCAGTACAAAACTGTGTATCTCCAGACTTCCACTGGATCCCATCTTCTCTGGGACTTTGGCTGTTTCATCATCTTCCGCATCCTCAAACCCCTTCCATCTTTAGTCTCTCCTTATCTACCGGGCTCCTTCCCCGCTACTTCTAACTATATGTCCAGCTCCACCCCCACCCCCAAGCCCTCTTTAAAAAACCAATCCAAAAACAAGACAAAAAAAATAAACAAACAAAAAACAAACAAAAAACCTTCACTTGACCCAGTTACTCCTCTTAAGCTTTTCTCCAGTATCTTTTCCTCTACTGTATAACTCAACTCCTATGAAGCTGTCTACACTCATCACTCCTCTTTTGTCACTAGCTAACTCTGTAACCACTTGCAATCTCTTAATGGTTAAATGCAATGACCCCCATCTAGTCTGCTTTCTCCAATCCATCTTCCATATAGTTGTCAAAGTACACTTCCTAAACCTCAAGTCTGACCTTGTGATTTCATATTTAAGAATCTTTAGTGGGTCCCTATGGCTCTTAGGACAGAAATTCTTATCCTTTTTTGTGTTATGGTCCCTTTTGACCATCTGGCGAAATCTAAGGACACCTTTGCAGAAAAATATATTTAAATGCATAAGACAAAATATATAAGATTACAAAAGAAACTAATTGAAATACAATTACCAAAAGGGAAAAATAATTAAGTTTACAGATCTCAGGTTAAGAATTCTTGCCCCAGGCAGCAAGGTGGCATAGTGGATAGAGCACGGGCCCTAGAGTCAGGAGGACCCGAGTTCAAATCTGGCCTCAGACCAACCACTTGACACTTACTAGCTGTGTCACCCTGGGCAAGTCGCTTGACTCCAATTGCCTAAAAAAGAAAAAAAAAGAATTCTTCCTCCAGGATGAAAATCAAACTTCCCAGTTTGACCAAACATCCCAGACCTCACTGTCTGACTCCAAATCACCTTTCCAGACTTGTTTCATTATCACTATTCCTTTTCACACATTCTACATTCCAGTAAAACTGATTTATTGGGTGTCTTTGAACTCAGTAATCTATCTTCCACTTCTGTACACATACCTCTGTACCTCAGGACAGCACAGGCTGTCCCTTCATGCATTTCTTTTTCTCAGAATCTTTGGCTCCCTTCATGATTCAATTCGGGAGTCACCTCCTTTACAGTGACTTTCCATTCCTCCCCATAGTTGTTATTATTCTTTCTTTCCTTGAATTATCTTGTACTTTCTTGTTTGTGTCACTGGTGTTTAACCTCAGTAAGATCTTTAAGGGAAGAAGTGTTTTTTTGTTTTGCCCAGGATCCATCACAAACTAGATGCTTAAAAATGCTTGTTGAAGCTCAAAGAAATTTGGCCTATTTAACTAGGTCTTTGGTATGCTTTAAATACTGCAACTAGATAGTTTCATCTTGCATTGGTCTCTGAGGTGAATCTGAAACCTGCAGCAAACACTGCAGAACCCAAATACCTACTTCGTTGTTTTATTAGCTGAAGTAAGATTGAACTTGTCAAAGTTATCTCTGAATGGTCCTTAGAAGATTAAACAAATATTTACTGGCCCAAATCACTGGGCAGAAGGGAATACCATAATATAATTAAACATAGCGAAATTCATTTAGAGTTGGAAGAGTTAAGTTACCTAGTCCAATATCTTCAATTTCACAATATCTTCCAATATCTTCATTTTCACAGGTGAAGAAACTGAGGCCCATTATTAGTAAGAGACTCACTGACAGTCAAATAGGTAATAAATAGTAGACATGGGTTTCAAATTCAGGTTCTCTAACTCCAAACACTGGGTTCTTTTCCACTGTACTACACTGGCTTATCGTCCCAGAATTTATAATCTAACTGGAAGAGTAAAATAAACATGTACTCCAGGGGGAAGAGAACATGATTTACTTTTCTTTGCATTCCCTACAATACCTAGCACAGTCTTGCACATAGTAAGTACTTGATAAATGTCTAGTGTATGAATGAATGACAATAAAATAAAGTGAATGAGACTTCCCAAATCAGCAGTTATATAGACAATAAATGCTACCTGACTTCAGATTCTTCTAATGGTCCATCTCATCGATGAAAATCTAACACTCTCACTTTGACCTTTACTTTCAAATAGGATGGGCAGCTTGGGGGAAAGAAGCCATGATTTGTCCCTTTTACTCAACAGAGCTACATTTTTAGCTGACAAGATGAATTTTGTAGAGTTGAAAAAAAATGGGTGCTTAGCAACTCATTTAAATAAATGCCACCTCCAGCCTTAAAATTACGCCTATTACTAATAAACTGCCTCAGTAGCAACAAAAGAAATTGACAGCTATAGTCAGAACAAGGTGCAATTTTATTTAAAAACACAACTTTAAAAGGATAAAACTGAGATTTTGTAAGTGTGTGAAGTCAACAATTCAAGTTCAAGAATGTAATTCCTGCCAAGACTACCACCCTTCTCCTTTCCTCTTTCTCCCTCTCACTGCCTGGTGCTAAGTCATACACATAACAGGCTAGCATTTAGTGTAATCCTTCCATGAATGTGCTGCCATAGTTTGATGTTCAATTGCACATATTTCGGCAAAGACTTGAGCAAGGTTTTTCCCCAGTTAATGAGCCTAACCAATGGGCATAACAATAGTTCTTCCTTATCACTGAAGTAGATTTATGGTTACTTTGCCTCATATTCCATATTTATTCTGCTTTAGAGATTTCATAACAGAAATATAATTGAATTAGGTAGGGCTATAGTTAGTTAACTAACATGGAGAGTCAGAGCCTCACAGATTTAGAGTTGAGGAAACTAAAGCCAGAAGGATAGAGTGGGAACTTACCCAAGATTACAAAGGAAATAAGTGGCAAAATCACAAATCAAACACAGGGTATCTTATACCAAACACAGAATTCTTTCCATTATACCACAGACAAATAAGAACTTTTAAATTTGATGAACAGGAAGAATCTTATTCTTATAGGAAGGAGACCTTGCTGGCTGCTTTAAACAATATGATTTTTTTTTTCATTTTTGCCATTTTTATTTCCATTTTGTGTTAGTGGCAAATGTTATGAGATTGTGGGCTTGGGGGTGCAGGAAGCATGAAGGGAGTACATAAACAAAACAGAAGAGACTTTCTGTGCTATGCCCTCACTAATACTTTATTTCTAGTCACTAATTATTTCACCTCTCTGAACTCTTCTATTTTTCCCTAAGTAGAAACCCTGAATAGAAAAGAAATTTAAATTACGTACAGCTTGCAGGGGAGTTAATTTTATATTATAATGAACTTAAGCTCTTGGCATACTAGAATTATGTTTATGAACATCATATATCTTTTAGAGGAACTTAGTCAAGAATGAGATCATAAATTTAAAGTATTTGGGGGCTGTTGCATAGCAAAGTACTGAATGAATGCAATCTAATATTGCTTTTGGAGCTTTGCCATTAGTTATAAGAAATGGTTATTCCTTTTTTTTTTTTAAGCAATAGGTAAAGTACCTTTCTAGATCACAAACTTAGATATCTGTCCCTTTTTATTTTATTGTCAAAGGTCTTTATCCTCTGTTCCAATTTCTGCCACTATCACAGCTGAAGTAGAAGGGGGAAATAAAGGACTGTGAATCATTTACTTTTGTAAATCCAATCCTTTGTTTCTTAGTCTAGTTATGCACAAGAGTTGGAGTTGTACATGGTGGGCAGTTGAGATCTGCATGACTGAAGGGTACCCACCCACCTTACTATCAGTGAGAATTCAGATCATTAGAAGACTGAAGAAGCAAAGATCTATTTGCTACTTCCATACCATCTTTTAAAAATTTCACTTTTTTTTAAATGACAAAATGTATTTGGTATCATTGTGATATGAGCTACATAGATTACACGACCTTACATGGGGTAATTTTATCTTTTGTATTCTGCCCTTAATTAACAGCACCCACTAAATAAGCATTTAAACATACAAAGTAGAACACAAAAAGATGATCATATGTGAAACTACAAATTTCTACTATAAACAGACTATATTATAAACAGGTATATTTACATGCTATTTACAAAGCTGTCCTGCTTATCTGTGCCTCATTATGAACTTACTTCTGTTCTTTTTGTGCATTTCTTTTAAATGTTTCAATGATAATTTTTTTTTCCTTTTTCTGGCAACACTGTTACTGACTGGCCTTCTTCCTCTCCCCCACCCCTAATTCTGCTCCCAAGAAATCCTTACCCAATTAAGAAGAACAAAAGAAAAACAAAGCTCATATAACAAATAAACATTATCCAGTAAAACAAATCCATACATTAGTCATGACCAAAAATGTATGTTTCAAATTGTACCTTGAATTCATCAACACATGGTTAGATAACTTGCTTCATCATTGGTCCACTGGACTTGTGTTTGGTCATTGCTTTGATTAGCAAAAGTTCTTAAATCTTTCCAAATTGTTTTTCTTTACAATGTTGCTGTTACTGTATAAATTGTTCTTCTGCTTATGCTCATTTCACTCTGTATCAGTTCATACAAATCTTCTCTGGTTTCTCCTAAACTATCCCTTTCAGTATTTCTTACAACACAGTAATATTCTATTACATATATGCCATAAAATGTTCAGCTACTCCCTAATTGATGGATACCACCTTTGTTTGTGATGCTTCACTACAACAAAAATAATTACTACTGATATTTTTGCACATGTTGGTTCTCCTCTTTCTTTATCCCTTTCTGGGTATAGGCCTACTAATAAGTAGTATTTCTGGATCACAGTTTTCTGGAGTTGGGTTTTTTTAAGATATACCTCCAAATCACTTTCTAGAACAGTGTTACCAATTCACAGATCTGCCTACAGTGTATTAATGTATCTAATTTCTCACACCTCCTCCAACACTGGTCAATTTACTTTTACATCATCTTTGCCAATTTGATACATATAAGATGGAAACTTAGTTACTTTAATTTGCATTTCTCTAATTATCAGTGATTTAGAACATTTTTTCATATTACTGTTAGCAACATGGATTTCCTCCCTTGAAAAATACCTATTCATATCCTTTAAGCATTTATCTATTAGGGAATGGCTCTTGTTCTTCTATAAATATTTAAATCAGTTCCTTATATATCATGGATAGCAGATCTTTTCAGAGAAACTTTCTACAAAGATTGTCTTTCATGTTAACTGCTTTCCTTATTTTAATTATATTTTGTTTGTGCAAAACCTTTTCAATGTTAAGTCATCAAAAATGGTCATTTTATCTTCTGTGATATTCTTTTTCCCTCATTAGGTCATAGACTCTTCCACCATCCATAGCAATTTATTTATGATTTATCACAAAATAAATAACCACATACTAATGGCATTAAAAGTCTGTGCACTTGTAAAAAGTAATTTACAATTGCAAAAGTTACTTCATTTTTTGCTCCTCTAATTTGTTTATGATGTGACTTTTTATACCTAAGTCATATATCCACTGGGATCTTAACTTGGTATATGGTATGAAATGTTGGTCTAAACCTAATTCCTGACCATTTGATTTCCAGTTTTCTAGACAATTTTCTTCTTTACCCCAATGATTGGAATCTTTAGATTTACCAAGCCCTATGCTACTATGTTCCTTTGCATTTGTACGTCATGTACCTAATCTGTTCCATTTGTGTATTTTTAACTAGTAATGAATCATTATGATGATAATTGATGAGTAGTACATTTTGAGATCTGATATCCTTCCACACCATCTTAATCTTTCTTGATTTGGTTTGGGCTTGAGAATGACTTAACATTTCATTTATTAATATCTGAAAGTCATTGCAATGTTTGATTTACTAATTCATTTCTTCCTTGCCATCTCTGGTCTACTCAGTACTATGTGACTTGAACCTAGTAGATACTTAATAAAGCTTGTTGAATTGGATTTCTTTGAGTAATCAGATTAAGTTGACTAAATATTTTACCTGCATAGTACTACTCACTGTTAGAGTACCTTGTGAGAAGGTCCCAGCATCACTCATATGGCCAATTTCCACTTGTCCTCTTTCTTATGTTGCTTAGGTAATGAAGTTAGAGCTTTAACAGAAGAGGCAGGCAATCTAGATTGTTATCAGCATTTGGCCCAGTTGTGCAACTGAAAAAAAGCCTCCAAGTTTCTATGACCTTAATAGTCAGTGCAAATGATTTAATTCCAGAAAGATTAACTTCAAGGATTACATATACATTGGGAAAACCAGGGACACAATAATCATGTGAAAAATGCTTTAAATCCCTGATAATCAGAAAAATGCTACTTAAACCAATTTAAAGTTTCACCTGTGCAGACTGGCAAAGATGACTAAAGAAGAAAATGATAAATGTTGGAGGGGCTCTGGGAAAACAGTTTCACTATTAACCTGCTGGTAGAGTTGTGAATTAGTCCAGCCATGCTGGAAAGAAATTTAGAAGCAGACCCAGAAAATTACCAAATTCTGCATTCTCTGACCCAGCTATACAATTTCTAGGCCTTATCTCTTAAAGAAATCAAAGAATGAAAAAGGATCTATATGAACAAAAATATTTATAAAAGCTCTTTTTGTGGTAGCCAAAAAACTGGAAACTGTAGGCATCTCCTTTTATTGGGGGACAACCAAACAAATTGTGATATATGACTGTAATATTACTGAGAGACAAGAAAAGATGGAATGCACAATTTCAGAGGAAACTGGAAGACCTTTATGAACTAATGCTGAATGAAGACAGCATAACTAGGAGAACAATTTCTACAATGATAACATAACAGAAAAAAATGACTTTGACAGACTTTAAAACTTATCAAATTAATGATAAACCATGAATCTAAAAGAATGAAGATGAAACATATCACTCACCTCCTGACAGACTGGTGATAAACTTAAAACGCAGAAAGGGACAATATATTTTGGGTATGGTTAATATGGGAATTTCTCCTGCTGGACAATGTAGCCATATATTGAGGTACTTTTTTTTTGCACTAGGTGTTTTTGTTTTTTAATTTACTCAATAAGAGAGGGGATAATGAGAGGGGTAGATTAATTTTAAAAACTAGCCACTTGGAAAACAAACTACTTTTTTAAAATGATGAAAGAAAACAAGGGCTAGTTCATCCTCTCTCTCTCTCCATGTATTACATGTTAAATTCTAACAGATTACATAGAAAGAGACTAGTATAAAACATATGACTGATTTGGACAGAAGCTGTGTGTAGTTTCTATTTGTCCTTTCCTGATTCATAATTCTTCACTGAGGTCTGGGAAATATACTACAACATTGGAATTTTTTGTAATTGTCAGTACATCTCTTTAGATCACCACAAGTATTTTTATTCCCATTCTACAGATAAGAAAACCAAGGTTGAGAGAAACTAAGTGACTTGCCCACAATCATACAAGTAAATATTAGTTGAGGAACATGAATGCAAGTCTAAGTCCAGTGTACTTCCTACTATACCATAATGATATTAATGGGATTGAATATGGATGTAATAGAATATTGGAATGGAATCTGCACTCCAATTCCATACATTGATTATATTAACTATGTTCAATTAATGGGAAGGGGTTATATTCATTCATTGAGCAACCCCTTCAAAATATATGTTCTTGATCCTAGACACCTTTTATGATGAATATGGTACTGTCTAGCACAGTGCCATACATATAGTTGGCACTTAACAAATATCTCTTACCTTTTTTTTTTTTTTTAACAATTTGCTTACAGTGAAAAGTGATAAATTAGGGAGCAACAAATGCTTAACATCCTAACAAACTAAAATCAGATTTTCAGCATTCAAAACACAGATAAGAGTCCATTTTTTATAGTATGCATTTATGTGGAAATTAGGCACAGTATTCATGCATAGAAAAGATACAACGTCTACTTATTTTTCCATTCTAGAAAAGCAAAATGCATTTGTCACTCTTGAGATTTGCCATCATAAAATTAGAAGTACAAAAGTAATTTAACCAATGGTTCCCTGGTGGGAGATGGTATGGCACAGTGCAGTAAGAACTGTACTAGAAATTAGGAGACCTGAGTTCATGTCCCCACTCTGCAACTAACTCACTATATATTTTTAGGTCACTATTCAGAGACTGCTTCTGTTTGGGGATAAAGGGCTAAGTGGGAGTGAGTTATATAAGCAGGTACAGTTCATAATATTAAAAAAAAAAGTGCTAAGCATGAAACAATAATCAGTATCCATTTATTCTGTATAATGGTCCTTAAATGCAAGACTACAAGATAGGTTCTAGCAGCTACCTAACACCACCTGAGCACTCTTTTAATTTCCCTTGGCAATAATCCTCACAAATATATTGAAAGGGAATGACAAACTCAGATGGATAACAACTAGTACGGGATAGAGGTGAAGAGGTAGAGCCAGAGGAGGAATTACATGGGATGTGATAGCAAGTGTGATATGGGCAGAGAAAGAGGAGGACATAGGGCCCTAGGAGGCCTTTTGTTGCCTTGAGCTGCTAGTGGAGATTTCAATGTCCTTTGCTGCTCCTTTTACTTGTTAGCTGTCAAATAAATACGTTCAGTGCTGAAATAATTATTGCTCCCATGTCTAAGTTACTTGGCACCTCTCAGGTCAAGATGAGAGAGGAGACTAGGAACAGCTTCTTCATTTATAAAATGAGAAAGTTAGATTAGATGATATTTAAAGTCCTTTCCAAGACTAATGTTCAGTGTCTTGGGGTCTGAACTTTCAAAAGCATTTAACTCACTGTTCAAAACATTTTTTTTTAACTTATTGCTTCCCTATTTTACAGGTATAGGGCTCCTACATCCTACAAAATTTCTTAGTCACAGAATTAGATGAAATGTCAAAAAAAAATTCCAATAGTCATAATTCACTCTTCCATTTCCCTCATCCAATGTATCTAATCAGTAGCCAAGTCTTGTCACATCTACTTCCACATCTCTTGTTCACTATCTGCTATTCTCTGTATCTGGCCACTCCCTCAGTTCAGGACCTCACTACCACTCTCTGAACTATTGTTAAAAGCCTCCTAACTGGTTTCATGCCTACAGCATCCTCCTTCTCCCATTCAATTTCCATGCAGTTGCCAAGATCATTTTCCTAAGGCATGTAGGTCTGATTGCATCAGTCTCCCGCTCAAAAAGCATTAGTGGTTTCCTCATTGCTATCAAGATAAAGCACTTTGTAAAGCCCTCAATAATATGGTTCTAGCCTTCCTTTCCCTACTTATTTCATTTCATTCTCTTTTACACGCCCAATATTTTGGTCAAAATAACCTACTAGTTGTGCCCCACACTCAGCAATCCACCTCCTATATCTGTGTCTTTGCATAGGACATCTTCCACACTTGAAATTAACTCTCTCCTCACCTCTACCTTGTTTTCCTTTGAAGCTCAGCTTAGGTAACATCTATTGAAGTCTTTCCTCATCCACCAAAGGTCCTAATGCTTTCTCCTTTTTCAAAATACTTTGTATTTATTTGGCTATACATATATGCTGTGTATTTCCAGTAGAAGGTAAGCTCCTCAAGGATAGGAACTCTCTTATTTTTATATTTGTATTCTAAATGTCAATTAGTGTCTTCCAAAAAGGAAATGCTTTCTAAATTAAAGTCTGTCTCATCCAAAAACTGTTAGTGATTTATAGAGATTCAGAAAAAAATTGTATCCATATATATAATATATATATATTCTAGAATATAATATCCAGAAATCACATTTAATATTTTCCATAAAGATCCTGCTTTATTCCTCATCTTTCTCTATGATGATAAACCAGTCTAATTAGGAATTTTAGGATATTAACACCACACTCCCACTAACACCATGCCCTTTTCTACTATTTGGGTTACTTCTAATTAATAATGTCTTTCCTTGACTTAATGAGAAAAATCACGTGGTTCATCTATAGTATTGCCTAGAATGTTTGTTTACAAGAAGCAATTTCAGTAAAAATCAGAAGCCTTATTTTACAATGTGGTGGTTGCACAAGTAATTTCCCTTCCCATGACCAAAGGTACAGTTGTTGATGATCTTGCATATATGTATACATGTGTCAGTCTTTCTTCAGAATTCTACCATCCTGTCAAATGGCAATGACACTCTCTTGGAACTGGCCCAAAGTAATACTATAAGTTGGGGTGCTATTTTATTGTCTAGCAATCATTAGAAACAAAAAGTCTACTTCTCATACTCCCAGTCTTGGAAAGATTATTTTTCTTGTCTCCGAAATCATCATCTTGGGTGAATAAAGCTGACAATTTTTTTTTAAGTTAGTGTCAGTCACCCACTTCTGGCCACAGAAACTCTGAAGCAAGATCATTAACAACTGTACTTTTGGTTGTGGAAAGGAAAATTATTGTGCAACCCCACATTGTAAAATACGGCCTCTGATTTTTCCTGAAATTGCTTCTGGTAAACAAACATTCTAGGAAATACTATAAATGAACCAAGTAATTTTTCTCACTAAGTCAAGGGAAGACATTATTATTAATTAGATGCAACCCAAATGGTAGAAAGGGACACAAAGGGGAATATGGTGTTAATATCCTAAAATTCCTCATTATGCTTGTTTATCATCCTGGGGAGAGAGACAATGAATAAATCAAGAACTTTATGGAAAATATTAAATGTGACTTCTGGACCTAGAAAAAGAATTTCACAGATAAGAAAGTTAATCAAAGCTGGATCTGCCATGTTATAATATGGGATAATATTTTATGTAGTCATATCTTGTCAGATAATAAAGTAATATAGAAGCATTTATAAAAACAATAGTGCCTATATACCATAATCATCTAATATATTTTCATAAACATACTCTGAATAAATATGGACAAATATTTCACAGTCATATCTTGTCAGATAATAACAAAGTAATGTAGAAGCATCTGTAAAAACAATAGTGCTTATATACCATAATCATCTAATATATTTTCATAAACATACTCTGAATAAATATGGACATCTCTTATTCTGTATAATGGATCACAGGATCATAACATCATAGATTCAGGTCAAAGGGACCTTAGAAGTAATTTATATTCAATCTTGTTTTTCAGATGAGGAAATCATGGCCCAGAAGGTTAAGTAAATTGCTCATAATCACACAGTAAATGAAAGAAAGGGGAAAGAAGGGGCATTTGTTATAATGCTTACAATGTGCCAGATACTTTGCAATATTATCTCATTTGATCCTTATTACAACCCCGAGAGGTAGGTATTATTATTATTATCCCCATTTTACAGTTGAGGGAACTAAGGTAGACAGAGTTCAACTGACTTTCCCAGGGTAGCACAGCTGGGTTTGAATTTGAGGTTGAATTTGAACTCAAGTCTTCCTGACTTTAGGCCTACCACTCTATCCACTACGATACTTAGTTGTATCAAATAAAAAATTAAATTCAAACTCAGATCTCTGATTCCAATTTCAGACTTCTTTCTGCTATATTATGTATCATACATAGGACAGCCAAACAGAAATACAAAGTCCATCACAAATTAAAGGTAAATACCAAATAAAATTAACAATCTAGTTCATTTTTACAGGTCCTTAAGAACCTGTAAAAAATGACATGAGACAATGTATTTACATGTTAACATGTAAATGTTACCGTGTAAATGAACTTGTCAGAAAAGTCAATTGGTTTTGCCATTGCCTAACTGGAAAGGTACTTCAGTGGAAATAGTAATATTCGTAGTACCTATTTCAGAGTTTACTCTAAGGATTATATGAGATAATGTATGTAAGTAATGAGTAAATAGTAAAGCATTATACAAACAGCTGCTGCTGTTACTAAACAATAACAAAAACTTGGTGAAAAACATTTCCATCTAAGGTGCCGAGTTAAGGGTTTCCTGGAAAAGATGATAACTTCCTCAGAATGAGAGTTATTGTTTACTCTGTTTAGGGACATCATTTCAGTTAAAGGTAACAATGTGTACAGAAGGTCTTAAAAGCAAAAGCCTTTCAAAAGGCTCGGGCTAAAAGCCTGTGTCAATAACAGAGAAATTCTGAAATATGTCAGACGGGCAGGATGACAGGTGAAAGTAATGTTGCCTAGGTAGCTACAGAAATCAGCTTTTAGCTGAATGAATGAAATGCTGAACAATAATTAGTCACAATAGGAAAATAACACTTATGTTTGCAGAGCCTTTTTAAATAATACATGAGGTTTATGGCCTTGTCAATGTTAACCCCAATCTAATCTCTGGTTGAGGGGTTTTTAAAATGCATCCAATTAGATATTTCAGTCAACTGGTTTATATGGTCTCTACTGTAACAACAGAAGGAAATCGATTTTGCTTAAGGAATTAGGGCAGGATCATAGATTTGGCTCTAAAAAAGGACATTAGAGGTCACCTAGTCTATCCCTTTCATTTTACAGATAAGAAAACAGGCCCAGAGGAACACAGTGACCTACCCAAAGTCCTGCAGGTAGTAAATGTCAAGGCCAAGTGTTAAATCCAGGTTATAGGAATCCAGATCTGGCATTCTTTCCACTGCACTGCACACCACAAAATTTATGTACTATTATTATGCATGCCACAAATTCCGTGTGGTGAAACCTTCAGGCTTTCATTCTAAGGTTATTTATGCTTGTTTTACTACAATACTAAGGGTTTTTGTGATCCTATCCTGTGTTCAGGTCCACAGATGAATGGAAAGGCCAGACTTAAGGACTGAGGTACTCTGACCAGAGCAGCAAGGAAGGGGAGAGAAAAACTATAAAAGTAAAAACAAGATTTAAAAAAAAACCCACAGTAGAAAGAGAGCATCACTCCTCTCAGGGCACTAGCACATTACAATGTGGTATAATAATTGATGTTAAAAAATTTTAACTTATCTGAAAAGAGGCTATGGTCTTTTCAGTATACTCTGTATAACCCAAAATCTGCCTGCTCAGTAGAATGTATGCTTCTTGAAGGAAAGAATTATCATTTTTCTATCTTTGTATTGCCATCAATACCATAAATTTGTATTGCCATCAATACCATAAATGCTTCATAAATCACTGTTGAATTAATGAATGAATGTTTAAGGAAAAAAATACATAATTTACATAGTATATTTTAGAAATTTATTTCCAAAATGGTTAAAATCACAATTTTAAGAAAAGAGATCTGGTGTTTAGAGTTTATTCTCAACTAACTAGAGAACAGCTATACAGAACAGTTCATTCCTTAAAGGATCTGAATGGTATAGGTTTTACTGTGATAAAGGCAGAGATACTTTTTTTTTTTCAAAATCTAGAAATTATGCAATCATGAAATGAAAATAGGTTGCATATTCTACAAATGGGAGATCTGGAGAAATTTTGAAACACATCAATTATATTTAGCTCCTTTTATAAAATAAAGTAACTATTAGCTTTGGGAAATGACAAATTAATTTTGCATAGCATAATTTGCTCAAAAAATTAAATTAATATATTTTCAAATATAAAGAAAAGCAGAGGAAAAATGTTATTTCCTGTTACCTTACCTACCAATTTGAACAAGAGATTGAAAAGTATTCTTAAAATATTTTCTGCCAATAATTTTTCTTTTTCCACTTTTAGTGCCTCACCCCCAGGGAGTCACATCTCTAAATAAAGAGAAAACAAGTTTCTTCTTTGTTTGTTTTCTTAAAACTTCATTAAAGCATTTCCACTTAAATTCATTATATAGCATGATAAAATCATTATAAATAATCATCATAAACCACATGTATCCAGCACTTTAAGGTTTGCAAAATACTTTATATATATTATCTTATTTGATCTTCAAACAGCCCTGTAAGGTAGGTGCTATTATTATTATCACTTTATAGATGAGGAAGACAATGCTGAGAGGGGTTAAATGATTTGCCAAGGACATACACCTAGTGAGTGCATGAGGCAAGATTTGAACTGAGGTCCTCCTGACTCCAAGTCTAGCATTCTAGACACTACTACCTAGCTACCTCTAACTGAAGGATCAGAAAGTTAATACAGGTTTTAAAATATTATTTTCCTATCACTGTGAAATATTTGTCATGATAGCGGTGCTAAATAAGAGCATCAAAACTTAAAATATCAAAGTTAAGGCAAAAATATTAAATATTGCTGTTATTATTTAGTCATTTTCAGTTGTGTCTGACTCTTCATGACCCCATTTTGGTGGTTTTCTTGGCAAAGACATGAGAGATTTGCCATTTCCTTCTCCAGCTAATTTTACAGATGAGGAAACTGAGGCAAACAGAGGTAAGTGACTTGCCCAGGGTCACATAACTAGTGAGTGTCTGAGGCCAAATTTGAACTCAGGTCTTCCTGACTCCAAGCCTGGCACTCCATCCACTGTGATACCTAGTTACTATTATTTGATATCCTATGATTTATATGTCTATTTCTATGATAATTAACTGATAAATCAAAAATTCAAGAGACTCTTAGTCCCTCATTTCATTTAGAATAACAAAATGATCTGGAAGAGAACCTAAGGTCATTTAGCCCACTTCTATCAACCGCTAGATGAGTGAACTAAGACTCAGAGAGGTCCTTCCCAAAAATCACATAGCTTGGTCAAGGAGCTGGGACTAAAACCCAGGTCGTTCCCTCCCAGAGCAGTCCTCTTGTGGAAAATCAAGACAATTCTTTTGTCATTGTATGTGAAATTAATATTTCTAGAGTAATTATCTTCTATGGTCACTTTCCCAAATATTATTTTGTTTACATGCATAATATACTATGGGGCAGTTAGGTTGCACTGTGGATAGAGTGCTGGGCCTGAAGGCAGAAAGACTCATCTTCCTGAGTTCAAATCTAGCCAGAAGTTAAAGTAATTTGCCCATCATCACACAATCTGTGTTAGAGTTGGGACTTCTTCATGAGGTTTAGACAGTAGTGCTTGACTCAACATTTTAGAGTTTATAAAGTACTTTAAGCTCATTATTTCTTTTGACGCACACAACAATCTTATGAGAAAGCTTCTGCAATTATATATTTACACAGATGAGGACATCAAAGCTCAGTGGGATTAAGTTTCTTGCCCAAGATTACATACATAGTAAATGGCTGAGTTGGGACCCAAACCCAAAACTTCTAACTCTAAAACCAGTGCACTTATCATGAATGAATGAAGCATTTATTAAGTGCTTACCATGTGCAAAGCATTGTACTTAGTGCTAAGGATAAAATAGAAAAGTAAGACAGTTCTTTCTAGGAGCTCACATTCTAATGATGGAGACACATATGGAAGCTTTACAGCAAGTCAGATGGAAAAGCACCATGGTCCTCAGAGTTCAATATTCTTTTCTGTAATATAATTTCCACTGATAAAATCAAGTTTCTAACTGTGAACTCTTTGACAGTGCCAAGGACTTCAGTGGCAAGAATGTTCTTTGCTAGGGCTTCAGTAGCTATGGTTATAGGACCTTCAGGAGCAGTTGCTAGCTACATCTCCACAGGTGTTACTTTCCAGAATGATAGTTGAGAGTCTTGAGCAAGAAGCAATGCAGATCCCAAGGCTCCTGGTTTCAGGGTCCTGGCCTGTCTCCATCAGGGTTTGAAAGGATATGGTTGTTGGACTTGCCTGGCAAGTGCTATCTTCTGTCTCTCCCTTAGAGGGCCATATTGCTTTAGCAAAGCTGACTTGCCTGCCCTGCATGTGGTGGATGGTTGTCAGTTAGTGGGGATGCCTGCTTCCCCAGATGATGACTGTGAGGGTTGGAGGATGGAGCAACTGCCAGGGCTCCTAGGTCCATCTGCCTGTTGGTGGCAGTTGGTCCACAGATGATGCTGGTGGTGATGTAGAAGGTAGGCCACCTCTCCACAGTGATTTCTCCCCTCAGGGGCTCTGGAGGCCATCTGGAAACAGGTACGACGATTTTTACAGCACCGTTCTTCATAATACTCTTGGGCTCAGGTTCCTAGGCTAGCTCCATCACAGTGGGAGGAGAGATTGATGAATTGTACCATAGTCATGAAACAATGAGAATATGCATGGCAGTTTGCCTAGATACAGGTAGTATGTAGCTAGACTGGGTAGTATTATAAACTAAAATGTTTTACTTGCAGTGGAAATTCAGTTCAGGCAGCAAAAAAGAAACCATTGTTAAAGTTACACGTGAACTAACCCCAACATTAGCCTGAAGGGCTGTCAGCTACCATGAGATATTCAGTATCGGTCAACGTGTAAGAAAATTACTACCAGCCCCACTATCTTAAGAAGAGTATAGTTTTAATTTGATAGATAAATGAGGACAGATATAGTTATCAAATGAGCATCATATTCATATCTCAAGTAGGTATTTTTTGGCAGTTCTGGGTAAATGATTACTAAACAGTAGATACTATACTCCTGAATATTTTCTCTTCTCTGGGTTTTAATGATGCCATTTAATTCTCCTCCTCACTATCTGACCCCTCTTTCTCAGTACCCTTTGCTAGACCATTATCCATATATCATCCCCTGTAGGTATACCCCAGGGCCATGTCCTAGGCCCTCTCCTCTCTCTACATTTTCTCAGGGATCTCAATTATAATCTCAGGGCTTCAATTATAATCCCCACATGAATAAATGACTCACAGAGCTATCAATCCAGCCCTACTCTCTCTTGCCTGAGCTCCAATCCCACATCACCAGTTGCCTATTAGGCATTTCAAACTAAGTGTCCTGTTGTCGGTTCGAACTCAGTATATCCAAACAGAAATCATCATCTCCACATACCTCACCCCCCCCAAAAAAAATCCTTTCTCTGAACTTTCTTATTCTTGTGGAAAGTACTACCAATCTCACTGCCATCCATATTTGCAACCTTCAAGTCATCCTCAACTCCTTGTTCTCATCAGCCCCTATATAATGAATCCATTGCCAAGTCTGGTTAATTCTATGTCCACATGTCTCACAAGATCCCTCTTCTAGCCTATTAATGAACATTAGTTGTGATCTACCTATACACATTTGTGTGTGTGAATGTGTGTCTGTGTGTGCACATGTATAAATACTCTATAGTATATGCATAGTAGCATATACAAAATCCACACTCCTCTTTCCCTTCCTGCATTCCATCCAATGTTAATCCCCCTTCAGAGTTTAGTTTCCTTTGAAGAACCTTAGGAAACCAATGAAAATGACAAACCACCTAAGCCTCTCAGACTATAAGTAGCCTAAGAACTTTCTAAGCTTATGATTTCTTTCACAAAAAGGAACAGAAAATAGGTCTAGGGATAACTGCTCTATTTTGTCCTAGATGTCCTATTAGAGTTGTGAAGATCTAATTCCACTTTCTTCCTTTAAGAGAAAAAACCCAGTCGAACTAAGTTGAATAAAATGTCTCCTCACATCTACAAACAGGGAATTCCCTCTCTTACCATGTCTATATATCTATATGTGAAGTAAAATACAATAAACCACTTAGGGTTTTCTTGACCAGTATATTTTAACATAACATTAGAAGCCTGAAAGTGAACATTTTGGAAAAAAAAAAAACTAGGTTCCTAAATCTTCAGCTGCCCTTTCCAAACAGAAAGAATGGAAACATGGGGAACAAAAAAACAAAACAATTAACTAACACCAGAGAAATTAATTTTTCCCTTGAACAAAAAAGGAGGGAGGATAAAGGAGGATGAAAAATTATTTAACCATCTCTCCTCCTAACTGGCATAAGTCTGGAGCACATTTTTGATCTTTATTCTCCGCCAACAGTCCTAGAGGGTGATTTGTGCTAATCTCTCTTCCAGTCCAGGATGGAACAAAAGTCATCCGCAATGGTCTCTTTGTGACCTTTCTGCTTATGATGCAGAATATAATATAAAGGGCAGTACCCAGAACACAGAAGGAATTGTTGGGTAAGGTCATCTGAGGCAGCACTGCATGGACCTGCATCTCTTTAGGCTACTGAGTCAATATTACAATGGGAGGGAGGGAGGGATGGAGGGAGAGAGGGAAAGAGGAAGAGAAGGAGAGGGAGAGAGGGAGAGGGAGAGGGGAGAGAGGGAGAGAGGGAGAGAGGGAGAGAGGGAGAGAGGGAGAGAGGGAG
>NW_020954610.1:47226252-47249769 GCF_900497805.2 Vombatus ursinus | reverse complement strand
AGAGAGAGAGAGAGAGAGAGAGAGAGAGAGAAAGAGACAGAGAGAGTCTGAGAGAGAAGCTTCCTTGTCTGGGAATTCCTTCTATGTAACAGATCTATGATCTCATCATTTCAGAAGTTGCCTACCATGATGTAGATTCCAAGCCATCCTCACAAAAATTTGCCACCCAATGTGCAGAAAGCTTTCTACCTTGCTTCCCAAAATCATGATGGGAACTGTAGAGCACTCTGGTTATTCCCCTGTCATATACTCTTCTCTTTCTTTCATGCAGTTATATGAAGGCATTCTTTACTCCTGTTCTTTTTCAGAGTACTTTGTTGGTTACATGTTGGAGTCTGCTCACACCAGTATGCACCTTTCCTCTGCCTTCAAATGTTAACTAAAGTGCTATCTGGGCTATTCTGGTCTCTTTGTTGTAGCAATTAATTTATATTGGTTTAACTTCTGTATAAAATTAATTATAGCTGATGTATTCATATATGTCACTGCATGTATGGCATATGTGTGTGTTTGTACTCATTAGACTGCAGAATTACATTATCATCCTGCCACGTAATTCCTCAGTGTCTACTATGTATTTATTTACAGACAACTTTCCTTTCCTTTACAATGTCTCTCAGGCTTGAATATCAAAAAGGAAGAAAAAAAAAGCAGTTTTGGGGTTGGTTAAGTTCTTCTTTCTCCTGAATTTATCCCCAAAGTATCAAGCTTTAAAACTCAGACAAACACTGGGTTCTCCATGAAGGAAATGCTAGGGAAGAAAAAGTCAAAAGATGCCAGGTATTTTCCAAAAGAAGCATTAGTTAGCAACTTATTCTCTAAAAATGACTAAGGTAGTTGCCAAGAAGTCTTATGGGGAATCCCTTGCACAGAGCCAACTCCTTCCAACCAAAACTAAAAAAAATATTTATAGGGCTTTCCTATAGAGAGAAATAGTATATGACATAATCCCTTTGGCTGGTCTTTTCAGGGTAGAGAATACAATGTTACTCCTCCTAGCAATAGAAGATCAAACCAAAAGCAATATTATACAAGGCAAAATGTATTAAATATGGTACATGGTAATTAAAAATCATTGTCTACTGTTTTGGTTTTTCCAATCTGAAGCTGAAGGCCTCATAGTGGATTCTTTACTGCCTTAAGACAAATGAAAGGAGGGAGAGAAGTTTTACAAATTTTCCTAGCCTGTAAGTGATCCCTTCTTAGGGAATGAGAAATGTGTGATAAAGACCAAGAAGGAATTCTTAATCCAGAGGTTACCTAGCTAGAAAAAAATAATATTACTTGAGGGAGAGTAAAAAAAAAAAAACAACTAAAACTAAAACAGAGAGGAGCATATCAGACATCAAACAGCAGTCAAATCTAATGGCTATATAATTGATAACATGATATATTAGAATATTTTTTACCACTAAATTCAGTGATATAAAGACATAAAGAAAAATTTTAATGTATTCTTTTCATGAGACTCCCTAAGCATGACCATATAGCTAAGAAATTAGGTTTCAAATTGATGTTTATAATTTTATACTAGAAATGACATCTCTAAGCCTACTGCAAATTAAACTTAATGCTGAAACTTAAACTGAACTTAAAGTGAATAGTGAAAACAAAACTTTCAAGGCTGTCACTGGAAGTGAGAGGGCATCTGTTTCCCTAGAGGAAAGCAGGGCAGGTTTGGGGCCGGGGGGGGGGGGGGAGGCACAAAAGTGAGTTAAGAGGATGATGGAGACAGCTTTATGAGTAGGCAGCTGACAATGTGATACAGTTTGAGAGAGCACTGGGCATTAATTCATATCAGACTCAACATGTCCATAAAAGAACTCATTACCTTTTTACCAAACATAGCCCTTTGCCTAATTTCCGTATTTCTCCTAAAGGTAACATTATCCTTACAGTCACCCATTTTTGCAACCTTTAGGGTCATCTTTCACTCTTCACTCTTCTTCATGTATCAGATCTAATTAGTTGGGCAGTTAGGTGGTGCAGTGAATAAAGTGCCAGGCCTGGAGTCAGGAAGACCTGAGTTCAAAGCCAGTCTCAGACACTTACTAGCTGCGTGACCCTGGGCAAGTCACTTAACACTGTTTGTCTCAGTTTTCTCATCTGTAAAATGAGTTGGAGAAGAAAATGACAAACCACTCCAGGATCTATGCCAAGAAAACCCCCCAAATGGGGTCACAAAGAGTTGGACACAACTGAAACAACTGAACAATAACAACAAATCTAATAAGTCAACAAATCTTGTCAATTCTATCTCATTATCACTTACAACTTCTCTCTCTTTCTTCTCTCTACTCACACTATGGGATCTAAGTTCAAGCCTTCATCATTTCTTCAGTGGACTACTATAACTTCCTCCTAATTGGTCTTGCTGCCTCCAGGCTCTCTCTTCTCTAAAATGTCCTCCACACAAACTATATATACGGCACAAATCTGACCATGTCATTCCCCTACTCAAAAATCTTCAATGGCTCCCTGTTATATCTAGGATAAAAATTTTAAAAACCCTATGTTTGGTGTTCAAAAGCCCTTTATAACCCATACCCAACCCACCTTTCCAGGCTTATTCCATTCATGCATTATGCAGTCTAGCCAAACAGGCCCATGTGTCACTCAGACATGCCATTCCATCTTCCATTTTTATGTCTTTGCACAGACTGTTGTCTATAGCTGGAAAGCATTCTCTTCCTATATCCACCTCTTAGGATCTCTCTCTCTCTCTCTCTCTCCTCCCCCCCCAACTTCCTCCCTCTTTCCCTCTCTTAAAAATTCAAGTCAAGGGGGAAGCTAGGCGGTGCTGTAGATAGAGCACTGGCCCTGAAGTCAGGAGGACCTAAGTTCAAATCCAGCCTCAGACCAAACACTCAACACTTACTAGCTGTGTGACCCTGGGCAAGTCACTTAACCCCAATTGCCTAAAAAAACAAAAAAACAAAAAAGACTCAGGTCAAGCACTACCTCTCATATGAAACCTTTTCTGATATTCTTCTATTAGTGCCACCTCCCCAAATAATTATTATTACTTTGTACATATTTTGTATAGATTGATATGTGTACATATTGTCCTCCAATAGAAGATAAGCTCCTTGAGAGCTGTGACTGTGTTCATTTGTTGTCTTTATATCACCAAGACTCACAGAAGATTTTTATTAAATACTTGTTCATTGATTGGGGCACCAAAAGTGAATGTCATATAAACAAAGAGGAGAAGAAGGGTAGGTAAAGGGATTTCATGAACTTTGACATATCTAGTAAAACAAATATTTTAAAATATATAATAACATTAATAAAATAAAGTATGCAGGGTACTGAGCTAGAAAAGTGAAAGGAAGAATGGATGTTTGAATCTGAAGATTACAAAAAGGAGAGAATTACTTCAAGAAAAACAAAGATAAGCTGAATACAAATTAAATACATAAATGGGGATGAGATTCAAGATCAATTGATCTGGACCTGGGTTTAGAAAGAAGGGGAAAGAATGGCGTCTGATTGCTACTGATATATACTTCATATAGCCAATGCTGATATTTTTTAGGAGAAAGAGAACTATGATAAAGTAATTTGATTGAAAAACCAAAACATGCTAGAATTGTTAATCATAACTATGAATGTAAATGAAATGAACTTGCCCATTAAATAGAAGAGGGTAGCAAAATGGATTAGAATGCAAAATCTGTTGCTGAATGCAAGAAATACACTGCATGATCAATCAATTAATAAACAAGAAATTATTAAGCACTTACTATGTGCTAAGCTAGGGATACAAAGACAAAAGTAAAAAAAAACAAACAAAAAAAAACTCCTTGGCCTAAAGGAGTTTGCAATCTTTAGAAAGTGCTGGCTTAGAATCAGCAAGACCTGAGTTCAAATCCTACTTCAGAGATTTATTAGCACTGTGACCCTATGCAAGTCACTTAACCTTTCTTAGCCTCAGATCATCATCTGTAAAATGAGGGGATTGATCAAGGTAGCCTTTAAGGTCCTTTTTAACTTTAAGTTTGTGAATATTTGATGTAAACATGTACATCTATACAAAATATATACAATACAAATACAAGGTAATTTGGGGAAAGAGACACTAGAAGGTGCAGGTTAGGGGATCAGAAAGGCTTCATGATGGGAGCAAAGACCTTTGGTGAACTTTCTTTTCCTTTCTTTATGACTTGTTTGATGTTAACGATTGGAGGATCACAGAACAAAGTTATTTCTATTGTTAAAGCTTTTAAGGAATATTACATGTTTCTGACAAGCATGGAAGACCCCTTGTTAGTAAAAAGCCTTTAAAGTGGTGTTTTGCTCTACCAGATAAAGTGGTTTTTATGTTAAATAAACAATAACACACTGGAATGTTGTATCTTCTATTTTTTTCACGTTGTAAGTTTGTAAAGACATTACATCTGCAAATATCACTTCTGAAAGCTTCCTGGCTTACTTCTCGTACCTTCATCAAAGATGTCCTTGATGCATGCATACATTAGTCCCACAGAAATGGTTTTGTAAGGCTAAGAAAGGGTTTGTAGACAATGGCATCCTCTGTTACCTTTTAAATCCATATTAATAAGGCTTGATACTTCTTCCTGACCTTTGGAATCCTCCCATCTCTCAGATACCATGAAAATTCAACCTTCCTTGATTTCATAATTGTGTTTTCTCTAGAACAGAGCTCCTAAATGTATCTTGTTCTAGACAAGCGTGTGTGTGTGTGGGGGGGGGGTTTTAGAATCTAACTGCAAAGGTTCCACTATCCTGGGTTTTGAAAACACTTTGTTACAAAAATCTTTAGATTTTTTCTACTTTTTTTTTTTCGTTTTTCCTCCTTCCAGTTTCATCCTTAAAAGCCTTGGGATGACTTTGTTTAAATGAGATCTTCACCAGACTCCTTTAAATTTGTTGTTGCTTCATTACATCTGTTTTATGAAACAATAGTGTTCATAATCTTCCACTATCCTCCTCCATAAGATTTTATGGTCAAGTTTATATTTTAAATTGATACTGTCCTCAGATACTATATCTCCTTAATTGGCAAGGAGAGTAATTATTTGTTCAAGGGAAATAATGGGAAAAAAGAAGGAATGAAGAGAGACTAGCAGTACCAGATCTGAAACTAAACCAAAACAGTAATCTTTGAAACTATTTGATACTACTTTAAAAAACAGAAAAGATTAGGTAAACAAGACCCAGAAGCAATTAAAATCTTGAAGCATACTGTTAAAAAAAAAAAAAAAAGCCAAGGACACCCACTACCAGGGTGACAACACCCCAGTCAACAAAAACTGCCAGGAAAACTGGAAAGCAGTGAGGTAGAAATTAGATTTAGACAAACATTTCACAAACATACCACAATAAACCCCAAATGACAACGTGATCTAAATATTAAAGGTCATATAATAAACAAATTAGAGAGGTAAAGGAAATAACTTTCAGAAATACAGATGGAGAAATAATTCTTAACTAAATAAAGGACGAAGAGAATCACAGAAGATACAATGAACAATTTCAATTACATAAAACTGAAAAGCATCTAAACAAGCAAAATCGAATGCAGTTAGAATTAGAAGAGAAACAATAAATAAGGGAAATTTTTTCACAGTAAATTTCTCTTAGAATGGTCTCATATCTGGGACACAATATAAGAAAAGCTATAAGTTAATAGATGAGCTACTGCCCAATAGAAAGTTAAAGGATACTAACAGACAATTTTCAAAAGAAGAAAGGTAACAATGACATGAAAAAAATGCTCCAAATCATGACTACTAAAATAAATGCAAATTAAAATAACAGGCTTTACTTCACACCTATCAGATTGGCAAAGATAACAAAAGAGGAAGATGACAATTGTTGGACAGGAGGACAGGATACTAATGTATTGTTGGTGTAGTCCCATTGGGCATGCACAAAATGACCAACTATTTTGGAAAGTAATTTGCATCCATGGTCAAAAAGTCATTAAACTGCGTATACCTTTTCATACAATGAAATCACTACTAGATATATATCCCAGAGATATCAAAGACAAAGGAAAAGGACCACTATGTACAAATATATTTATAATAGTACTTTTTGTTGTGGCAAAGAACTATTAAAAAAAGTGTTTGCCCATCAATTGGAGAATGGATAAACAACTTATGGTATATGATATAATGGAATGTTATTGTGCTCTAACAAAGGATGAATATGACAGATGCAGAGAAACTTGGAAAGACTTGTATGTATTAATGCAGAAGGAAGAAGAAAGCAGAACAATTTATACATTGAAGGCAATAATACGAAGGAAAACAACTTTGAAAGACTGCTCTGATCAATGCAGTGATAAAACATGATTTTAGAAGACTGATGATGAAGAATGCTTTCCACATGTTGGAAGAGAATTGACGGGCAAGAGGTATAGAATTAGACATACATTTTCACACACTGTCAACACACTGATCTCTTTTACTTGAATATAGTGATTTATTACAAGGGAGGGCTTCTATTTTGGAGATGGAGGTGTATCAATTTGCAGACAGTGATAGTAAGTTAGAAAAGAAAGAAAATAGCATAATGTTAAGAAATATTTTAAAATATACAAAAGAAAGCAGAAGTTCTAAGTTGGATATAGATAAAAAGAGTAGTATTGTTTCATTTAATATATATTTTAAAACTGCATAAAAAGTTCCCAGTTTCACATACAATCTCCTTTTCTGTTCTTTGTATGCTAAAATGTTGATATTTGCTCATTTTAAAATTCATAATTGAAAAACTTTATTTTTAAAAAGACACTGATTATTGGCTGAAGCAGTTTTTAGGTTATTTTTGTCTCCTTGCTATAGTAGTTGATTAACATTGGCTAAATTTTTTAAGAAATGATCATAATATGTATCAATGTCCATTTCTCCATCCGTTTGTGGGTATTGATTTTTGCTGCTCTTAGAACTTGTGATTTCATAGGTACAGTAAACTCCCAGTAAGGAAACTCCTCCCATCTATACAGATCAGCAATTGCTCAACAACTTGTAGCCTTAGAGAATTTCCTGGGGCATACTGAGAAGTTAAATAGCCCAGGATCACATGTGTCAGAGGTAAGACTAAACAGAGATCCTAACATCACACTGCTTTTCAGCAGCTCATTTAAATAGGTTGGGTAGGAGGCTTGTTTAACTGAATGACAGATGTTTTCTCAGGCATTTTTTTCGTATAGTTCTGTATTTATTTTGTTCTTCGCCCTAACAATTTGCTGCACTCTACACATTCTCTCCTGGTTCTCTCTCAACAATTTACATGATTTAATGACACTGATTACTCCTATGTCAATATATTATATATTCCTACTCTCTCTCCTGAGCTCCAGTCCCACCTCACATAGTACCTATTGGATGTTTTGATTAGATGTCCTATAAACTTTTCAAGCTCAACAGGTTCAAAACAGAACTCACTAACTCCCTCAGATCCACCCTTCTCTCAAACTTCTCTATTTCTGTCTAGAGCACCACCATCATCCTAGCCATTCACTCAAGTAAGCAATCCTGGTTCTCATCTGAATGACTCTTTTTCACCTCACATATCTAAACAGTTGCTAAATCTTGTCATTTCTATTCTCTCTCACATACGTCCACATTTTTCCACTTACATAGTCTTAATTCTAATTCAGTCCCTTATCATCACTTGTTTGGACAACACACAAGTTAATCTCTTTTTCTCAAGTCCTCCCACTCCAACCTGTCCCCATCACAGTCACCAAAGTAATTTTCCTAAAGCACAGAGTTGACAATGTCATTCCTCTTTAATAAACTCTAGAGGCTCCCTGTTATCTATCTTCCACCTCTATGCTTTTAAATTGCATGCTCTTCACATCTGGAAGGTACCTCTTCTCACCTCTGCCTCTTGGATACCTTAATTTCTGTCAAAGCTCAGCTCAAGTACCATCTTCTATGTGAAAAATTGTTAAGAAAACTAGAAAGCAGTCTGATAAAAAGTGGGTTTAGGTCAACATCATATACCATTTGCCACAATAAGTTTTTTTTTAATCAGACTGAAACTTTTTAATGCAACAGTAAATGCTGAGATACTAATTTTATACTGCATTTCATGAAATGTCATCTTTGCAAATGATGTCACTGTTCTCAGGATGAGTTTTACACTTCATGCAGGAAAGAACGAAATATTATTTTAAGCAGCCGAGAAATACAAAAGACAGACTTCAAGACAAATATTCTGAAAGCCATTATGAGGTCATGTATACTTTTTATCATTAATTGCATTCTTCATTTGTGGTATGGCCACCCACATGCAATTTCCAGTCAACCCCAAGATATTCCAGGAAAAAGTGATTAAGCATCAACACTTGCACAATTTGTTTATTCTACCATCTTGTTGTTTTCTCATGCTTTAATCCTTTTTTCTCATTTTTCATCCTAGGAAATCCACTAATATGGGAATATTTCTTTGAGTTTGTTGTTGATCTGAGTCAGGCTGGAGGAACATACAAGTGAGAATTCAGAAACGACTCAAGAGATCATCTCATTCAATTGTTTCACTCTATGGTTGAGGAGCTGAGACTCCCAAGGAGAATTTAAGTCAAGACTTACTATTTTGAGCCCTATTTGGTTCTGGGTGACACATTTAGTAAGAACTGAGGCGCTGGAGGCTATCTACCAAAAAATGACCAGGATGATGAAGGGACTAGATATCACACCATATGAGGACCAAATGAAAGGAATTGGAGATGTTTAGCCCAGAGAAGACCTGAGAAACACTGTCTTTATGTAGTTCAAAGGTTGCCATGGGAAAAACAGAGTAGACTTGATCTGTCTGGTCCCAGATAGGGAACTAGAAATAGTAAACAGAAGTCAAGGAAAGGCAGATTTCACATGAAAGCTGAACAAAAATGGAATTAGTTACCTCTGAAGGAGGTGGGTTCCTCCTCACTAAACTGCTTAAAGTACTGGCTGGATGACCTCATACTAAGTTTGTAGATAAGATTCTTGTCGTTGAGTGTCTGATGCTTCATGACCCCCCATTTGAGGTTTTCTTGGCAAACATACTGGAGTGGTTTGCCATTTCCTTCTCCAGCTCCTTTTACAGATGAGGAAACTGAGGCAAATAGGGTTAAATGACTTGCCCAGGGTCACACAGCTAGTAAGGATATGAGGTCAGATCTGAACTCAGGTCTTCTTGATTCCAGGGCCAGTGCTCTAGCCGCTGTGCTACCTAGTTGCCCAGATAAGATTCTTACTCAAGAACAAGTAAGAGAGATGGCTCCTGAGGTCCTTCCACCTCTGAGATCCTGTGATTTTGTGCCAGCTAGTTAGTAACAGGGCTGGGATGAAAACTGAGTCTATATATTTCCAATTCAAGGTTCTCTTCTCTACATTGGTCTGCCTTTCATTTCCCTTTTTTTTAAAAATTAATTTATTTTGATTTATCAGCAATCACTTCCATAAGCTTTTGAGTTTTAAATTTTTCTCCCCCCCTCCCCTTCTCCCTTCCCTACAATAAGTTTTAAATTAATAAATAATCTAAATACAAATATATCACCATTTAAAAATTAGAAGAGAATGAAGGTTATATCTTTTACAATTATGTTTGGAGGAAAATTCATAACAGTATAAAAGAGATCATAAAAGAAAATGTACATTTATACAAGATGCAAAAACCTTTTACACAAATAAAAATGCAACTAAGTTCAGAAGAACTTTGGATTGGGAAAATTCTATGCATTGAATTTCTCTAATAAAAGTATGACATACAAAATCCATAGGGAATTGACAGAAATATATGATTGAGTTATTTCCTAATAAACAAGTGGTCAAAGTATATTAAGAGTTTTCAGAAGAAATACAAACTTCCACAAACATGTAAAAATGTTAACGATCACTAATAATCAGATTAATGGAAATTAAGAAACCTGAAGTACCATCCTATACTCATCAAGTTAGCCAAAATGCTAAAAGATGGCACGATAGATTTTGGAGGGCTGTGAAAAGCCCACATTCATCATTGGTAGAATTGTGATCTGGTTCAATCATTCTGAAAAATTATTTGAAACTATGTAAGAAGAGTTAATTGTTCATACCATTTTACCCAAGGATCCCACTACTGGGACTATAACCCAAGAACATTATTGATTATGTATGATAAAAGAAAGCTAGAAACAGATTTGTACTTAACAACCGAGGAATTGCTGAAAAATAATGGTAAGGACATTTAATGGCATGTTATTGGGCTAACAAGAATGATGAATATGAAGAATTATTAGAAATACAGGAAAGTTTGCAGGAAGTCATGGCAGAGTGAAGAAAGCAAAGTCAAAAGAATAGTATACACAACATTTATAACAATATAAATAGAGTGAACAAAGAGGCAACAAAATCTGGTGAGTAAGGAAGGTCAACAATAGATCAAACTGTAAAAATTAAGACGTGTCTTTCTTTTTCTATTAAAAACCTATAAATCAACTTCTTCAAGGAATGTAATGTCTTGTCAAATCAAGACATATCAATTTTTTCAAAAAACTGCAGAATTGCATCGACGAGAGGTTGATGCCCTGAAAAAGTAAATAATTCTTGAGAGATTTAGACTTTGGTGAAAATAATAGGCTGGATAATTGCCAAGAAGAAAACAAGAGAGAAATAATCTTGGTCTGCCACATGTCCAGCCTTTCAGACTCTGTGCCCTTTAGCATCCAGTCTAAAGAGAAGCTAACATGCTTCTTTTTTAAACTGATAACTGACAGAACTGTCCCAAGCCAGAATGGGAAACCAAACGGTCCAATTAACTCACAAGTAGGGCCATCCAGCCGTAATGGCATGAGAGGAAGTAAAATACACAGAGAAACATCATGTGATACCGTATGCGTAACTGCTCCAGTTCCTGTACCAAAGATGGACGTCACAAGCCTGAGTTTGGTGCAAAGACAGTCAATTTGTCAGGAAGTCAGTGTAGAAACCTGATTTTGTGGAAGGTGTAAATGTTCTGCTAACATATTTCACTTTAACTGAACATCTGAGGAAGATGTTTTAGTTTTCCTGGACTGTGATATTTATCTTTTTAGGGCTTTACAAGAAGGTTGGAAAAGGAGGGAGAATTTAAATAGCAAGCTCATTTTTCAAAACAATTAACCATACACTGTAGGTACATTGTAATCTTATCACCAGGAAGTAATATTAATTGAGCATCCCACAGAGTGGATAGGACTATACTGAGAACTTTGACGGAAACTGCAGATACTTTGAAGCATACATGACTTAGACAAAGCTACTCATTTTTCCTCTAAAACGCTCCCACTTTCTATATGTCCTATTCCCCAAAGTAATGGGCAATACAAAAAAGGAAAGAAAGATAAGGAGATGAATGGGGAAAAAATAGAGAGAAAATCAGAGAGAAAAGGGTTCAGGGAGGCAACTGGAAGTTGAGGGGAGGGAAGATAAAGAAAATTGATTGTGAAGGGGAAGAGAGGAAAAGAGATGTAGGCAATAGCTAAAGAGAAAGAAGGAAAATAGGAACAATGAAATAGGGATCCAAAGGGAATAGGTGATAGATGGAAAAAGGCAGAAAGAGCCAAAGAGGAGGCTGGAGGGAGCAACATTCAGTCAGTCAGCAGTATCTAATTGTCCCTCTGTTTTTGTATGCTCAGCACTACCCTAGGCTACATAGGAAAAAAATTGAAGAAATCAGAGCATTCCAAGAAGGCAAGATGAACATAAGCAGAGTCTTGATAAGTATCTATCAGGAAGGACATAAAAAAGAATCCTGCACAGGAGGGAAAGCTGTACAATATAACTTGACAACTGAGTTCTACAATTCTAAGCAGAAAAAAAGACTCCTTGCCCTCAAAGAATGTATCTTCTAGATGAAAGAATACAAGATATACATGATCCAACAAGCATTATTAAATGAGGTTCAAAGTAGCACGAATTCAAATTACAGACCACCAAGCAAATTTTGTAGAATGCCTTCCTTACCCAGGCAGTCACCACTGAAGCTACAGATGCAAGGGAAAATAGGGAAAAGGAGGGGCAGGAAGCCCTTGTTTCATAGTCCCCAACCATTAGTTTTGGTAGAAGTGATAAGTGCAGATTAACATAGGGTAAACAGGGTACATAAATGCAGAAGAGATCTGACATAAAGAATTCAAATAGGGAAAGATTAATTTGGAACTTAAAGTAGAAGATAAAAGATGGAAAAGGGCATTTTTTAAATACAAAAGGATATAAGTAAAGAATGAAAAGAGAAATAGAGGGTACAGATTGAAGACGTCTAGGCCATCTAAGTAAGCCAGAAAGAGAGATGACCTTAGCAGGGGAGCAAGGGCAAACCACTCTTGCTATGTGAGCCATCTACTCCTAGGGAGTATGGATTTGTGATTTCATTAATATAATCTGATGTAATCCAGTGAGGTAAAATGTCCTCCTCCCCTTTTGAGTACAAGCCAGAGCCATCATTTATCATCTTAAAAAGGATTCACTAACACTTTTTTGAAAGGCCTATAGTAAATTTGTCAATTATTGAGGCTTTTTAACTCTTAGAATTTCTAATGTGTAGCTAAACTGGAGTTCTGCATTCATCCTCAGACATCAGACAAATGCGACATGATGACAGGCCGGCACTCAGTATTTCACAAATAAGCATCTAAGACCCAGACCACAGAGAAATATGTAGTTTCAGATCAAGCAGGTCAATTAGCTCTATGCTGACAAATAATTTCTCTTCTTTTCAAGATAGCTTGAAATTATCCAATCCTATTTTGCTGACATTCTTAGCAGATGAGGATGTACTGGCCATACTGGTTGCTACGTTGTAATTTTAAATGTATCATCCAATAATAAGGGCCAGTCCCCAGCCCCCTCCCATGACCAATCATCATGCTGGATTTGTGGTGTTCCATATTATCTTGTGGACAATTTTCTTCTCAACAGTAACTGTGTGTAAAGAAATCTAACCACCAGAAGCAAATGGAGCAAATGGATGAGTAAGCAAAATCACTTGCCCAAATGATTCAGAAAAAAAGTGGGACTTTCTTGATTCCTTTTATCCCTAGTTTTGGCCATGGATGCACAACCTAAGATATTTGGGTAAAAGGTTTGTATCTGATATAGACTGGCTATGTGATTCTGTGTGCTTCTCAGTACTCCAGGCAGGCAGCTTAGATCATATATAAGTTGCAAAGCAAATTCTGACTGACCTACACTGATAGAGAGTTCGAAATCACAAGTTTCCTCCAAATCTTCCCATCCTTCCCCCCAAAAAAAACCACATACACAAACTACACAATCTTTTTTCCCTTCTTCTCTTTCCTCCTTTCTTATTTCTCTTTGAATTGGGAGCTAAATAATCTTTTCAGATAGATCTTGTCGCTTATATTTAATGGATGCAAGGTCACATCATCATCATCTTGGTCATTGTCATTGTCGCCATCATCATCAATCATCATCTTCACAGCTCACATTTATATAAATGATATTTTAGTGCATCTTCCATACATTATCTCATTCTGAACCTCACAATATTGTGGATTTCAAGTAGTCTTATTCTTATTTTACAGATGACCAAGAGATCTACACCATACTCCTTACCCTGGAGAAATAATACTTTGAGGTTTGTTTGGATTAACCAAAGGCTATCTTAGTTAATACAAAGAAAGTAAAAACAGAAAGATAAATATGTGAGTTTGCCAAGCTGAAGCATCCTCTTGAAATACTGTCTGGCAGCAAAGGAACCAACAGCAGATGCCTGCTATCTGCACCAGCAAGCGTGAAGCACACCTTACACCCTGGAATATCACCAGACGTACTCCAAGATGTCACCAACTCTCTGCACTAAAACCAGTGTGGTGTTTCTACTTTCCCTTACCTCTTCTCCAAATAGAAACTCACTTTTGGAATTGTTTGATCTATTCTGTCACTTCTAGAGGATGCTGTACTCCAATACAGAGACAAGAAGCTGCCCTCACCTTTGATAATCCAGTTTTCTGGAGATTTACCACTACTACACCAAATCACAATAAATTCAGCAAAAAATGGCTCAAAATCCTAAGCTTGCAGAATTGGAAGTTCTCTCACATGTCATCCAGTCAAACACCTACCAAAAGCATGATGAAAAATTAATCTCACATAATTTCTGCATAATAATTATAACATTCACTTTAGTATAATGCTTTAAGATTCCAAAGCACCTTCACATAAATCATTTCAGTTGACTCTCTCACCCTGTGAAGTAGGTAAGGTGGATTAATTATCATATCCATTTTATAGATGAGGAAATAATGACAGTAACTTGCCAAAAATCACAGTGTGCAGCAGAGGGGAAACTATTACCCAAGACTCTTGGTTCCTCACCCAGTGTACTTTCTGTCTCCCCATGTGATAGACCCTCAAAAGAATGAGGAATATGAAAGTTACTGGGGTGATGATAAGGAGCAAATCCACCATTAAAGACTTGGGAGAACAGAACAATGCCAGATAGTGAAAACAGCTGCTAATTAGAATGGAAGAGCCCATGACTCAAAAACCTCTTCTTATTGTCCTTCCCCTAAACACCCCCACATACTAGAGTTATTTTCATCAAAACAACAAGAAGCTGAATAAGACCTTTAATCTCCACAATTCTGATTATTTTCTTTTCAGACAATTTTCTAAATTGGGCATTAAAGCAAAAAGAGGGAAGGTTTCTTATTCAGGCTGTGGTTTCCATTCATAGAGCTAAATAAAATTAGTGTCAAAAGCTGTCCTGAGCTATGATTACCAAGATATAAGGTGTACACAATTAACCAAATTCAATACGTCATCGACCTTCAGGTTCTGACAAAAATATATTAAGAGGGAATTACAAAATCATAAATTCGGTACTTACAAAGCCTCCAACTTTAGATCTTTGAAAGTACTTGAAAAGCAGAGATTAGACAACTACTTGTCAAGTACTTTTTTTTTTTTTTTTACTAGATTGCTCTCATGTGGCCGCTGAGGTCCTTTCCAACACTCAAATTCAGGGATTCTATGATACCACATTTGATCCCATGGAGAAAAGACAATCTTGGGAATTAAATTGCTCACAGAGGACTCTCTCAAGGCATAAAATATCTCTATGTAAAAAAGACCTATTCTCAAATCCCAAATATAACCAATTCAAGAAATGTGAGCAATTGCTTCTAGAAAAGAACCTGCATGTGTTCCTAGTGAAAGAATTATTCTTTCAGATTTCATTCATTGAAGTGCTGCATGAATGACTATATACATAGCAAATAAGTGGCAGAGACAAGGAAGAGGAATAAGAATTCCATTCCTCCAGCTTCAAGTCTTAAAGGAATAAGGAAGTCCTGCTTAGAATCATTGGTTACTAAGTCTGCCTCCACATCCACACCCCTCTAGGCTGCAACTACAACCACCCTTGTTCAGGCTCTTAACTGATCTTACCGAGTCTCTTTTAATAGCCCCTTAATTGGTCTCCCTACCTCAGGTCTAGCTCTCTCCATTCTAACCTACACACTCTCCCCTGAGTAACCCATCCTAAAACTCTACTAATATCTAAGACACCTGTACATAAAAACCTTCAGTGGCTCACTACTGTCAACCAAAAAAAAAACTGCCAACACATGATCCTAGCATTTAAGGTACTCCATAATCAAGCTCCAGAATACCTTTCCACATTTATCTTATACTATGCTCTTTCATATTCTTTGTATTTCAGCCTCAATTGCACAACATGATGTCCCTCAGACCTGAAGTGTATTCCTACCCATATTTGTTGAATGTCTTCCCTTCCTTCAAGACCAAACTCAGGTAGCAGGCACCTCTTTCATGAAGTCTTCTCTGACACCACCTCACCCTACCCCAGCTGAACATGAGCTCTTCCCCCTTGAATTTCTCATAGGACTTTTTCCTGGACCTTTTATTTGTATTTTTCTCATCTTTTCTTATACTATATATGTGTGTGTGGGTGTGTGTGTATGTACTATCTCTCTATATATGTATATATATGCATACACACACACACACACACACACATATACACTTTCTTATACTCTAGCTATTTGTTAAGGGCTTAGCATTGCTCTGGTGGAAGAAGTAGAACCCCAGACATCCTTCACGTGAATTAGAAGTGACTAGAGAGCTGAAGTTCTGAATACCAAAACTGACAAACAGCTTCTTCACAAAACATCCTTGAAGATCCTGCTTCTCACACCACCTCCTCCACCTGGGAGACGTGCTCTGAAGGAACTTCTATGCTAAGGCCTCACTCTTTAGTTTAGCGACCATTAATCCAGGAATACAATTTCAAGACAGCTCCAGCTATATTTCACTTCACTTCTTCCTCCCAGTTCTGGAACCAAGGAATCAAGATCAAATCAACTCTATCATTATTCCTGGATGCAGTATATCAATCTAATCCCCTCTAAGGTCCCACTTTCCATCCTAGGAACTTTCTATGACCAAAGTACCCTTCCCTGGCCACCTAGAGTAAATAAGCTCCTGGAGGGCAGAGACTGCTTTTGTTATTTGTATCCCCTATGCTTATCACACCGTGCTAGGCACATTTTAATAAATGCTTTTCCATTTATTCATTCTAGCACCTCCTGCTAGGCCCAGAGTTGTCCCTTGTCTTCTCTCCTAGGTTCCCTCTCCTAGGTGTCTCCTCAAAGCCACAAGTTTTCTCTTGTGTGTGACAAATTTCTGAAATACTCCATACTTTTATTGACTACCTACTGAATATCATCTTCATCTGGATATCCCATACATATCTAAAAGTCAATGTATCCAAAACAGAGCTTACAATCCCACCCCTCCCATGCAACTTCCCTGCCCCCTGCCACAAATCTGCCCCTATGCCAAACCCTAACCCTAACCCTTTCTCTACTGAGAGCACATTCTTCCAGTCGTTGAGATTCTAAATCTCATCCAGAATCACAGAACTGTCCTTGACTCTTCCCTCCCCCCACTTATTCTCATATTCAATCAGTTGTCAGGTCTCTTGCATCTGTCCACCTTAGACCCTTATATACTCACATCCCTACTTCTGACTCTAATCACTTCTATTGTTGCAATAGCATCCCAAATGAGATCCCTGCCTTCTGTCCCTTTCCTATCTAATACATATTCTTCTACATAACTGCCAAACTGATATATTGTTAAAACACAAGACTGACCACATCACTCCCCTGCTCAAGAAAGTTCAATGGTTACCTACTGCCCCTAGAAAAACAAAACACAAACTTTTCATCTCTTTTCTCATTTTAAGCCATTCATAATCTGCCTCTCTTTTCAAACAGGTTTGATACTATTAGCAGAAGAGGAGCCAGTAAGTGGTTTGCAGAAGCATATTTTAAAATGTATACACCAGTAAGAACAAATGACAAGAAATCATCCTGCTGGCTTGTGTAGCTACCCTCATTACCTGTGAATACCTGGCATTTCAGTGGGTGGCTGTGAAGAAACGGAACCATTAGCATAGTCAAAGAGACTCAAGGGTTTTGTCAATTATTCTTCCTTCAGCTCAAAAGGAAATTAAATACAAGCAGAGCTTCCATAATATAAATGGACTCATTTCCAGATACTTTTACTAAAACATAGAATTTATTTTATTTATTTATTTAGATGACTCATTTTTTTCTGCTGTCCACCAAAAGCAACAGTTTGATTACAATACATGCTGATGGTATCACTGTCCAGCTTGGGGATCATTAGCTCAAATGTCAAAAGACAAAGTCTCCTCTACCCTCTTTGAGATTAAACTGGCAAAAGGAAACTAAAACCCGAAAGTCATCTTCCTCCAAATCCCTCTGCTCCTTGGTCGATGTCTGTGATGTTAACAAGACTCAGCACTTCTTCCCAGCCCACACTGCGTTCATCTCAAAAATGCAGGAACCTCCTGTCTCCCTCTCTGAATTGGCTCAGCACGTAGTTCCTGGCCAGCACTCCAATCATTCCTCCCCTATTTCCCAGGATCATGCAATTAAATATCGATTACACTTAACTGCAGCTGAGTGTTTTCTTATTTTAATCCATAGAATGGCCATCATTCTCAGTTTTGATTAAGGGTAATTTAAGTCTTTCATATGTCCAAATTGTCCCTGTTGATTTTGGGAGTACAATAATAGCATTTTGTACTAAACTTATTTGCAGCTCAAATACTGTTCTAAACCTTGTTTTGATTGCTTGTTTGCTGAGAGGGTAACAGTATAAACTCAACAGAATCACATTTGCATTAAAGATGGTGAGAATGGGAAGTTGGAGGTGGAGGCAAAAATTAAGGAAAACTGAATATTCAAGTGCATTTACTGAGCCTAAAAACTACTCCTGCATTCTCATTTAGGCCCAACAAATTTTCTTTCCTCAATCCATATGATTTTCAGCATATTTAAAGTAAAAACTCAACTGACACACACAGCTGCTCGACATAATTCATCTTAGAAAAAAATAAACTTAATCTGAATTTAAGGATTTGATCTGATTTTATTTTATAACTTTTTGTGCTGTTGGCCCTAAGGTTGCTTCTTCTAGGGCCCATGTAGTGAGTTTCCTGACCTCCTTAGCAACAGCTTCATTTCCAATGAAATGCCAACAGATATGTTTTTAATTTCACCAAAAGACAACCCACATGGTAGTTTATGGCTTTTTCCAAGTTGGAGAGATATGAAACAACAACCTTTACACTTACTTCATTGTTGGATTCCTTCCAAGTTTCCTTCTTCATTTATCATGGCTTTCTTTGGCTTACTGCTCACCATTAAACAACAAATCAAACAGTGCCAATTGTTAGGCTTTGTGTCAATACTGCTTTTAATGGCGAGCGTGAGCCAGTGCCATGATAAATGAAGAAAACAGCAACCTTGCCCAAGGTCAGAGCCTGAGTTTGCAATGGAGCTATGTCTTCCACCCAGTTATCCTGTATGGTATTCTTTCTACAATGCAGTGTTGTTTTGTTTTTTGAAACAACAGCATTCTTGCCAATACAGAGCAAGATCTCTTCCCACTGCCCCTTGCCTAGTTTAGACATTCTTACCTCATGTCTAGATTGCTAAAATAGCACTGAAACAATCTCCATCTTGCTCTCCAAATTAATCATTCTAGAGCATTGTATCCATTATTTTAATGACTTGCCAAAAAAAATCCATACCTCCTTCACAGCATACAAAATAAAATCCAAATTCCTTGACCTGATATTCAAGGGCTACCACAGAACTGGCATCAGTCTATTTTTCCTGCTTTATCACCCATTGCTTCCCAAGAATTCCTCAATCCAAGCAAGTTATTCTATTCATTGTCCCCTTAATGTGAGGTGTAACGGGGACAGCATGGGGGGTATAATAGATGAGAGACTAGATTTAGAGTCTGAATACCTGAGTTCCAATCCTGGTTCTGCTATACTCTGTGTGATTTGGGGCAAAGCACTAAACCTTTTCTACACAGATGTTCATCAGTAAAATGAAGACTCTGGATTATAAAAGACCTCTGATGACCTCAAGTTATAAATCAATGATCCAATGCTTATTTCTAGCCCATGCCTTTCATAGACTATGACCACTTCTCTTTTATTCATTTTTCTAACCTTTAAGGTCTAACTTGAGGACTGCTTTCTCTGACAACTTCAGCTCAGGGTAATTTCTTTCTCTTCTCAACTTTTACATTATTTATTATTTGAACACCTCATTTGGCATAGAGATCATATGTCTACATCTGGAAGGGACCCCAGAGGCCAACTAGTCCAACTCCCTCATTTTGCAGATGAACACTTGAAATATACTTCATTTTAATGTTATTTCATTTTTTACAAGGTCCTTGAGCATATGGATGTCTTCTTGCTCACTGTTTTACACACACAGTTAAGCACTTAGTTATTTTTTTTGTCTTTGAGCATTTTATGAGGAAAATTGAAAGGATAATTTTAATATGAACTAAGTAATTTCATTTTTTGAATGTGTTGAAATGTTAAGATCAATCCATTTTATGACTCATACTCTCCCCAAAAGATTTGGGTTTTTCAGATTTAGGAGAAAATATATTTAAAAATACAAGTATAGTATAGATAAAACACTCAAATGGACGTGGATGTTGATGTGATTATTCCCCTAGAGAGAGTAAAAATATTCTTTAGTCTTTTTTAATGCACCTCTCAGAGAACCACCACAAAATATGTAGCTCTAAAGAACTGTGGAAGGGTTCAACATTAGGTTAAGAAATACCTATGTCTGCGCTTACCACAAACTTCCTTTCATTCTGTTTAGTTTATATTCATGTATGTCTCTAGCTCTCAAATTACCTGGGCTTTTACTACCACAGAAGTAGCATTATGTAACTATAATTAGTAATAATGTACAGGTAATAAAAGGCTCTATGTTCAACGGATCAATCAATTTATTATTAAACACCTAATATGTGCCAAGCTATGCACTGGGGATACAAAGACAAAACGAAAACCTACTGCCAAGCTTACTGAGTGTTTTCAGGGAGGAGACGATATTACATATTATACATATGTATTAGGTATAGGCCCTCTTGGTTTGCTCTGGATAAAGCACTCTATGGAGTGCTAAGCTTGTTCCCCGTCTACTTCTAGGGAAACATGCTCAGCTCTGAAGGTCTTGGCAATTTGGAGTGATACAACAAATTCTGGGTGGTTACTTGGTTCCCTTCCAATGATGGCAGCAAGGGAAGGGTGCTGTGTCATTTTAAAAGGAGCCACTGCTTACCTTAGCTCTCTGTCCTTCCTCTTTCTGCAATATGTGGTATCACATAACTGTGGGACTTCCCTCAAGAAGTGTGGGGGGGGGAGGGGAGACAAAGGTGAGGGGAAGTGCCCTTTCCCACCCTAGTAGCATGGTCGCCTGCAAGCACATGGCAGCTGGAGTAACAAATGGCTGTTTGATTTGGTGAGCTTAACCCTGGACCTCTGGCTATGCTTTGTTTATAACACTGAATGCAGAAGACTGAACATTAATTCTGAGATGAATGCTTCTGGTCTTAGAAGTGAGTGTGTGCACTTGAGCATTTGGGAGTCCCTGGACTCCTTAACTGCTGTTGACTATACTACAGTTGGTACCCCGATGGCTACTATGGTGCTTGTTGAAAAAGAACCAGCAACAGTTACTTGCAGTAAGTAGAAGCAGTAGCACAATTTAGCAGAGGACAAGGACCTTGAAAGGAAATCATACAGAGCTGGGTCAGAGGTGAAGTGTCAATTCAGCAGTCTAGCAAAATGCTTTATTTTCTTATTTTAAGTCTCAACTTCCTGAGAATGTAACCGTAATTATAGGGCACTGCACTTGTTTAAATCTTTGTCAATATGCACTTGTGAGTATTCCGTGTTTAGCATTTCCTTTGTGTGGAAGAAATAAATAGCTGCCCTATTTATGATCTACACTGTCACCTGAATATCTCTCTAGTATTCACTAGACATAAGCCAAACCTAAGCTCTAATTAATTCTCCTTGATACTCTGGAAGTGGGGGTATAAAGAGACAATGTTTGAGAAGGAAACAAACAAACAAAAAACACCTGTCCTCTCTCTTCAGAGGCCATATTCCCTCTGTACTAAACCAAGTAATGGGCATGAGTTCAGAGTTAGGAGCCCCTGGGCCTAGAGGGTGTGGGTGTGCATTGTTTCACATACAAAGTGGATATACAAGGTAACCTAAGAGAAGCCATTAGCAGTTGGGGGGATCAGGAAAGGCCTCCTATAGAAGGTGATATTTGTGCTTAATCTTGAGAGAAAGCAGATATTCAAGGCAGAGGTAAAGATAAAGAGTATTCCAAGCATGAGTGAGAATCAGTGCAAAGGCATGTATACAGGCGATAAGAAGGGAGGAGGAAGGGAATAAACATTCATTAGCCATCTAGGTGTCATTGTGCTAAGCAATTTACAAATATTCTCATTTGATCCTTAAGAAAACCCTGAGAGGTAGGTGGTATTATGATGTCCATTTTATAACTGAGGAAACTGAGGCAGACGGAGGTTAAGTTACTTGCCCAGTAGGTGACTGAGGCTGAATGTGAACTCTGGTCTTTCTGACTCCAGGCCCCATGCTCTAGCCACTGCACCATCCAGCTGCCTCAATGGAGGTGACTGAATGAGGAACAGCAAGTAGCCCATTATGCCAGACCAAAGAGTACATGAAATGAAGTATGCAACAGTGGATAGAGCTTTAGATTTGACGTTAGGACAAGCTGGGTTCAAATCCTCCCAAAAGATTGCAGGCTGGATGAACTTGAGCAAATCACTTGAACTCCCTACTCAATAAACTCCAGTGGCTCCCTATTATCTCCAGGATCAAATATAAAGTCCTCCATTTGGCATTCAAAGCTCTTCATAACCTGGCCCCCTTCTACCTTTCTAGTTTTCTTACACCTTACTCTCACCCACACACTCTTCAGTTCAGGAACAACAGTCTCTTTTCCATTACTCACACAAAACACTACTTTTTCACTGGCTGTCATCCTAACCTGAAATTCTCTCCCTTCTCATCTCCAACTCTTGGCCTCCCTGACTTCCCTTATCTTCCAGTTAAATTACTACCTTCTACAGAAAGCCTTTCCTGATTCTCTTTAATGCTAGTGCCTTTGGTCTATTGATTGTCTCCAATTTACTCTGTATATATCTTGTTCATACATAGCTGTTTGCAAGATGTCTCCCCCATTAGCCTGTGAGCTCAAAATAATATCTTGTTTGTACATAGTTGTTTGCATGTTGTCTCCTCCAGTAGACTGTAAGCTTCTTGAAGGCTAACATAGTGCCTGGAACATAGTTGGCGCATAATAAATGCTCATTTGCTGGTCTCTGACTGACCTGTCTTTGACTTGGATTCTTCATCTATAAAATGAGGGGATTAGACTTAGCCTCTAAGACCCCTTCCTAAATCGATGATCTTATGAATAACATGTAAGAAAACTAAAAAGGTAGTTAAGAGCCAGGTTATGAAAAGCTTCCAATGCCAAAAAATGTCTATGTTATCCTAGAACATTAATAAGGAACCCTTAGAATTTACTTATCAAGTGGTGAGATGACATAGTCGGACTTGAGTTTTAAGGAAATCCTTTCTTCCTAAAAAGGATCTTTTGTAGGTGATAGTCAGAGTAGGGGAGAGATGTGAGACAGAAGGAGTAATTAGGAGGCAAGCAGAAATGGGATGTTTACCAAGATGCCAGTTGCTTCTGGAATTTACAAGCAGAAACATTATGATGGTAATTATTATTGGCACATTCAAAAGATAAAACTATTCAGGTCACATTAAAATGGTCATTTCAATATTCTCTATAAAATATTCAAAGACAATATCAAAGCCTGAAAGATCATATCATTAAATCCTATTAGATTGCACACTCTCTAGACAGAGCTTCTATAAACTATAAAAATGAGAAAAGATAGTATTTCTATAATCATCATTCACTAGTTGATGAACTAGGCTTAGTTCACAGATAGCTAAACTGAACCCAGTCCCATAAGCATGCCCCACTCATGTAAGCCAGTTTGACAAAGCAGACAAAGGACTGGTTTCAAACAACACACACACACACACACACACACACACACACACACACACACACACACA
>NW_020954610.1:47104305-47226242 GCF_900497805.2 Vombatus ursinus | reverse complement strand
ACACACACACACACACACACACACACACACACACACACACACACACATCCCTGGCCCATACCAGTCGTGTGACCCTGGGCAAGTCATAATCTCTCAGTGCCCTGGGTAAATCTCTAAGAATTTAAGTTATATCAGTGGAGAAAGTTCACCTGGGAATTCCCAATACCAATGAATTCATAAGTCCACTCTCTATCTCTGCTTTATGTTAGACATAAGACAAGGGTCAACAAAGAGTAAGGTATTCAATGTAGTATATATCAAACTACATCACAGAAGAAATCATATTTGTATTTCAGGTATTTGAAATTAATCCCTTACTTTGGAGGTAGGATATACTATAGGAGATCTTTCTTCTGATACACATTATTTTGTGCCCCTATATCTTCAATCAATCAATCACTTAAGATTTTTAAGTGATTACAAATATGAACCAGACACCATGCTAAGTACTAGAGATATAAAAATGGACAAAAAAAAATCACTGCTATCAAGGAGCTCACAGTTTAATAGGGGAGAAAACATGTAAACAACTGTGTGCAAATGAGATATATACAGGATATATTGGTGGTAGTCTCAGAGGGAAGGCACTAAAATTAAGACTGGCATCTAATTGGCAAATTATAATTGATATAACAAAATAATGAATAAGAAAGATATGTCATGGAATTCTATTTCATACACATATCATCTTCTCTGAGGCAAAAATTAATAGCTGGTGACAGGCTTCTTCTCACCCAGAGTACTCGGGTGAAAAGGTGCAGAAATAGAAGAATTTTAGAAAAGTGGGACTAGGATGATTTGAATCAAAGGAGTCTATTCGGAATACCAACAGCTCTTCTCTGTAAAACAGTCAAATTTTCACTGAGTTTATCCAATATATGCAAATAATATTTTTAAAAATTAAAGAAAAAAGAATTACTATTTAAATAAATAACAAGATAAAATTTTATGTGACAATAAAAACTAAAAATAATAGAATATTTGAACTGATATCCAGAAATATAAGAACATATATGTGGCAAATATGTCAATCTGCAGCAAGCATTTGGGAAGCTTTTTTCTGGCAAATCCATTACACTTGGAATATATAGTAGTCCCACGTACTAAACAACAACATCTAGATACTAAGACTTAATAATGAGGGAAAAAAAAAATCCAGAAAAATAAAATATCCTCTCCCTTGGAGAACAAGTCAGCCAATCCTTATTAGCAACATCCTAGATTGCTTATCCTTAGCAATATCCTAGACTGCTTATCCTTAGGATATTAGCAACAATCTTTCGAAAATCTCAGAAATAAAAATTATAGCAAGGACTGAGGATTAAAAAAAATTTCCATGGAATGTCCTATTTTGTGGAATTTCTTAACTGACTGTTCTAACCAAATCAATGAATTATTAACAGTCTCTTATCCTATTTCTTGCAGAAAAGTTAGATGGGCTGTGGAAACTGGTTGAATGACCAGACCCAAAGAACAGTCATTAATACTTCAATATCAGCTTTTGTCTAATGGAGTGTTTTAGGCATCTGTGCTTAGTAATGAGATGTCAAACAGTTTTAACAATGACTTGAATGAAGGTATAGATGGCATAGTTACCAATTTGCATATGACATAAATAACATACATATGAAGTAGACCCAGACAGCACAGTGTCCTGATTTCTTCCAGTTTGCTCAGCACCACCTGGTGAAGTGCAAAGGAAGTGCAGGTTGACCCAAGGTTGGCTTGAGTTTGGTTTAAGGAAAAACTTCCTAATTATTAGAGCTATCCAACAGCAAAATGGGCTTTCTGGGGAGGGAGCAGGTTTCCTTACACTGGAGATTTTAAAGCAAAGGTTTAATGACCTCATCAGGCAGGTTGTAGAGGGGATTTCTTATCAGTGTATTGTTGGACAAGATGACCTCTGAGGACCTTTTTGATCCCAAGATGCTGGTTCTGTGATTCTTTCTTCTCATACCACCACCAATTCACATCTACTTCTCTCCCATATCAACATTAAAAGCTTAGAGGGAACCAGACAAGTCTCTAAGAAGAGGAGAGTAACAATAGTAATAACAATAATAAAAACAACTAGCATTTATGAAGCACTGTGAGGTTTCCATTGCATTTTATGTTTGTTATCTCATGTAAGAAGAGACAAGATAAAGTTTCCTAGGATGTTTGATTCACTATTATACTTACCTGAGATTTATTTCTTTTCAAAATGGCCTTTTGTGGCAAGTCTGATTTTTTAAAAATACAATTCAGTCTACTTCTGCCCTGATGACTTTTATACAATGATTTATCACTGTGATGCTTTAATTTCATACTTGTGCACTGAGGTGACTACTCCTTAGGAGATAACTTAAAACAATAAATAAAGCAACTAGATAAATAAATTAGATGGAGCAAATAAACTTTTCAAACAAAGATGTCTTCTTCCGATAACAATCACATGTACATTTCTTAAACACACACAAAACCACACAAAATGTAATTAATCATACTAGAGTTATGAAATTATTGTCATTTTGAATCCCATTTTCCCCAGCATTGTGGAAGTTTACAGAATTGGACAATATACCCTTGCTTTCCAGGGTGGCAGATTGGCAGATTTTCTTGCAGGTTTTAAACCATAACTCCAGAGCTCAGCACAGTTATTCATCAGGTCTGACTGTAGCTTTCAAACAATGTTGTACTTATTCTCTCTGACTGAGTGAATCAAATAACATGGGGTCACTGATTGCTGCAGGACAAAGATAAGGGAGGCTGGGCAACCAAACAGGCTGCTTAGCTACTTTACTAGCCCAAATCTCTAAGGTGAAGACTGATGATCAAAATAGTGTATTGGCCAGGGTCTAAAGGAGACAATTTCACAACTAGTGTGTCAAGACATCCGGGTTGTGACCATGTTGGAAGGTGGAGGTGACATCAAGCATTCTTGGTAGAAAAGGGAAAACAGTAGATATGTATGTTTGAGTAGGAAGGAAGAGACAACAAGAACATTTTTCATTACACACTGGCAAAAAACCCCAGCAAAATGGTCAAGGAGGAAGTTGTAGCTAAATCAAGTTTCCATTTGCCCTCTCATAACAACATGAAATGCACCAAATAATAGAAAACAAAAACAAAATAGAAAAGAAATTTCCATTAAGGCAATAAGGGGGGAAAAGGTATAAGAATAAGTCGCCAGTTTATCCCACAGGTGGACCTGCCTCATGATCCATTCCTCAATTGGAACAGTTGCTGGGGTGAGCCACGACTATCATTAAGTGGGACAATAACTCACCAAGAGCCTTCATTTGCCACTTTAGTGTCTATCCCTGCTTCTCAGACTATCTTCTTGGCTGAAATCCAACCCTACTGCTTTCCTCCTTTCAGTGGGCCAAAGAATAAATCAAAGAAACAATAAATAACTATATTAAACAGAACAATTATGATAATAAAGGAAATAAGTACTTATCAAGCACCTACTATGTGCCAGGCACATATGTGCTGGGTGCTTTTTTTTTCTTTTAATAAATATTTGATCTCACATTTCATTATCCCCATTTTACAGTTAAGGAAATGAATTAGATAGAGATTAAGTGATTTGCCCAGGATCACATAACTAGTAAGTATTTGAGGCTGGATTTGAACTCAGATCTATCTTCCTGACTCCAAATCTGGTGATCCATCCACTGTATTACCTAGCTGCCTCTAATGCTATCTATTGAGACAGCATACAAACATTTATGGGATATAGCCAAAGCAATTCTTTTTTTTGTTTGTTTTTGTTTTTGTTAGGCCCAGGGTCACACAGCTAGTAAGTGTTATGTGTCTGAGGCTGGATTTGAACTCAGGTACATACACTGATTATAAAAATCACGTTTCCTTAATTTTTCTTTGAAAGAAATATATTTCCACTACTCAAACCAGGAAGAGTAAATTTATATAAAAGGTCAAGGATGCTTGAATATTAAGAAAATTATAAACCTATATCAATTTAATAATAAAAATAAAGATATATGACCCTTTGACAAAATATAGCACTTATTTATGTTTTTAAAATTTTTTAAGCATAAGAATAAAAACTTTCACTTGATATGACAAAAAAATCCTACCAAAAAACTAAGAGCTAGAATTATTTATGACAAGGAAACAAAGAAGCTTTCCCAATAAAATCAAAGATAAGGCAGGGATGCCCATTATCTCTCCACTTCTATCTGATAACTAGTTATAGCAATTCGACAAGAAAAAGAAACTAGGTGATAAACAGTCAAAAATGAAGGAAAATATTTTTTATTAAAATTTAATGCTCTCAATGAAAAAAATAATCAAGAAAATAACCAGTAAAATAGGATACAAAATCACGGGATTTTCTCTATATTACTTTAAAAAAAAAAAAAACAGGAGAAAGAGATAGGAAGAAAAAATCTATTTAAGATAACAAAATGCATTAAATATCTGTGATCTAACCTGTCATACACACACGACTTATATAAATGTATCTAGAAACAATTTTTACAGAAATGTAACAGGATATGAATATTTTTTCACATACCATAAAAAAAGCTGAGTATGGAAGGGTGTATGGTTTAAAATTTATTCATTACTGGACATAGACTAGAAGAAATCATAAAAAGCAAAGGAGATGACATCAACATCAATTAATCAGTAAACATTTATTAAGTACCTATTATGTTCCTGCAAGTGCTAAGTGCTGGGATACAAAAAGAGACAAAAGATAGTCCCTGCCCTCAAGGAGTTTTCAATCTAAAGGGGGAGAAACATGCAAACAAATATATACAAAGCAAGCTATATATTGGACAAATAGGAAATAATTAACAGAGAGGAGGCACTAAAATTAACAGGGGTTGAGGAAGGCTTCCTACAGAAGGTGGGATTTTAGTTGGCACTTGACAGACCAGAGAGATCAGCAGTTAGAATGGAGGAGAAGATCACTCCAGGCATGAGAGACAGACAGACAGGATGCCTGCAACTGAGAAACAGAATGTTTTGTTCCTGAAACAGCCAGGAGGCCAGTATCTTTGGATTGAAGAGTATATGTTGGGAAGTAAGGTATAAGAAAACTGGAAAGGTATACACATACAATTTATAAGCTTTCACATAAATAAAAAGAAAAAAACAGATTGAGGGAAATAACTTCTATTAAATTTCTATGATAAAAGTTTGACATCTACATTTATTAGGAATTGATAGTAATATGATTGAGATCCATTCATCCAATATACAAATGTTAAACAAATATGAACAATTTTCAAAAGAAGAAATATGATTATCAATAATCACCTTCAAAATTTACAATAACTAATAATAAGGGAAGTTGTGCATTATAACAGAACTGAGATATATCATAAAATCACAGGATTATAAAGAGCTGAACAGGACCTTGGAGGATATATGGTCCAACTCCCTCATTTTACAGATGAGGAAATTGAAGCTTGGAGAAATTAGTAAACTAGTAGAGATATCTGAAGTTGGGAAAACTCATTGTTGGGGCCAGATAAAAACATACTCATTTACTGTTGGTGCAGCTGTGAAATGGTTCAAGTGTTCAGGAAAATAATTTGGAATTATACAAGAAAAATTTCTAAATATTTCATATCCATTAACATGGTAGCAAGAAATATTCATTTGTACAAAAAAACTTTCATAGAAGCATTATTTATAATACAAAAAGTTGGACCCCAAATATGTATCCAACAATTGTGAATCAATGGACAAATTTTGGTATAAAAAAGTAATGGAATGTTACTGGCTCAAAGGAATAACAAATATGAAAAATTCAGAGAAATATAGAGATTTGTATAGAGAGATGTAAATCAAGGTAAACGGTCAAAAGGACCATATACATAATGACTGTAATTGTGTAAATAAAGTCAACTTGGAGAGGCAACAAGAGTCTGGCCAAGTCTAGTTGGCAATGCTAGTAGTGTCATACTAAAAAGTGGAAAGAAAACGTTCTTCACTTCTGTTAATAATAAGTAATAAGAACTCTTTTCTCACTGAATATGTTTTGTAAAAGGGAGATTGGACAGGTATCATTGGGGCAAGTATTTATTGTGTCAAAACAAAATGGAGCAATTTTAAAAATTCAAACTAGTTCATTTTGCCTCATCTCAGTAAATTTACTCCTCTCACAAACTCTATGATCCAATTAAGCTTCAGCTACATGATGCCACGAATAGAGAGCTGGACCTGGAGTCAGGAAGATTTGAGTTCATAATCCTACCTCAGACACTTACTAATGATCCTGGACAACCTACTACCCTGGGCTTCTCAGTGTTCTCATAAGTAAAATGAGGATATTGGGCTCCAAAGTCCCTCCTAACTGCTAATTCTAGTCATTCCCCAAACTTTATACTCTATATCCATATATTCACATAAAATATTTCCAAGGCCTAGCATGGAGTTCTTCATCTCTGCTTCTTGGAATCCTCCCACTCACAATCAAGGCTCAGTTCAGGTGCCATTCCTCCATGAAGCTTTACCCAATCACCCCCAATCACCCCCATCGTTAGAGCCCTTTTCTCTCTTTCATTTTCCTTATATTACTATACTTAGTATCTTTCCTTCCTCCTGGGAGAATGTAAGTATCTTGAAGGTTCAGACTATTTCATCTTTATCCTTGTATCTGTCGAGGTCTAGGGGTGCTAGGGACCCCGAAATTCAAGGGCAAGCGACGCAGGTCCTGCCTCAAATGCCAAGCCTTCTTTCAGCCAAAGACAAGGTTTATTAGAACACCAGTCAGGGTGGGCGAGACTTTAAGCATTCATGTATTCTTCAGATTTTAAGAATCTGAGCCTTTGTAATGAGAATACAACCAGGCCAGACTCTTAAGGAATCTGACCAATTTGTGATACTAATAACAAGCAAGCTAGATTTTAAGAATCTGAGCAGAGCAAGGTTTATTATATCACCAATAGAAGTGGGCCAGACTCTTAAGGAATCTGAGCATTTGTGATGCCAACACAACTGGGCCAGACTCTTAAGGAATCTGAGCACATTAATGGAGGCAAGATGGACCCAGAAGGGCCCAGTGCCCTAGGAGAAGGACAGGGACATGGGCCACAGGGAAGGGGTCTAGATGGAATTGAGGAGTGGCAGTCTAGGGTGGGGACAAGTGCAGACAATGAGGGCTGGGCTGGGTTAGAGGCAACAGAGAATAGGAGATTGGGGTAGGTAGGGTCAAAATCACAAAGCAAGGACAATTGAAAGGATTATAGCCTCAGGCATTTGCCTGAGGCTCGCGGAAAGGTTCAGGGGAAGTTGGTGGGCTGGGAGGGTTTCCAGGGCATATCAGTATCCTCAGGGTCCAGCACAAGGTTGATCACAAAGCAGGTACTTGGTGAATTTCTTTATCTAAGTCAGATAAAATATTTGGTCAGAGAGTGATTTTAAATTAGTAACTAAAACAAAATCTGAAGATAATCTGTGGTTTTTGGCTATCATGCTTATACCACCATGACTATAATAAATAAATATTTATAATTTGTTAAAGGTCTCAACATAGAAAAATAAATTCTTAAATTTTCATGATATACTTTTGTTTAACATAGATGGGCAATTTAAGGGAAACACCAGAATACTTTTATTTCTAATGCTACAGCTCTCTCCTTTTCTCTTAAATATAGAAAAATTAAATTTGGTATGCAAGTGTTAGGTTCCTGAACAGATTGAACAAAGTATAAATGCAACAGACCCAACTATTGGTTAGCAGTGTACTCCATCCAAAACACTACAGCTTTCAAAATGTGGTTCTATTTTCCATCTTCAATCCTATTCTCAGGAATTTTGTTTCTCTCCAAATCTTTATTTTTCTTCCCTTTTTTGGCTCTCAGCCTGTATACCTACCTACAGTCTGTCTCACAATTGGGTCAGATGAGTCTAGTATCTTAACCCTAGCTTTCCTAATGCTCATTTATACTTTCATCTTTTATTTTGACTGCTGTAATGCTATCCTTCAATACTTCCTCAGACTCTAATCAGCAAATTACACATTTTTCATAAACTTATCTTTGTCATCCCCCTGACAACATCCTCCAAACCTTCACTGACTGGCTGCTTCTTCCAAACCCAAACACTCAAAGGCAGTCTGACAGCATTTCGCTTAGTGTTTACTTTCACATGAAGCTGGGATTCACAGTCACTCATGATGCTACTGTGTTCAGTATAAGGAGATAACCTTTAAAGGTTGGAACTAAAATTTCTTTCTTTATCTACAGGGATATAGAATTCACTGTTTTAAGCACTATCCCTTGCCTAAATAATTCATTACATCAATTTCAATGCTTCTCAAACCTCAAAAAACTCTATCCTTTATTAACTTGCATGAGTGGTTCAGGACAAATAATTCTCAAAATAACAACTCAACACATAAAACTTAAGAATGGTTAGAGAAAAATGGATCAAAATTTATTGAGATTTATAACAGGACAAACGTTTAGCAGAGAAAAATTCTTTATGCTACAAAGAGGATATGTGTATATATTATGTGTGCGTGTAAGCACATACGATATACCTTGGGAAAACACACACAAATGCTGAAATGGACTAATAATTAAATTATCTTGAATCTAAATCAAATGAGTTGATTCATCAGATCACGTACATAAAGTCAGAAGGAACTTTAAAGATCATCTGGTGTAACCCTCTCATTTAGAAACTGAGGACCACAGAGGTGAAATGATTTACCATGGTTATTCAGATAGTAAAACAACAAAAACAAAGTGCTGACTCCGAAATCCAGTGATCTTTAAGTATATTGTGATACCTCAGAACAACTGCAATTCTCTATAAAAAGGAGACAGACATTTCAAACATCATCAAAATCGTCAAGACTACTGTATATGTACATATGTATCCATGTACCTAGGTAAGTACCTATTAAGCAATTTGGGAGCAGAGGGGAAGGAGAGGGTAGTGCAAAGATCAAAATATTTGGATGAAATCTCTTTGATAAAAACAATTCATTCTCTTATTTTTCCACAAAAATATAAAAGAGCACATGATATCTGGCCCTATGGATTACCAGCTATCTATTTAGTAAACAGTGCTTTACAATGCAGGGTTTTGACACTGAGACAAACTTCCTGTGCTAGTATTCAATACATAAAGAAGAAGGTATGCCAAATGGGAAAAGGACCTACATGTACAAAAATATTCCTAGCAGCTCTTTTTGTGGTGGCAAAGAATTGGAAATTGAGAGGATGCCCATCAATTGGGGAATGGCTGAGCAAGTTGTGGTATGTGAATGTAATGGAATACTATTGTGCTATAAGAAATGATGAACAGGCTGACTTCAGAAAAACCTGGAAAGACTTGTATGGCCTGATGCTGAGTGAAGTGAGCAGAACCAAGAGAACGTTGTACACAACAACAGCCACGTTGTATGATGACTAATATTGATAAACTTAACCCTTCCTGGCAGTACAAGGATCTAAGACATCTCCAGAGGCCTTGTGATGGAAAAAGCTATCCACATCCAAAGAAAGAACTACGGAAGCCGAATTGTTATTTTTTTTCTCTTCTGTTGAGTTTTGTTTCCTCTTTCTGATGGTTCCTCCTATTGGTTTTAATTTCTACTTACAACATCACTAATGTGAAAATATGTTTAATATGAATGTAAATATATAGCCTATATCAGATTGTGTGCCATCTTGGGGAGGGTGGTGGGGAGGAAGGGGGAGAAAAATTTTAAACTCAAAAGCATATGGAAGTGATTGTTGATAAATCAAAATAAATTAATAAAAAAAAAGAAAAATTTTTTAAAAAAATTAAAAAAAAAAAAGGTGTGAAACCTTAGCCTTTAGGTTTTCCTGGCATTGAGCCTAAAGGAATCCATGGATGATGATGGAATCGCCACACCAGGCACCATTCTACTGCCCGAGTTAGAGGGGCTGAGGAATAAAGATTAAGGAAAGGAACGGAACTTGGATGTCCCAATAAAGCTGGAACAGGATAGAGGCTGGAAGGTACTAGTAAGGGAAGCATCTTCAATCACTGTTCTTTGAGTTTCTTGCTTCCCTGTCCTGCTATATATCTCTTAATATTGATCTTCACCCCTTATAATCAATTGTACTGGGTACATTTCATGGGAAAGGTGCATAATGGGTAAGAAGAAAAAGTCACAGGGAATTTTTTTGGTGCCAGGAGTCAGAGTCAGTTTATAGAATCAAAGAATTTAGAGCTGAAAATAAACTTTGGAGCCTGAATATGTGAAGGGAAAGATACACTAATACAACTTGGACATCAACCAACCCAACTTCTCACCCAATCAGAAATCTCCTCCAGAACATCCTTGGCATAAGATCATCTAACTGATAGATGGAGAGCAGCCAAAAAAAGCACAGGAGCACATACTTGTAAGAGATTAGAAAAAGGCAAGAAGTCAATAATAAATTTCAAAAAGATGTGCTGAAGGGAAAGCAACTTGTGGAGGTCAAAATAGACAAACAGCCCCAAATCCAGGCATACAGGAAATTGAGATTAAGACATTGCCAATCAAAGCACTAAGACTGAAACCAAGATGAAGGCTCCAACCAAGAGTTTCCAATGTTTTTTATTTACTTTGCAAAGATATGCTTTAGTGGATGGGTAAGGGCAGCCTAGAACCCTTGGTTACTTACTTGGTTGGATCAAAAGGATAGGGTTGAGAGGCCTAACATGACAACAAATGTCTGGGCATTCCAGTACATATCCTCTTCCAATCTGGGCCTATATCCTCAGAGTTATTTTCCAGCCCAATCTGCCCACTCCTTGGCTCACAATTTCTCAAGACTAGACCACTGTAATATAGTATGTCCTGACTCCCTGACATGTGGCCACTGTCAGGGCTTCTGTAATCCCTGGGCATCCTATAACTGAATCTCCATTCTTCCTCAGGACTAATGTCAGAAATACGAAGAAAACTCAATAAAAGAATAGCTAGATGGTAAGAGAAATGCTAAATCTAGGCCCATGATTTCAAAATAAGGCAAGTGGTGAAACAAATCATTCATCTCTAGTCTTGTTGACTTTGCTTAGGAAACAAGCTTGTTGGTATTGAATCCCCAGTAGAGTAGAAGAATCAACAGACCAGCAGTCAAGAGAACTGGTATCCAGCCACTGCTATGCTACCAATTAACTGTGTGATTCTAAATAAGGCATGTCTCTTCTTGGGCCTCAAATTTCTCAACTACATAAATGAGAGTTAGAATAGAGGATCTCCAAATTTCTTTCCCCCTGTAACTTTCTATGAGTAAGCATTCACTGTTGATTTTTCAATTGGGATATATTTTGCTTTTTAAAAGCCTGATGATTTTAACTTAAGGAAAATTAACACACATTTTATAGCAATTAATGAAAAGAAACATTAAAGATGCTTAATTCTTTTAGCATAAAAATATCATCAGCCATTTAACATTTATTTTGAATTCTTGGAGGAACAATAATTGGTCATTAGAACGTTGCCTGTGAATGCTAGTAGTGACAACTGCAATCATGTTAAGGGGGGGAAAGATATTTTGAAAAATGCACTGATTGTCAAATTTAAAAGATCTATAGGCATTCAGACTAAATTTGCATGTAGTTTGGACATCTTGAAAATAAAGTGTCATGGTCTAGATTCATTATCCAATTTCTTTTCATTCCCAGAGCAGAAGAGAGTCTAGAGAGAGAAAAAAGTCAGGGAGGCAGACATAGAGTAAACAGAATACTTACACTTAGTACAATTATGAAATACCTACCTGTTCACTTAGTTGCGCACATATACATATACATACACATACAACTGAATGCATTTCCATCAAAAGTGGAAGGCTATAAAAGTTACAGTCAAAGAAAGGAAAACTGTGACTGCTTCTCTATGTGGACAAAAGACAAAAATATAGGAGGGGGCAGAAGGTATTTGTGAACTAGAAAGGAAGAGAGAGGGAGGTAAATAACTCAAAAGTAACATGAGATTTTATAAATGAATCATCAAAGTCCTTCAGCTGAGGCCCAGGCAACATTGTTCACATGCTATGGAAACAGCCTTAGGAAGAACTGGGAAGCAGTTTAGAAATATCAGTGGAAAACGTATACAAAACCATGTAAGTACTCCATTGTAACAGACCTTTTGGATCTAAGGAAGAGAGGCAGCTCCTGCTCACAGAGAGCTTACCCAATTATAATATATGGTTATCAAAACAAAGTATACAATAGAGATACATGCCAGCTTGTGATATAGACACTCGGTCCAGAATAAGAAAACCCAAGGCATCTTTAAATATATCAATCACAAGTAAGCAGGTTTTATGAATTCATGGGTTTTCACAATTCCCTTAGTCCCCAAGTACTACACTGAGTCACTGACCTTTTCTGTCTTCACACCACAGTTCATGTGTTGGAGGGAATGGGAGTAGTCTAAACAGACTCTCTAATATCACTTAACCTCGGTATGCTTCAGTTTCCTCAACTATAAAATGGGGATAATAATAGCACCTACCTCCCAGGGTTATTGTAAGGATCAAATGAGATAAAATTTGTTAAGTGTTTAGTACAGTGCCTGACACATAACAGGTGCTAGGTAAATGCTAATTGCTATCAATATTATCAATGGGAAACAGAAAGTTTTTTCATTGGAGGAAAAAATGGCAGAAATCAGAGAAGACTCAGTTTTTGTCTTTCTAAATTTTGCAACCAAAGGTAGATCTAGATGGGGAGGATTTTCTAGCTCCTTCCACTTATGATATCCATGATCCAAAAAAGAGAAAAATGTATTTCTTAGTCAGCAAGCATAAAAGGAATTAAATTCCTGGAGTCATTATGGGATAGAAAACGACCGATGTTTGTAGGTTTGCTTTTTTTATGTGTGCTTGGTTTTGTTTTGTTTTGTTTGACTGAGTTGAATGAGCAAAAAAGATAAGGAAGGAAGAGGTCAAAGGGCAAGGAAAGTTTAGAGACAGAAGGGTAATGGGAGACAGAAAGAGCTCAAGGCTGTTTGAAAGCTAGCAGAAATACCTCAACTGAAAAGAACTTCTCAAATAAGTCTATAATTAAAATCTTGGGAGGCTGTAAAAATCTACAGTTTCAAAAAAAATACTATCTTACTTTCATGACAATGTATATATTATTTTGGAAACAGTAAGTTTCCTTGGGTGATTGATTCTCAGTTCACTTAAAGTATACTCTTGATTTGCCCAGCAATAAGAAGATGGGACTACAAACCTTACCAATTTTTCTCCCAAAGTCTTAGTTTCTTATTCAAAAACCAAGTACTCTCAAAGTAACAGCTCCTTCCCTGGGGACATATACATATACATTTTTTCATTTCGGTATTCATCCATTGTAGAAAGCAGAGAGGCCAATGCAGAATAGCAGTTTTAGTTCTACAGACTCAAGAACAAGGCACCCCAAAGTCACACTTTCAAAGTATACCAAACATCTCCTTTTTCTTACAATGCAATAAGCTATTAAAAACTCTTCTGAGGTAGGAGACAGATCTCAGAAAAGAAGTTAAAATGTACTTTTCTCCAACATTCAAAAGGCACATTCTTAAATGCAATCAATACTTCTTTTCCATGTCAGGATTTACAAATAAGATTTTCTTTTATGCAATCTAGTCCAATATCTATACTCCAAAGATAATGTCAATTTAATAACAAAGTATTTGCCACCATGGGAAAAAAACAAACAAACCATTTTTAGATAAAGAGTATTAAGAAATTAGATAGATTGTGGAGTTTCAGGTCCACATTACAGAAAACAGGTATACATTATTGGATTTCAGCCAATCTACCAGCTCAGCTTTTCACTGAGATTTCTTGAGAATAATCTATAACCACTGACCTCTTCTGTTTTCATGTCTTAGTCTATCTTCTAGCAGTGTGAAATAATGTTCTATTAGATTGTAAATTTCATTCTTCATCCTGTAAATGGGGATAGGACAGAGGAAGATGGAGTAGAGGCAGGACCAGATTTAGACAGTGAACCAAAAATCAGGCTAGTATCCTAGTGTCCTCCTGTGAGATATTCATAGCTGAAGAATCTGATCTCTGGATCTTTTGTCTTTAAAGGCTTGTCAGATGGCTGAGAAGGTCCTATCCTTCCTCTGTAAAGACAGCACTAGAGATACACATGACAACATTCTCTGTGAGGTTTTGCTATAGTACAGCATCACAAAATAAGATTAAATCTCCATCCACAGTCCTTGTTCAAATTATGCTCCATATTTTCATTTTAAGAGATAATGACTATTTCATAAAACAGTTTCTGAAGAACCCTTAGTTAGAGAGATACTTTGTGAAAGTTACAAGATACTAAATGTTGCTGGAGCAACTTAGCAGAAACACTGTTAGCTGATTAAGCACTATATATACGCATACATATATATGTGTGTGTATGTATATCTCTGTGTGTGTATGTGTGTGTATAAAACAAATCATGCCAAGTCACAGATCAAAAGGGAAGTTGACCCTCTCATGCTTTCAGAGTAGAGTTGAAAATTACTTCTTCCTGACTGAGGAACAACATCCATGGGAGTTTTGACACTTTCAATGCAGATCCTTTCCTTTTTGATCCATAAAAGAAAAATAAAGGAGATATTAAAAACAGGAAACCAGAGAGAAGATGTTGTCTCTGCATGATTCTCTGACAATTTTCCTTCTGGTTAGTGGAAGGGGAGACTAGAAAATAGTATTTTGGAAGCATTCTGACACTGAACCAAGCTGAAGGTTGAAGACCAACTATTACATAGGGGTTCTGACTCCTGGTAATGATTAAGCAGTATAACTTAAGTAGAAACAAACCAGTGAGGATATATGTACAATAACAGGTTTAGAACAAGGAGGTAAATAATAAAAATTAATGAAAAATATGAAATTTTGCCTCAAATTGATTATTTTCAGTTTCCCCCAGTAAAATAGAAGCTTACTAAGGACAAGATTATTTTCATTTTTGTCTTTCGATCCACAACAACAAGTATGGTGTCTGGTAAACAGTAAAAAAAGTATTAGTGAAGAATTTTTAAAATTTTGTTTAATTGTTGACCATGTACTACTGCAACATCCTCAAACTGCAGGTTCAGTTTACTTGAACTTCAAATAAATGTTATTTAAAGGTTGAAACTACACACCCATAGTTATAAAGTGACTGCAAACTGTATTCCTGAGCTTAGCATTATGCTTGCTTGACACACAGCAGACATTTGATAACTGCTTGTTGACTTAACTTGAGATAAGGATGTATTTACAAAGCTCCATCTATATTTTCCCATTCAATACTCCATGTGGTGAACTGTATTTATTTGCAAAGTAGTAATGGCCATAGACTAAAGGTAACTAACTCGTGCTCATGCCTATGCTAAGAGAGAATTGCAACTGAACTAAATAATCATCAACACCTACACTAACAATGAATCACTTCCGTATATAAAAAGTATAGTCTCAGTGACAAGCAAAATAAAAGTCCATTTCCTTAAGGAATCTATCAATAATCAAGCTTTTATTAGGTACCTATTATGGTAACCAGGCATGGTGCTAAATGCTAAGTATGCAGATGAAAAGAAAAGAAAAGAAAAGAATAGAAAAGAAAAGAAAGGAAAGGAAAAAAGAAAGGAAAAGAAAAAAGAAAAGAAGCAACTTGCCAAAGCTTGTGGATGTTAGCTTCTCTCTTTGGAACCTCAGAATAGTCACTAACGTTTCAGTTTATCAGTGAAAAGCAGACAATAGAAATGGTTTTTCACTGGCAATCTATTCTGTTCAAGATCAACATTTACTCTACATCAATAGTATATTTTTAATGATGTCACAACAGACAGATAAAAGCCTGTTACTACTATACAGTTGGTAAAGACATCTACCATAAGAGATCAAAGATCTCTATTATAGATCTAAATACAAGCAGCTTTGTTGATGCTTATTAAAATGATTTTAAAAGTCTGATACATTGTGTTGGAACAAGGATAGGTCCCCGATGTTCCCCTAAGGCTAAACATTTGTTTAATCCATTCAACACAACCAGAGGGAAAAAAAAAAGGAAAAGAGAAAAGAAAGGAAAAGAAAAAAGAAAAGAAGCAACTTGCCAAAGCTTGTGGACGTTAGCTTCTCTCTTTGGAACCTCAAAATAGTCACTAACGTTTCAGTTTATCAGTGAAAAGCAGACAATAGCAATGGTTTTTCACTGGCAATCTATTTTTTTTAAATCATACTTTTCCATTTTTCCCTTTCTGACATAAAAATGGAAAAGTATGATTTAAAAAAAAAACATATTTCCATTAGTTCTTTGCTGAACTTTGGTAAAGCTAGCAATTCCACATGAACAGACACCTTGGCAAATAGTATCCCACTGTGGTCTTACTATGTATATATAAACTTCCTGAATAAAGAGAAGTAAAACTATATGTTTATAACTTCCCGAGATTTAGATTTATAGATTTCCTTTTTCTGTTGATGGCAACATCCTTCTTTCCATCTCCCATACTCAAAACCTATTATTTTGATACCTTCTTCTCCTTTATCTCCAGCTCCTCTCCCAGTTTCCAAGTTCTGTTTTACTTCCATATCGACCCTATTTGATCCCTTCTCTCCAGTCAAACTATTACTCACTCTAGTTCAGGGCCTCATTAGCCCTCAACTGGATTATTATAATGGTCCACTAATTCTCTCTCACCCTTTTTTCAATCCGCTTTTCACATAACTGCTAAAATAGTCTTTCTAATAATCAGGTCTACCTATGTTACTTCCCTGTTTAAAAATGTCCCATGTTTCCCTTTCACTTTGAGGAAAGAAAAAAAAAAATCTTAGAGTTACATTTAAGGACTTCAGCAAACTGGCTTCAACCTACTATTCCTGTTCCCGCTTTATTATAAGTTATTCCCTTTCATGGACTCTCCATTCAAGCCTACTATGCAGCTTTGCCTAATGTCATTGTGTGCATTTGTGTAGACTCCATGGAATATATTACCTACATACCTGTACTATATCCATATCCTATCATATCCTCTTTTTCCTTCAGCACCTAGCTCAGATACTATCTGATACAGGAAGCCTTTTTTGATCCCCCAGAGCTAAAAGTGATCTATGCCTCCTGAAACTGTCCTAAAGCAACTTGGATCTCTCCTGCATTCTAGTTTATTCTACTTTGTAAACAAAATTTATTTGTATAAGCATCTTATCTCTCTATTAGAGGATAGCTCTAGAATACCAGGGTCCATGTCATTTTTCATGTCTGAAGCGTCTGTTTCTGGCACAATACCTTTTACACAGCAGGGAATTTAAAAAATGTTGGTTAAATGAATTGGATAGATATCTTTATATTTTCATGATTACTTATTCTATAAGCAAAGGCCAAGTGATTACAGGAACATCTTTCCCATTGTCCTCATCTTTCTCATTCCCCTCCCACCGGAATCTTGAACTTTGCTCTCAGAACCTGGGCTCTGAAAGGTGAGCTTTCAACTTATCTTGGCCAAAACCAGGCCTCCATGTAGCTTCCAGGCCATTTCCTAACCCATACCACTGAGTCCAAGTTTTCAGGTCCCCTTTAAATGTTATCTTCCCCCCCAAACATAAACTCCTTGAGGGCAGGGGCTTTCCTCTTTTCTTATATTTGATTCATGATGCTTAGCACAGCATCTGACACTCAACAAGTTCTTAAATGCTTTATTATTCATTAATTCATTTATTCTAAGAATAGGTAAAGAGCTATCATAAATAAACTAGGGGAGCTTGGAAAAATTTACTTGTTAGATCTACGGATAAGGGAAGAGTTTATGACCAAACAAGAGATGGAGAACATCATGTAAAGTAAAATGGATAATTCTGATTATATGAAATTTTAAAAAAAAGCTTTAGCACACACACACACAAAATTAATGTAGCTAAAATTAGAAGGAAAACAGGAAACCAGGGAAAAAATGTAAAGCAAATTTCTCTGATAAAGGCCTCATTTCTCAAATATATAAGGAACTGAACCAAATTTACAAAAATAAAAGCCATTCCTCAGTTGATAGTCAAAGAATATGATCAGGCAGTTTTCAGAAGAAGAAATCAAAGTTATCAATGAGCATAAGATCTAAAATCACTTCCTATTAAAGAAATACAGATTTTAAAAACTCTGAGATACCACTTGATACCTACTGGATTGGCTAACACAACAGAAATGGAAAATGACAAATGCTGGAGGGGAAGGAAAAAAATTGGGACATTAATGCATTGTTGGTAGAATTATGAACTAGGCTAATCATTCTGAAGAACCATTTGAAACTATCAAAGAGCTATAGAACTGTGAATACCATTTAACCCAGCAATACCAATACTAGATTTGTATCCCAAAGAGATCAAAGAAAAGGAAAAAGGACTTATCTGTACAAAAATATTTATAGCAGATCTTTTGTGGTGGCAAAGAATTGGAAATTAAGGGGAGGTCAATCAATTGAGGGAATAACTGAAAAGTCATGGTATATGATTGTGATGGAGTACTACTGTGCTACAAGAAATAATGAGCAGAATGTTTTCAGAAAAACCTGGGAAGATCAAATGAATTTATATAAGCAAAGTGAAGTGAGTAGAACCAGGAGAACACTATACACAGTAACAACAATATCATAAGGATGGTCCACTGTGAAAGACTTAGCTACTCTGATCAAAACAATGATCCCAGACAATTCCAAAGGACCCATGATGAAAAATGCTATCCACCTCCAGAGAGAGAACTTATGAACTCAGAATGCATATTGAATCATACTGTTTTTTTACTTTAAACATTTTTCTTATTTTTTGTCTGTATTTTTGGAGAGGCAGTGCAATATAATGCTAAAGAGGGTCAACTTTGGAGTCAGGAAGACCAAGATTTAAGTTTTACCTCTGCCACAAACTAGCTGTATGAGTAAATAACTGAACCTGTCAGTGCTCAGGCCACCCTCCAAGACTATGTCATCAAGTCAACAAGCATTTATTAGTGGTTATTATATGGCATGGAGTGTGATAAGCTAGATATACAGAGAAAGGCAAAAAACCAAAGACCTCAAGGAAGCTACATCCTAATGGGGAAGACAATATTCAAAGAAGAAAAAGGCCATTTTGGTCAGAGTTAAGGCTTTAGAGAAATTTTGAAATCTTCAGAGGAAAAGGGCTATAGGTATGAAATGGTAAGGAACATGGTGACTTGCTAAGAACTGATTATTGGGACCCACATAGAGAGGTAAACAGTAAAAGAAGAAATGGAACCCATGATGATGATAATGACTTTGATAATAAATTACAGTTACTGCTAAGAAAAAGTTGCAATCCAGAGGGAGATAAAGGTATCAAAGTAACCTTAAAGGTAGAATGTCCATTTATGGGATCGCCCCCACATTATGGTAGGAAACTATGGGCAAAGGCATTGGAACAGAGAGATGTCATAAAAAAGTAATAGACAGAATTATATTTGTATATATCATAGGCAAGAAAAGTGCAAAAGTTTGTGTGGAATGTGGGAAATTAAGAAAGCTTGTGATCCCTGTTCCTGAGCCAAAGCCAAGTCATGTCAAACAAACAAACAAACAAAAAATCTTAGGTGTATCTTTGGAATTCTTGTTCATTAAGTTTTCTTCAATCTCAACCTTCTGTAAGATGTGGTAGAGGGAAACTGTGACGAAAATCCTTATCTGAGGGCTAATAAGGATGAGGGAGGAGGGAACAGGCATACAGAACTGAGATTAGATTACTTCTTGGGCAGAGATCCTAAGTAAATTTATATTCTAGATTCAGTTGTCTCAAAATCCCAAGGGCTTTTAGAATTCATTTCTGTCTGAATGTTTTGGAAGCTTCTCAAATTTTATAAGTGTTATTTAGCAAACTATGATTCGTGATCAACAAGAAGACAAACATTAGTGTAAAATGTTTACCACAATCACGTAGGATGTCCTAAAAAGAATCCCAGAATTTCAGAGTTGAAAGGGGCCTCAGAGGCCATCTAGGTCAACCTGGACCTTAACAAGAAGCCAGTCTACCATAGATCCAACCAGCAAGCATTAGGATGAAGGACCCAAATGAGAGACAGCTCATTACTTCCGGAGGCAGGCAATTTTACTTTTGGAGAGTTCTTAATTGCTAGTAATTTTTTCCCTTCCTATTATGCCTAAATCTTCCTCTTTGCAATTTACACCTATTTCTCCTAGTTCTGCTCTCTAGAGCAAAGCAGAACAAGTCTAATCTATCTTCTACATTACAGTCCTTCAGACATTGGAAGGTAGTGACTACATCTCTCCTAACTCTTTTCCCATTTCAATATCCATATTTCCTTCCATTGCTCTTGAGGTCTTTGGTCACATTGGTTGTCATTTTCTAGATGCCCCCCAGATTATAAATGTCCTTCAAAAACTGTGCTGCCCAGAACTAAATATAATACTCAAGATGTGGTCTGACAAACTACAGTGTGAATGTCTCCTTCTTCTTTCTGGAAACTGCCTATCATAATGCAAGCTAAGATCACATTGATTACCATTTTTGCCTGCCAGATCACACCACCGGCTCATATTGAAATTACAGTCCACTAAAATCCCCAGATTTCCTTTAGATACACTATCTAGCCTTGCCTCCCTCATCTTGTATTTAAGAAGTTGATTTTTGAGTGAACTTTTATGTGTATTCCTATTAATTTTCATCTTATTAGATTCCAACCTAGCCTTTTAGTCTCTTGAGAGATCTCTCAGTTTTGTGTCTCTGAAATTTTAATAAATCTGTCATCTGTGCACTTGGGTGTTGAGCTGGCCCTGTCTATTCCTGGAGTTTCAAGTGAATTTCCCAGCCCTCTCTCCCTATGTAGTGATCTATCTAGTGCTGGCTCTGTTCCCTGTTTCAGCTCCAATACTCAGGGCTGAGATCAGAATGACTTCACATAACACTGGGACATTCCCACTAAGAGCTTCTGCAGGCTTCAGGTCCCATTTACTAATGATCAAGCAAGCTTCCAAACCTACTGATGTGACTCCATTCAGAGCTCCTGTAGGCTTGTAGGCTGTTTTTTGGAGCTTGCACTAGTTTTTACCTCCCTACCATGCCCCTTTTCCAAGAACTCACAGGCTTTTGGCTACCTTCTTGTGAAGTCTTGAATTGGATGGCATAATTATTGTTATTTTCATTTGGTCTCCTTTATCACTGCTCCATTTGCTGTCCTTGTAGATCCAACAGGATTTCTCATGTTGTCATTTTAACCAGAACTCAATTCTTAAAGACTTTTTCACCTCTGATGGACTTACTTTCCCTGTAGAATTTTTGTCCATGGGATCTCATCTAACCTTTCTGTGAACCCTGCAAAATCTGCTCTCCCAATATGTATGCAGCATGTCAGACAACACACAGCTGTCCTCTGCTCCCTAAATATATATTCTAAGTTGGAGTGGTTACAGACTCCCAAGGTACCCATTATATCTCCTTTAGTAATTAGTTCTGGTTGATGACATGGATCTCTAAACTCAAAGAGTGATAAAAGAGGCTGAAGTCAAATGCTATACCTGAGGCCTTCAGCTATTAAAAAAAGCAAAGGGAGGTCTCCAAGTGCTTTGGGTTCATCCTCTAAGAAAGATTTATGAGAAGACATGGATTAGAATCATGCAGGATACAGAAGCCTGGAAGGGTGGTGATCGGTACCAGGAGAGGGAGCACCTATACTGATAAGGTCCAAGATCCATCAAAGTACTCTCTACACGGATGACTCCTGTCATTGTAGTGTGACCTACTCTGGGACCCACTCTGGCTAATATTTTAAAAAAGATCTTCTCAGTGAACAATGGGAAGAAAGATTCTGCATAAGCTTTAAAAAGGCTTCAGAAATACAAGAATCTTAGACTATGAAAATTATTAAGGACACTTTTGAGCAAAATAGAGAAAGATATGGCTGGAGGTATTTGTCTTGAATCCTCTCATTATTTCATTAAAATTTCTTCCTTTGTTTTGTTGAAACTTTTCATTAAATTATTAGGTACTGTGCTCTCTATGATCAATTAAGGAAATATGTAAATATAATTATGAAAGCAACATTTGCTATACTTGCATTGCCTGGTGAAAGTATGTAGCATACTCAGCAGGGGAAAAGCTGAGTGCATCAGAGACCTAAGCTATATACTAGGCTACCTGTTAAATCTGCATGATACAGAAGCAGCCATAGGTTCACCTGCTTCTGATGAAGAGGACTCAGAAGGTGTAAATACTTTAAGTTTTCATACTTGAAATCCAAATGCAAAGTAAAACTGAAACGGATATCAAACATGAATCTATTCAATATAATCCAGCAAACATTTTTAATGCCTAACATATTTCAAGTACTGGGCTACAAAGATAGATGTGACTGAATATTTCTTCAAGAAGCTTACAAAGTTATAAAATATGTGTACAAACAGCTATGATACGAGATAGAGAGAGATGAGTATAACAGAAAGATCTATGCAAAGTACTAAGAATTCATTTTTTAAACTTTTTTAAATTTTGAATTCCAAAATCTCTCCTTCCCTCTAGCCCCTCCCCTACCCATTGAGAAGACAAATAATGTGATACCCACTATACGTGTGAAGTCATGCAAAACATATTTCTACATTGGCCATGTGGCAAAAAGAAAAAAAATGCAAGAAAAATAAAGTGAAAAACAATATACTTTGATCTGTACTCAGTTCATCAGTTATCACTCTGGAGGTGAATAGCATCTTTCATCATGAGTCCTTTGGAGTTCTCTTGGATCACTGTCTTGATCAAAGTAACAAAGTCTTTCACAATTGATCATCTTTATATCATTGCTCTGACTGTGTACAATGTTCTCCTGGTTCCACTCATTTCACTTTACATAAGTTCATATAAGTTTTCCTAAGTTTTTGTGAAACCAATCCCCTCATCATTTTTTACAGCACAATAAGTTTCATCACAATCACATACTACAACTTGTTCAGCCATTCCCCAATTAATGGGCATCCCCTCAGTTTCCAGTTCTTTGCCCCCACAAAAAAAACTGCTATAAATATTTTCGTACAAACAGGTCCTTTTCCTTTTTCTTTGATCTCTTTGGATACAGACCTCAAAGTACTAAGAATTCTGAGGAGTGGCATGGAATAGGTGATCACTACAGAAAGCTTCATGGGAGAAGAGGTAGGCCTTGAAGAAATCAACCAATCAGCATGTGTTGAGTCTCCATTATAGGCCTTCCAGGCAAGTGGTGTCTTCCTTTTAGGCCTTATAAGGATGAGAACCAGTGCAAAAGCTAAGATAGGAGACAGAATGTCATATATGAAGGACAGCATGTAAGCTGGTGGGGCTATAACAGAAGAGAGAACATGAAGCAGATTACGTAATAAGCCTGGGAAGACAAAATGAAGCCAGACCGCAAACGGCTTTAAATGCCAAAGAGGAGAGTCTGTATTCTATCCTAGAGGCAATGGGGAGTCACTGGATCTTTCTGAACGCACGGGTGGGGAATGATATAGTCAGAACTGTGCTTTAGGAAAATCACTTTGGCAGCTGTATAGAGGTCAAAAGAGAGACAGGAAAGAAGCGGCAGAGAGGTCAATTAAGAAGCTAATGAAATTGTTCAGGTTAAAGTTAATGAGGGCCTGAACTAAAGTAATGGTGCCTATGTGAGAAGAGAGGAGACAGATATGAGAAATACTGCAGAAGACTGACTGGTTGACTGATAGAAGCAGAATTAAATTAGTCTAGAAATTCAGGTTGAAGCCAAATTGTGGAAGGCTTTGAATGCCAGGATAAGTAGTTTATATATAATTTGGTAGGCAGTAGGGAACTTCCGAAACTTCTGAGTAGAGGAATAAAATGATCAGAGCAACAGGGCATCAGGAAGATTGTTCAAGCAATGGTTAAAAGTACTGGCCAATGTGAGGATTAAATAGAAAACTACCGAAGAGAACATGACAGTAGTCTAGGCAAGACTCAATGAGTCCTTAAACTACAGTCAACACAGTGGGGGATAGAAAGGAAAGAATTGGTGAAGGAATATTGGGCAAGTGGGTACAGAACGGGCAGCAGTTGGTAATGAATAACAATAATGACTCACATTTGTAAAGGGCTCTGAGGCTGGCAGAGCACTTTCTGCACCACCTTCCTGAAAGGTAGGTGTTACAATGGTTATCCCCAATTTACAAACTGGATATGGGGTCTAATGGAGGAAGAAGAGTGAAAGGTAACTCATATACTACAGAAAACATGCAATTATTCTACAACTATTTCCATTTGAAACCAAGACGTAATGGCTTCTCCAACTCCTAATCAGCTAAGAAAAAAATAATTGTTTTTCGTGATTAGTAAGATTTAAAAAAAAAATATGACAGAGATAAATAGGAAGATAACTATTTGTAATGCCCTGTTGGTTAAGGAAAGAAAACAAGACTTTTTGGGTCTGTTTCCTTATGCCTTCCATTCCCAGGAGCTACAAGAAGAGCAAAAATAGGCTAGAGGTTTATTGACTGTAATCCACCAAACGTGCCACAGTAGTATAAATACCCAAGCTTGCTAGATATAAGGTTCTTGAGGGGGGTGACAGCAAGAACAAAGATGGATTTCGCCCTAGTTTATCTTATCATAGCAGCACACAAACCAACCAGTGCTGGCTAAAAACGCAACAGAGAAATCAAAGACCCAAATGGGAAATTAAATCCAGAGCTGGATTTAGGACCCCCACGAAACACAAAAGTCACATTCGAAGGGACCCGACACACACAAGAGAGAGATTTGCTAAAGCTTCAATCATATTGATTTTTTTTAAGTTGGAATGGAACCTACCTGGAAAGAAAGATTTATGCCAACTCCTGGAGGTACCATTAGTTTTCACATTTCTGCTTCAAACTCAATTTCATATTTTTCTGCTTAATGAATTCTTTATCTGCCTAGCTACAGACCGACAAAGTACAAAAAGGGAGACATCTACATAAAATAAAAAACAAGTGTCTATGGGGTAAATCTTTCATCTTAGAAAGGAAGACAGAAAGGAATATTTGAGAAAAAACAAAATGCAACGTCCAAAAGTACCACCAACTGACCCCCCCAAAAAATATCCTACTTATACACTCTGGGACCTATTATTAAAAAGGATGGGGAAAGATGTCACTTTCCCAAGCCCCAAAAATATGTTAAGCCAGGACAAATACGTCAAAATTAATGATGTCATTTAATTCTTTTTCCAGAATTTAAATACTGAGTAGGTCTTCTTTACTATACATAATATTCAACAAAGATCCTCTGTTCTCTACAGGGAATGAAGCTAGTGCTGAAAGAGGTGCTTTTCAGAAATCATGGCCACATTTTAAAAAAAAAAAGTAAACTGAGTTTTACTAAGCAAATGTAAATGAAAACAACATACTGAAGTACATCATACACAGAGGAACTGTAGGCAGATAACGATTCCAATTGCCCCTACAAACACTGTCAAATGGAATGTGGGTTTCAGAAAACATTTACTTCTAGATAATCTTAAAAACCATAATATTTGCTTCCAAAAGGTACTCATTTGTTTCAGGGACAAACTAAATACAACCAGAGTTGTCAATAACACAGCATCCTTTGCAGTATACTCTGGTATAACATATGCCAGCACTGATGTTTTTAGGTCATTTCCTTTGCACCACACACAGGTACAGTTTTCAAAAGCAAGTTTTCCAATATGCTTTTAAACACATATTGAGTAGCCTTGTCAATTACTGATCAGACAAGATGATCAGTAATTGTGTTACTGATGTTAGTAACTGTGCTACTGATGCTAGAAAATGGGCAAAAATAATACTACAAAGAAAAAGTGTTGTAACACTTTCCAACCTCAAAAAAGATATCAAAATGTCAAAAGGGCCACTTTTACTACAATAAAAGACATTATTTCTCTTGTTCTCTTAAATCTGGATTGCATGCTCAAAGCTCAGGAAGGATGGACAAAGCTCTAAAAAGCTCTGAATATAGAAAACAGAAGAGAGGTAGCTTTAATGCTATTAAGTGCTGTGGAAACCATCTCCCTGGCAACTACATATTTTCTGTATCCATTTCATTCTGGATCTTACTTTCAAAGGCTGAAAATTCCCAAATATCTTCATGGCAAAGAAAAATAAATAAAAAACATTTGTTTGCTCTTAAAGGTCATGGAAGCCTCTCAGGTAATAGAACATTCTAATTTCATTTTAAAATAGAAGTGTCTGCTTTCTTCTTTCATTTTCCAAGCAACACCTCACTGCTTTCTCATGACCTCAAAGCAGAACTGGAAAACATCCAGACAGGAGAAGATTTGGGTTGTTGTTTGTTTGTTTGTTTTATTTTGTTTTCAGGATTTGGGTAAGAGGAGGAAGAAATGAACGGAAGAGGATATGTGGAAATCTGCTTTCTCTAATTTATTTTTTTTAAACCAGAGCTCAAATTTTCCCAATTTTTATTATATTGATATTGTTGCCTAGCTGAACATGAAAGATAAAATAACTTTCCTCTGCAGATTTCTTTGCCAAAAAAAAATCATTTCTATCAGCAGGATTTCAAATTAGATATATATGCAGCTGCACCTAAACCTGCTATTCACACAATGTGTGCATTCCCTAAAAAAAACCTGCTCCAAAATGCCAAGGATGGTGAGCAATTTAGGAGAGGCATCTTAATTATTAGGTAACTATAGTCATTTATTATTTAATATCCAGGTAAAAAGATATTAGGCATTAAGATTTTTCACATAGTTCATAAAAAATAAGTATAGAACTTTTGAAAGATACCACAGAAAGTATTTGGAAGTTTGGAAAAACCAACTTACAACACAGGGAGTGAAGAATCAACCAATCATAACCAGGATCAACCAATAATTTATCCTCAAAACAAATCAATCCCTAAAGAAACACTATTGTCTCAATGTATCAAAGTGAAAAAAATTTAAGTATACAAGACAATCTAAAAAGTACAAAATATGGAGCAATTCTACTCTACCACCATTACTAGACCTTAGAAAAGAAGCTATGAAGTTTCCATTCATCTCTTCAATCATTAGTCACAATAATGGAAGAACCTGACGTTCTAATGTGTCGTTCCCTTAAAGCCAACAGGAGTATGGTTTCAAGCAAGCTCAGGTGGTGGTAGAATTTTTCTTCCTTAGTCAAAGATTTTTGTCTGAACTATCCGACTGAAAAATTAAAAGACAAACCATTTCCTGCAATGGGTTCTATAGTTTAATATGTACAGTACAGGAGGCTGGAGGACAGAGAAAAGAGAGAAGAAAAAAACCAGGAAATGAAGTGGAGCTGATTTATATGTATTTAATGTTCTGTCTCTAAGACAGAGAGACCATACATGGTAAAAATAAGAAAAACAATAAAACAGTCTTAGAGAAGTTTTGAAGTCTACTTAAGAATAATGGTGCTCACCTGATATACATGGAATGCATTAGCAGCCTTCCCCCGAAGAAAAACAGAGGGAATCCAGACATTTATCAGAGCTCGGTTTGATCTAACCAAAATAAAGAGAGAGAAAATGGTCAAAATGGGTCACTGTCCCTCATTGTTTTAAAAATCATGAAGCTAAACAAATGATTTCACCTTTAACTTGAATCACTGAGAGAAAACAATTTACAACATATGCTTTTATTTAAAACTAAGTAAAAAGCCATTTCAGTCTAATGTGTCAGTCCATAAACTGTCTTCATGGGAAAGTTGGCTTAAAAAGATTTTTTTTTCTCTACTAATGATTAGATCCAAATTATAGCAGAGCAGACGGCATTATAGGCAATGGGAACAATTCAAAATCAACTGTGTCCTAACTATAAAAATAGGATTGCATGGCTGTGAGAGTACCAGACCCTCCTGCTCATTAAAGCTGTTGTAGTGGTAAATGCATTTTCAAGAGTGTTCTCTCCAAAGAGCAGCACATAAAAATTCTCTAACTCTTGCACTTAGAGCACAATTTGAGATGTTTACTATGGAAGTATTTGTGATGCAATGTTCTCTCAACCTCTAGTGTAAAATGCATTTTATTTTAAAGAGGCAAAAACCACTCCAACTAATAGCTATCTCCTGAGGCAGGATTTCATCTAAGCTCAGCTCTAAGGTAGTGACCCCCTCCAGGAAGAAAATAAGACTTATTGATCACACCCCTAATACTCAAAGCACAGCCCTGCATTTTGAAGTCTCCAAATAAGTTTGTACATCGAATGAAATTTCTTTTGTCAAAGTCAGAATAATGGTACAAGTGCCCAGAGTCATCTCCTTTAATTTCCCTATGAAAATATTTCAGGACATAACTAATATAACAAAGATAACTGCAATCAGGAAGATATTCCAGTATATTCTTTAAAGATCCACTTAAAAGTTATAAGTCACTATAAATGATACAGATTTCATGTCAAATAACCTCAATACATATTACTGAATTCCACACCAGTCATGGATTCTATTTTGAGAAACAGCAGCTCCTAGAAGTAAAATACATATAAACGGTTAAAGAGTTTTCATTTGGTCAACATCTCTACAATCACTTGTCACTATAAACTAGACTCTACTTACCAGCTTTTAGGAAACCTCATACCTACAGAACCTGTTCTTTGACTTTAAACTCAGTTTATCTATTGGCCCCTCCCACTTCATCCTATCTAGGATATTAACTATTGCCTGGCTACGTTTAAGTGACTAAGCCTTTGCCAAGAAAACCTCAAATGGGGTCACAAAGAATCAGACATGACTGAAACAAGCCAACAACAAAAACAAAGCCTTATTGCATGGCTAAAACTCAATACTGCCCCAACACCCTTCGACTCTCATTTTTTTAATACTCCATTCTTTTACTCTTACAGTTAGATTACTTCTGTCCTCTCTAACTTCAATATTGCTCCTTTAAGTGCATGCCATAAGAGGTCTGTTGAATAAAGTCTCAGGGCTGTGAATAACTGGCCTATACAAATATATGTCGTCTATCTTCAAGCTGGCTATTTATTGCACTTCCTATGGAATTTGTTTCATACTCTCTACATTTTCCTCAACCCGTCCTCAACCACCACACTATCCTTTACAGATAACAATCCCTCTTAATTTCATTTGCTCTTCTTCATTGGATCTTAATCACACGCCTTCAAAAGTACATAAAAGTCTTCCCTATTGGAGGGGAGAAGAGTTTTATTTTTTTCTACCTCATTTTATTACTTAATTTTCTTCTATTTACTCATAGCTCATCCTTTTGACCATTCTTCTGATCTTTATATACCATTTGATGCAGATAGTAAGTCTTATGATCCACTCCATAATAAAACTCTTCTTTCTGACTCTACAATACCTTGCATTAATTTATGACTGATCCTTTTGGGGATACTTTTCTCTACCTCTAACTACAAGCATTCTCACAGGGTTCACACAGCAATTCTTAGCTCTTTTTCTCCCTCCAATCACTTTCATGACTTCAATTATCTCCCATTTGGATGATGTTCCAATTTATATCTCCATCCCTGACACTTTCCCTAACTAGTTCCACAGCACCAATTTCTCACTTGAAGCACCATCATGCTGAACATATTTAAAAACCAAACTTAACATCTCTGCTTCCCTCTCCCTTCTCCAAACTTTCCTGTATATATATATATATCATAATGATTTCCCTAAAATACTAGTTTCATCATATAACTCCCTGGCTAGAAAACTTTCAACAAGGATGCTCTTATGTTTACATTTTTATTAGTAGAACAATTTTATTGATCATTGGGTCAGAGATTCAGAAAAGAAAGAGAATTTAGATATACCAGATATATAAAATACATATAAAAAGCTTCCATTCTCTATGCATACAAACACAAATCATTCCTTTCTTTCTTCTGTGTTGGAGACTGTGGGGAAGATAAAGAAGTACTATTTGCACATGTTCTCCAGATATCTCAAAATACCATCCCTAGAAATTTTGGAGAAGATATGCTTCTAAAGAAATTTTCATGTAAGTAGCAACAAAATTCAAGGCCAATCCTCTTACACAAAAGAAATTCTCCACAATTCTACTTGTAAACAATAAACTACAGTCTATCACAGGTAATAATGAATGGTTAAAGGATGGTCATTGATGTAGATCAACCAGATACTGATGGGAAATGGTGAAGCTCTTCAGTATCTGGCTATTATTTTTCTTAAATAGATCATGAAACAAAGTCAAAGCTAAGTTTGCTTCTCAAACCAAGCCATGTGAATAAAAAAAAAAAAAGACAAGTGAATCAAGTGAATTTTTTTAGTTCAATGTTTATGTCAACTTTCATCATGATAAAGTTAAGATGGCAATCAGTATAATACAGATTTTTATTTCTAATTCATATACAGAACATGAGTATTTTTATGATCTGATCATTATGCCTAATTGCTCTTTTAGCAAACTCTTTAATATAATTTAAATAGTTCCTTACATCCCACCTATTCTATGAAGAGTACCTAGATTGATCAGAAGGAAAACAACAATTTTTCCCTAATCACACAGATAATGTTTTTCATTTTTGCCACAATTAACTCTAACATTTTAACTTAAAAATATTTACTGAGCACCATTTTTTTATCTAGCAATCTAATGCCTCAATTTGTATGATTAATAAGTCTTGAAAAAAGGTCCAGAGAAATAATGTTATAAATGGGCAATCAACCGAATGATGTTACACCACAGTTTTGCAACCTTTAATGCATTGATGATACTGTTTCAAGTCTTCACAGTCTTCTCCCCATTTCCTACCAGCTGCACTGCCTTTGGAAGCCCCTTCCATCATGCTTTCCTTCCCTAGAAAACTAATCATTGGGAAATCTCATTATCCTGCACGACTTCAATCATCTCACATTTGGATGATATTCCAATCTATATCTTCATCCCTGAAATTTTCCGTAACTAGTTCCATAGCACCAATTTCTCACCTGAAGCACCATCATATCATTTCAAATTCAACAAACCAGCTTGCTGATTGGTCTCCTGCCACAAGTCTCTCCCCACAATAATCCATCCTCCACTCAGCTATCAAATTGATCTACCTAAAGTGAAGATCTGACCATGTCACTCTACCACTAAATAAATTGCAGTGGCTCTCTGTCACCTGCAGGATCAAATATAAAGCCCTCTGTTTGGCATTTGAAACCCTTCATAACCTCCACCCCCCTACATTTCCAGACTTCTTACACCTCATGGTCCTCCATGTACTCTTTGATCCAGTAACACTGGACTCCTTGATGTACCACAAACAAGAAAGTCTATCTCCTGATTTCCATCTCCAGGCATTTTTACTGGCTGTCCTTCATGACTTGAATGCTCTTCCTCTTTATCTCTATCTCTTGGCTTCCCTGGCTTCCTTCAAGTCCCAGCTAAAATTCTGCCTTCTCCAGAAAGGCTCTCCTGATCCCCCTTAATTCTAGAGCCCTCTCATTGTTGATTATTTCCCATTTATACTGTACATAATTTGACCGTATACAGTTGTTTGCATATTGTTTCCCCTATTAGACTACGAGCTCCTTGAAAGCAGGGATTGTCTTTTGCTTATCTTGTATCCCCAACACTTAGTCAAGTACCTGGAACAGAGAAGGGATTTAATAAACGTTTACTGACTAACTGGATTTTGTCTTCTATAAATTACTGCTCTCATTCTTCCTGCAATCCAGCTATTCTCTATGATATCTGGATTGAAAGATATACACATATAGCTTTCTCCCTTCCTCTTTTGAACAGATTACAAAAATCGTGGCAAGTGCATATTTACTAGCCCTGGGCTAGAGATGTAGGGGACTGAACATGAGCTCATCACTCCTACATTCCAAGTCCAAAAGTCAAAATCCCCTTCTCATTCACTAGCTTCTTAACCAGGTGGTCTCTTGCAATTCTACCTCTGTCTTCAATGGTCCTTGCTTTCAGTGGCAGCAGTGAAGAAAACATCACTTGTGCTCCTAAGGATTTCAGTTTCTTCCCCAAGATTTCATATCCCTTAGCAATGCTTTCCAGAAGCCTTCTTACAGTAAGATTTGTTGCCATCATGAAAGGAGTGGCAGGCATCCAGTTTGATCAGTCTTAGTGATTCTCTATGATGATCTGGATACCTGACCCAGGAATACATGAGACCTCTGTGGTGCTAATGTCAGATTGCCAAACAGTTGCCTCAGTCAGTACCCATCAGCAAGGAGGCCCTTATTTCTTCCTCTGATAATAATCTTGCACCTGACATCATTGGTTGAAGAACAAACAGTCGTTTTTGTTTTGTTTCTGTTTTTTCCTGAGAGGGTCCAAAGCCCTTGTCTTTGGGAAGAGTACTGAGCTCCAAACATTCAGTGATTCTTCTCTTTCTCCTCTAACATTTTACTCTCCCACCTCAGAAGTAAAGATACCCATCTGCTTCTTCAGACTTCTTTTCCTCTGAAACTTCTCTTCTATTTTTCAAAAGAACATTTCATTTTTCCCTTATAACTCTATGGAGTAGAGAGTCATTCCTCAAGTCCCTTCCTCTTTGATTCCAGAAGGGAGATCAGCCTGTTCTTTGGATTATAGATGAGTTATTTGACCATGACTAAAGATGAATGCTAAACATTCAAGAAAGACTGCTGCAAAATTCTTCCTGTTCTGTGTATTTCATGGAAGTGAGATGCTCAGGCTTTTGTTATTCTTAATACTACCTCCTTTTACCCAACTCACAAAATAACAAGTAAACTGTTTACCTTTGATATTATAATAGATTTATGATTTCATCAGTTTGTATACTCCTATCACTGATGGGTATCTCAAACTCTTAACAATTTACCTCATGAAATTTTTGTTCACACTTTCCTATAAATTGTCCAAAGAGAATCCACGCAAACTTCATTTAGAATCTACTCAAGGAGGATCTCTCCCCAGTTAGAAGTGATCTCTCCCCTTCCCTATTCTCTCAATCTTGACCTTTTTTATGTATATCCTCATTAGTAATATCATTATTTGTGTTCACATAGATTATAAACTCTTTGAGGAAAGGACCTCACAGATCATGAGGTGGGTGTGCCATTATAACCAGCCCACATTCTGTGCAAATTTATGGGAGGGATTGTGTTATTTTTCATCTCAATATCTTGAGAACCTTCAGGGGTTTTATAGTCTATGTTTAGCACTGCACATATATAATATCTAACATTTGTTTAATTGAATTAGATATCTAAGGTGTTAGAGGCCTTCTTATTTTGTAGTAGAAGGATAACAATGTATCACTTAAACTATTTACCTACTCTCTCTTGTTATCATTACATTACCAGCCCATCTCTTTTTTCTAAACACATATGTGTGTGTTTATAAAAATCAAAATACCAAGACTAGGTTTGTCATATCAAGTGATCAACTTGAGATCTGAACCCTTTTGAGATCTGAACAGCAATTTTTTTTTCTCCTTATGGTATAATGGCTCAGGGATAAACCTGGCATTGGGTGTTAGCCAAATTAAACCATTTCCATTTTAAAGTACATCTTTAAAGTACATCTTAAGTACATTTTAAAGTACATCTTTAAAGTACATCTTAAGATGCTAAAGACTTACATTTCAAAATCTGACAAACTTTGGTCTTCAGATGTTTGACTCAAATCTCCAGGCACCTGCCATCACAAGAGAGAAAGAAAAAGCATAACTGTTATTATGGTGTGTGCATAATGATGGTAGAATTCTTCCTCTGAATGATTCCTGAACATTTTGCTTTAAGAATGCAGCTAAAAAGCTATTACTGAAAAACAATAAAGGGTTTGGGGGATAATGGAGGGGGGCCTGTTCCAGTAATAAAAATATGCCACCAGTGAGAGATCTCAATTATCTTTATGGGGGAGAAAGTCGCTAATCCTATTGAGATAATCATAGGCATGTAAGAGCATGTAATTTTGGAGCTAAAACAGACTAATTAGAATCCTAGATGGAAAGTATCAGATATGTGGATGATAAATACACAGGATAAAGCATCACATATCTAGTATGTGGAGATAAGATACCAATGTCTACCTTAAGCACAGCCCTATTTTCCCCCCCAATGATAACTCAGCTTATGTTTACAAAAATCCTCTGTTTGATAAAACCCTTCAGAGAGGGATGGATTTAAAAAAAAAAACTTCCTGACATTTACACCCAGGAATCCATTAAGTGATAGGATAGTGATAAGCCTCAGGATCATCAGAGGAATGTGCTGGAATGAAACTACCAATCAATTAATCAACAAACAGTGATTAATAAGTGCCTCCCATGTGCCAGGCACTGTGCCGGATACAGAAGATACAAAAACAGAAAATGAAACTTTCCAGTCCTAAAGGAACTTTGCATTTTACTAACAAAGCACTGGTATCAACACAAAAGTCCAAAAGCAGGCACTGAATACCCCTCTGGACCAAGCTTCCTCATTTGGTTTGGCCAAGTCAAACTTTGCTGAATCTTCAAGAAGAAAAACAGAATGAAGGAGGAGCTGAGTAAATCACAGAAGAAATAAAAACTGTTAACTTGATCATTTCTATTTCCACTGAGAGCACATTAAAAGGAAATGGCCAAACTGGAGCATGAAGGATTTAGGTTAGACATAGATGATCTTTCTTCTAAAATGGGTATTATGTACCTGGATGAATTACTGTGATAACAATAATAGCTGTTACTATTGATGCTGCCACTATTCCTACTACTATTACCAATCACATAGTCGTTTAACACTTGCAGAGTGCTTTTCATTTACAATAACCTTTGAGGTAGGTGATGTAAGTATGATTAATCTCATTTTGCCAATGAGAAAACTAAGCTTAAAGTCTAAGTCAGAGCCAGAATTCAATCCAGGCCCTCCTGACTCCAAGTCTAGCATTCTTTCCACTATATCATGTAACTTCACTGAAACTATGGTCTCTCCTTTATGGAAATCTAAAAATAGGACTAGTCTAGTCATTAGTCTAGGAGAATATTGATAAAATCCTCTCTAGATCCAGGCAGATAGCCTAGATTAAGTTCTCAAGAGTCTTTGTTCTCCTAAGACTCATTGGTCCTAACTGGTTAAACTGGGCTTTATCAAACAGCAAAATGCCCTATAAAGAGATGTTACTGGGGTGAGTCTCCTTAAGTATGGCAAAGAGTAAAATGATTGTGAACTTTAAAGAACTTAGGTTAAATTACACACGCAGACTCCCTGTACAACTACAGAATTCTAATCACAGCACAGATATAGTTGACATCTTTGTTTCACAACACCAATACTATAATAGAGTCCTGCTAGGTTAAACACTAGGGGCAGGGATGTGACTCCAATACTACATTTTGAATCAACTCCTAGAACCATTTTCATTTATATTGAGAAGAGGACCCTAAAAAGACAGAACTGAAAATCAAGTCTCTAGCTTTTATACATGGATTACATTGGAAAGGCAGCCTTGGGCAATTTCTTTCATCTCTTGGCTTCAATTTCATGATCTGGGAAATCAGGGAACATTTCTCTAAGAGATACTATGAGGATTAAGTAAATAGATCTGAAGGTAGAAATAAAAAACTGTTTAGCATCAGTATCATTATATTACCACAAATCACTGACTCCTTTAATTTTTACTTCATACATATATTGGAAAAGTTGCTGTTCTGAATTAGCAAATATCATTTATAATAAAATACAATTCCTACCAACTCCATCAAGAAGGGCAGAGGTGAAGAAACAAAGAAAATATATGATAGCATTATTGACAATGTGTTGCTATGATGACAGATATTACTTTGTAATTATAAAGGATTAGCAATGATGGCTTAATCTTAAAATGCTGTAAAAATTCTCGACAGAAATATTTTCCTCTCTTATGATTATTTTTAGTTATATTCTGGACAGATTAAATTGCAGGTGACCTTCAAGTAATTCTCCTTCAAATGAGTTTCTCCTGTAATTATGTAGTGTTCTCTGTGCCATCCCAGTTCTAAATTTATTGCACCTACATGAGTGTCATGTTAGCTAGGTAGGAACATAATTCATGAACTCCATAACCTTCATAGAATACACCTGGATAATCACAATTGGTACTACTATATTTGTACAGTTATAATTGACAGGAAGAGTTATTAAATGTTTTAAGAATTTTTATCATCATCATAGTTTCACCAAACTATCTGGACAAAAATATACCTATAAAGATTTGTAGTAATGCTCTAGAAAACTGTTTTTACCTAGAGAATTTTAGCAAAAAAAAAAGAGAGCCAACTGTAAGAAATATTAGGTTTTACCAATGTTATCCATGAAAATTCCACATGTGTTCCAAAATTCCTATTTCTATGAAAATGTCTTCTCTCTTTTGAATCCCAGAGATCTTATACTTGCTGGGGAAACCATGTTCTCTGTGCTATAGGCCTTTCTTCTGACTCGCCCCTCACATCAATCATACATTAATGAATATAAACTTGAAATTGTCACTTAATAATTATAAATGAAAATGTCACTCACTACTATCTAAGTTTAGTGTAAAGTACCTCATCTTCTAATTGATAATCTTAGAAAACACACTATGAAAGCAGGTTTCAAGGCAGGCAGTAGGAATGACGTGGAGAAAGGAAGTGAAATCTAAAAACACGTACACACATAATAGCTGCCAAGTCCACGTGAAAACTCTGGCCCACTGTTGGAAGTGGGAATGGGAGTATTAGAAAGAATATCTATACAGGTCTCTTATAAAGCCCCCAGTGCCAACAGCACAATAACAGTAACAATGACACTCTTCTAGTTCTGTCACAAGCCTGACTGCTCCCTGTGCCCTGTTCTCCCTGCAACTCTTTAGTGTGGGAATCCATCAAGATTCTCTCCTTGGCTCTCTTCTCTTGGCCCTGCGCATGGTCCTCCCTCATGATCTCATCCTCTAGGCTGACGTTAATTATCAGCTCTCTGTAGATGACTCCCAAATCCACTTACTGACACGTGACAAATCTCCAGAACTATAGTCCTGCTGGACATTTCCACATGGTTATCTTGCTGGCACCCCAAACAAAAGTCAACTGATCTCATCTACTTCACAAACACTCTACCCAACTTCCCTCTTCTTGTTGATGGCAGCCTGAAACCTCAGTCACCTTGTTTCTCTTTCTCCTTCACATCTAATGTATATCTAATCAGTTGTTAGGTCCTGCCATTACTACCTTATAATATCTTACACATCTCACAGAAGATACTAGGATCTTCAAAAAAAAAAAATGCAACTCTCTCATTTTAGAGATGAAGAAACAGAAATCCAGAGAGAGCAAATGATCTTTTTTCCAATCATTCTCCCATCACCCTAGTTTAGGCCTTTATCCTTTCTCACCTTGACTACCATAATACTCTCCTAATAAGGCTCCTGGCCTCTTAGTTCTTCCTCCTTTCCAACAAATCCTTCATACCACTAGCAAAATTATCCTCTTAATAATATGTCTTTCTCCTGCCCCAAGACCATCATTTAAAAAAAAAAAAAAGACTCCTCCTTAATTATAGGAAATAATACAAACTGCTAATCTTGGCACTTAAGCCATTGTGTAATCGGACTCCAATCTAGTGTTACCTCTATTCATCTACTTCCCCTTCACATTAGTCTATATACCAATGAAACTGAACTTCTAAGTGTACCCCAATCTTGTTCTACACTTTCACCTGTGCAGGCCACCCCTGTGACTGGAAAGCACAATACATGTCTGCCTTCTGATATCCTGACACTGCCTTGATATTATTACCTGGGTGACTTTGGCTAACATCACTTCCCTGAACCTTAAATGTAACATAAGGGAATTTGGAGTAGAAGGCCCTTTTCTACTTTAAATCTGTAATCCTGTGGTCTTCTCTCTTCCTCAAGGCCCTGCTGACATACTCCCTCTTCCATAATTTTTCTCCTGGTCACTCCACCAGAAATTTTTCTCTTCCTCCTCAAACTTCTCACATTTTTATCTGGATATCTCCTTGGTACTTATACATTATAGGCAAGAACTCTACGTTATTGCTTTAAACTGTATTTCTACCAGCACTGTCTTACACATAGTACACATCTAATACATGCTTGTGAAACAACTGAGTTTTACCAAATGATTTAAGAACAGTTCTGAACCATGCTTCATCAATTAGAAAAACATATGGTAGAAAACCAGAAGGCTTTAAAAAAAAAAAAGAAAAGAAACATTTCTAGCTCTGAAAGCTACCAAATTCAGCCTACGACACACACGCATGCGCGCGCACACACAAACACACAGAAAAAGAACAGGGTCCTTTCTGAAGCTAAGTCCTAGTTGCAACTACCCCTTCAAGACTGATCCAGGAAATCTTGGGAGAAACAGAGGAACAAAGAGAATTATTCTTCTTAATTTCTCTCATCCCTGACTCTGTCCTCTAGCACCATTCCCAGTCTTGTTGTCAGAAATATGGTTACTTTAGGTAGTAGATTTTGCCCAGGAGAACAAACACATGATTTTATTTCAAGGAAGGCAACAACTTGAGTTTACAGATGGAATTGGAAAGTATGGAGCTATTTTTAGAGTTAACTATTCTGTTAGAAAATTTTAACAGTCCTTCTCCTGCTTTTATGGTCTACATCACTTCTCAAAAATGCCTAAATTTTCCTCTTTGTTGCAATCCAGATGGAAAATGTGAAACAGTCCCTTCCCCTTCAAAAATCTTAATACCAAATAGGGTTTTCTGGATGAAAGGATCTTTTACCCTACTTGAACTGATAAGTCCAAATGATCAGGTATAAAATCAAGACAGGTCCAGACAACAAGCATCGATCAAGTGCTTACTTACTACATGCCAGGCATTGTGCTTAGCGGGTAGGATTCAAAAAAAGGCAAAAACAGTCCCTTCCCTCAAAGAGCTCACATTCTAATGCGAGAGAAACGTAAGTAACTAGGTACATATAAAAAACATGCAGTCCACAGAAGGCAATGTCAGCGAAAAACAGACTACCTGCTAGGGAGACTGCATAAGGCTTTCTGCAGAAGGTGGGATTTAAGCTGAGGCTTAAAGGAACTAAGAATAGGAGGTGAGGAGAAAGATCAGTCAAGGAATGAAGGGTAGTTAGTACAAAAGAACAGAGGTGAAATGGAGTGTTTTTGTGTAAGGAACAGCAAGTAGGGCCAAGAGTCTAGATTGTACAGTATGCAGAGGAATGTAAAAAGTAAAAAGACTGGAAAGGTAGGAAGGTGCCAGATTATGAAGAGCTTTATACGCCAAGAGCATTTCATATTTGATCTTAGATATAACAGAGAGGCACTGGAGATGACTGATTAGGATGGGGAAGTGCTGTGACATGGTCAAAGCTACACTTCAGAAGAACTACTCTGGCAGTTGAGGGGACAATGGATTCAAATGGGGATGGAACTGAGGCAGGGAAACTAATTTTAAAGCTACTGCAATAGGCCAGGTGAGGAGTGATAGGGTCCTGAACTAAGGTGGTGGTTGTGGAGGGTGGAGAGGAGGGGGCATATATGAGAGATGTTGTGAAGGAAGGATAAGGATAAGATCTGGCAACAGAACGGATATGCGAGCAAAGTGAGGAATCCAGGATCACGTGGTGGTTGCAAGCCTGAGTGATAAGACTGTGAGTTCCTTGAGAACAGAAAAAAAATTTTTTTCATTCTTTGTGTCTCCAGTACTGAGTACACTGCTGGCACATACTAGGCACTTGATAAATGCTTGTTAATTGATTGGGAAGATAGTATTACAAACGATAGTAATAGGCAAGTTGAGAAGACGGGAGGGTTTGGGGAAACTGATAATGAATTCTCTGCAAGTTGAGTTTGAGATGTGTGTAGAATATCTACTTTCAGATGTCCAAAAAGCATTTGGTGGGGTGGGACTGGAGCTCAGGAAAGAGACAAGAGAAAGAAAGAAAAACAAATATATATTTACATACGTTCAGATATGATATAGGTATAGATCTAGATCTGGGAATTATCTATATTAGAGATGAACAACAGAACTCATGAGAGCTGATGAAATCACAAAATGATATCATCTAAAACAGTTTTTATTATGAACTTGACAGACATCAATAAATATGATCTCTCCATACAGAATAAACAGAAACAGAATTTCATATGAAACTGTGATCTCAATTATGGAAAGTTTTGTTTTAAAAAATAATAATAACCAACATTTATATAGCATTTTAAGGTTTATACAGAGTTTTACAAAAATTAACTTATAATTACAACTTACAATGTAATATAATTTTATAAATGAGGGAACTGAGGCTGAGAGAAGTTAACTAAAGATAAGTTAAATAACTCGCTCAGTGTCACAGAGCTGAATAAGTATTTGAGGCAGGATTTGAACTCAGTTCTTCCTGATCCCAAACTTAGCCTTCTATCCACTAAACCATATGATGGCTGGTAAGAACAAGTTTAACAGAGTAATTCCAATAATATTCTGCTTATCCCTCTCTCTGAATTTCTTTTGTTGTCTTTTCTGTATTTTATAAATGCTTCACTATTATTTCTCTTATTTTTGGAATCATTATTCCCCCTCCCCCCACCATTCTCCCCAAACAAGCAAACAAACAAAAAACAAAAATGTCTCTGAGACAAGAAAATATGGGAATAGTCAATGTTAGGAGAGTTGTAGGAAGAAAGATGATACTAGTGCATTGCTGGTAGAGTTGTAAAGCAATAAAAACGATTTTAGAAAACAATGTGGAATTATGCAAATAAAGTGAGTGAAATGCCCATGCTCTTTGATTCAGAGATTCCACTATTGGGCTATTACTCCAAGAAGCCGAATGAGAAGAAAATCCCCAGATATATCCAAATAGCAGCACTTCTGTGGTAGAAAGAATTGGAAACAAAGTAGATGCTCATTGATTGAGAAATAGCTACCCTAGATGTGGTACATAAATACAACAGAATATTATTGTGCTGTAGTAAGAGACAAATGGGATGAATTCAGAGAAGCATGGAAAGATCTATATGAACTGATACCGAAAAAAGTTTAAAAAAAAAAAACCAGAAAACAATATATGTACTGGCTACTGAGGCAAAGAATGGCCTCTTTTACCTAGTCAAAAAAAAAAACCCCCACAATCAGGGAGGGGAAGATCCTCAAGGTTTCTGGCCAAAACAAAAACAATTGCTATTTATGCTCACTCTGAGCCACCAGGGCTCAGTTATTGGTCAATCAATGACAGCCAGAATGATGTGGGTTTAAGGCATGGTCCTTAAGAAAGAAATCTCACCCATTAACCCCAAGATATCTTGCCAGGTTTCAGTAATCAAAATTTATGTACCTTTGGGCACAGTACCCACAATATGTCAAGAATATCCCAAGGGATACCTTACAGAATGGCAGATTGACAGAATGGTTAGCAATAGAATGGAAATTAGGAGAGGTAGATTCTACTCCTAATGTTGCTATGTGACCTAGACAAGTCATTTAACTTCTCTAGGCCTCAGTTTTCTCATCTAGAAAACAGAATAAATAATTCCTAAAGTCTCTCACAACTCTAATATTTTATGGTCTAAATTTACTAATAAATCTATTTGAATAGATTATCCACGTGGTATCTACTAATGCAGAATCATAAAAGTAATATTTTATATCAAATTGCAAATCAATTCTTGTATATGTTATTAAAAACACAAAATAGTATCTAGGGCAAAAAAATAATTCAAACCAAAAAAAACCAAACCATCTAGAAGATAGCTTTTTTCAACTTAAATACCAGTTTCATTGGGGAAGAGGGAAGGAAAGGAAATATCTTCACCTATTTCATTAAAAACTGCTTAATTAAAAAAAAAACACTTAATTTATCTTGTCCAAAGACATTTCATACTCTTTTATGTGTGGGTATACTTCCTGGTACTAATAGGACTCTCTGCTTTGGCTTTTGGCTTTCAGTTTCCATTGGGAAAAAAAACACAATTATTGCTCCTTTAACATACTAAATTTCTAAATTAGTTTTTAAAATTAAAAAGAAAATTGGGAATAACATTGGATTAGCTGACATTGCCTTCAAACCTTTAGTGTAACTAGGGACAGTCTGGTCAAAGCCTATTAATTTACATAATCATAAAAACATCCAGGCCACTTTTTCCTTCCGATGCCATCATGCCTCAATGCTTGCTCTATTTTCCACTTTCATTTTTTTATTATAAAAAATAAATCAGGGGACATCTGATCTATAGGGTTTAAAAAAAAAGCAAAGGTGACAAGGTTCCCAATTTCAAGTTAAATCCTAGAGAATATGGCATTCAACAGTAGAAATGTACTCTGAAGGAGGATAACCTAATTTGCTAAATATGGAAATTGAGTCCTCCTTATAAAGGAATGGTTTCTGGATGTAGGTAGAGGTTAGAGCATTCTCCATATATTTTCCTTTTAAATGGGGAAAAAGATAAAGTACAAAAGAGAGTGGTTTTTGTAGCTTCCTAGGCATTAAGTATAGTATACCTTACATTCTAGCACATCCTAGAAATGTTGCTTAGAATATTCCAGCAGGTAAATTTACTAGCTTCATCTAATGTTATCAAAAAGGCCAAAGAGCATTACGGCATATTAGAAGGCATAGTAGTCTTAGAGTAAAACACACAGGATCAAGAGACAACTCCAAAACTTACTAACTGTGTGACTCTGGGAAAGTTATTAAATCCCTCTGAGGCTCAGCTTCTACATCTGTAAAATGGGAATAGTAATACTTACACTACCTAGATCACAAGGTTATTTATGATTATTATTATGTAATGTGATTATGAATGTATTTGAAGCACTTTGTAACCTTAAAGTACTATATAAATGTGAACTATTATTATTTATACATATCATCTACACTAGATAATGACAGTTCATCTGTGCTTCTCATTTATTTTTAATGAGAAATTTCAGCTTTGCAGTCAACATAAATGCAAATTAGAAATTTCCTACTGTTTCCAAACATATGTTACTGATGTAAGGCAGTCTTCTCACATGTTTCCTTTTCACTCTCCTTGTCTACCACTGACCTTCAGAAAATAAATATTTCGTTCCAAAACAATGAATTAAGAATTTTCATCCCCAGATGATCAACTAAATCAACTAAAAAACTAGTTGAAATAATTAACAACTTTAGCAAAGTCACAGGATATAAAATAAACCCACATCAGCATTTCTGTATATTACCAACAAAGTACAGCAGCAAGAGATAAAAAGAGAAATTCCATCTAAAATAACTATAGACAATATATAATACTTGGGAGTATCCTTGCCAAGACAAACCCAGAAACCATATGAACATAATTACAAAACACTTTTAACACAAATAGATCTAAACAACAGGAAAAATACTGTTCATGGGTAGGCCAAGCCATAATATAATGACAACTCTATCTAAATTAATATATTTATTCAATGCCATACCTATGCCAAACCAAAAAATTATTTATACAGCTAGAAAAAATAATAGCAAAATTCACCTGGAAGAATGAAAGGTCAAGAATATCAAGGAAATTAAGGGAGGAAAAAGTGCGAAGAAAGGTAGTCTAGCAGAACCAGATCTCAAATTGTATTACAAAGCAATAATCATCAAAACAATCTGCTACTGACTAAGAAACAGAATGGTGGATAAGTGGAATAGATTAGGTACATAATACATACTACCAAACTACCAAAATAATCTTCTGTTTGATAAATGCAAAAATCCAGACTTTGGGGACAAGAACTCACTATATAACAAAAACTGCGGGGAAAATTGGAAAGCAGTTTGGCAGAAATTAGGTATAGACCCATACCTCACACCATATTCCAAGATGAGGTCAAAATGGGACATGATTAGACATAAAGGGTGATACCATAAGAAAATTAGAGGAGTGTGAAATAGTTTACCTGCTAGATGTATGGATAAGAGAAGAATTTAAGACCAAACAAGAGATACAAGATTAGAAGGAAAGCAGAAAACGGGGTGGGGGGGGAGGGATTTTACAGCAAGTTTCTCTGATAGAGGTCTCATCTCTCAAATATATAGAAAACTGAGTCAAATGTATAATATGAGTCATTCCCTAATTGATAAATGACCAAAGGATATAAACAGGTAGTTTTCAGATGAAGAAATCAAAGCTATCTAAAGTCATGTGAAAAAATGCTCTAAATCACTATTGATTAGAGAAATACAAATTAAGACAACGCTAAGGTACCACCTAACACCAATCAGATTGGCTAATATGACAGAAAAAGAAAATGATAAATGTTGGAGGGGATGTGGGAAAATTGGGACACTAATGCACTGTTGATGGAAGTGTAAACTGATCCAACCATTCTGGAGCGCAATTCAGAACTATGCCCAAAGAGCTATAAAACCATGCATACTCTTGGTCCCAGCAGTACCACAACTAGATCTGTATCCCAAAGTGATTTTTAAAAAAAGGAAAAGGACCTATATGCACAAAATATCTATAGCAACTCTTTTTGTGGTAGCAAAGAATTGGAAATTGAGGGGATACCCATCAATTGGAGATTGGCTGAACAAGTACAGGTATATGATTTTGTTGGAATACTATTGTGCTACAAGAAATGATGAGCAGGATGCTGTCAGAAAAATCTGGAAAGACATACATGAACTAACGCAAAGTGAAATATGCAGAACCAAGAGAAGATTGTACACAGTAACAGCAATATTCAACTATGAATGACTTAGCTACTCCCAACAACTCAAAGACTCAAGATAATCCTGAAGGACTTATGATGAAAAATGCAATCCATCTACAGAGAAAGAACTGATGGAGTCTAAATGCAGATTGAAAGCATACTGTTTTGTTTTTTACTTTCTTTTTTTTCTTTCTCTTTTTGTCTGTTTTCTTTCACATAACTAATATGGAAATATGTTTTGCATGTCTGCACATGTATAACTTTTATCAAATTGTTTGTCTTCTCAAGGAGTGGGGAGGAGAGAAAGGTAGAGAGAGAATTTGGAAATCAAAATTTTTTAAAAATATAAAAACAATTAAAATTTTTTAAAAAATGAAAAATACTCATTTTGATCCTCTCTTTAAGAAAGATTCATATGTAAAATGTTAGATTTTTAACCTTACAGACTAACACCTTCATGTATGTCTTTCCACAAGTTTAAGAGAGCTGAGGCAATTTGGGCATAGTCATAATATATCTAACAGTTACCTAGTGGCAGAGATGAATCTTGAACTCAGGAAGGTCTTCTGAATCCTAGATTCAGTGCTCTTTTCATTATTTTATATCTCACAGTATCAATTTGAAATACCAAAGAATAATTAAAATAACTACCATTTAGCATTCTAAGAAACTGAGGCTCTGCATGACTTTTCTAGTCACAAGATATAACTCCAGTGTAGCATTAGGACTAGATGCCAATTTCCCAGTGCTTCTCATAGAGGAATGAAAAGGCATTAAGTTTTTTCCTAAATTCAGTGGGTGAAATTACAACTGAAATGACCACTTGAAACTCAGCATTAAATAACATTAAAAGACAATAAAAATACTTAACCAGCAGAAAACCAATAATGCAAACAAAAGCTTAATATAATCTGGTGATCTAATACAGGCATTCCTTTTCAAAAATTGCAGAACGTCCACTCTGTGGATATTCTATAAATTGCTGTCTTCTTGAAAACAATATATACTATACCAGCATCCCAGGGAGATGTTTCTGTGAAGAAAAATTTTAGCATAAAGAATAAATACCATGTTAGCAACACCAGGGAGAAATAAGTCTTCAAGCACACCAGTCTCTTTAAATGACCCTATCAGTGTCTCAGAAACTAATGAATGGAAATAAGTGTCCAGATACTAACAAAGAGAAAATATTAAAGGAAAAAAATTCCGGGCCTTGCGGCTGGCCTCCCTTACAGGCTGATTTATAAGACGGAATCTGTAAAGGCTCACAACTGGGTGAAAATGCTTGCTTTAATGAGAAACTACGATAAGGCAATCAGAGCATGTGCGTATGAGCCATTTACTGCTAATTACATGTACATACTATATTTTTAACATTACAAGTGCTATGATTACATCTGCAGCTGATGAAGCTCAATGTTCACTGTTAATTTGCAGATAAAAGCAAAATGACTCCAGAATCTTCCTTCCCAGAATTCTTCCTGGGGATTTAATTTCTACCACTTAAAAACTATATCTGCAGCCTAGATCCTGCATCACGTGTACTGAGGGTACATTTTAAATTAAGCTCCTTCATTAGTAGCCCTGGTTATTAAAGACCAGTATGAAAGGTGGTCCCTTAGGGTCAATATATTTACCATTACTGCCAGGGACTAAATGCAGTGTAGATTTCTTCTCTGAAACCACATGGCTAAGTGATAAGATAATTCAGTATATTTCTAAAGCTAGGGTCTGATACTTCTCACTTTGCCTAATGCATTTTCCAAACCTACAGCTCCCTCTGAAATTCCTCTGTAAAATTAATAAGAATAATTAACATTTATATCATTACATATGGTATATATGTAGATGTGCAAAGAGATATTTATGTATGCTATCTCATCTGATCCTCACAATAATTCAATGAAGTGGCTACTATTATTAGCCCCATTTTACAGATAAGGAAAAAGAAAGCTATATTAAGAAACATAGAGAGAGATATAAACTAAAATTTTCCTTTTTTTCCTTTCTTCCTTCTTTCTTATTTTTTCTAAAATTTTTCAAAATGTTTCTTCTATTGTTTCCCTCTTAGCTCAACCTCCACCTTCATCCAGAAAGCATTTTCTGCCTTTCAGAAACCAAAGCCCCTTTGAATCACTCAGGTGCATTCTGAAGAATCCTCACCTACAATCACAAATGTGGTAATGCAAGAAAAAATTCATTGGACATTGGAGAAAGATAACATCCCCCATTGGACTGGTGTATTTTCCAGACCCATTCAGTGACTCAGTAAACAAGAGTGGGGAAAAAAACAACCTAATATAACCCAGTTTTTCTTCCAATATATTTTATGAAATGGGGATTTTAGGGGCCGACTGTTTCTATATATCAGTAATTGAAATCTGGGAGCTGAGCTTTTTTATTTGTTCTGTTCTTTCTTCTGGAACACTGTATCTATGGAGTTTTTCCTTCTTAGCTCCTTTGTCATTATATTTAAATATGGCTTTTGTATTTGGAACAGGTTTTAGTATCATCAAATGGCTATGCCAGGGAGTAGACTGGTTTCTGAATTCCAATACAATAAATAAGGAGGAGGCAAGGTTGGGAGACTGTGCAAGGACACAATGAGTCAATGAGAAAAGAATGCTCAAGAGCCCACTTCCCCCATCATTCCTTCAACAACATGACCTGAGTCACATGACAAACCTTCCTCCCAGCCCACTTGCTCTGTGACATAAAGCACTGGGAGACCCTTGGTGTCTTCAAATCCAGCCTTCTGGATAAAGTGCACAAGGAATAAACACTTCACTGACACAAACCTGCTGTGACCTACTAAACAATGACTTCATCACTGCTCAGCAGCGCCTACTATTTGAGATTGATGACTTCTGAAACCAATCACCGAAACCTTCAATTAGAGACTGAAACCATCCCCAACAAAAATCAGAAGCGCAAATGTCCCTGCCAGAGATAAACCTCCCTAATTTTAAATCTGTCTTTAGTCAACAAGCGATAAATGACGAACAGCAGCTAATTAAAGACGTAAACCGTTCTGCAATTTTCTATCCCCTTTATAATCACATCTTCCTCAGCATGATGCTTTTCCCCCCATTTGCAACCTGATTGCTCTTCATACTGATGTTATTTGAGATTGGGTTAAAGCAGTTAAAAAGTTCCTCAGTCCAGGCCACATAGCACTTCTGTGCAAAGTTTCTTTAAGTTCTAGTGACTCAACTAACACTTAAAAGGGTTCTTAGGAGAGAGTCAGTCATGCTTGCTAAGGGACAAAGATTTCTAAAAATGTATCTGCCCATGACATAAAGAGCCCTCATTGAGTCTCAGTTCTCTACTAAAAAGATGCAGAACGCATAGGACCACAGGCTACAAAAAAGTCATGACTGCTATTCTTCCTATTTGGGGAACAAGGGTATCATTTCCAGCCCAGCCAATTGTTTCGGGATTTTAAATGCCAGCCCTGTCCAGCTGCTCCCGAGGAAAGCAACTCCAGAGACCCTGCTCCCCTGCACGGAGTGAAAGGCCTTCAATGTGCAAAAGCTGAGCCAACCACAACAATGGCCCCCTCATATTCTCTGAGAGCTGTATCAAGATCCATACATGGCAGAGATAGACATCCAAAAAATAAAAACAAAACCGGAGTTTCATCCAACACATACCTCAGTCAAACAGAGCACTCTGCTAAGCTGAGAGCCACCGAAAGAAAATACAAACATCTTGCTTAGAAACTCAAACTGAAATGGACTTCTTCTTCAGACTTCCAAGTGGTACATGGCCAGAATCTTAAAATGAGCTGGAGCTAAGAGTCTACATCTTCGTGTTGTGTATTGATGTTTAACTTCTCAGGTAGTTAGGACATTTTTCTTCCATTAGGATGGACCTAGAAGGTGAAATTTTTCTCTTCTACTTGGCTGTATCTTCACTTGGTACCATGAATACATGATTAGCTAGGTGGTGTAGTGGATAGAGTGCTGTGTGGAAGACTCATCTTCCTGAGTTCATATCTGGGCTCAGACATTTACTAGATGTGTGATCCTGGTCAAGTCACTTAACCCTGTTTGCCTCAGTTCCTCAACTGTAAAATGATCTGAAGAAGGAAATGGCAAACCACTCCAGTATCTTTGCCAAGAAAACTTCAAATGGGTCACAAAGAGTCAGACACAGCTGAAAAAGGACTGAAGAATAAACCATGAACACAAGTACTTGTAAAATACTGAATGATTGAAGGGGTTGGGGGGAAGAACCTAAGTCAACATTCTCTTGCTTTTTTCAAAGCCCTTCATAAAAGTATTATCTGTGAGATTGAAGCTTTCCTTGATCACCTTCAAAATCTCACGTCATACTTTAAAAAACAAGACAAAACTCTTTACTGCACTTATCATGTAGTAGTAACTACTCTAATTTTCTCTTACTATAAGTACAAAGGTAGACAGCAGGTCTTATGCAAACTCTGCACTTAGCACAATACAGGCTGGATAAATGTTTGGCTTTGTTGTGGATGACAGACAGTCCCTGCTACAAGTCTGTCTCTACTTCAGTCCAAAGTTCATTCACACAGCTACCAAACTAATTTTCCTAATCTACAAGTCTGACCACATCACTCCTTCACTCAAAAATCTTCCCTGACTCCATCTTGCCCCAAGCACAAAAAGAAACTCCCCACTCTGGTTCTAATCTATATTTCCATAGATTACTTGCCTTTACACACTCTAAATAACAGCCAGACTTGACTACATATCCTCTTATCTCATCGTGTCATCTCCTCAGAGCTTTAGTCAATGTCTTCTCTTATGCCTGGAATGTACCCCTTTCTAATATTTATCTGTTAAAATTCTTTTCTTTCAAGGTCCAGGTCAGGTGCCCCCTCTCCTATGAAGTTTTTCCTCATTCTCCCAGCTATCTTCTTCACCAAGTTTTCCTATTACGATTTGTCTGGATCTCTCTTTCATCCCCATCGAATTCAACTTGGTATTATATTCATTTATATACTTATAGTATTTCCCTACCCCAGTAGACTGTTAATACCTCATTAAGGACAATGACTATGCTGGTTACATCTTTTGTATGCTCAGCATCTAGCACAGTGCCTTCTACACAGTTTAAGTATTTTACAAATATTTGTTAAATTGATGGTGTTAATATAATTTCCTCATCTATTCATTCTGCTCTGTGCTTATGTCTAAACTGGTAACTGTGGCACCTTCAAGGAAATCTGGGCTAGCTACCTCCTAGCATAAATAATTCTGTCATAAAAGCAGGTGAGCAATAAATGTCTGTAAAGAAAAAAAAAAACATTTACATTAGCCTCCAAGACAGGATGAGGAGAAGTAGCTGGCAGGCAACAAGGAGAAATCCAGGTTTCAATATAACTTAAAAATCTCAATCTAACATTTCAATAATGATAACAATATAAACATTATCTTAAGACTGACAAAAATATGGGATTCAAATATGATTTTAAGCTTCTGAGAGATTCAAAATCAAAGTGAAACATTCTCTATTTCCCTGGCTGGTAATGGCCTTCTTTCGCAGCCCTCAAGTACCATTTGTTTCACAAATCTTTAATGCATTTAACCAGGAAATACCATATTATCTATGTCTGGGTCTTATCCCCCTTGTATATTGCCAATGTTTATCAGGAAAGGAAAATTTATAAAAAAAAATAAACTATAGTGATTCCTGTAAACTGGTAAAGCTGATGAAATGTCTCCAGTCACAAATGGCTCCCACTATCTCTCTCTTTCTCTCTCTCTCTCTCTCTCTCTCTCTCTCTCTGTCTACAGTATCTAAGTTCTTTGTAAATATTGGAGAGCCTTACAGCTGTATTAATTTGCACTTGTTTGTATAATTTCACTGTCAGCATTATTTTGGATTTTTCACGAGTATATCCTCTTCTTCTTTAGTCCTTGAGAGAAAGGACTGTGATCTATTCCAGTGGAATTTCCCCCCCAGAGCCTGAAAGCCAAAGCTCTATGTGTAATGGGCATTTAACATACATTGCCAGCCTAAGGAACAAAATCTACCTTTGGTAGCCAAGCATAGAATTTTGTTTTGGTAAAAAAGAACATGATTGGAACCATTTATTCTTAACAATAACCAAACAAATCACCAGCTGCACAGAATCACATGGCCACCACCTGGCTCTGGCCTTCCAGCCCTCTGGCCCTCATCACTCCTCACCTGTACTACTGCAACAGTCTCTTAATTGGTCTCCCTGCCCCTTCCTTTTGCAATTCTGACGTTCTCCTCTTCAAACCAACCTCCACACAACTGCCAAATTGGTATTCCTAAAGTACATGTCTGATCAGGATACTGCTCTGCTCAAGAAGCTATAGGCACTCGTTATTGCCTCTAGGATAAAATAGAAACCTCTCTGTTTGACATTTAAAGACTTTCACAAGCAGGTTCCACATTATATTTTCAGCATGATTTCACATCGTTCCTCCTCATTCACACTATCTGTGGTCCAGTCAAACTGACCTACTTGTTATTTATTCCTCTAACACAACACTCCACCTCCCACCTCAGTAGTTTTGCACGTGCTCATTTTTATGCCTGGCACACTCTCCCTCCTGACCCCCACCTCTTAGAATCTTTAGCTCTACTCAAAGCTCAGCTCAAGTGTTAGATGGTGTAGTGGACAGTGTTGGACTTTAAGTCAGAAAGCTCTGCATTTGAATCCTATGTCAGACCCTAGGCAAGTCACTTAAGTTCTCATAGCCTCACTGTCCTCATCTATAACATGGAAAGACTAATAATAGAATCTGTGTCACAATGTTGTTGTGTGGATTGAAAAAGATAAGCAAAATGCTTTGCAAACCTAAGCACTATGTAAATGTTTGCTATCATTATTATTATTATTACTTCACTATCTAGAACTCTCCAGCTATCAACACATGCCCATTCTGAAATTATTTTGTATTTACTTATATGGGTATACATGACTTCTGAGGTTCCTTCTATGAAGCTCTAAATTTATGCAACTATGATACTTACCCTCAATAGAATGTAAGCACCTTGAGGGCAGGGACTGTTTTCATTTTTTTGTCTTCGTATTCCCAATATCTACCCAAGTACATATGGCAAGTGGTAAGCACTTGATAAATTTTTTCTTAAACTGAATGATTAAAGTCTCTGAAGATGTTAAAGGAGTATTCCCTAACTGATGAAAGATGCTGAACCACTGACCATCCCAACATGGGAGTCATTTTGCTTTTCTGTTTCTATTTATGCACTTATAAACTGAGAAAAATATTTCCTTCTTTCTCACTACCCTATCTAATTCACATATTGAGATAATGACTTGGCTGATAGTTGAAGTGCTTTTGATTTCCTAGTCATGTTCATGTCATACCACTTTCTTTGCTTTAAGCCCAAGATTCAAGTTTTCTCTCCCAAGACCTGAGGCTTTTGATTAGTGAGCAGTCATCTTATTTCTTTGCCCCAGATCCATCACACCACTTTCCTGACATTTCCATGCCCTGTCACTGTGCACATAGCCTCTCTTCTTCCCCAGTTTCACCTACACCTTCCAGTTCAAGCTCTAAGAATAGTAATAAAATCAACAATTACATTCTTAGAAAGGACATGCCCTTTCATTCCAATCACCATTTCCTCTGATTTCACTATTCGAAACACCATTCCAAGTCTTGCCTTCCCCTATAATGTAAGCTTCCTAGTGGAGACTGCCTTACTTGCTTGTATTTGTATTCTCAGCAGTTAGCATAGTGCATGGCACATGGCAAGTATTTGATGGATACTTACTCATTAACACATAAGGCCCCCAATTCTGGCCAGTATGGAAATCACCCTGAATTCCCAAAGGTGATGACAAAGAAGTAAAGAGCTATCCTTCCAAGTATAATCCTTCCAGGCAAGAAAAGCTTTGAGCACAAGCCAATGATAATCTTTTCATCTGGCATTCCTGGGACCAACCTAGCTAAGTTTGGAAAGGCTCATTGCTAGAAAGACAGCCACCAGATAATGACGACTTTTTTTTTGAGCCATAACAATTCCTCAAACTGCCTGCAAATTTATAGAAGGTTTGTGATATGTTTTAGTGAAAGGATTATCTATGTGAATATATATATCATAGATTCCTAACATATTGAAGATTTTTCTCCAAAAGAAAAAAAATAGTGTAATTTTTTCTCGGGGGCCTAAAGTTGTTGAGATCATCACAGTGCAACCAGGAAAATCTCTATGATACCATGCTACTAGGCATAGTTTTTTCTTCCAGAGGCCACAGCCTTGACACTTTTTCTCCCTACTCAAAAAAAGAAAGTCAGTGATTATCCTAGGGACCACTTGGAAGAGTAACAATTGCTTTGTGCAATTATTCAATACAGTACTTCAGCATTTCCTAATTCACACACAACTGGAAAAGGAAAAGAGACTTCCTATTATCTACAGAATCAAATACAAACTCTTCGGTTTATCACTTAAAAGTCTATAAAACTTGATTCCAACCTATCTTTCTAGTATACATTACTCTCTTCCATATACTCTTTGGTTTAGCCACAGTGGTCTTCTTGGTGTTTCTGACACAAGACATTGCATCTCTACTCTCTATAATTTTAAATATGCTGCTCTCCACCTGAAATCCACTCTTTCCACATCTCTATCTCTTATATCCCTTGTGTCCTTCCAACTCAGCACAAATACCCCCTTTTTTAATCGAACCTTTTCCAGACTCCTAACCATCCAAGTACTAGCATCCCTCCCCCCAAAAAATGACTTGTCATTGACTTTGTATGTATTTTGAATATAGTTGTCTTTGTACATGTTGTGTCTCCCCCTGGAATTTAAGCTCCTTTAAGGCAAGAACCACTTCACTTTTTGCCTTTATATCCCCAATACTGAGCACAATGTGTGGCATACTGTAGGTACTTAAACACATGCTGCCTGCTTGATTAAATTATTAAGCAAGTCTCTGTAGCAAATATTTAGACTAGGATTCATTAAGTAGTTCTAGACCTTCAACCATTTCTAGCTCACAGCTTGTTCCCTCTCAGGTGTGGCCTAATTAACCTTGAAGGAGACCATCCTTCCTTAGTCAAACCTTGATTTTCCATAATAGTGTTCTTTCCAAATATATTCTAGCTCTGCTGACAACCATCACTGACAGTACAACTTATCTTTCTGTGACTTATGGGTAATTTCATATCACAACTATAAGTTATGTTTAAAACTGAGACATCAAAAAACTCAAGGGCAGCAAAAGTATGATAGCTACTTATATTTCACAGCAAATGCAAACAAAAATGTTGATCATCCTGTGACAAATAAATACTCTGTGTACTTTCAGAACGTAGTTGTGTTTTACTTCAATTTGACCTAAGAAATATTTCTGTGCTCAAATTTGAGCTAGTGCTAGGGGAGAGACAAAAGAAGAATAACACACATTCCCTGCTTTCAAGCAGGGCATTCTCATTGAGAGAGGTTAAAAATGCTCATGTGAAATGGTGACAAAGTGAGTGGCACAGACAGTAAGACACTGTTTGGGGATTGCATGGGGAGGTCCAAAAAGTGGGTGATTGATGTGGGGCTGGAATGTCAAAGAAGGTTTCCTAGGGATATTTTATACGTGAGCTGGGTCTGGAGGATGAGTAGGTTTTGGAAAAGCAGAAAAGGGAAAGGAAAAGGGCATTTTATGTAGCAAGTACAACAAAGCTAAAGGCTAAGAGACAGAAGTGAGTCTATCATTCAGGGAATGTCAACAACAGAGGTGTCAAACTTAGGCCTCAGGTAGCTGCAAAACTCCTCATGAATCAGATGAAAATGTAATTGGGAGATGTTTAACAAAATAAATGAAAATAAAACACAGATAATGTTAATTTTCAGTTTTCAGAGTCAACATGAGGCCCTTAGGGATCCATCTCCATTTGAGTTTGACATTGCTACTGTAGGTTGGCACCAATCTGGCAGGAACAGGGGGATAACGAAATGTTGTTCGTCCTTCATTTTGTAGAGGACCAGTGACATCACAGGTGATGTCTTAACTTGCGAGTGAACTGGATTTAAGTGAGGCAGAGTTACACAAAGTTGTCAGCCTTACTCTCCCGAAGTCATAGAAGTCCAGTGGCAAGACAAAAGTCAAGATGACTGGTGATGGCCCAGGATGCGTGGATGACCTTGGCATCTTCAATGTCTGACCAAGCTCTAAGAACTCCACAACACCTGCTTCAGCCACCTTCGTGGCCTTTGGAATAAATTGTTCTCATCTACCCATTCCACCAGAGGAAGTCTTCACATGCTTGGGGTAGAAATCCCCCTAACTCACCCATGGGTTTGAGGCCTGTCAGTTTATCCTCAATGTGGTTTAGTCCATCTGCCGAGAAGATTTACTGGGGTGTGGCCAATGAGCATGTTATAGTTTCTTGGAAATAGTGAAACAGTGAAATAGCTGAACAATGTAATACTTCAGGACTTATTGTTGGGGACATTTTCTTTTTAAACAAAAGCTTTACACTGCAAAGGAAGATGCCTCAGAAGAGATAGCAGTGAAGTCAAAAGAAGCTTCTACTACATTTTCAGCCTTCATTCCACATATCTAGAATCACTGAACTTTACACTTGAAAGAGATTTTAGAGGCATTCTGGACCAACCTCTTGCCACGTATGCCTCTTTAATGGTCCTCAACAATAAATTACGAAACTTTACTTTCAAGAGGGGAAAAGAAACATGATACTTTTTCTACTCAATCAGAATTTGGGCATAGAATTCCTTTCCTGGGCTGCTGATGAGCAACTTCGTAACCATATCACACACCAGAGCTGACACTGCTAATATTCACAAGCCATTGGAAAACAGATCACTGGAATCCAGAATTGCAAATGCCTGCATAAAAAAAAAATTGTTGTTGTTGTTGCTGTTGTTATTGCTGCTGTTGTTGTTGTTGTTGTTGGAGACCACAGAATGGATATGAGAACCCTTGACTTTTGCTTCTTTGCTTTTTGATATTGAAAATTTCTGGTCTCTCCTGCTCCTGAGAAACACAAGGAAGCAAACTCTAAGACATTTGCCACTGGGTAGACAGAATTTCATATAATCACAGGACTTGAAATCTGAACCACTGAGCTTTTCAAAAGCATATTTGATCCAATATAATCACTTGAATCACTGGCCTCAGAAAAGTGATACAAATATTAAGATACTACATGCTTTGAAACCTTTGAAACCATGCTTTTAAGCGCTCATGTGTGCAAGTCACAGACCCATACACTAAATACAGTGTCAGTAACATCTATTTATTAGATTACAGAAAATCAGTAGGAGTAGATTAAGTAACTGAAAACCATTAGGTAAAAAACACGAAGCAGCCATCTAGCACAAAATGGAAGCTTGCTTTCACACTAGGCTATACCACTGAGTTGAATTTAACCTTAGAGTTCTTCCTTAGGATTTCAGATTTGGGTTCTTCACTAATTCTATTACTTTGAAAAAGTCACTTAACCTGAATGGATCTCAGTTTCTATAAAACACAGAGGGTTGGGGTGAACTAGATTATTACAAAGTTCTCTAACTCTGAAATCAAATGATTCCTAAAAATAGTTATCTTGTATATTCCTCCCACATTCAGAAAGGACAACATTTAAGTTATCTCAGATAAGTGAAACCACCTCAAATTAGTGTCCAGATTCTAACAAACTTGCTGTTCTCATTCATATTGTTCAATTTTTTCACTGTATTTCTGTGAATAAGAGAGAGGGCAGATGGAATTATAAATGTCTTCACAAATTCATGTACTCATTCAACAAAAATTATATTCCTATGTGCAGACAGCACTATAGTAAGCACTGGGGGAGATACAAAAATTAGATTAGACACAATCATTAACCACATGGAGCTTATACTCTAACGTGAATAAGACAAACATACATAGAACTATATACACAATGTGACATAAATATAATAGAGTTGGAAAACAAGAATTTATCTAAGAAGAAGGACATTAATAACAGAGGAGAGAAGGGGAGGATTCAGGGAGAGTGTACTATTTGAAATGCACTTTAAGTGTTAAATAGAAATACAAGAAGTAAAGAATGACAGAGAGCATTGCAAGCATGAGCAAAAGCAAGAACAAAGGCACAAATAAGGGAGAGTACCCGACATGTTCTGAGGACAAAGAGGAGACCAATTTGGTTGGAACTTTGAGTACATAACAGGAATAAATAGATTAGAAAGATATGGGCAAAGGATCGTGGCAGACTTTTAATGCCAACCAAAGACATTTAAACTATATTTAATAGATGATAAGAAACCAATAATATGATCATGTACACATATATGTAAAAATATCATTCAGCCAATATAGATGCTTACAAGGAGTAAGTGAAAAGAAGAGAACGGCAGTGAAAACAGAGACTATGGAATAGATTTAAAATATGGAAGAGGAAGAAGAGACAGAATAATTTAATATTTGAAAGGGAAGAATAATACATGACCTCCAAAGTTACAACTATATGAGTAAATGGTAGTGTCAAATAGAATTCAAGAAATCAGAAGAAGTTAGCATAGGAAGAAAGACAATAAACTTGGTTTTGGACATTTTGAATTTAAGATACCAATTAGATATGTAAATTGGAAAGTCCTGAAATAAATTGGAGGTACAGATCTATAAATCAAAAGACTGGTTATGGCTAGAAATACATATTTGGGCATCATCTGTACAGAAGTGGCTACTGAAGCCAAGGGAGTGAATGAAATTGCTGAAAGAGAACAGACACTGGACAGCTCCACGTGAACCATCCACAGTAAGGAGTTGGGAAGAGAATCATGGGATCTTACATTCAGAACTGAAAGGGTGGAACCTCAGACTTCACTCAATCCAACCTCTTCATTTTATATATTAGGAAACTGAGGGCCAGAGAAGTTTAAAAAAAAAAAGCGCCTGTTTACCCAGCTGGTCATTAGCAGAGCTGGGAATCAGAACCAAATTCAATGAGTTTTTCCCACTATACCACAAAAGGTAAAGACAGGAAAGAAGTCAGATTGGTTGAGAAGAATACAAAGAATGTGATGTTTCACAAGCCAAGAGAAGAAAGAGTATCTAATAGAAGTTAAGGGTCAAATATGTCAAAAGTTGCAGAGGAGCCAAAGAAGATACAAACTGAAGATGCAGTTATATATGGAGATTAAGAAGTCCTTGGCAACATCTGTGAGGGAAGATTTAAAAGACTGGTAGGGGTGAAGTCAAATTGCAAAAGATTAAGGTAAGTGGAAACAAATAATTTTTTCAAGCAGTTTCAACACTAAGGATAGGAAATGGGATGGAAGCTAGATAGGCTAGTTGGGTTCAGAGAAGACTTTTTTAAAAAAAATAGAATTGGAAAGATCTAAGCATTTGGTTTTCTGAGACTCCATCTCCCTACCTTGGCTAGTCTGGAAGTGTAGTAGCCACTCACAGACCCAATCCCACATCTAATCAGCACAGAAGCTTTGACCTGCTCCAATTCTGACCTGGGCCATTTTGCCCCTCCTCAGGCGGTCCATTGGCCCCTTGCTCTCAGGGGCTCACCATATTGCCAGATTTAGTAAAGACACCCAATCAGCTTAGCATACTAAAGCACAGAAAGTCCAAACCCAAATAATTCATCAACTTCAATCTCCCTGGTAGCAGAGATTACAAGTAGGTACTGCCATGCCCAGATCAAGATTTTTTTTAAGCACTACGGAAGAAGATAGGGGAACAGGAAGGAAAAGCTGTATGAGAGAAAATTATTGCAGTAGCAAAATTCTAGAGAAGGGACTAGCGAATTGGGATTACGGGTATAAGGATCAGGATAAGGATAAAACTTAGTGAGAAGCAAGAACACCTCTTCTTCTGTGATCAGAGGAAAGAGAGAGTGGGTGGTGATGTTAAGAAGTTTTGAAGAATAAAACAAGTGGGCTGATGGAGCTCAGCTCAGATGGCTTTCATTGTTTCAGTCAAGTAGGAGGCTAGATCATATGCTTTAAGAATGAGAACCCTTTTTAAAGGGTTCTATTAAAAGGTGTGATTTTAGCAGGGATAGAAGAGGTTTGGAACACTGTGGGCAATGAAATTCATAGTTGATAAGAATAGAGTAAGATTGGCAAGGAGCAACAAGAGCCTAGTATTTTTAGTGTTATATTTGTAATATAATGTTTACCATGGGCTAAGTCAGATCAATTTCATGATTTTCTCCATCAAAACAGAGCAGAAATGGAGCAGAAGCAAAGATACCGGGTGGTGCAAAATTTCCCAGAATGCAATTTTTAAATGAGAAAACAGAGGCAGAAAAAAGCCAATATACAAGTTCAAGGCCACAAAGTGAATTATCAAAGAACTGGACTTTAACCTAAGCTTCCAAACAAGATCAACTGACTTGTCTTCTGGGCAATATAGAACACCAGTTAATAAACATCACATCTTTCTCTTTGCTTTTAAGAAAAACAAGCATGGTATAATAGAAAAAGAATTGAATTTGGAATCAAGAGACAGGTTTGAATCTCAGATCCACCTTTTAGCTGTATGACCTGGGGTAAGTCACTTTATCCCTCTGAGAGTCTCAGTTTCCTCAACTGAAAAATGGGAATAATAACATCCGTCCAATTTGCCTCATTAAAATGATGTGAGAATAGGATGAAATAAAGTATAAAAATTACTCTACAACCATAAAACATTGTGTAAGTGACCTATTATTAATGACATTTCTGATATATTAGAATTATCATCAGTTTTTACTTACTATCATTTTGTACAATCCTCGTCTTATGCATGAATGTGCATGTGTTCTATCACCACCATTATTCTGTAAGTTCTTCCAAAGCAGGTATCATCACATCCTTCTAAGTCTTTTATCCTTTCCAGTAGCTGCCTAGAAGAATGCTCCATGCAACATGCACATAAACTGTCACTGACTAGCATCATAAGAGAATACTTAAAATTCTTCTCTTAACCAACAATTGAAGTTATTATGTAACACCAGAATTAGAAGACCATGATGATTTTGTTCCATACTACTGCCTATTTACATAAATATGGAACAAATGTGAAAGTAAGGTTTAACTATTCTACATTTACCAGTGCATACAAAAAACTTACATTCATAGGAAATTTGAGTTTAAATTTCTTTGCTTACATATAAGCCTTATAAAGGTAGGCAGCCAAACCTAAATCACATACATTTGACCATATGGAACTTCAGGACAGTGTAGAATTGCTCATTGTGATAGGCACCCCAGGAAGAGAACAGCATAGAAAGCATAATATGGCTCTATTTTAAAAAGAAGGATGAATTATTTTTGGCATTATAAAAAATGTTTGAGACATGTTTTGCATCAATTATTCAGATGAAGAAACTTTAAGGAATGTGTGATCAGCTTAGGGTATTTGCTAATCTAAAGAGAAATATGTTTGGAGGAAGAAAGTCTACTATTCTGTGGTTCTAATGTAGCACTTACCTTTTTAAAAGGATTCTATATGCATCAGATGCTTTTATGTAAAAATTAATGTTTAGAGTTACCTCTATGAAGTGCAGATTTTTGCTCATAATCACTTTTAAATAGCACTTTTAAAAATATCTTCTTCAAGAAGAGAGACGACTGAAACCTATGATGTCCAAGTATTTTAGATTTTTTTTTTTGTAATTTGGAATGCAATGTTTTAGAGTTGCTATGGGACTCTTGAGAATTTAGTATTTGATCATTTGATATTCTTAAAGTGCTACCCAGATGAAAGATATATTTCTTATTAAGCTTTCCTGATTAAATGGCAATAGCACTCAAGGAGATCATGTGCACTGAAGGTTTCAGAAGCACTAAGAAAGCTTCTAGAAGAGTTTTTATTTTATTGTGAACCTTGTTATGAAACTTCAGATAGGTTTTTCTTCTATGGTCTCCTTGCATTTTAAAAGTACTTTTACCTTAATTTGGTAATGTCTGGAACTTGTGATAGGTGTTTGGACACATACTTCAGTTAGCTTACAAGAAGAATTATGTCAAACTCTTACCCTACAAATTCCAGAAAAGGTTATTCAGATAAAATATTCTGGGTATTTAAATATTCTGGTTAATAGAGAGATGAGTTTGAATTCCTGGTATGATCTACAAGTTGAAATGTCTAGCTTAAAGATGGAGATATTGGGCAGAGATCAGGAAATTAGTTTAAGCTAGATATACAGATTTGGAATCATCTACATAGAGATAGTTGAATCCATAGGCCTGCATAAGAAAGGAGAAAAAAAAGAGAAGATCTAGGATAGGGACTTTGAAGATACCTTAGGGCAAGAGTTCCTAACTTTTTTTTGTCAAGGACACCTTTGAAGCCTGGTGATATTGTTGGACTCTTTCCCAGAATAATATTTTTAGATACATAAAACAAAATACATCATATTATAAAGAAAACCAATTACAATGAAATATAGTTCCCCAAAAATTCAAAAAACAAATTCATAGACTCCCCTAAAATCTATACATGGGTCCATGAACTCTGGTTAAGAGGTCTTGTTTTAGTAAATAGAAGCTGATGAATAAGTCAAGGAGGTGGGAAAGAAATGCTCAAACAGAAAAGAGAACCAGGAGTGGGAGGTATCAGAAAAGCTAAGGAAAAAATAGTTCAGGAGAAGGGAGTAGTCAATGGAGTTGAAAGTTGCCAAGAGATCAAGAATGACCAACAAGAGGAAATGACTGACATTTGGAAATTAAGGGATTATTTAACAACCACAGAAGCACCAATCTGAATAAAGTATAGGGTTAGGAGTGGGGGCAAGTAGATGCCAGATTTCAAGGACTGAAGTTATGAATGAGATGTTAGTAAGCAGAGGCTATGAGTATAAATTACTTCTTGAAGGTGAGTAGTGAAAGATATGGAGAGTTTTTTTTCCTTTTTTTTAAATAATAAATTTATTTATTTTTAGTTTTCAACATTTACTTCCACAAGATTTTGAGTTCCAAATTTTCACCCCATCTTGCCCTCTCCCCCCACCCCAAGATGGCATGCATTTTGAATACCCCTTCCCCTAGTCTGCCTTCCCTTCTATCTCTCCCCCCCTTCTCTTATCCCCGTCCCCTTCTATTTTCCTATAGGGCAGGACAGATTTCTGTACCCCATTTCCTGTATTTCATATTTCCCAGTTGCATGTGAAAACATTTGTTTTTAACCGCATATTTTTAAAACTTTGAATTTCAAATTTTCTCCTTTTCTCCCTCCCCATCCACCCTCATTGAAAAGGCAAGCCACTCAATATAGGTTATACATGTGCAGTTATGCAAAACACTTCAGACATGCTATGGAAAAACTAACTCTATTTCCCTTAATCCTACCCCGCCCCCCACCCCCATTTATTCTATTCTTTATTTTGACCCTGTCCCTCCTCAGAAGTATTTGCTTCTGATTACCCCCTTTCCCAATCTGCCCTCCTCTCTATCATCCCCCTACTCTCTTGTCCCCTTCCCTCCCCTATATTCCTGTAGGGTAAGACAGATTTCCATACCCAATTGAGTGTGTATGTTATTCCCTCCATAAGTCAAATCCTATGAGAATAAGATTCACTCATTCCCTCTCACCTTCCCCCGTTTCCCCTCCACTGTAAGAGCCTTTTCTTTTGTTTATTTTTGAGATAATTTACCCCATTTTACCTCTCCCTTTCTCCTTCTGCTAGTATATTCCTCTCTCACCCCTTAATTTTATTCTCCAGATATGACCCCTTCATCTTCAACTCACCCTGTGCCCTCTATCTATCTATGTCTGTATATATGTACATTTAATTTTTCCCCTCCAACTACCCTAATACTGACAAAGGTCTCATGAGTTACAAAAATCATCTTTCCATGCAGGAATGTAAACAGTTCAACCTTAATAAGTCTCTTATGATTTCTCTTTCCTGTCTACCTCTTCATGTTCCACTTGAGTCTTGTATTGGAAAGTCAAATTTTCTATTCAGCTCTGGTCTTTTCATCAAGAATGCTTGAAAGTTCTCTATTTCACTGAATGACCATTTTTTCCCCTGCAGGATTATACTCAGTTTTGCTGGGTAGGTGATTCTTGGCTGTAATCCTATCTCCTTTGCCCTCCAGAATATTATATTCCATGCCCTGCGGTCCCTTAATGTAGAAGCAGCTAAATCTTGTGTTATCCTGATTGTGTTTCCACAATACTTCAATTGTTTCTTTCTGGCTGCTTGTAATATTTTCTCCTCGACCTGGGAACTCTGGAATTTGGCTACAATATTCCTAGGAGTTTTCCTTTGGGGATCTCTTTCAGGAGGAGATGGGTGGATTCTTTCAATTTCTATTTTGCCCTCTGGTTCTAAAATATCAGGGCAGTTTTCCTTGATCATTTCTTGAAAGATGATGTTTAGGCTCTTTTTTTGATCATGGCTTTCAGGTAGTCCAGGAATTTTTTAATTCTCTCTCCTGGACCTATTTTCCAGGTCAGTTGTTTTTCCAATGAGATATTTCACATTGTTTTCTAATTTTTCATTCTTTTGGATTTGTTTTACAGTATCTTGATGTCTCATAAAGTCATTAGCTTCCAATTGCTCTATTCTAATTTTTAAAGAAGGATTTTCTTCAGTAAGCTTTTGTTTAGAGCCATTTTTTTACAGGTATTTGGAGGGGTTCGGGGGAGAGCTCAAGCAAGTCACTGTTTTCCCTCCTCCACCTTGGCTCTGCCCAAGAGATTTTTTTTTTAAACACAGCTTGAAAGAATAAAAAGGTAAAGAGAAAGTATTTTAATGACAGGAGAGAACTGATCTTATTTGTAAACAGTAGGAAGGGTCTGGTAGAGAAAATAAAAATAAGAGGTAGACCAAGCTCTTGAAGGAGACACAAAGTGGGGTAGAACTCAGAGTGAAAATAGAGAAAATAGTCTTGACAAAAAGGATCAACTAATCTTCTGAGATAAGAGGAAAGAAGAAGACAAGCAAATACAAAGAAAAGGTTTTGAAGTGTGGAGGAAGACATATGAAAAAACTCACAATTGATAGCCTCTCAGTAAATCAGGTCATAGGAGAGGAAAAGGTACATAAAACATGAAATTCAAGAATGCTTATGAATCTTAAAATGCTCCAAATAAAAGCATCTGATAAGTTATTTATACTGTACTGGGAGCTGAGGTCTATAGAGTAACACTGAAAATCCCTGGCATTGCCCTCCAATCTGATACAACCTTGCCTTTTCTTTTTAATTTTTTTTTTCAATTAAAAATCATTCATTTTCTCCCCCTCCTTCCCGGTAGAAAAAAAGAGAAAATACTTATAAAAATATGTGTAACCAAGAAAGACGAATTCTCATAAAGGCCATGTCCAAAAATATAGGTATCATTCTGCATATTTAATCCATCACTTCTCTGTCAGGATAAGATAGTCTCAGAGCAACCTGGGAAGAAATGTATGATCCATTCTACCTATTTTAACCTCTTATCATATTACTACCATCCATCAAATCAATGTTCTTTCTAGCTAATATGAACTACTTTCATATGTCAAACAGCTCAAACAATCAGGTAAAAGGCATTGATTAGGCACTTCACTATGTGCCAGTCATTGTATCTGTTACTGGAAATACAAAGATGAAACAGTCCTTACCCTCAAGAAGCTTACTTCTATGGGGAAGACAACATGTATATTAAGAAGCATATGGTGTACAAAACATATACAAAGTAACCAGGGTGGAGGGAGTAATAACTGGAGGACTCAGTAATGATGTCTATGTAGGAGGTGGTGTGTGAGCAGAGCTTTGAGGAAAACTAAGGATTCTAAGATACATAGGTAAGAAAGGATGCAGAACAGGTAATGAATGACAGGTATGGGAGACAGTGTGAGTAAAGGCATGGAGATAAGAGATGAAATACTGGTGGGGAGGATCAGCAAGATGACCAGTTTTGCTGTAATGAAGAGTGCATAAAAGAGAGTGATGTGGGTCTTGTGCTTCCTCCGTGCCTTTTCTCACTGTCCTTTATGCCTAGAATGTCCTCCATTCCCTCAATTCACCTGTTGGATTTTTACCCATTCTTTACAGATTAACTCAAAGGTCACTCCTCTCATGGAGTTTTCCTTGTGCCCCACTCCACTCTTCCCTTGGATCTCACATATCACTCTCTAACACAGATATAATGTAATTCATTTAATCTGAATCAACAAACATTTAAGTACCTATATGTAAGGCATTGTGTTAGACACTAGAGATAAAACGCCAACACATGGGCACTGAAAGGCACCCAGCTCTCAATGATTCCTCTTCTCTCTCTGGGCTGGGGTTGGCTTGCTCACCCAACTTGAACTTAACACTGCCAGGTCAGGGAAATGGGGGAGGTCCCCAGAGGAGCAATCACATTGCTACAACTCACTCTCAGAGTCTTAGGGATAACCATGGTGGAGGGAATATACAAATATTCACAACTGTAGCTCCTCATCCTCCACTGGTGTGCTTCTCATTTAACAAATCAGTCATTAATAACTCTTAATCAGAATTATTTAGTAAATTTATTTACTAATGATTTAGTAAATAGAAGGCAGAGGAAGAATAATTCAAAGTCAGCATTCCACCCATAAACCTGGGACATGCTCTCTCACAATGTGCACAGTGTCTAGGAGGGAGAGTGGATGTAAACTTTTAAAAATACAAATGAGTAGGGGCAGGTAGGTGGCACAGTGGATAGAGCACCAGCCCTGGAATCAGGAGGATCTGGGTTTAAATCCAGCCTCAGACACATAACACTTACTAGCTGTGTGACCCTAGGCAAGTCATTTAACCCCACTGTCTAGCCAAAAAAAAAATACAAATGTGTCAAACTCAAATAGAAATGGGGGCCACTAATAAGGATCTTTGCAGGCCACATACTGATTTAGTATAAATCAGTATAAAGAACAAAATAAATGTAAATAAATAAAAAACAAAATAAAAATTCCATAAAACTATTATCTATGTTTTATGGAATTTTTATTTATTTTGTTAAATATTTCCCAACTATATCTTAATCTGGTTTGGGTATACTCAAGAGTGTTGTGTAACATGTGCCCCATGGGGCACGTTTGATACCTCTGGAGTAGAGGACACAGGTGTCTAGGTGAATTCACAACTCTGGACTGGGGGTCTTGATCAGTTCCTCTTCCTCAGAGATATTATGAACCCACAATTTACTGATGGATGGAGCCTCTCCTGCATTTCCTCTCTCCTGTAAGGTAAGACCAAGTGTCTTCTTAGCTTCCCAGATTTTCTAGTAGCTGCTACTCCTCTTCTGGGCAACCAAGGCAGCATTATTAGCAGCTCTATTAGCCAAAACAGCAACCATTAGCCTTGGTAATTGCAGAGCTTTTCCCACATCTGTTTCCTTGGATGAGCTCTGAGGCAGCATTATGCTCTTTTCACCAAAAGAAGTTTCCCAAAGCTTGGGATCTGCATAGCTTTTCCAGGTCAGCTCCTTTGGCTGGAATTGAGGGGTTCCACCTCTAAAGCACTACATGGTAATGCAAAGTTGAACCTTTCTCTTCTAGTTAGCTTCCTCAGAAGCAAAGCTTTTCCTCCAATCAGCTCTTTGCAACACAAGTTTTTCCCCCAATTAATTCTTCCTAATAGCAGATGGCAGTGCAGGCTCTGAGGTTTTGCTATATCTAAGCCCTAGCAGGGGTGGGGAACCTGCAGCCTTGATGTAACCTTCTAGGTCCCTGGGTGCAGCCTTTTGACTGAGTCCAAGTTTTACAGAACAAATCCTTTTATTAAGAGAATCTGTTCTATGGAGTTTAGATTCAATCAAAGGGACACACTTGAGGACCTAGAAGGCCACCTGTGGCCTCAAGGCCACAGGTTCCCCACCCCTGCGGGACTAAAGAATCTTCACAGATAGAGCTGGAGGTGTAATTTTAATCAACTATACTGCTCCAAAGTAGGGTATCTTATATGAAATGGCTGCTCAATAGAAATAAAAAAAAGTTCACGTTTCTGTCAACAATCCACAGCTAGACAATATATAATTGTCCCATAGTTATGAAATAATTCCAGGCATTTTCTAGCTATCCATCTCAAAGCTCTCATATCATCATATGAAGATCAGATACTGGAAAACAGGTCACTTGGGCCATCTTTACTCTAAAGCTATGCCTTTGCTTTGTGGGACTATTTTTTTTTTTATTCTTTTGACAACTATCCCTTTTTTTGTTCCTTTCTATTTATTAAGTTGTCAAAAATCAGAAGGGGATACCACCTTACACAGACAAAAAAAATAAAAATAATCCTTGGCTCAAGCAACTTACGTTCATGTAATCAATGCTTATGTCTTCCCTCTACGCAATACCGTAAACTCCTTGGGCAGGTAGATGGCTCAGTGGATAGAACACTGAGACCATAGTCAGGAAGACCCGAGTTCAAATAAGGCCTCAGACACTTAGTAGCTGCATCACTTTGGGTAAGTCACTTTGACGGGGTTGGAATCTGGGCCCCAGAAAGGAAAAACCCTGGACTTTCCCACATGGCCAAATCTCTGGTGTTCCCCTAAGGCTATAATCCCATCAACTGGTCTTTCATTGTGGCTACACCCAATCTCCCCTCCATTGTCTTGCCTCCCTATGGCCCCAGACCACTTCCCACCCTTGGTCCCAGCTAGGCTCCATTTCCCACCCTTGGGAATTTTATTACCTCATGCACTCTTGTATTTTCCTGTGGCCAAATCTCTGGCTTTCCCCCTGAGGCTATAATCCCATCAACTGGCCTTTCATTGTGGCTACACCCAATCTCCCCTCCATTGTTTTACCTTCCTAAGGCCCCCAGCCATTTCCCACCCTTAATCCTAGCTAGGATCCATTTTCCCTTAGCCACGAGGTCCAGGTCCCAGGAGTTCTGTTCACCTCAGCTTACTAGCCACTCCCATCCAGATCTCCTTAGGCCCTTCCTCCCCTCACCCCAAACTACTTGGCCACTCCTAGATCCCTCCCACAGTCTTTCTGTATATAAGGTCCATCTTGTCTCCATTAAGAGTCTCTGATTCTTAGAATCTAGCCAATATCCCATAGATGCACAGATTCCTTAACAGTCTAGCTAATATGGCGAATCTTCAATAAACCTTGTTTTTGGCTGCAAGAAGGCTTGGGTCGAGTTCTTTCAGGCAGGATCTGAGCGTCGTGATTTTGGGATTCCAGGACCCCTAACCTCTAGCCCGCATCAACTTAACCTCTGTTCACCTTCAACCAACAGAGAAGGAAATGGAAAACCATTCCAGTATTTTTGCCAAGAAGACCTCATGAACATTAGTCTATATAATCTATAGGGTCATGAAGAGTCAGACATGACTGTACAAATGAACAACAACAAAACTCCATGAAGTTAAGGACCATATCTTACCTATCATTTGTACCACTCCTAGCAGCTATCATATGTTCAACACACAGAAGGTACTTGATACATACTTGTGATGAAAGAATGAATGGACTGAGTTATGTTTGCAGCCCAAAAGAGCATCAGACTTCAAATTAGAGGACATGGGCTCTAGACTTGAGACTAACACTGGATAGCCAAATGGCAAAAGACAGTTTCCTTTACCTGTCAAAGCATTGATTTCTGTCACTATAAAACGAGGCTAATCAGATTTGCACTATTTGACTCACTGGAAAATGCTTTGTGATACATAAAGTACCATATAAGGATAACAAATTATTAGTAAGGTATTGCTAATTGTTAAAGAAAAAAATTGCAAACATCAGTGAAAAGATTGATTTGGTGATGCAGGGAATCCTTTCCAGTGCCCTATAACTACACACACACACACACACACACAAACACACATCACATTACATTACATTACACAGAAAGGACTGTGTTTTATTGTCAATAGTAAATGAGCTCTGTTTTTTGCCTGAATAGCTCCTAAATGCACCAGGGAGTGATTTTACCAAGACAAACTGGACACAGCTGGTATGTGAACTGGCTAGGTATGAGAATATGATTAGGTGTGGGCAAACTACCTGTGAGAAAGATGTCAGCATCAGGGGGACTATGATATTTTCCTTCATTTTTAGTTTACCTTTCAGTTTATGTTCCTTACTATCCAACAATAAATCCCATCTGTAGTTATGGATCACAAGCACCCTGTGAACTTTTTAAATGAACTCCCTTTGATTGCAACAAACAACTTAATAACACAAAAGTGTATTCAAAATCTGCAAACCAATTGGATGTCCTCCTAAGAGGGTAAAAGTGGAACAAATCTTGGTAATAAAGAACGGTATGAGAAGTCTTCAAGAAAAGCTACTACTCCGGCTTTTTTTTATTTCTGTTTTCTTTCTGTTTTGGTGTTCATCTTTTGACCTGTTTGTCAACCTCAATACATTAATGTGTCAATGATTTTTGTGATGTTCCTGTATGTTTAAATTGCTTACAAACACAAAAAATAAATAAAAATAAAAAAAACTGCCAGATTTCTTTCCCAGATGATCTTGAGCTCATTCCACTCCAGTGGAATACAGTTAACCTAGTAACTACTCAAAATTCAGTCCATGTTTGTAGGATTTGAAAGGGGGGGCAAAAAATAATCTATTAAAATATATTAACATACCTGAAATTCATTTATAGTCACCACTTATTATCTATCACTATCTATCTAGATCCAACACCACACAATTTTTTTCAGGTAACAAATTATAGTCACAATAATTTCAAATGCCAAAGAGTATCACGTATTCTAAGGTTTTACAAAGAGAAATGGTGCAACCAAGAAAGAGATATAGAGGAACAGCTAGGTGGCTCAGTGGATAGAGCACTGGACATGGAGTCAGGAGGAGTTTAAAATCCAGCCTCAGACACGTGACACTTAATAGCTCGGTGACTCTGGGCAAGTCACTTAACCCTGACTGCCTCAGAAAAAAAAAAGAGAGAGAGAGAGATAGATATACTGAAATAGGTGACTACTGGAGATTTTTAATGAAGAGGAATTGCTAATCATTAGCACCCTATAGAAATTCTAAAAATCATACTAAATTAGCCAGGTAGTCATTGCAATGGCAAGAGTCAGGAAGACCTGCATTGAAATTCCACCCCAGGTACTTACTAGCTGTATGACTCTGGCAAATCACTTCATCTCTCTCAGCCTCAGTTTTCTTACAGGTAAAATAGGGATCACCATAGCACCTACCTCCCAGGGCTATTATAAAAATTAAATTAAATAACCTATATAAAACACTATACAAACCATTATATAATGCTGGAAAAGAAAGCAAGCAGGAAAAAATGGGGCAAGGATACAAGTAGGTAATAGTTGTGGAAAGAATATTTTATTATTTATCACTTACAAATATTGTTTGAACCTAGTTTTATGTGGCTAGTAATCGTCTAATCCAAAAATTTACAGTAAAGGTCAGCCTGACCTTCAGAGATGCTCCTGGGGAAGCTTGATGGCTTCAAGACATACTTGGATCACACCCAGGTCTTGGTTCCACCTAATGCTTAACATGTGGGGTTTTCCATATGATGGGTTTGGAATCTGAGCCCCGGAAAGGAAAAACTCTGGCCCTGATGGGGTTGGAATCTGAGCCCCAGAAAGGAAAAACTCTGGCCCCAGACCATTTCCCACCCTTGGTAATTCTATTACTTCATGGACTCTGTACTTTCCCACATGGCCAAATCTCAGGCTATAGTCCCATCAACGGGTCTGTCATTGTGGTTACACCCAATCTCCCCTCCGTTGTCTTGCCCCCCTATGGCCTCAGGCCATTTCCCACCCTTGGTCCCACCTAGGCTCCATTTCCCACCCTTGGGAATTCTATTACCTCATGGACTACTTGGCCACTCTCCCACAGTCTTTCTGTACATAAGGTCCACCTTGTCTCCATTAAGATGTTTAGATTCTTATAATCTAGCCACTGCTCAGACTTTCACAATCTAGCCAATAGCCCATAGATGCTCAGACTCCTTAAGAGTCCAGCTAATATGGCGAATCTTTAATGAACTTTGTTTTTGGCTGCAAGAAGGCTTGGGTCGAATTCTTTCAGGCAGGACCTGGGTATCGTGATTTTGGGGTGCCAGGACCCCTAACCTCTAGACTGTATCACATATTTGAATATTTATGCTTACATTTCAATTGACCTTACTTTAAATTTTATGTTTACTGGTATACCTCTCTGTGGACCTTGTGTGGGAACTAACCCCTGTGCAAACTTGCTTAACTGCTTATATGACCAGCTGTTACTCTTATCTCAACTCTATATAATGTAAACATCACTGTGACTGGACAGGGAGCCATGCTTACTTCCAGCTCTCTCCCTACCAAATGACCAAATACATTTCTTTCTAAAACTATTTCACGTTTTGTGGTTCATTCTTATAAATAACATAATCTACAAAGTAGCCCAAAAGCTGCCCATGTGGGTAGCAGTAGCTTCAGTAACAGACAACAAACATAGCTGCTACTTTTGTTCTCTCTTCAGTTCAATTCCCAGCTTCTTCTTGTTGCCCTTGCTTTTGTTGTCTGGGATCAACTGCTTATCGAAATATTAAAGAAAATTAAACTATATAGAAGCAACAAAGAGAAAAAGGAAAGCTTTTTGCAACAGATAATGAAGAAGTAAAAGAAAAACTACAACTTGATAAAGAATAAAATATAAAAGAGCCACAGGACAAAACTTGCTGAAATACAAGTTCAACCAGTACCAGATGTAATAAAAGAAATACTAAAGAATAAAATATATCTGTATAATAAATGTAGAAGGAAGAGATCAATTCTTTTCCCAGAAAAAGCAGATAAAAACACAATTTACAAAAAACAATACTGTTGGATTTTAAATAGTAATTGATAAGATTCAAATAGATTGGTCAACGAGAAGCCCATTATCTCAAGTACCACTTAAAGCCACTTTAAGAGATAATGAAATTTCAAGTAGGCTGGTCTATGATAGCTAAACTAACAGAGGCCCCTCTGCCCTGGGCAAATGGGCTGAACTATGGAACAATGATGCCTAGATATGCACAAAACTCTGAGATTCCACCCCCTAGCCTATGTGCCCTGGTTACCTCACCTTTCTAGCCCTGACCTCATCTCCCTGTCCACAGCAGTTTTCCTCCGTAAGAATTCCTAGCTTCTCCTGGCTAGGGGGAACTGTCTCCCTTAAGGAACTGCCCCTCCCCTTAAGCTTTGGCCTCCCTTAAGGGCCAACTTTCCTTAAGGAGGAGCCTACTTGGTGTGTTATCTGGAATAAATGCCTTTACTTGATTTGGAGTCAGTCTGAGTGAATTCTTTTGAGATGACTCTACTACATACACTTTGCACTTCATCAGTAATGAAGTAGCAAGAATAAAATCAAAGAATAGGTACAAAATGTCACAAAGCTAGATAAATGATGAATGACAATATAGTAATAAAGTAAAATACTTCTAAAAGCCATAAAGCCAAATAGGTTAACTGGAACACTAGAAGCCATCAAACAGGAAAAAAAAAAGAAGAGAAAGGGAAAGGGAAAGAGAAAGGGAAAGGAAAAGGGAAAGGGAAAGGGAAAGGAAGGGAAGGGAAGGGAAGGGAAGAGAAAGGAAGGGAAGGAAAAGGAAAGAACAGAAATAGAAAGGGTATGTAAACTTGAGCACAGATTGAAGCATATTGGGGGAGGAGAGAGATATGGCTAATATGGGAATTTGTTATATAGGACTATACATATTTGTAATGGATTGTTTTTCTTACTTTTTCAATGGGTAGAGGAGGGAGAGGGTCACTAGGTGGCACAGTGGATAGAGTGCAGGGCCTGAGGTCAGGAAGATTCATCTTGCTGACTTAATTTGGTCTCAGACACTTGCTGTGTGATTCTGAGCAAGTCACTTAACTGTGTTTGCCTCAGTTCCTCATCTGTAAAATGAGCTGGAGAAGAAAATGGTACACCACTCCAGTATGTTTGCCAAGAAAACTCCAAATAAGGTCACAAAGAATGAGACACAACTGAAATGACTCAATAACAACAAGAGGAGAGAGATGTGGAAGGGAGAAAATTCCAAACTGAAAATAAAATATAATAGAATTTTTTTAAAAAGAGAAATAAAAACAATTTAGGATTTGAGATATTATAAATAATTCACAAAATTAGAAAAGAATTTAAATATATTTATCTTCATAAAGGAAAAGGTAAGCTAGGCAATGATCTCAGATAAGACTGAATTCAAACCAGAGAAGCTCAACAAATATGAACATTTTATTTAATATCCTTCATGTTTTTATGTAACAAATACATATTTCAATAATACATGGGTCTATGATATAAATGATTTGGGTAATCTTTTCAACATTACTGATCATAGAGCTATTTGCTTTCTGGAATAGTTACACTAATTTACATCTCCATCAACAATGTATTAGTGTGCCTGTCTTTCCACAACCTCTCCAACATTGATTATTCCCATCTTTTTCATCTCTCACTTAGTTGGTCAAACCTCAGGCTTGTTTTGATTTGAATTTATTATCAGTAATTTAAAACATTCTTTCTAATAGTTTGCAATTCAATTGAGAACTGTTCATTCAAAGGAGCTTACATTCCAAGAGGGGAAGATAATACATATAAAGAGGTGGTGACCAGGAAGAGGTATCTTGGTAATACTGATTTGATTACTATGTTTAGAGCCAGAGTTGGAAAGGGGATAAAAAAAGGATGATGAAGAGATGGCCAGCTGGTGAATCTGGATCTGGTCTAGATATTGTAAGTAGTCACCATCAGAAGCCCAGGAGAGAGCAAGAATACTAGCATAGAAGGGGAAGAATTAAAGACAGGCCCAAGGTATGGATGTAGTTTGACTGATCTAGATCTTGGCAAGGTTAAGTACATGCTCACCAATTCAAAGTCAAGGGTCCTAGACCAAGAGACTGGCATATTGAGTTGGAAGTAGTATGTAGCACAAAAGAATGAGGAGGAAATAGAGCAGTTTACCACCAGAAGGTTGGCCATTAGGTGATTAATTTATTTGGCCAGAGAGTCACATAAAACCATCTTCTAATATGTAACAAGTCTGTAATCTGGATTGGTGGAGAGAATACCCACTCTAAAGAAACCAGATTTTTTTTTGAAATATTGAAATAAACGGATTAATAAAGAAGTTGGATATAATAATTACATATTTATTAAGCTGAAAATAACATATATGAAGAAAACTAAATGGAAGCAGAGAACACATTATTTTTTAGTGAACAAAGAATTTTCACAAAGAAATTGATTATATTTGGACAAATTAAAAAAGCAAGAAATTACACATTATAAAACATTTACAGCAGAGCTCAGGAAAATTAAAAATAAATAACTTAAAACATAATGCTACATGGTAAGAAAACATTAAATAGCAACTAAGCTAATGAGGAAATTAAAAACAATACCAGGATATTTGAAATATAATACTATGAATAACATTTAACAAAATGTATTCTATGCACTCAAAGCAGTTCTTAATGCCAAATTTAGAGCACCAAGTATCTACAGCAAAGAGGAAAAAAAGTTGAATCTAAATTAAATCTGTACCACAGCACCCTATGAAAACAACAAAGTATAAGTCGAAATGATAGTAGAAAAAAATGAAGATCAGAGCAGAAATAAATGGAACAGAAAATGCTAAAACCTCAAATGAATTAGTAAATAAAATCAAAAGGTAGGCTTTTTAAAGAGCAATGAAACTAATAAAGCATTAGTAAATTTAATTTAAAAATGGAAAAAGAAAACACAAATCACCAAAATTAGACATGAAAACAGGAACATTTACAACAATTATGAAAGCCAAACACACACCTTTGTTCTAAAAAAATTTTACAACTTAAATGAAATGATTGAACAGCTGAATAGATGTAAATTACCAAAAATAATGACAAGAAATAGAAAATAAGGAACTTAAATAGCCCACCATCAGAAAAAAAGAAAGAAGAAAAGTCAACAATAAATTACCTAGCAAAAAAGACCCATCTCACCCAAAAGGATTTATGGATAAATGTTTCCAAATGTTCAAAGAACAAAACAATTCTGATACTACACTGTTCCTAAAAAAAGTGAAACATGGAATGCGATCCAATTACAATGATTAAGGAACCATGGCACTGATTCAAAAAAGCCCAGTATACATAATACAAGAAATTATAGGCTGACCTCATTAATAAATACAAACACAAAAACTCTAACATATATATACACACACACACGCTCACACACACACACACACACATATACATACATATATACATACATACCCATAACTATATATATATATGACGGGGTTATGGGGCCTATCATTCAGTTTCAGAAGCCGAGACCTTTGTCCCTTTTGGAAAAAGGAATTTGGTTCCCATTTGTCTGTGGGCCGAGAAAACCCTTAAACTTTTTTACTCTGGCCTCTGGCTCCTTATCAACTCCCCTTGTCTCCCTTTGAAAGTCCTAGCCCCACCTTTTGATCTTATGCAGATGCCTTTCAAACTTCTTCCTTCCAGTTCCCTTCATTATCTATTCCCATTGTATATTCAATCTCTCAGACCTTCCAATCAAAATTCTCTTGTAGACCCTTTTCCCAGCCCCCTCCTCTGGCCACCCAAAGTTACTTTAATGTATATAAGACCCACCCTGGCCCCCATTCAAACGCTGAGACTTCCTCATGCCCAAAAGGCTGAGACTGTCTCATGCCCACTCATCCCTATGGGTGTTCCTAATGTTGAGATTCCTTAAGAGTCTGGCCTATATGATTTATTTCTAATAAACTTTTTCTCTGACTGGAAGAAGATTTGGGTTGAATTCATTCAGGCAGGGCCCACATCTCAATCTTGGGGTCTGAGCACCCTAAACCTCTAGACCTCTTCATATATATATATATATATATATATATATATATATATATATATACACACACACACACACACATATATATATATATATAAATAATCACGCTTAAGCAGGACATAAATCAGGAAGGTAAAGTATGATTCAGTATTAGTACTATAATTATTATATGCTAATACAATATGTATCAGCTAAGTGAACTCCCAGTAAGTAAACTCTTTCTTCTAAAGTAGATAACTATCATGAGTAAGTCCTAAAGAGTTGCCTGAGGCACACAGAGATTCATTATCCATTCATGATATTGAAAATACAATACAAATATAAAAAGAATAGAAAAAGGGGGATTTTTTTTTTCATAAAAATAATACAAAATATCTACTTCAAACCCAATACCTTCCTCAGAAGATTACTACTTATGTGAGCGACCTTGGGCAAATCACTTGACTTTTCTGGGAATTCTGTTCCTGATTTGGAAAATGATAATGTGAGATGAGATGGCTTCTCAGGTCTCTTCTAACTCTAGCTCCACAATTTATAATCCTAAAGAACATTCTATGGCAAGGTAAAGTGTTCTAACTAAACATAGGTTAAAAAAGGGGGGAGGAATATTTTCACCACTTCTAATTTCCATAGTATTAAGAATTCTAACAACTATAATAAGAAAGGAAAAAAGACATCAGGGGAAATAATTGGGAAATCAAAAGGTAAAATATCATTATTAGTAGCTGACATGGTTGTTTAACAAGAAAATCCACTGGTCTCAACAAAAATAGTAATTGAGAGATAACTTAGACTATATGAAATAAAAATTTCACTTGAATTTCAGTATCATAGAAATGGCAAACCACTCCAGTATCTTACCCAAATGAAACTACTGAACAACATCAAGATCATACCAATAAAACTAGAAAAGGCATTGTTTTAAAAAATCAACTCCAATAACAGGAAGGCAAAAAATGTCTGTGAAATTACTTTATATAGGCATGGACATGATTTTAGTAAAGAGGACTATAAAAGTACATTGACAGAAATAATAGAAGATGTAAATAATTGCACTGATATACATTTATCACCGAAAAATTCCAAAATGAACTCCATGAAATTATGACCAAGCTTGATTGGCCCCAGGAAGAGAAGAGACAATACAGTTCCCTCTCTCCCTCCATTGAAGAGTGAGGAGCTATGGATGTGGATCAGTGCATATGCTAACAGATTTGGTTGATATGTTGGTTAGTTTTATTGAACTTTTTTTACTCTCTTTCAAAATTATTTTTTATATAGAATAGTGCATTGGGGATAGTGGGGGATATATTCTTAACAAAGACAGTATGAAAACAAAAGATAATGTTATTAGTCTTATAAAGAATATCTAAGGTTGGTGGATGAGAAGAGCACTATCATGAAAACGATAGCCCTTAAATTAATTTAGAAATTTAATCCAATATCAATCAAAAGACTATGACTTCTTTTACAGAATTGAATAATATTGTACCAAAATTTATATGGAAAAAACAACTACGCAAGACTTTCAAGGATTAACATGAGAGAAGAAAAAAAAAAGCTGACAACAGTAAATATTACCCTCCTTAAACTGAAGCACTAAATAAAACAATTATAATCAAAACTATCAGGTACTGGGCAAAAATAAAAAAACAAAACAGTGGAATTGACAAAATTCCAAAAATAAACAAAATAACAAACATAAAAAAGATCAGTTGCAAAAAATTAGCAGAAAATAAATACTGAACAAACGATTCATTATTAAATAAGTGTTTGCCAGAAATAGGCAAAAAGCTGGACAGATATACATCAAAAAAAAAAATTTAGATCTCTCACCTTAAACCACATATCATAGAAAATTATAGGTAGGTCATAGAATTCACCAAAAAAGAAAAAAACTACAAAATATTACAAAAATGAAGTATATATATGTATATATGTATATATATATATACATATATGTATATATATGTATATATATGTGTGTATATATAAATAAATTGTGAAAAGCAAACAAAGTATTATCTTTTAATTCCATTGGAGAAATCTTTAGAGATAAGGTACAAAAGATTTGATTATAAAAATTATAAAGTTCTACATGACAAATAACTACATATTTAATATTTAAAAATCAGGGAAAGTTTAGGGCAAATGCAAGTAACAAAAATTAATATTTAAACATATAAGGAATTGATAAAAGAAAAAATTCAAAGGCAATATCTAGTCCCCATTAGCTAAATGGGCAAAGGATATAAATAAGCAATTTACAACAGAGAATACACACACATTTAAGCTATCACTTAAAATGTTTTCAATTGCACCACAAGAAAAACACATATGAATCAGTAAAAATAACCAAAACCCATAAAACTCAATTCTGGCAAGGTTGGAGAAAAATGGAAACATATTTGGTAAAACTGCAACTTAACCGTAATCTCTTTTTAGCCATATCTGGAAATATATGAGTCAGAAAATAAACACATGTTTTGAGCCAATAATTCCATTGTAAGGAAAACAAGCTAAGTACACTATCCTAAAAAAATGAAATATAAAGAGAGATAACAGCATTATTTGGAAATATAAAGAATGGTGAATAAATGGCTAAGTAGACCCTAGTCTTAGGGTAATATAACAATTTAAAATAAAAATAAGGGATATATAAAGAAATTTGGAGAGACTAATAGGAAGTAATGTGAAATAAAGAAAGCACAAACAGACAGTAGATACACTGACTATAATTGTAAAAAGAGTAAAAAATGCACAAATAGAGAAGGGAATGGATAAAAAAGAGAAAGTCACAGAGAGAGCAATTACTAAGTTGTTATAGACATTTTCTATGCTTAAGTTAATCTTTAAAATGTAAATACTTGGAAATAAAGTTAAATAAATTAAAGTTAATAAATGCATGTTGACTTACTTTTACTGTTAAAATAAGTAAATAATAAATTCTCTAAATTCATCAAGAAAATTTCATTAATGTAAGGAAAGTCCAGTGAAAAAACTTCTTCAATGAAGATCAGTAATTTATCCATAACTTAGAAGTCAGGTGACTTGCCCATAGTCACACAGCTTGTAGTTAGCAGAGGCAAGACTTAAATCCATTTCTTTCTGACTCCAAGACCAGTTTTCTATTCACTACTTCTTGCTACCTTTTAATCACAAAAAGTACCAGATACAAGAAAGAGAAATAAGTGGTTACTATATTCTTTTCTCCTTGATGTAATCAGAAGGCCTGAAATGGCAACGAAAATGGGGAGCCACAGTCTTTGCACTTATACTACCTAAAGGGATTGAAGTTTGGTAAATATTCTAACCACAAGCTTTGAGAGTTTCACATATGAAGTACTTACTGGTCCTCGAAGATCAATGAGTTCCTGTCTCATCTGGGATACAAGAGCTTCCTTAGCAATCAGAGCTCGGTGTAGTCGCTCATTGAACTCAATAAGTTCTCCATGCATTTCTGCCACCTGAAAAATATACAACCCCAATCAATCACCAAGTATTTATTAAGCATTTCTATGTACCAGACATCTCGCTAGGCATAGGATATATACAGTGAAAGAAACAATGCCTATTGACAAGGAACAAAACTCAAGAAGTCAAACCTCCAAGTTAAATGATGACTGTAGGACTACCGGATTACAGATTTATGGATTTAAAGCAAGGAAACTGAGGCCAAATGAGGTAAAGTGACTTAAGATCATACTGGCAATAACTAGTAGAGCCAAAATTCGGACCTAGGTCATCTGACTCCAAGTCTAACACTCTTTCTCTTGCAAAATTTAACCAGAGTTAAATTTCCACAAAAGTTGAGTTAATTCAGAGGAAAAAACATGGTTGCTTTTCGGCTAAGTAAAAAGCTACCTTTTGAGTATATGTTACAATCTTAGATAGTTGTACTGTGATAATCCAGAACAGCCTCTGGCTTTCTGGGCCTAACTTCTCTGGTGATAAGTTATCTTGTGTCCCCTTCTTCCACTTGGGACCCTTTCCACTTTTGATATTTTTATGCCTGGAAACTTTCATGCTACAAACCTCCAGTTTCCTAGCCAAAGGGGTGATACCGCTTCCCTCTTTCTAAAATCCCTACTTCTCTTCTACATTCCTGAACTATTCCTATGTGCTGAGTGGTGGTGGAACCAGGAGTCCCATCTACTGCACCTAGAAAAGTGGCAAAAGCTTGGTATGACAACGTGCCAGATCTGAGGGTTAGCATCTTACAGGACCATAGTTGACTCTTTCCTCCTGCTCTGGAGACATTCTTGCTTATATCCCCCCAGTTCTTCTGAGTAGCCCAGGGTAAGTGTCCATTACTACCTACTACCTCAGATTAGGCACTAGGTTTTGCCCTATTGTCCTCTTGCTCCCATCTCCCCCTCCATACTCCCAGTCTTGGGTGTTTCCAATTAAACTACACAGCCTTTCCTTGAACACATCAGGGAAAGATTTCTAGCTTTTCATTGAATAGGATGGTCCCATTTTATTATAAAGCACTCTTTAAGTCCCAGAGTAGTAACCGCTATATTAAACTGAAACAAATTATAAGAAGAGATTGGGACATTTTTTTAAAATGACAAGACTAAAAGGGAATAAGCACATAAATTATTTGATTAAAACTTGATCTGTCATTGTGCCATATTTCCTAAATGGACCAGATTCCTAAATGACTGGGATAATTTTATGTAATAGCTATAATAGCTAACATTTATATAGTGTTTATTACATGTCAGACACTGTGCTAAGCATTTCACAATTACCTCATTTGATCCACACAAAAAGTCTGGGAGGTAGGTGCTATTATTATCCCCATTTTACAGGTGAGGAAACTGAGGCAAATAGAAGTTAAGTGACTTGCCCAAGATCATACAGTTAGAAAGTGTCTGAAGCTAGATTTGAAATCAGGTCTTCTTGATTCCAGGCCCCAAGTTACAGCGATTGTGCTACTTAACTGCCCCAATTATATCTTTTAGTATCCCCAGTGATTTGCATGAAGTTACTGTTTGATCATGATAATATATATAAACAAAAGCAACCATTGTTCATAGTGTTAAATAAATAGAAAACAAATTCTAATAAATTATTTTTCCCTATCGATTATAAGACCTCTATCTACCACTAAACACTATCTGACCATCCTTTTTAAAAAGTCACTCAATTCTTCCACTCCCTCAAGCAATCACCCTTGTCTTTGATCCCTTTTACACTCAAACTCTATAAAAAGCTATCTGAGGATCTTGTCTCTTAATTTCTTTTCAAATTCTTTAAATCAAGATCCTAATCCCACGACTCCCTTAAAACTGTTCTCTCCAAAATTGCCCAAAAAAATCCTTAATTCTTAATTGCCAAGTTTAACAGCTTCTTCTTAGTCCTCATTTTACTCGACTTACACCATTTTTGACTCAGTTAACCAACCTCCTCCCTACCTCCTGCTGTTCTTCTGGTTTTTGAGACCATGCTCTCTCCTGGTTCTCCTACCTGTATGACCACTCGTGCTCAGTTTCATTTATTGGATAATCATCTATGTCCTTTAACATTTCATAGGTACTGGTTCAGTATTTGAGTGCATATTTGTTATACATGAATTTTTTATAATCTCTCTATAACATATGCACAGTAGGCTCCTTGCTGGAGAAGAGCATTTAAGGCTGCATGTTACAATATTGCTTTTGTAATCAGTAACCAATAAAGATGGTGTGATATTGTTAGTCAACTGTATGAATAAAGATGAGAGTTTCCTTAAGAAAATTACTTCTGTAATCTAGTACTACCTCACATCATAAAGCTAGAGGGAAAAAAAAAAGGAAAACATGAGATAATTCATTGTTGGGCCATGGGAATAAAGACATACTCATTTCCTGCTGTTGGAACTATGAATTTGTTCAACTGAACTGGAGAACAATTTGGAATTATGCAAGAAAAGTTACTCATTTTTTCATACTGTTGGCCCTAGAGATTCCATTCTCCAAGGAGGTTATAAACAGCAAGAAAAATAATCTACATATACAAAAATGTTCGTGGTAACAGTATTTGTTATAACAAAGAGTTGGAAATAAAATATGTGCCCAATAATTAGGAATGAATGAACAATTGTATTTCATATGATGAGATATTAGTAAATCACAATGGATGAAAAATATAGCAAAAAATTGGAGGACCCATATGAAATAATGGAGGAAAAAAATACAGTCAAAAGAACCTTATACACAACAACTAAAACAAACAATACAATAATTATTGAGAAGTAACAAAACTTTGATCAAATACAATGGTCAATATTAGTTCTGCCCTTTCAAAGTTAAAGGCTCAAACCTTCTTTCCAGATAACAATGAATTAACAAGCTGGAGGAAATGTAACTTTGTATGCAAGTTTGTTTTGGGTGTTTGTTGTTATATTGAAACACAATATGTCCATTTTTAAAAATCATCTCTGAAAGCCTGACTATTGTATATAGATCATTCTCAAAGACATGATTTTAAAGATATGAGAAAATATACATGTGGGTCATTATTTGCTACTGCATAATATCCCCTTTGCATATTGATGTCACCATCTAAGATCTTTTCCAATAATTTGGTGTTTTCCCTTTTTGGCACTATCCTGAAATTGATTGCTGTTATTTTGAAAATCGTGGTGCAGGGATTTTTTCTGCTTACACTTGCTTGAGTATAGTCACTTTTCCAAGTTTCATTTTTTTTAGTGCCATTTCAATTTTCTCATATGGTATTGAAGTGCTAGATTTCAAATTTAATGATTCAACTATCTTCAATGATGAGAAATTATCACTATGGAAAGTTCTATCAATTTCATTTTGCTTTACATGAGTTGCTGATCTGCATCAGCAAAGTGACTTCCCACTCTGGGAATTCCTCATACTAATGAAACCATAGGCCCAAATAAAAAAAGACAACCCTACCCCCCCCAAAAAACCCAAAAAAACTATAGTAGCAGTACTTTCTTCCAAGTACTATTGTGAGGATCAAATGAGATAATGAAAGTAAAGTACTACGTAAAGGTTACCAATTGTTATTTAAATCTGTTAACCTTATAAAAAATAGTGATAATCAAAGTCAATATTATACCGCAACCCAATTCTCATTTTTCAGAATCAGCAGTTTATTTGAATAGATCAGAATCACCAGGGTCCATTTTTAGCTCCAGATATATGATCTTTTCTTTATCTTTTCTTCTAATCTGATGTTAATTTGTATCTCTGTGCTAATTAGGTCAAGGTCTAACTCAGAGGTGGGGAATCACATGTGGCCTTCTAGGTCCTCAGGTGCAGCCTTCTGACTGAGTCCAAGTTTTACAGAATAAATCCTTTTATTAAGGGGATTTGTTCCGTGAAGTTTGCTTTCAGTCCAAGAGCAGCACTTGAGGACCTAGATGACCACATATGGCCTCAAGGCCACAGGTTCCCCACCCCTCATAACTGAATACAGATTCAAAAATGATTCCAATATCTGTAACCAAAGGTTTCACATCTGTTAAAATACAACCAATTTTATTTTTCATGGAGTTTTTAGTTCCTCATCATTTCCAAAATGTTGCATCTCTCTTCTTGAAGTATTTATGACATACAGTTCATTTATTCATGTCAATGGAAGCCTTTTGAATAAGCTACAAGTTTTTGCCATCTTATATTTCTTAATTTTCCCCTCTACCTAGTTTGCAATTGAAGTCATCAAGCATCAAGGTATATGTTTAATTTAGAATGAATGATATGGCCCCATCAGAGTTTTTCTACTTCTTCATTTTCTGTAACAGATGTTAATGTACAAAGTGCAATTATTTTCATAGTGGTCCATTTATTTACATTCATTATGTGCACTATCAGACCAGATGATCAGTGTCCCATGAAATGATGTTTCTTACTGCTTTGGAATGCAGGAGGAAATTTATTTTACCAGCTCCTGTATTTACCTCTCCAAGGAGAACCTGTGAGCCATTACTCCGTTTGACCGCAATTTATTTATGTCTTCTAGTTTCATTTATAATAAGAATGCCAATAAGAGTATGGTTCAACATCAATATAACAGCAGGATATATTTTAATCTAATAAATATTTTAATGTAGTCATGTACTTTTCCAATGTTTGTGTTGTCATCTTCATGACCTACTGTTCAATCTGGAAGTTTCTCAAGGGAAGGAACCAGGCTCACTTAAACTTAATTCTTATTGTTCTTTTTATAGGCCCTATGTGTGATATCATTAATAAATGGTTTTTGACTATCTAATTTAGACAATTAAACTAGTAGTTACATAACCTGCCTTATAATGTAATGTCATATCTCCTATATAGGTCAAGTTCCTTAAGGGCAGGACCTATACCATATTTCTCTGCATCCATTCAAAGTTACTTTTATACTTTATGTTCTTAATAAATAATAATGATGGCTAGAAGAGATCATTTACCATAACATGAAATTTAAAATAAGAGACAAGTTCTGTTTCTTCCTGGAAAACAAAGAATATTACAGCTCAGAATAAGCAACAAACTTAATATTATGCTCTAAGCTCTGATCCCAATTCTCCTATTAACTTGTGGGACTTCATATAACCAGCAATGACCCTATTTCCACGTCCTTATTTCTTTAAAAGAAGGCTTCAACTATGGTGTAAAACTGATAAAGCAAGAACTTGATAGTAAGAACCATATAATTAGAAAATGAAAAATAATTCACTACCATTTAATCACTCTTTTCTTTATATGGATCTGAAATTAATATACCCAATTTTCATATTCCTTTTCTACTTAAAAGGCTTTAGTTTACATATACCCTTTTGGCCTCAAACAAACATAGTATCTCTAATAACACTTTTGCGAATATTTTCCAATTGAAATCACATCAGCCCTTCATGAGCCTACTAAAAGCTGTGAACCACTTTACCACATAGTAGGCAGGAATTATACAACTGCCAATATTGCTGCTAAATACCTGCTAATATGCACCACAGAATGGGATCTTTAAATAAACTCAACTGCCATTTCCAAAGCTGATACTTTGTAATGGGAGGAATGGCTTTAAACCATTTTCCATAAATGCATTAAACATAGAAACATCCTAGCTCCCTGTGTTTATCCTATGCTGCCAAAATCTAGTTTCTCTCTTGCAGCTATAAAACTGTCTGGACCGTATCAGACGATGCTTTCATTTCACAGAGAAAAAGCTGATCAATTTTGTAATAATAATTTCCAGTAACCAATGGAATTGTCATATTTACTTCGATGGAGCACTGTAACTAAACTGACCATAAATCTATGAATTTTAATATCTTATATTCCCATATATGTACCATATCCATATATAACATATCACTTTCTTTTGTTATAGATTCCTATAATAGTAGGAATCCTTGAATAATATTTTATATCTTCAGGTAAAATTTTAAGACTCAGAAATATCTTTTAAACAGGAGACTAAAAACATAAATTATTCCTATAACGATTCTTTTTTTGTTAAAGAGCTGCACAAGATCAGGATACTAAAATCCCTGTTTATCTTTGAGATTCCTCACAAATTTAGTCTGCCCTACATTCCTCACCTGCCACACAAGGAGATCATGATCAATGGTAAAGCAAAAACGTAGTGAGTAGTAGGAGAGTACTTATAGAGAAGGAGCATAGCTTCTAGGTAAGAATGGGAGACTGGGGAGTCAAGCAAGATACTATTGTTCTAATCCTGAATATGCCACTAAGTAGCTAAGTGACCTAGGGCAAGTCAATTTACTTTTGTGGACCTCAGTTTCCTCATTTGCAAAATAAGGAGTTGAGTTGAAGTATAAAATGTGTACGTGTCTTCTAGCTCTAAAATTACATGAGAATAACAACATTCCCCCTTGGCTAAGCCAAATACCCACACATACATACATATATACATGCATAAGTAGGCACACATGTACATTTTCTCTCTGTTGGTAAAAATGAAAATACAAAATAGTGAAAACATTTCTTCTTGGTTTCACTCAACAGTGATATGATCCCTTTCAGGCATCAAAGCAAGGCTGATAGCAGGGATGAAGAGTACAAGTGCCACATGATTTCACTGAATATGCACATTCTGCAGCAAATTTTGTCTAATTGAAAAAAATATATTTATTAAAAGAATAGGTATTAGTATGCAGCCCAAACTGTCTCAAATATCAATGGTAAAATGTTCTCCTCTACCTTAATATAAAGTGTTGCCTCTTAACTGTTTTAGAAACCTTTCCATATTTCAAATTTTCTAGATTCTTGATTCAATATTCTAAAAACAGATTGGCAAACTGGTCACTGTTAGTGCAATCTCAAACATGGGATCCCTCTTCATAGTAGATCACATCTCATCCATAATTTCTCATCCTATATAATTCTCATGCATGATCTCCCATAGATCTACAAGAAACCTCTACAATGTGCTGAGAGCTGTCCTCTATGCCTTATTCTGATGCGGTTTAGGGGTTTAGGGTACTGGGAGCCCAAAATCACAACATGTGGGTCCTGCCCGAAAGAATTCGACCCAAGCCTTCTTTCAGCCACAGACAAGGTTTATTAGCTTATTGGGCAGACTCTTAAGGAGTCTGAACATTAGTAAGCTATGGGCTAGATTTTAAGAATCTGAGCAGTGGCTAGATTACAAGAATCCCAGCAGTGGCTACATTATAATAATTTGAGCAGTAGCTAGATTATAAGAATCATCTGTCATATTGGGCAGACTCTTAAGGAGTCTGAACATTAGAAAGCTATTGGCTAGATTATAAGAATCTAACCAGCAGCTAGATTTTAAGAATCTGAGCATCTTAATGGAGACAAGGTGGACCTTATATACAGAAAGACTGTGGGTATGTACCTAGAAGTGGACAGTAAACTGCGGTGAACAGAATTCCTGGGACCTGGACCTCATGGCCAAGGGAGAATGGAGCCTAGCTAGGATTAAGGGTGGGAAATGGCCGGGTGCCATACATAGGGAGGTAAGACAAAGGAAGGTCAGGCTAGGTTAACAGAATTGGGAGATTGGGTGTAGCCACAATGAAAGGACAGTTGATGGGATTATAGCCTTAGGCAAATGCCAGAGATTTGGTCAAGTGGGAAAGTCCAGGGTTTTTACTTTCTGGGGTCTAGATCCCAACCCCCATCAATTCTATTGCCTAGGTCCCAGTGCTTGCTGGACAACAATGAAGGCCCTATTCACTTCTGTAAAGACCAGAGAAGTTGCTCTATTGAAGTATTCTCTAATCCTCCAAGATGTGGCAAAGTCAGTTAGTTACTGAATATCAATGGAGACTGTGCAACCCTGCCTCACTTAAATCAAAGTCAATACATCACCTCATGATGTCAATGGTCCTCTTCAAAAAACATAGGACCAACAATATCAACAATGGATATAGGTTATTATTCAAGTAGGGTGACAAAGTCATTGAGGTATTAAACATTTGTGTTCTACCCTTCCCAGTTTCAAAATTATTCTCCTTCTCAGAGAAAAGAGAAGTAAATTAAGGGTTGAGCAGTTCAGCCTTCTCATAATTGTTCATCATGCACCTTGAGTAATGAGAGGCAAGAAGATAAAGTGGATGGAGAGATGGCATGGGAGGCAAAGAGATCTGGGACTAGATTTCAGTTCAGGCATATACCAGCCATGTGACTCCAGACAAGCTTCTTGCCTTCTAGGAAAATTCTGTAAGACTCTAAAACTAATTCTCTAAAACTATCTCTTTTTTAATCTTCTTCAAGCTACAGCTTAGCTAAAAAGCCCTTTTTGTTCTCCTTAGCATCTATCACCAACCTCTCCTCATTCTAGGCCTCAGCACTTGATATCATTATTACATGACTGAGCTAAAATTGTATCAATCCATAGTTAACTGCCTCTGCTTTTATCTTCTATGCATTTCTATTAAAATTGTTCATTAAGTTTTCTATACAGGCACAAGGATTATTTTAGATAGTTCCCCTCTTTCTCTACTGTTGGAATAATTTCTGGTTCTTATGCGGTTTAGGGGTTCAGGGGTGCTGGCCCCAAAATCACAACACGCGGGTCCTGCCCAAAAGAATTTGACCCAAGCCTTCTTTCATCCAAAGATAAGGTTTATTAGAACATCCATCATATTGGGCAGACTCTTAAGGAGTCTGAATATAGGTAAGCATTGGCTAGATTATAAGAATCCGAGCAGTGGCTAGATTATAAGAATCAGAGCAGTGGCTAGATTATAAGAATCCCAACCTTGGCTAGATTATAAGAATCTAAGCAGTGGCTAGATTATAGCAATCTCAGCATCTTAATGGAGACGAGATGGACCTTATATACAGAAAGACTATGGGAGGGATCTGGGAGTGGTCAAGAAGTCTATGAGGTAATAGAATTCCAGGGAACTGGACCACATGGCCAAGAGAGAATGGAGAAATGGCCTGGGACCATAGGGAGGTCCACAATGAAAGGCCAGTTGATGGGATTATAGCCTCAGATTTGGCCATGTGGGAAAGTCCAGGGTTTTTTCCTTTCTGGGGCCCAGATCCCAACCCCATCAGTTCTCTGTATCTTCAGAAATTTATCCTTGAGAGGTTCCCATCCCTCTCAGGCAGACTTAAATTGAAGAATAATATATCACTGGATCCTACCTATACTTTATATGAATCTTCTAAATTCTGTTCTCCCAATATCTAGGTTACATGCTGGCCTATATACTCTGCTTTCCTTTCCTTCTCTCTCACAAATTTTAAGACAAGTTATTCACACCAAAGTCATAATTATCTGTGTGTATATATGTATGTATATCAATAATCAGTTCTTTATTGGTCAGAATCATGTCCACAATAGAAAATCTTATCACATCTGCAACTTTTGAAAGATAAAATTATCATTAAAATAAGTAGAGTTCCAACAAATGAAATTATCATTTCATTTTACCACTGAGAATTTTGTGATCTGTCTTCCTCATCAACTCATCTAATTCCACCTTTTGATGAGGTAATCACTAGCTGACAACAACACTGCTTCTGTTTCTCCCTTCACTGATCCTCATTTAAATGCTCCATTATTCTTCCTTCATGAGTTTATTTTTTTGATACACAATGCTACTGCATTACTCATCTGAGGTCATTCTAGGAAAATAAACATTTGCTAGGACTCTATCCACCACCTCAATAAATCTCGGGGAGTGGGGGGGTTAGTATTTAACCTATTCAAAGAGTCATAGTTGCTCAATCTGTACTATCAAGAAAATGAGAAACAATCTGTATTTCCAAGAATTGAAGAATGGCTGAATAAATTATGTTAAAAACAATGTCTATATGTGTATATCTATATATAAGGAGAGGCAGCCTGACAAAGTAGATAGAGTTGGCCTGGGAAGCACAAAGACCTAGGTTACACTAAACTTGTCATGTGACAAGTTTAAGGACACTTAACCTCTCAGTGGCCCCAGGCAAGTCTGTAAGGTTACAAACTATAGGCAAATTGCTATCTATATTGGTGGAGAGATTTTCCTCAGTGGAATTATCTCATATCAGAAATTCTTAACACAGGGTCTGTGAACTTTTAAAAAAATATGTTGGTAGTTCTATTTCAATAGAATTGGTTTTCTTTGTAATCCTATGCTTTTTTAATATATTATTCATTTAAAAACATTCTGAGAAGAAACAGTTTTCACCATATCACCAAAGAGCTATAGGACACCAAAAAGAATTTATACTTTATACCAACATCCACATACCCTTCAAAAATTAATGCAACAGAATACTAGGATGCTATAAATATAACATGAATCATGCAAGGAAAGGAGGATTAAACTTATATAGAAGAGGTGGTATAGACCAGACATGTGCCAGAGTCAGATTATAATGTAACTGGGCAATGTTTAACAAAATAAATCAAAATATAATACTACATAGATTAATGTTAATTTGTGGCTTTCTAAATTAACATGTAGTTTAACACCAGTGTTATAGAGTGTGATACGCAGAACACAAACTGTACACATACTACCTACAATTCTACAATTTCATTGTTAGAAAAGAAAGGAAAAGGAAAAAGAAGAAAGCAAAAAAGGGATGATGGAACTTTAAGCAGGACTGGAAAGAAACATGAAACAAAAAAATGTTGTTTTACTTGTTTGTTGTCTGTAAATTCACTGGATTCTATCTTGTTAAAGACTAGGAGCTTGGGGTAAGACCTTGCCCTTTATAGTGTAGAGTTGGTAGCATTCACTGGTAGTTATTAAGTCGTAAAAAACACTGTTCACCCAAAATCATTTTTCTTAGAGAATTTTTTATTTGTCCTATACTTATGCAGACTAAATTTTAAAACACCAGCTGTTTTTTGACATTCTCTTTTGCACTGGCTGCAGGCAGGTGTCAGAAATGTCTTTGTAGTAATTATTGTACTATATTACAGCTGCCCTGTAAAGAATCCTGTGTCCCATATGCTCTGAATTATCTTTTTTTTTAATCTACCTAAACTCATAAATACAGTGCTGAGGTAGGAGCTGGCAAGAGAAATGTTAACTTGAATTTTCCTACACAGGCTTCTGTAGAAATTGATATTGCTCTGCAATAGAGTTTTCTGTTTACACTATATCATTCTACTAGTTAAGGGTGGGGTAGGAGGTAGAATTGGTGGGGAAGCCAAACATTTTTAGCCAAAGGAATAGAATCTGTAGCAGTAATTTTTTTTTTTAATCTTTTTCCTTCCTTCTATACTTAATTGCCAAGCAAAGCCACCTGGTACTTTTCTATCTCAGCCAGGCCTGTAGTCAGGAAGACTCATCTTCCTGAGTGCAGATCTGGCCTCAGACACTTACTAGCTGTGTGACCCTAGGCAAGTCACTTAACCCCTGTTTGCCTCAGTTTCCTCATCTGTAAAATAAGTTGGAGAAGGAAATGGCATACCATTCTATTACCTTGGCCAGGAAAACCTTAAGTGGGGTCAAGAAGAGTCAAACACAACTGAAAACAACTGAACTGAAATGGACTGGATTAGCACTACGGCTAGAAACTGTTCCTTATTCACTCAATACAAGTGCTTTTATGATCAATGACTTCACAGGCAGGGAAATACAAACATAATTGAGGGCATGGAACAGTGAACAGCCTTAGGAGGTACCCTAAAACTCACGGATAATTTCGAGGACTCCACCTACAAGGAATGGCACCCTTGTCAAGGTTGCCTGTCTGGTACAAAGCATAGATCTACAAAAACACTTGGCATCAAAATACTACATTAATGGTATAATCAGTCTTAGAATTTTGGGCAAAGAATATCCAGTTTGCATTGCTGTGACCTGTATAATTTACATATGGTGTGTTTTAGTAGAAGTTCTGAGAAGCCGTAAGGAGTAGCCACGTTTCCCCCAGGCCCTTTTATCTTTAACATTAAATGTTCTACTTTTTTAATAATGGTAGAAATCTACAAAAACTACTGAAATCTTTGACCACGTAACAATTTACTTCTATAAATGACGTTATACTTTGGGCATGGACATGTTATTGAACATGTTATTCCAGTAGGATGTGAATTCCTTTCAGGCAGGGACTATCTCACTATTGTTCTTAGATGCCCAGCTCTACCCTCTCTCCTAACCTCCAGCTAACTGGTAGACATCTCAACCTGGATGTCTTGTAGACATCTTACAATCAGAAAATTAATCCTGTTCTCTATCCACCAAGACACTAGCCTCTTCCTAACTTCCCTATTACTATGCAAGGTACCACCATCCTCCCATTAATCCAGGCTCTCAACCCAGGTGTCATTCTCAACTCCCTCTCACAGCTAACGTACAATCAGTGGTTAAGTCCAGTCATTTCTACCTTCTTACCACCTCTTGTAAATGTCCCTTTCTTTCCTCTGACACTATCACTACCCTAGTACAGACCTTCATCTCCTCATGCCCAGGTTATTGCAATAGCCTGATGATTGATCTCCCTGCCCTTCCCCACTCCAATGCCTCCTCCACTCAGCTGTCAAATTGATCATCCTAAAACAGAGATTTAATCATATTACCCACCTATTCAATAAACTCCAGTGGTCCCCTATTATATCTAGGATCAAATACAAAATCCTCTGTTTGGCTTTTACAATCCCTCATAATCTGGGCTCTTCCTACCTTTCCAATCTTCTTAGACCTTATTTCCCTACACACACTCTGTGACCCAGTGATATTGACCCCTTTGCTATCCCTCACATTGTTACACTATCTCCCAACTATGAGTATTTTTACTGGCTGTCCCCAATGCCTGGAACTCTTATTCATGTTCACCTCTGCCTCCTGCCTTCCATGGCTCCTTTCAAATGTCAGCTAAAGCCCTACCTTCTGCAAGAACCCTTTTTCCCAGTTCTTCTTAATCTTGATGCCTTCCCTGTGAGATCTTATTCTTACATAGAGTTCACATGCTGTCTCCCCCATAAGATTGTAAGCTCCTTGACAGCAGGGACTGATTTTTGCGTTTCATTTTATTTCGCAAGTTAAACAGAGTGTCTAGCACATAGCAGGTGCTTAATAAATGTTAGCTGATAGACTGACTGGCATATAGTAGGATTGACTGCTGTATTTTCATCTTATCTTCATCTTCATCATCCAAGCCCTTTCCAGTCCCCCTTAATACTAGTGTATTCCCTTTGAGATTATCTCTGATTTATCACAGATAGATAGATGGACAGACAGACAGACAGATGGATGAATAAATAGTTATAATATAGATAGATAACTTGTTTGTAAATAATATAATAAGCTTTAAAATAAATAAGCTTTAAAATCCTATTAATTATTTTTTCTTCATATAGTGAACAGGAATATTCACTATGTGAAGTGAACATATGTGAAAGGTATTTAGAATCCTTTACCAGGCGGAGCCAAGATGGTAGAGAAAAGACAGGGACTTGACTAAGTTTTCCCAAATTCCCCTCCAAACAACTTTAAAATAATGCTTCAAAACAAATTCTGAAGTGGCAGAACCCACAAAAGGATAGGGTGAAACAATTTTCCAGTTCAAGACTGTCACACTGGAATGAGAGTAGAGCACAGTCCAATGCAGGCACAGCCTTGGCAAGACAGAACCAGGCTACACCTCAGGAGCTCTCAGTCCACAGGCAGTAAAGGGGTCGGCAATTTGTCAGAAGGAGATAGCAGGGGTCCCTTTGTTGGCACTGGATGCAGCACTCTGTTGCATTGCCCATACAAGGATCCAGGTCACAGTCCTGGGTTGCAGTTTTAGGGCAAAAAAGAGCACTAGTACTCGAGAGCTTGCAGCTGCAGGGAAATAAGGACCCTGGTCACAGTTCCAGGGCAGAAAAAGAGTGCTTATGGTCACTCACAAACCAGAGCACAGGCCAGCAGAGTAATTAAAACACCTCTCCTTAGACCATACCACCTTGGAAGAACTGAAAACTTACAGACCCCCAAAACTAGCTCTGAAAACAGCTACGCAAAAACCTGCAACTTGAGACAATGCCCCATCCACCCCAGTAGCTGAGTCCAACTTTAATATAAAGTTGAAAGTCAAGAAATAGACTGGGAAAATGAGCAAACAACAACAACAACAAAACCTAACCACAGAAAGTTACTATGGTGACAGGGAAGATCAAAACACAAACTCAGAAGATGATGACAAAGTCAAAATTGTTATATCCAAAGCCTCAAAAACAAAAAATGTGAATTGATTTCAGGTCCAAATAGAATCCTTTACCAAAAATCTCTATACTTTACACCTATGTAACATTCCATGAACTTTTCCCCAAAATGTATGTTCTTTCCATGCATATCCAAAAAGTTAAGTGATAAGCACATTGTCAGACAACTCAACTCCAAACAAAATTAAGTGAGAAGTCAAAGGAAATACAATTGATAGATTCCTAGAATTTAGAGCTGAAAAGGAACTAAAGATGGACCATATCTTAATATGTCTTAAGTACTTAAATAATTTTTTTTTCTTTTCTTCTGTTGGGCTGCCATGATTATTAGACTCTTTTTTTTTTTTTTTTGGCATCGGATGGAAATGATTCCTTAGAGTACTGACACTTTTCTCTTCTGGGGGCATATAAGTTGCCAGGTAGATATTCCCGCTTCACTTTCCCAGTGGCCTAAGAACTAGAATATTTAGTAACAATTGCAAATCTGGTATGAGTCATAAAGTATTGCCTACTACCAAGGTAGGTACTATGGTCAAAGGAACACTGGATTTGGAATCAAGAGATCTGAAATAAAAATACAGCACTGCTTCTTAGTAGGTGTGACCAAGAGCAAATCACGTACCCCTCTAGGATTCGGTTTTTTTCATCTGTACAATGAGACAGGTAGACTAAATGATCTCTTCAGTTGGGCTCCTCCACTATCTGCTGAAGTCTATCCAAGCTCATGTTCATTGATTCCATGTCATTATCTATCCATCTTATCCTCTGCTGTTCCCTTCTCCTTTTCTTTTCAAATGAGTCCCATCTTCTCATTATGTAGCCAAAGTATTTAAACTTCGGCTTCATTGTTTGTCCTTCCAGTGAGTATTATGAATTAATTTCTTTAAGTATTGACTGCTTTGATCTCTTTGCTGTCCAACAGACTCTCAGAAGTCTTTTCCAGCATCACAATCTGAAAGCATCAGTTCTGCAGCACTTAGCTTTCTTTACATTCCTACTCACAGCCATACACTGCTACTGGAAAAACCATAGCTTTGACTATACAGACCTTACTCAGCAAGGTGCTGTTTCTGTTTTCAGTATGCTGTACAGATTTGCCATAGTTTTCCTTCCAAGGAGCAAGAGTCTTTTAACTCCATGGCTGCAGTCACTGTTTGCAGTGATCTTTGAGCCCAAGAATATAAAGTCTGACACTGCTTCATTTCTTCTTCACAATTGTTTTCAAAAGAAGAATTACAAATTAACAACAATCATATGAAAGTCTTCCACATCACTAAAAAATTATACAAGATAAAAAAGTTGTTAGAGGGATTATGGGAAGATAAGCATACACTGTTGATAGAGTTGTGGACTTGTCTACATGTGAAAAATAATTTAGAAATATTTGAGGGAAGTAACCAAGCTGTTCATAGGTTTTAACCTAGTGATGCCACTGCTGGGTCCTCAAGAAAATAAAAACCAAAAAGGCTAGAGACATGCACATATATACATATCTTCAGAGCAGCATTTGTTTGCTTGCAAAAAAATGTAAACTAAGTAGTTATCCCTCAACTAGGGTACAGCTAGACAAATGATAGAATATGAATGTGAACAAAATCAGAACAATAGATACAAAGTCTATAACATTGTCAATGAAAACAACTAAAAAGCAAATCAAACTGTTAACAATAATGAACAATCATGATCCCATAGAACTGATGATGAAACATTCATTCCCTAGACTAAAGCCTTAATTCTATAAATAAGATAACTGAAGTTCAAGGATTTGAAGTGACCTGTTCAAGGTCATACTACATGTTCATGGCAAAATCAAGAGTAGCATCTGAGTCTTATTGCCATTCCATTAAGGAAAACTGGTAGAAATATCTGCCTGCCCTTTCAAGCACAGGATAGTGATCTCTTATGAAAAAAGGTGCGGTATTTAGGACTATATTGCCACTGAAAAACATCATCACCATGATTACATTAAGAGATGTTCCCTACTACACAAGATGAGAGAACAAAGACTAGTGCCCTTGCATTAACATTACAAAGGTCAAAAAAAGGACATCAAAAAAGCCCCAGATTTAAATTACTCTTACCAAAATTATCTAGGTGAGAGCAGTAAAGCATGGACTAAGAAATAGGAAATAAAATGAGAAAACACAAGACCACAATGTGACACTGGCTACAATGCAAAAAATGTACCTGATGAATATCTCTAGTCCTTTCAGAATGTGGGCCTCTCCCTTGAAAAATGACTGTTATTACATGTCCTTGTAAAGATAAATGGTTTGGGAGATGTTGCTTCCACTGTCCTCTAATCTTACTGTGATTCTGAGTTTGATTTAGCAAATGCTGGCTATTCCACCCCTTGTGTATAGTAAACATAGTAATATCAGAAGGAGGAACTAATAGTAATAATAGCTAGTACAAGTTGAGAGCAAATAAAAAAGCCTACATTCTGATTTGAAACAGGCCCCCAAAGAGAAGATGAAAATACCTACAAAGGAGGAAGGAATGGTTCCAATTGTTCCCACATCTGATCAAATATATGAGGTAGCATCAGAATCTAAGCAGTAATAGTTTACATTTTACAGTACTTTACAGTTACAAATACCCCACATTTTCTCATTTGATCCTGACTACTCTGTGAAGAGGTTATCACAAGTATCATGGTCTCATTTTAAAGAAAGGAAAAATGCAGTTCAGAGATACCAAATGATTTATACAAGATCACAGGAAGCAAGGCAAGAATTCAAACTCAGGTCTGCTGATTAAAAATCCAGTCCCCTTTCCACTACAGCACACATCCTCAAAAGGTAAGGATGCAAAATAGTAATACAGCTGTGGCATACCAATTTGGAAAATGTCAAATAAATGTTTAAATAAAAATCAATGGCTCTAGATTCCACCAGGTAGATCATCACTTGTCCACCAATATCTAAGGCTCAAAGGATAAAAATCAAATGATGCTAGAAGCTTGAAGGTTTCACTAGCCAGATTTTTTTTTAAATTATTCAACTGTTTCAATTTAATTCAAAATTCAATTTTCAATTATTAGAATTATTATTTACCTGCTATGCTTAGGAAACTTGGCACTACAATGATGACTTATGAGCCCTCTCTTCCAGGACTGATACTTCCTGAATTGCATTCTCAAACTGTCAGTGAAGTGTGCTTATTGGAGTAATGAAAGGTAGATTTCTTATTGAACGTACTGCAGACAGAAAATGATGTATGTGGTTTGACTACTAGGCAAGGAAGCTTTGTGAAAACTTGTAAGCAAACCAGGTAAAAACATAATGTTTAAAAAATAGCTCCTAAGTCTACCACATAACATTCTATCTTGAATTGTGCTTGAGATTAGCGATACATAAAACAGTCTGCTCATATTACACAAGTTTGGGTCTTTTCATCCAATCCAGTACAATCAGCAACAGCATATTTCCACGAAAGAGAAGTTTAGATAACTGCAAAATTTCTTCCACCAAGCAGACATGTCCCATTTTCTAAAATGAGAATTCATTTCTTTTGACACATAACCTTTCAAACAGTGCACTCGAAAAGCCACAGAGAAAAGTCATGGATAGCTAGGACTAATAGTGAAAATAACACATCTCTTCACCTGTCATCTGCTAATAGCCTCTTAATAGCAGAAGTAAAATACAGAAGCTAAATTTCTAAATTATTGACAAATTCCTTCACTGAGGTCATTCTAGGCAAATGAACATTTGCTGAGAATAGAAAGACATTACTTTTTTGTCTTTAGCAGACAGATACTTCCGTATTATTGCAATGACGCAAGGTTACTAATTCTTTCCATCTTCCCATCTAGAGCTTTAATCTTTAATAGAAGTTAGGAGGCACAAGGGATGGAGAACTGGACCTGAAGTCAGTACGACCTGAGTTCAAATCCTGTCTTGGATACTTACCAGTTGCGTGAAAGTCACTTAACCTACATTTGTCTCAGTTTCCTAATTTAAAAAATTGGGATAATAGCACCTATTTCCTAAGGTTGTTGTGAGGACTACATAAGATAATGTTTGTAAAACACTTTGCAAACTTCAAAGCACTATACAAATGCTAATTATTAAAAGCATTTCCATATCTATCATTTCAAATCTTATAACAATACCACCTTATTATATCCTAAAAAGGGAAAGGAGAAAGGAATAAACATTTATAAAGCCAAGCACTGTGCTAAGCACTTTACAAATATTATTCTATTTGGTCCTCACACCAACTTTTGTAAATAGATGCTGTTATTATCCCCATTTTACACTGAGAAAACTGATGCAAACAGAGGTTAAGTAACTTGCTCAGGTTCACATAGCTAGTTAGTGTCTGAGGCTGAATTTGAACTCAGGTCTTCCTGACTCTAAGCCTAGCACTCTATCCTCTTTATCACCCTGCTGCCTAAAGACCTATCCTGCCCAAAGGAGGCCATATAACTGTTCTAGAAGCAACAAGTACTTATTGAATCTCAACTGTGCTACAAGGATATGAAAAAAAGATATAATTGCTGCTGTCAAGTGGAGCATAAGGAGGTGACATAAAGGAATAAATGGCAGATGGCTTATATAAACATTATCAGGCAGGAGCTCAGGATCATTATGGGTTGAAGAGATCAAGAAAGGCTTCAGAGAAGAGATAAACTGGAGGGTGGCGAAGGCAAGATGGCAGAGAAAAGGCAGTGACTCACCTGAACTCTCCCCAAAACCCCTCCAAACACTTTTAAATAAAATTGTGAGGGATTGTCTGGTGTTGACTACTGCCAAGTGACGGTTGTGGCAAGATGGGGTAGGAACAAGATATTAGGAAGTAACCAGAGCTCACGCTCCCGAGGCAGGGGCTGTGCTAGGCGGAGTTGTGGTGAACTGGGATGGGAACTGGATACGGAGAAGTAACCGGAGCTCACGCTCCCGAGGCAGTGGGCAGTGCTATGTGGAGCTGTGATAAGCTGGGGAAGGAACAGGATACAAGGAAGTAGCCGGAGCACGTGCTCCTGAGGCAGGGGGCTGTGCCACGTGGGAGTGGGATGGCAGAGAACGAGTTCCTTTGTCTAGTCCTCTTCCCTAGGTGCAACATTAACCCCAGACGTCTCCTTCCTGACTTCCTGGGTCACGTCCTCTCCCTAGGTACAGCTCTAACCCAGACGCCTCCTTCCTGTATCCGGTCCTAAACCTCCTGCATCACTTCCTCTCCCTTGGTGCGCTAAACCCAGACATCCCCTTCCGGTATCTGATCCTACAATCAATGACTAGTAGGCGGGCTGAGGAGGTGGGGCTAAGTACGTACTTAAGGAACAGTAGAGATCGGAGCTCGCTCTCTTTTGCTCCTGCTCTCTTGCTCTGGCCTTCCTGCTTGGCCTTGCTGTGATGGTCTCTGAATAAAGCTCGAGTGTTTGCACCTCCTGATCGGCTCATCTCTGTGTTTATCTGGGTGGGCACCGAAGACTGGTAAGTAGTATGACCTTGGCAGCCTGCTCCTTATAGGAGGAGAGTGCATGGCGCGGCCAGCACATAAAACAATTCTTAGAACAACAGAACCCACAAAAGGATGTGGGGGAAATAATTTTCCAGCCAAAGATAACTTATAAGGTCAGCAGGAAGGGGCTGTTGCACCTGGGTGAGAGTGGACCACAATCCAGTGAAAGACTGTGCCAGCACAGCCCCAGCCCCAGCAAACCAGAAACAGGCCTTGGGAGCCACTGAATCAGCAGCAGCAATTGCAGCAGCTGCTGTTTCCAGAGCTCTCAGCCCACAGATGGTAAAGAAGTCGAACAATCGGTGACAAGAAAATTACAGGGGTCTCTTTGCTAGCACTGAGGCAAGACTCTGTTGCTTTGCCCATACTGGGTCCAGGTCACTGTCCTGGGTGTCAATCCCAGCGCAAGAAGAGTAGCACATCAGAGCCTGCAGTAGAGCAGGGACCCTCATCGCAGTTCTAGGGTAGAAAAAAGTGCTTATGGTCACTCATAAACCAGAGCAGAGACTAGGAGAGTAGTAAAAAAAACCTCTCCTTAGATCACACCACCTTGGAAGAACTCAACTTAAAGATCCCTAGAAGTATCTCTGAAAACAACTGCACGAAACCCCTGAAGCTTGGGACAGTGAGCCCTCCACTCTGGAAATAGAGCCCTACTTTAACAAAGAGTTAAAAGTCAAGAAATAGGCTGGGAAAATGAGCAAAGAATAGAAAAAAATTCTGACCACAGAAAGTTACTATGGTGCCAAGGAAGATCAAAACATACACTCAGAAGGCAATAACAAAGTCAAAAGCTCCAACATCCAAAGCCTCCAAGAAGAATATGAATTGGTCTCAGGCTATAGAAGAGCTCAAAAAGGATTCTGAAATTCAAGTAAGAAAAGTAGAGGAAATACTTGGAAGCAAAATGAAAATGATGCAAGAAAATCATGAAAAACAAGTCAACAGTTTGGTAAAGGAGACACAAAAAAATACTAAAGAAAATAAAATCTTTTTTTTTTTTTTTTTTTGCTAGGCAAAGGGCTTAAATGACTTGCCCAGGATCACACGGCTAGTAAATGTTATGTGTCTGATGCCAAATTTGAACTCAGGTCCTCCTGAATATGGGGCTGGTGCTCCATCCACTATGCTACCTAGCTGCCCCAAGAAAATAATATCTTAAAAAACAGAATAGGCCAAATGGTAAGAGAGGTACAAAAAAACCAATGAGAAGAAGAATGCTTGAGAAAGCAGAATTGGCCAAATGGAAGAAAAGGCACAAAAATTCACTGAAGAAAAAAAAATCTCTTTAAAAAGTAGAATTGGCCAAATGGAAAAGGAGGTACAGAAGCTCACTAAGGAAAATAATTCCTTAAAAATTAGAATGGAGCAAATGGAAGCTAATGACTTTATGAGAAATCCAGAAACAATAAAAGAAAACCAAAAGAATGAAAAAATTAAAGACAATGTGGACTATCTCACTGGAAAAACAACTGACCTGGAAAATAGATCCAGGAGAGATAATTTAAAAATTACTGGACTACCTGAAAGCCATGACCAAAAAAAGAGCCCAGACATCATCTTTCAAGAAATTATCAAGGAAAACTGCTCTGATATTCTAGAACCAGAGGGTAAGATAGAAACTGAATCCACCAATCATCTCCTGAAAGAGATCCTAAAAGGAAAACTCCCAGGAATATTATAGCCAAATTCCAGAGCTCCTAGGTCAAGGTGAAAATATAGCAAAAACCCAGAAAGAAAAAATTCAAGTGTCATGGAGCCACAGTCAAGGTAACACAAGATTTAGTAGGTTGCATATTAAATGATCAGTGGGCTTGGAATATGATATTCTGGAGGGCAAAGAAGCTAGGATTATAACCAAGAATCACCTACCCAGCAAAACTGAGTATAATCTTTCAGGGGGAAAAATGGAAATTTAATTAAATTGAGGACTTTCAAGCATTCTTGATGAAAATACCAGAGTTGAATAGAAAATTTGACTTTCAAATACAAGACTCAAGTGAAGCATAAAAAGGTACACAGGAAAGAAATTCATAAGGGACTTAATCAGGTTAAACTGTTGGAAACTACATAGGAAGATGATAATTGTTAACTCTTAACAACTTTCTCATTATTAGAGCAGTTAAAAGGAATATATATATATATATATGGAGTATATATAGACAGAGAGCATAGGTGTGAGTTCAACATGAACATGATACCTAAAAAAATAAAATTAAGGGGTGAGAGGAAGGGAGGAAGGGAAAGGGAGGTGGAATGGGGTAAATTATCTCACATAAAAGAGGAAAGAAAAAGTTTTTACGGTGGAGGAGAAGAGAAAGGAGGTGAGAGGGAAGAAGTGAACCTTACTCTCATCAGATTTGGCTTAAGGAGGGAATAACATACACACTCAATTGGGTATGGAAATCTGTCTTACCCTACAGGAAAGTAGGAAGAGAAGGAGATAAAAGAAAGGCAATGATAGAATAGAGGGCAGATTGGGGGAGGGGGTAGTCAGAAGCAAAACCCTTTTGAGGAGAGACAGGGTGAAAGGAGAAAGAGAAGAGAATAAATGGGGGAGATAGGATGGAGGAAAATACACTTAGCAATAGTAACTGTGAAGAAAATTTGAAACAAGTTTCTCTGATAAAGGCCTCATTTCTCAAACAAGTAGAGAACAGAGTCAAATTTATTAACAAAAAAAAAAAAAACAAAGGAGCCATTCCCCAACTGATAAATGATCCAAAGATGTGAACAGTTTTCAGATGAAGAAATCAAAGCTATCTACAATACATGAAAAAATGTTCTAACTCACTATTGATTGGAGAAATGCAAATTAAAACAATTCTGAGATACTACCTCATACCTATTAGATTGGCTAATAAGACGGAAAAGGAAAACAACAAATGTTGGAGGGGATGTTGGAAAAATGAGACATTAATGCATTGGTGATGGAGCTGTGAACTGATTCAACCATTCCGTATAGCAATTTGGAACTATGCTCAAAAGCACGCATACTCTTTGACCTAGCAATATCAGTACTAGGTCTGTATCCCAAAAGAGATAAAAAACAAAAAGGAAAAGGGCCTATATGTATAAAAATATTTATAGCAGTTCTTTTCTGGGGGCAAAGAATTGGAAATTGAGGGAATGTCCATCAACTGGGGAATGGCTGAACAAACTGTGGCACGTGATTATGATGGAATTCTATCGTGCTATATAAGAAATGATGAGCAGGATGCTCTCAGAAAAATCTGGAAAGACTTATATGAGCTGATGAAAAGTGAAATGTACTGTGTACAAAGTAACGGCAATACTGTAAGATAATCAGCTGTGAATGACTTAGCTATTCTCAGCATACAATGATCAAAGACAACTGAAGGACTTATGACAAAAAATGCTTTCCATCCCCAGAGAAAGAACTAATGGTATCTGAATATAGATTGAAGCATACTTTTTTACTTTATTTTTCTTGAAATGTTTTTTTTGGGGGGTCTGTGTTTTCTTTCACAACATGACTAATATGGAAATATTTTGGGTTACTACACATGTATAACCTATATCAAATTGCTTGCCTTCTCAACATGGGGCTGGGGCGCAGGGAGGGGGATAGGAGAGAATTTGGAACTCAAAGTTTTCAAAATGAATGTTAAAAATTGTTTTTATATGTAACTATGGAAAAATAAAATACTAAATAAAATTTTTAAAATAAAAAGAGATGATCCAAATAGGAAAAAAAAAAAGAAAAGAAAGTATTGATAGAAGAGGTTAACTTGAAAAGGGCCTTAAAAGACTAAAAAGATTCAGATGGAAGTAAAGAGAAATCCAGGAGCACAGAAAAGTGTTAGCAGAAGTAAAAATAAAGAAGTATAGGGAGACAGTGAATAGACTAATCTGGCTGGTGCTAAGGATTTATGTAGGGAATCAGTAAGAAATAAGATTGAAAGTTTAGGTTAGGCCCAGAAGGCAGAAAGACTAATATGCCAGGCTTAGGATTTTGGATTTATTCTGTAGGCAATAAGAAACTACTACAAGTTTTTTTAGCAGGTAAGTGATATAATGAAAGTGGTGCTTTAATAATAATTTGAAAGTGAAATGTTGGATGGTTTGGAAAAGGGAAAGAAGCTTAGTTATAAGACCACTGAAATGGTCCAGTTATGATGGTTTTATTGGAATGGTGGCAGGAGGAACAAAAAAAGATGGATGTTCATTCTCTAATATCTCAGTGGTCCAAGGATATAAAGACATAGTTCTCAAAAGAATTACAAAGAATTTACAATCACGTGAAAGAATGCTCCAAATCACTAATAATAAGAGAGATAAAAATCAAAACAACATTCACCTCACACCCTACAAATTGGAAAAATGACCAAAAATAACAAGAGTCAGTGTTGGAGGGGTTATGGAACTACAGGCACAGTAATCCACTGTTAAGGCAGCTAGGTGGTACAGTAGAGAGAGTGCCAGGACTGAAGTCAAGAAAATCTGAGTTCAAATTTGACCTCAGACTCTTACTAGCTGTGTGACCCTAAGCAAGTCACTTCACCCTCAATTTGCCTCAGTTTCCTCATCTGTGAAATGAGGGGGAGAAAAAAATGGCAAACCACTCCAGTATCTTTGTCAACAAAGACTCAGATACAACTGAAATGATTGAACATGAACAACAAAAAAGTGCACTGTTGGTGGTGCCGTGAAATGGTATCATAATTTTTTAAAGCAGTTTGAAATTATGCAAATAGAGTGCCTAAAATGTCTAGACACTCTGAACCAGAGACTCCATTACTGGGCTTAGACCCCAAGAAAACCATCAATAAGTCTCCATATACACAAAAGCATTTATACCAGCATTTTTTTTTTTGGTGACAGCAGCAAAGAATTAGAACCAAATAGCTGCCCATCAGTTGAGAATTGGCTAAACAAATTGTGGTACATGAATGCAATATAATATTACTATGCTGTAAGAAATGATTTACGTGATGAATACAAAGAAGCATGGAAAAACCTATATAAACTAATGCAGAGTACAGTAAGCAGGGACAAGAAAATAATATACACAATACAACAATGTAAATGAAAAGAACAATGACACACCAAAAAATCAAAAGTAAATGTAACAAAATTATAAAGATCAAGCAGGACTCGAATGAAAAGATATGAGAAGAAAACTCTGAAATCCTCCTTCATGGAGATGGGAGGACCATAAGAGTTACAAATTGCACATGTTTTCAGACTTTTGAAATGTATGAATCAGTTATGCTGATTTTTTTGGGGGTCACTCTGAAAAATACTATTTGTTATATAGTTTGGCTCTCAGAGAGGGGAGGAGAGAAATACATAGAATATTAGGGTGATCTAAGAATCAGAAGACATCAGTAAAAACTTATGTAAAAAAAGAAATAAAGAACAACTTAAATTAAAAGAAAGAGGGGGAGAGATACCTACAGAGAAAAAGAGACAGACACAAACAGAAACAGAGAAAGACAGAAAGAAAGAGAGCGTACGTACTACAAGAGGTTTTGCTGAGGAAGAATCCACAATACTAGAATGTCTTCTCTCTACTCCAAATTGTCATATGATTCAAGTTGACCTACCAGGTATTTAATCCTACCAAGACCCAACTCGTATCCCAACTCTCCAGGAAGCTTTCCCTAAGCAGAGCAATATAAAATTATCTCTTTATCTTAACTCTATTTTATATTATTACTTATATATATATCTAAGAAGTGTCAGATTCCTAAATTGAAGTCCGAACCAGATTAAAATGTAATTGGGAAATGTTTAATAAAATAAATAAAAATACAACAGAGATAATACTAATTTGTGACTTCCTAAGTCAATACGTAACTCACAGGAATCTATTTCTATTTGAATTTGATACCACTGACTTACATGATATTATACTGTACCCTGCCTTCCACTCTCAGTGAATGTAAGTATAGACTTCTGGTTTTTGTCTTTGTATTCTGTGAGAAATGATTATTTCTCTCTTGTATTTAATAACTAATTATTATATTAGGACCAAGATTATTTTCCCTTTTCTATTTCCTCATCCAGAAATCAACTAGTGTGGGAAATCTTTCTAAAATACTTACCCAGCCAGGATGGCTAACATCTAATCAAAGAAAGCAAAAGAAATTCTAAGTTTTGGCTAATGGACACATTCCTGCTCATTGTGTTTGCTCAGACAAGTCTAGGAAATGTTGATTCTCCCTTTTGTCAGACAGGTGATGTGGAAATTGACAAATCTCTTTGACCAAGATTTGCAAGACATACTCCAAGACCCTCTTTGTAATGCAGCCCACCCTCTCATTGTAATATTCATTCTCTCATTAATTGTTTACCAATCAGTGTTGATTGCCACCTTCAAGAACACCCACTCTTTAAAGGGCATATGAACTGTGAGTCTTGAGTATTCTGCGGACTAAGAGAGATAGCCAAATGACCATCTTTTTATCAATAAACAGTGAAAAATGATTCTCAGAGCACCCCCCAGGCATCCCCCCTGAAAAGTTCTTCACAAGGACATTACTTATTAACATTATAAGCTTATCCTGGTCAAACTTGACTTGAACCCAGGCTTGAATTGATTTAATCTGCTCAGGTTTGGGTGGAGATAGATTTCAAGACTGGGGGTGGTATTTCCTCTGTCTGGATGGAGGGTGATATCAGCCCCTGTTGGCCAAGATTAAATGATCTAAGTCACCTACTCAAGACTTCATTTTAATATAGCCCACCTCCCAGTATGCTGACCAATCAGTATTGATTGGCACTCCTTGGGAACACCTACTCTCTGAAGGGCACATAACCCTGTACCCCCAAATCCCAAATCGAGCCAGTTCTGAACTGACCCTCTTAGTGGAGCCCAGTTTTGGACTGAACTCCTATGCAATGCATATCAAGCCAGCTTGAGAGAAATTAAACTGTTGAAAAATGCACCCTAATTTCATTTGTCTCTTTCTTAGAACAGACTCTGTAATTTATTGGGGTTCAACAAAACATACTGAGTTTATTAATAAAATGATTAAATTACCCAGAAATTACATCTCTTGAACCTTTTTTTAAATGCCACAATCCACAGGATCTAGCACAGTGCCTTATATATATTTTTATCATAAATGTCAATTGAATTAAGTTAATAGTTGGAAGGTACTTGCCAAGATAATCGAACCTAATACACTCTTTTTTACAAATGAGAATACTGAGGATCAATAAGGTGGAGATACTTGCTCAGGGTCATACATTTGGTTAATTACAGAGTTGAAACTAGAATTCAAGTCTCCTAATTTAGTGCTTTTCCCATTACACCATTTTGGCCCCTTTGTAATATAATCGAAAGACTCACATCAGAAATTGTACATGTGTCTTGCCCTCTTCCCCTTTGTACTCTCCCCCTTGCCCCTGCCAAATATAGAAGAGAAAGGATCAAGAAAATGCAACCTAAAAAATAAAGTCCATTGCCATCAAAGGACTTATTGAAGAGAATTACAGATGAACTGGCCTTGGTCCCAAGTCTATTTAATGCCTTTGATCATTTATGCATTTTTCAACGTTTATTCAATATTTATTGAGTGTCTACTATATGCAGGTCACTAGGAGAACAAAAGGATATAAGGAAGTATAAGACAACATGGCCCCTATTATATATTATTGATATTAGTGCTCTTCACTGTTAACTACTTGGTTATATAATATACATTCTTGTTGTACAATAGGGATTCTTTTCAAAATGGCACACGGCTAGCTGGTCAGATGGTAAGGTAGGATTATGTATCAAAATGACCTTTCAAGTTAAAGGAAGAAATTAACACAAGATTAAGTTTGATAAGACCTCACTCTGAAGAACTTCCTAAGAACAACGTCTAGAAGTCATAAGGGATGACAAGGTAAATCTGTGCTAGCCGTGTAGCAGTGTTTAAAAATGAAGCATGGCACCAAGATACAGAAACACACTGTAACAATGGGGCCTATGACTATTTTGAGAACTTAGGCAATTAAGTTCTAAATTGAAAAGCAACCAATGGAAAAAAATGAAAACAATCTGATGTTTGGGTAATAGGCCTTATGAAGAAAGACTAAAGTAACTAGGGTTGTCTTACTGAAGGAGAAAGGCCTCAAGAGTGACAATAATTGTTTTAAAGCTTTTGAGAGGATATTAAATAGAGGGTACTAGGCAGCAAGCTTCCATTTCCACAAAGGACTAAGTAAATATGCTAAAAATCACAGAAGTTAGAAAGGACTAGAAGGGATCTTAGAAATCATCTTGTCTAATCATTTCATTTTATAGACAAAGAAACTGAGGGAAAGTGAATTGCCCAATCACAGGAGCTAAAAGCAAAGCTGGAATTTGAACCCAGGTCATCTGATACAAAGTTCAATGCTAGTAAGACTATATACCACAATGACTACTTAACATTGCAAATACAGTTTGTTCTGCTTTTGAATAGCTCTAATATTTCCAAAGTACTTCCTGCCTATAAATTCTACTCACTAGTTAGGTTCTTCATCTGTAAAATGAGTGGGCCGGACTAGATGAAAATAAAATATCCCTCCCAGTTGCAGATCTTGGATCCTCTGGTGATAATCACTAGAGCTCCTTAAACACTTCTAATCCAATAAGGACCCCAAGCTGCCCCACCCCAAGTCTTCTTCCCCCCTCCTCACCTTGGGGCTTCACACTGCACAGACATTTTAGGAGAGTCTGCTTCCTCAAAAGGCAAAAATTAGCCAAGGAAAAAAACAAATGCACCTCTGGTATGAGCCAACATCCCTCTTCAGGTCTTGGGCAAATCTATTCATCCTCTAGTCACAGCTACTCAAAGGTAGTTCCCTGCATTAAACAAGATTTATCTTTATTGATAATGGCAATTCTGTTGCTTTCAAAAAAGACAAGTTGGGGGTATTGGGAATTATTGCTGCCCTCCAGGTCATCCTGAACCAAATTTACATAGCAAAACTTTGACATAGTCATTAGGCTGCAAAAACAAAGAGCAGGTATTCACTATAGGTTTGCTAACTTAGAAATTCTCCAGAAAACATTTCACATCAAAGAGTTGTTTTTACATTTATTGCTCTGTTTACCAAAAAGCACAGAATTCATTACAAATATATAAATCCTGAAGTGATTTAGCTCTTAGTCACATTCTAATGTTTTCCTAGAAACTAAGAGAGCCTATCTCCCATTTTTAATCATATTCCTTCTGAAGGGAATGCAAATAGACCTCCTAAATATTTCAAACTGAGTTTAATAAATCATATCTAAGTTTTAAATGAAAAACATTAAAATAAAACATTATATTTCATGAACTTTTAATATTCCCTCCCCAGACCTTCAGCTTTTCATATCGAGTAGCATTTAATTACACTTAAGGTCAACAACTTGATTATTGTAGGTTTGGAAAGATAAAAGAAGTCTGCAAACTCTCCCAAATTTCCTTTCAATTTACTGGGGAAAGTTGAGATTTAGGAGTAAAAACAGCTGTTGCCAGCAGAAGACCACAAACACAGGGTAGTCTTGCCACAAGCTGCCTTAATTTTTCCCTTCCACTAGGTCAATGATCAGTAGACTGGAAAATAGGAAAGGTAACACTCTATGCCACTCCATCCCCCATTATACACTCAATGGAGATGAACATGACATTACAATGCTCTCTTTTATAGGGTGTTTTATGGAATGCAATGTTCCTTCTGTTTTATATTACTTAGCAATCAGTTATCACACTGGGAAAAAAAATAATCAACACCCACCACGTAAAATCTTAGAGGTAAATTTGAGTTCACATCATTTCTTACAAACTTAACACTTAACAACCCGAACAAATTTTTGAGACATGCTTATTATCTTCTTGAAGAAAAAATTCAACTCAAGATATTCCCCCATTTACCTCGCTATAAAAAATGAATGCTATTAGCACAATTGCTAGTCTGCGTGCTCAAACCTTTCCTACTATGACCTGAATAATATGGCAAAAATACAAGTTGGAAAGCTCCAGTGCGTAGCAGGATAGCTGCTCAATCTACTGCAACCCACATCCTAGGGTGGCTCTGTTGTACAATACAAATCTCACCATGTTTGGGCCCATAAAAAAATATTTAAGAACTACTGGGTGTGGAGAGTCACAAAAATATAGATACCAAAGTCATATAAAAAATCTTAAAATATGCCTACAATCTGGAGGCCATTAAAAAAAAATACTGCTTTCTTTTGAATTTTTCCACCACATTTCTAAGGAAATAATCCCTAAATCCTAGGTGAAGGCAAGTTCTGGAGGAAGGCTACACAGGTGGAACTCAATTCAATTCTGCAAACATTTGTGAGGTACCAATGTGCTAGGAATAGAAAGGGGAAGCATACCCTGCCCTCCAGAAACATAGAGTCTACTACAAGCATATAAAAATCGATATATACAGCCCTAATCTTCCAGAACTTCATCCAATTCCACATCACCAACTGCCTGGTGAAGATCCCCACTTTCTGGTCTTATAGGCATCTAGAACTCAATATCTCCAAGTGATAATCCATTTTCTTATCACTTAATCCTGCTCCTTCCTTCAAACTTCTCTGCTTCCATTGAGGGTATCACTATCCTTCTAGTCCCTTAGCTGTATAACCTCAGAATTACCTTGGATTCCTCTCTCTCACTCTTGTCCAAGTCTTACTGGTTCCACCTTCATAATCTCAGATCTGTTTCTTCTCTACACTCACACAGCCACCAGCCTGGTTCTTGCCCTCTCAACACCTCTCACCAGGACTACTGCAATAGCCCCCTAATTGTTCTCCCTGCTTCTGATGTGGTTTAGGGGTGCAGGGGTGCTGGGACCCCAAAATCACAACACGCAGGTCCTGCCCGAAAGAATTCGACCCAAGCCTTCTTTCAGCCAAGGACAAGGTTTATTAGAACATCCGTCATATTGGGCAGACTCTTAAGAAGTCTGAACATGGGTAAGCAGTGGTTAGAATATAAGAATCTGAGCATCTTAATGGAGACAAGATGAACCTTATATACAGAAAGACTATGGGAGGGATCTAGGAGTGGCCAAGTAGTCTATGAGGTAATAGAATTCCAGGGACCTAGACCATATGGTCAAGGGAGAATGGAGAAATGGCCTGGGACCATAGGGAGGTCCACAATGAAAGGCCAGTAGATGGGATCACAGCCTCAGGGGAACGCCAGGGATTTGGCCATGTGGGAAAGTCCATTGTTTTTCCTTTCTGGGGCCCAGATCCCAACCTCATCACTTCTAGGCATTCCCCTTTCCAAACCAATCTATAAAGGACCACGAAAATAATCTTTCTAAAAGACAGCTCTGACTATATCACTCCCCTGCTCAAGAATATCCAATGGCTCCTTATTGCCTCTGGGATAATATAAATTCCTTTGGCATTTAAAGCCCTTTACAATCTGCCTCCAGGCTACGTTTCCAAATATCTCCTATTGTTTCCCTTCATAAACACTACATTTTCGACAAAATGACCTACTTACTATTCCCAGAGGTTGGCAGAACCTTGTGTCTTTGCATAGGCTATCCTTAGTGCCTAGAATTCATCTATTCTTCACCTCCACTTCTAAGAATCCCGAATTTATTTCAAGCCTCAGCTTATATCACTTCCTACTACAAACCTTTTTTGAACCACCTAGTTGTTAGGCACTCTCTTGCTTCATAAATTTTCTTATACTTACTTATCTGGGTAAATGGAGTGCTTTTCCAGTAGAACATTCACTTAAGGAAACACACTGATATTGGTTTTGTCTTTGTCACCTCAAAGCCTACCACAATGGCTTACCCAGAGCTGATATCAAATGAATACTTGTTTAATTGAATTGAATTGAGAATTACCTAATCAAGAAAAGAACAAGTTACCACTTTCCTTCCTGTGAGCTAAAGAAAAATACAGAAATGCTCCACCATCAGAGAAAAAGTTTCATTGACAGGTATGACCCCGCATTAAATTAGTTAATTAAAACAATATTTGTTTCATTCACAAATATTTACTGAGCACCTGTAATGTACAAGGCACTTTGCTGGAGGGAGGGGGGCGAGGGGAATACAAAAATGAGTAAGACAGCATGGTCTCTGCCCTTAAAGAGTTTTAAGTACATTAATTTTAAAGGGTTATACTGATGTTCTTAAGAAAGATGCTTTTATTTTTTTCCTTTGAACTCACCTTTTAGAGATCCTCAGGGTGAAATTGGCAAGCAAGGATAAGTTAATATTGGGGATCACATATGAAAGGTACCAACTTCAAACAACGTGCTCTCATCCCAAGAGCTAAAGAGCCCAGAGCAGCATGGATAACTAAGCATGTCAAAGAAGAGAACCCTTAAGACATCCAATTTCACAAGAAGTTCAAGTAGTTACAAAGAAAGGTCTGATTGGGAGAATCTTTTTTTTTCTTTCCTCCAGAAAAAAATGGGAGCTTAGGGTTGCTTCATGGGCAGTGAGATGGCACAGTGGATAGATGGCCAGACCTGAAGTCATCTTCCTGAGTTCAAATCTAACCTCAGACACTTATTAGCTGTGTGATCCTGGGAAAGTCACTTACCCCTGTATGCTCAATTCCTCATCTGTAAAATGAGCTGGAGAAAGAAAAGGCAAACCACTCCAGTACCTTTGCCAAGAAAACCCCAAACAGAATCACAAAGTGTCTGAAACCACCGAAACAATGAACAATAACAAAGGGTTACTTCCACACTACCTATGAAAATGAATAATCTCAACCACCTCCTTTCTCCAGGAAAACAAAAGCTTTGCCTTCAGCAAGTTAAAAATTGAATTTTCTACCTAAACAATTGATCAACATCCCACCTCTCTAATGACTCAGCCTTTGAAAACACAGGTGAGACATTTAGGTGGATATACACAATGTTAAGGAATAAAAATTCATTATAACCCCATTCTACATATTGACTATTCACCAACTGGAGATGATTCACACATTCATTTGCAAGTGGCTGCCAAGAAATCTAAACTTTAGCTACAGGGAGGACTGGAGCACATTAAACTTTTAAAAGCCGAAGGTGGGCTATTAAAACGTTACTCAACTGTTACTCAGTTCTGAAAACTTTTATTTCTCACCAAATTTAAAGTCAAAATCCCTCTTACATTGGTATTTTTATTATAGGCCCCCAAAACTATCAGTTTGGGCCATTTAAGCTAGACTGTTTATGGAAGACCAATAAGACAATAAAATAGTATTGTTCAGGCTTTTCAGATCAAAAGACTTCAGCTAAGTAAGGCTCCTAAGTTATTGTTGTTTTTTAATTGATACATTTTGTTTTGACTGAAAAGACACTGTCCAACAAACACCCAAATAAAAGTAAAGTGTGTATTCTCACAAACCAATCAAACTAAATCACCTAATATAGCATGACTGCAATTATCAATACATGTCACTTTGCACTTTTGTAATTTGCCAATTATTAGCAGAAGAAAGGATATGTGGTATAAATTTGGCAGCAGCCAAACACTATCAACCACTGTTAGTTGTATGGGATATATGATTTTCCTAGTCCTCTACTGGTAAATAAAGAGATATTCTTCCTAACCTCTCAGCCATCATTGTTGTCATCATTGTGCTTACCAGTTTTTGCCTTTCTTTTTTTCACTTTGCATCACATCACACAAGTGTCTTTCTATATTTCTCTGAATTCTGGTTATTTATCTTTTGCTGAAGCATAGTAACATCCTATTAATCCATTAACAAGCATTTCTTAAATACCAAACAACATCCATGCTAGGAGATGGGTATGCAAAGACAAAAATCAAATAGTCTGTGCCCTCAAGGAGCTGATGTTCCACTGGCAAAGATATGTACATATAAATAAATACAACATATCTACTAAGTAAGTGCAATATAATTTCAGGGATTAGTGACTGAATGGGGCGGGTCAGGAAATACCTCAAATAGGAGACACTACTTAAACCGATCTTTAAAGAGATCCCCAGAGGTCTAAAGGAGGTGGAGAGGAAGTTCATTGTAGGAACAAATTAGAGCAAGGGGAATGTGCAAAAGGCTAGGGAATAGAAGATATGAGATGTTCAGTATAAGGAACAATACAATAGTTTGAATGGAAAAAAATGTATGTGAAGGGTAGTAAATGCTTGGAAAGTTAGGTTGCAGCCAGACTATAAAAGGCTTTACATACCTTCGCATGCCAAACAAAGATACTTTATCCTCAAGACAAAAGGGAGTCATTGAGGAGAGAAAGGACACAATTAGATATTTGCTTTAGGAATATCATTTTGGCAGCTGTGTGAAAATTGGAGATGGGAGACTTTAAGCAGAGTAACCTATTAGAAGACTAATACAATAGTCTAAGAAAGAGGTGATAAGGATAGTGATATTATGGGTAGAGAAAAACGTACAGATATGAGAACAACTGGAAATAGCATCAACAATATATGGCAACTCATTTGGATATAGAAATAAGAGGAAGTAGAGAGTAAAGGATGATCCTTGGGTTACAAATCTGTGCGATTGGAGGGATTGTGGTGCCCTTGACAGAAACAGGGAAGTTAGGAAGGGGGATAGATATTCAAGGAGAAAGATAATTGGTTCTGTTTCAGACATACTGAGTTTCAGAGGCCGATAGAATATCTAGCAGAAATATCTCATCAGCAGTTGGTAATATAGGACTGAAGCTTGGGAGAGAAACTAAGCCTGTATACTTAGATCTGGGAGTCAGCTGCATACATAATTGAAACCATAGATGCTAATAATATCACTCAGAAAAAAACTATAGAAACAAAAGAAGGAAAAAAAAATCCAGCAAAGAATCTTATAGTATAGCCAAGGTTGGAGAAAGGAAATAGATGATAATCTAACAAAGGAGACTTAGAAGATATCACCAAAAAGACAGGAAAGAAAAAAGAATGAGCAGTATCATGGAAATCCAGACAGGAAAGAGTGTCAGCACTGTCAAAAGCTACAGAGAAATCAAGAAGAAAAGGTCAATGGATTTGACAATTATGAGATCAATCCTCATATACACAAAATATTTATACCAGCTTTTTGTGATGGCTAATAACTGAAAATAAAGTAGATTCCCCATCAATTGGAGAATATCTAAACAAACTGTGATATATGATTGTGATAGAATGATGAAGGGGATGATTTCAGAAAAACCTGGGAAGACTTATATGAACTGATGCAAAATGAAGTGATCAGAACTAGGAGAACATCGTACACAGTAACAGCAATATTATAACGACAATCAACTGCAAAAGATTTAGCTACTCTGATCAATACAATGATCCACAACAATTCTAAAGTACTCATGATAAAAAATTCTAACCACCTCCAAAGAAAGAACTAATGGATTTTGAGTATAGATGTAGGCGTAATGTTTTTACTTATTTTTTCTTGCTTTCTTTTCCCACAACATGCCTAATGTAGAAATGTTTTACATGACTTCATATGTATAATGAGTATCATATTTCTTCCTTCTTAATGGGTGCGGGAGAGGTAAAAGGATAGAGAGAATTTGGAACTAAAAATAAAAAACAATTTTTAAAGTGAACATACCAAAATTATAAAGATTAAGTACAACTTAAATGAAGAGATGAAAGTACACTCCCAACCCACCCCTTCATGGAGGCTGGAGGACCACAAGTATTGCACATTTCACATGTTTTCAGACTTTTTCAATGAATTGAGTAACTTTGTTGATTTTTTCCTCTTTCTTTAAAAAAAATACTACTTGTTATATGGGATGGTTCCCCGGGAGAGGATGAAAGAGGGATACTGGGGGAGACTATGATAATATAAAAAAAAAAGATATCAATAAAAACTTATTTTAAAAAATCATTGGTAATTTTAGACAGCAATTTCAGTTACATGAGATCAGAAGCCATAATGGGAATGGCTGAGAAGTAAACTCCTCTGGACCTCTCCATCATGCCCCAGGAGCCCCTTTATCTTGCAAGACCACTTCAGTCCTAGAATTCAGGCCTCATTAGTCCCCTCTGCACCTGAGCTTCCGCCCTCTGACTGGAGAACATAAAGCAGAGTGTCTTCCAGAGCCTCCATTTCAGGAAGGCACTGTACTCCCTCCCCCTCTCCTCCCACTCTCATACTTGTACCCAGGGATCTCTTCCTGAATATACTTTTAGGTTTCTTTTCGTGTGTTGCTCTCCACCATTAGATTATAAGCTCCTTGAAGTCAGGGACTGTCTTTTTCTATTTGTATCCCCAGACTTTAGCATAATATCAAGAGCTTAATAAATGCTTATTGACTGACTCACTGAAAGGAGAGGAATAATGTGCACACTGCACATTTTGCAGTTTGACTGCAAAAGGGGTGATATAGGATAAGAGTTAAAAGGGACAGTAGGATAAAAGTGAAGGATTTTTACACATGGGAGAAACCTGGACTTACTATAGCCATATTTCAATTTTTTCAGGATTTCTGCAATCTCTGGGCATGCTTTTTCCTAGATTGTTGTTACCATAAAAAGTGCCATTATGAATGTTTTCACACATGGGTCTTTTGGTGTCATTAGCTATCTTTGAATATAATAATAAGAGGTCAAAGGGTATGAAAAAATTTCTGGCACAATTACAAATTGTTTCTAAAATGACTCCATAAGCAACAAATTAGCATTTTCTATCTTCCAAAAAACCCTCCCCAACAATGAATTTTCCCATCTTTTGCTATCTTTGCCAAGTTGATGACTGTGAGGTGATTACTCAAAACTGTTTTAATTTGCATTTATCTCATCAACAGTGATTTCAAAATTTTTTTCAGATGGTTTTGACAGTAGACAACATTTCTTTTTTTAACAATTTTTTTTTCCATATTTTTTGATCACATCTATTGGGGAATGGCTCTTAATCTTAACAAATTTTTAATGCTATTTTAAAAGGATTTCACTTACCACACTAGTACACAGATAGAACCATTTAGCTTTTTTAACAATGACAATTTCTAATAAAGATATACGGAGAAATGAACTAAGGGAAATCATAGCCATTCCCTCTCATAAGTGATAATGGAAGAAGAGCTCACAGCTCTAGCTCCAATCTCCTTAGTAAACAGACTAGGGAAACAAAATCTGGTAAAGCACCTCAAGTTCATGCCATATGAGGATCAGTTGAAGGAATGAGGAGTGGGTAGCCTAGAGAAGAGAAGACTTAGGTAGGATATGATAGCTATATTCTAGTTCTTGAATGACTGTCATGTGGAAAATGGATTTATTTACTTTGACCCAGAAGGCAGAATAAGAGAAAAGGGTAAAATTTACAGGGAGGAAAATGTGAGCTTGGGATCAGAAAAGCTTCCTAACAAAAGTAGAATTTCTAAAAGTTAATTTACCTGTCTCATGGGGAATTGAGTTCTCTTTTCCTACAGGCCTTCAAGAAAATATTCAATGACTTCTATATTGTAGAGTGGATTCTTATGCAGGTACAGGATGGACTAAGATTCTTGTCAATTCTGAAATTCTTTAAGTCTGAGAGTCACACATAATGTAATAAATGTCTTTTTCTAATACATGATGGTCAATAATATCTGATCATTAATATATAGAATTAATTTAGAACCATAAAGCACCTTAAAGATCACATAGTGCAACACCCTCATTTTACATATTAGAAAACTAAGTCCAAAAAAGGTAAAGTGACTTGCCCAGAATTACTACTTCAACTTCAACTTTTTCCCAATTATTGAATAGTATGATGTTCTTTCATAATTAATCAAAGCAACTGGACTGGTCTACATTGAGAAATACGGAACACTGGAGGCAGCTAGGTGGCACAGTGGATAGAGTGTCAGGCCTGGAGTGAGGAAGACTCATCTTCCTGAGTTCAGTTCTGGCCTCTGACACTTACTAGCTGTGTGACCCTGGGCAAGTCATTTAACCCTGTTTGCTTCAGTTTCCTCATATGTAAAATGAGCTAGAGAAGGAAATGTCAAACCACGCTAATATCTTCGCCAAGAAAACCCCAAATAAAGTCATAAGGAGTCAGATATAACTAAAATAACTGAACAAAAACAACAAAAACTACACTGGGCTATTTGAGGAGAATGGTGCAATCAGAAAATTTGCACAATACACTATCTCTTTCCATTCAAAGATGAACAAGAAGAAATTCACTGTGTTTTGTAACCAGGACAAAAAATAAACCTTTTCCATTTTCAAATTTTCAACTTTTTCAGTTAGCAAAGGCCCTTGAGAAAGAATTTTGAAGAAAACAGCAAATTTTCATACTATCCCTTAGGTAATACAGTTCCCAAAATTTGAGGTACAGTTCCAATCCAACTTTGTAAAATTTGTTCAAGATATATTTTTAAATGGCTACTTAGATAGTTGCTTTACTTAGAGCTGAAAGATTCTTAAAGAACAATAAAATGCTGCCCAGAAATAAGGACAGGACAATGGAGCACTGGAACTTTTAACAAGATGAATTGAATTCCTGGACAACTTAGAAACTTCTAACATTTTGGTTGATGTCATAAGTTTTTCTTTTTTTGTGTGTGTGTTTTTATTTATTTACTTATTTTCATTTTTTTCTTAAGTTTTTCTAATAAGAAGGTCCCGATGCCCTTCCACATGCAGGGTTTTTAAGTATAGAAAACAGGTATGCTGTGTGATGGGTTATTAGTTTAATTTGGCAATGGATTAGGAAATTGGCATTCTAAATACCATTTTAACTCAATTTGTGACTTTGAACTAGTCACTCTACCTCCCTAGGTCTGTTTTCCTGAGCAATAAAATGGAGATTTGAACAGATGTCCTCTACAATCACTTCCCATCCTAACTTTCTAAGATTTTATTTCCTTAATGAACATAAATAGAAGCAACAAGAATACACATTAATCCCATTGGTAATTCCTTGGGGAAAAATAACGAATGACTTGCAAGATGCATCAATTTAGCTTCTTTCAAAATACAGCTCAGGTTTCACCTACCACAGGAGACCTTTCCTAATTCTACTAGTTTGTCAATGCTTTCAACCTCATAAAATTATTTTGTATTTAATTGTATATATGTTCTATCACCCCCAGAAGAAGGTGAACTGCTGGAAGGGAGAGATTATTTCATTTCTGTATCTGAATACCTAGGGGATAGCACAGTATCAGTACTTATATATATTAAATATAATAAAGTTATGTTGTTATGAAGTTGAAAAAGTATTTTGAACTTTGATGCTCATTGCTTTTCATTGCCCTTTTGGAATCTAAGGAGCTTATTCTTCATCAAAAGTAACAAAATGCACAAGGGACTGAGGAAATAGCATTTTATTCAAAATGGGCCAGTTTATAGTCTTTTGATGCTCTGGCATCCCTAATATCCACTGCTGCTTGTTAATATTCTCTCTCTTGTCAAATATTTCTAAAGATATTTTTGAGAGTTATTACGGAGCAACATCCTAACAATTAGAGACGTCCAACCATGGAACAGGCTGTGTCAGGAAGCAATAAGCTCCACACTTAAGTGGAAGACATCTATTAGGAACACTATAAAAAAACAGTCCCCTAATAGTTAGAAGATTACAACAGATTAACTCTAAAGTCTAATTCTAAAATAATCAGTCAGAATTTTTCCTACACATAGACATTTTTGCTTGGGCTTAAGATGGACTTTTCTAAAAGCTGCATTAATTCTTCCAATCCACTAGGGGCAACTTGGTAAATTATTGCTTTGCTGCAGGAAATTGAATTCCAGGTATATTAATGTAGTTTCTCAAATGCCTGACTTACTTGAATAGCTTAAACAACAGAAAAATCTAACCTGTGGTTTGAGTATTATATGTGTGTATAAATATACATGCATATGTTTAAACATAAATTTAGCCATAAATTGAATGCAATGCTTTTGAAAATCCCACTAAAACAACAGAATGTCATGCCAGGCTAAAACAGAAAAATACAGGGAGAATACAGTGAGTTTGTTAAATATCAAAGAAATAACAAAGATATAAATTCCAGGTGGAATTGGTGGCAAGAAATACTCCTACATCATTGAGGAGAAGTAAAAGAAGGGGAAAGGGGAGTAAAAAGGTATTAAGTAGACAAAGCTACCAATTTTACAAGTTAATGTCTCCAGCTTAAGTCAAAGCTGTTGCCTGAAGGAAAAAACATTTCTCTTGACATGTAAAATGCAGGGAAGATTAGTTGTCCATTTACTCTTGCAAAAGTGAGCAAAGATGAAAGTGGGAAGCATTAGTTTTCCTCAATTTATCTGACATGTGCCTGGAGGGACACAACAGTAGTAAAAGAAAATAGCATGTTAAAAAGTACAAACCCTTAGAGGAAAGTCAGCCCCCCCCCCCTTTTTAATCAATGGCTTTCACAGTGAAATTCATAGCAACAAGAGTAGATGAATGGACAGATGGATGGATAGATGGATGGATAGATGAATAAGTAGTTAGGTAGGTAGGTAGGTATGTACGTAGATAGAGCGAGCATTTTTTAAGTGATTACTGTGTACCAAGGATACAGATACGAGCAGTAAGATACATTATGTTGAACGTCAAATAAAGGTCATTCAACCTTTAACTAGGACTCCAATTTTATAATAATCCAGTCTACAATTCACAATAAAAAATGATTTTAAAAATTCCAAAAATAAAAAATTTTTATATCTTGAAGTATATCACCTCTGACAGGAGGGTAACAATTAATTCCTAGTCTCCAGGAGGCTCAACTTAAGTACCACCTCCTCTACGCTGTCTTTCATGATTCTCCCAGTTGTTAACGCCTCCCCACCAGGAAATTACTTTTGTCACATTTTGTACTTCCTTATCAAAGAGTAACTCAGGTGTTACCTCTTACATGAGTCCATTTCTAAACCTCCCAAGAGTTAGCATCCTCAAATATAAAATCATTTCTATAACTTTCTATACACTTTGTATTTACTTGCCTATATACATGTTATATTACCCCCAGGAGAGAGTAATCTTCTTGAGTAAAGGGACTATTCTGTTTTGCGGAGCTGAGAATAAATGCCCAGAAATAAAAAGGGATGGAAATGTCACGAAGTGTCATAATGACTGAGGCATTTTAAAAAGTTTAAATGGATCATATGGCCAGGGAATGGGTCAAGACCACCAAGAAGCAGAGATACCAGAAGACCACATGATGCACTACGAAGAAAAGATTGCTGGATTGGATTTGCCTAATCTCTCTTGGGTGATATAGAACAGAAAGCAGAAAGGGTAAAAAGAACATCCATTCTGGGCAGTAGAGATATGAGCAAGGATTGGCCAAGTATAACCAAAGGAGGAGAACTATGGCCTGTTGTAGAACACAGATTCCAGAGAAAAAAAATTTAGACAGCTCCTAACCCTATGCCTTTTCTGAGAAACTGCTGAGAAGCTAAGCTGGTATAGCCCAAAAACATATTTCCACCATTCTAAGACTGAAATCAGCGTAACGGTGGAAGAACAGTCCAACGCAAATACAAATGGTAATATTACTTTGCACATAGTTTCTGGAAGCATGGTTTCTTTGAGAGGAGTGTTAAGTTTTGCTACTCCTACCTCACTCTTGGGAAAAATAAATATATGAACTTAAGTCATTAATGAAGTTGGCTGTTACTACACTTACAAATGCCTGGTACTTTATCTGAATGACCAGGTACCACTTGTAGTTTTGTTTCTGCGTCTTATAATTATGCTTTGTTTGGCAAAATTAAATTAAACTGTGTGTTTTCTTGTGGGTCACGTGGAGTGGAGGAGGTAAGACTCAATATGAAATGAGACATGAAGCATACCTAAAAACTATATTTGGAGAATTTTCTGAATAAAATTGCTGATGAAGACATACATAGGAACTAAGGTTTTGATGAATTTATGAAGTATTAGTCCTCTTACTTTTTTTTTTAAACCCTAGACCAAGCCTAGATGACTGGTTGCCAGGGGCAGAGCTAGAAATTAGATCCCAGGGATCCATGATATTTTTTTCATATTTCAATAATTTTATTTCAATATAATTAGGTTCCTTTGTAATCATATGTATTTTATTTTGTGCATTTAAAAACATTATTCTGAGTATTCCTCTGACTTTAGAACACTTTCAAAAGGACCCAGGACACAAAAAAAGTTAAAAACCTCTGAATTAGGACAACCTTCTAACTATCCCATTAGATAGGTGGGCTACACTATTTATTTCCTCTTCTTTTGTAAATGGAGATGAAAACCTTCATTTCATGCAATGTCCATCCTCATTATATACTTGCTGCTTAACTCTGCTCATTCAAATTCCTTTGATGATAATAGCTAGCATTTACACAGTGCTTTATGGTTTGCCAAGCACTTTTACATGTTATTTCATTTAATACTCATGAAAAACCTGTGACATAGATGTTAGTATTATCCCCATTTAAGAAATGGGGCAACTGAAGCTAGGAGAGGTTAAGTGTTTTGCCCATGGTCACCCAGCTAATAAAATTATTAAGGGAAGATTTTTACCTAACTCCAAGTTCAGACCTTCAATCGCTACCCCTGGCTAACCTTCAGAGATCTGTTGAGATGCTACCTATTTCAGGAAGCCCTTCCTCATCTCCCTAGACCGTTAGTGCTCTCTCCCTCCTCAAATTAATTTTATTTCTTTATCTGTGTACATTTTGTATCTTTGTACCTAACATAATGCCTTGCTTGCAGTAAGTGCCTAATGTTTATTGAACAGAATAAATGTGTGCCGTTATTACTATTCTAAAATCCTGGCTTTATTTAAATTCCATTTCATAGTGGTCTTTTTGTTTTGTTTCATTTTGTTTAAACAAAACCTACCATTCCACAGAACAATAACCTGCCTTGTGAATACTAAGCTTTCCTGAGATCACAGACTCTGGTTCTTGGTAAATGATCTGATTTAATTAAAATGTAAACATTACAATTTTCCGTGCTCCTAAAGCAAGCTGGATCTTCTCTTAATTTAATAAAAGTTTAATAACAGAAAATGAGAACACTGAAATACAAAGTTTCCTATCAATTGTTGTGAACACATTCATATAAACAGATGGTCTTCTTGGAACATTTCCACGTATGCTTCTTGACCTATATGTCAGTGTGTAAAGCCTTTTCTGATTTATTAACTATCACCAGAGTTAATTTTAAGTAAATTATCATTATTAAATTCTATAGGTGGGATTTGTCTCTATAAGGGACTGAGATCAGTTCTCTATTTCTTTCTTTTTTTTTTTTTTAGGCAATGGGAGTTAAGTGACTTGCCCAGGGTCACACAGCTAGTAAGTGTCAAGTGTTTGGTCTGAGGTCAAATTCAAACTCAGGTCCTCCTGACTTCAGGGTCAGTGCTCTATCCACTGCGCCACCTAGCTGCCCCAGTTCTCTATTTCTAAGAACTTTACATGAACCATTCAAGTAAAAAAGTTATAAATGCTAGTCTTGAAGATTTCCAAAGAGAAAGAGCCATACATTCCCAGGAAACGTCTATATTTATGTTCCAGAATCTACACTTCAGTAAAATTCTATTGTACATTCAATCTCACTCTCTTCTCCTGCAATTTAAATAATTTCCTTTCATTATCCCCACAGTAGAACTGAAAAATAGCAGGCTAAACCCTGTCCTAAGATAAATACTTGTGGAGCCCATGTTCTGCAGCAGAGATGTTTCCAGGAGTTAGCAAGAATCAAATTTTTGTCTATCAACCCCTATTTTAAAGGTATTAGGAGAGCTGGCTTCTTATAGAATTTGGTGGTAAGTTATCTTATATAATCAAGAATGTGTGTGTGTGTGTGTGTGTGTGTGTGTGTGTGTGTGTGTGTGTGTGTG
>NW_020954610.1:46790623-47104295 GCF_900497805.2 Vombatus ursinus | reverse complement strand
GTGTGTGTGTGTGTGTGTGTGTGTGTGTGTGTGTGTGTGTGTGTGTGACATGAATCATGACCTCCAATTTATCTTTGGAAAACTGGCTATTTGGATTTTTATAGTGAACTTTTAAAACAGGATCTCTACCTGAATAAAGAATATCAATCACTAAACTGTATGTCAAACCTCAAAGATAGATTCTCAAGTTTGTTTAACTAAATGAAATTCCACGTCAACAAATAGCTGCTGGAAATGGGATTAGTCTGATTCTTTGCCTTGTTTTCAAACATCCTGTCAAAATGATTCAGATACAGAATAAGTTCTCAAATTAATATCTATTACTTCATTAGTTTTCCATCAAATACCATAAAACCTTTAATTAACTTATTCAAAGGCTATATAGAAACTTAGGTCTATCACTTAATAAAATGAAATTTCTAAATACTAAGGCAACATTTTCAGATTTCCTTATATCTGAAAAGAGATTTCTTCCCTCTTCTTATAGAGAAATGCAAAAATAAAAAAATCCTAGTCCTTAAGGGGGCAGCTAAGTGGCACAGTAGATAAAGTATCAGGCCTGGAGTCAGGAATACTCATCTTTTTGAGTTCAAATCTGGCCTCAAACACTAACTAGCTGTGTGACCCTGGGCAAATCATCTGACCCTGTTTGCCTGTTTCCTCATCTGTAAAATAAGCTAGAAAAGAAAATGGCAAACCATTCCAACTATCTTTGCAAAGAAAACCCCAAATGGGGGTCAGGAAGAATTGGACATGACTGAAAATGACTCAACAATAAAAGTCCTTAGAACTTTTTTAGGAAAAACAACAAAAGTCCCAGCAGGGAGGTACATCTTGTAAGGAAATCATTGAGATTAAAGCTTCTAATACCTGAAAGTCTTGGATTCAGTAGCTTTGCCTTACATACAGTAAGCATTTAATAACTTTTTTTTTCTATCTGCAACATGGTTCTCTGAAAATTACATCAACAGACCACCTTGCACATATTTTTCTTTTCAATTCAATTCAATATAAGTGGTGCTATGTAGTCAGTAGAAGTCTAAGTCTGTAATGGAGTCATGAATTTGTCTGGATTGGGAGTCAAAGCTTTGAAATTCCAGCTCTGCTACTTAATATCAGTATAGCCACAAGCAAGTCACTTTAATATGTAGGCATCATGTTTCAAACATGTAAAATGAGGGGATTGCCCCCCAAAAGATCTCTACAGTCTTTTTAGTTTTGATAACTAAAGATATCAAAATTACCAACGATATAAAAAATTTTAAATGATACAGTTCCTACTCAAGGTGCTTACAATCTTACAGGGGAATAAGACATGGACATACATATTATAATAGAAGCTATATAATATTAATATATGCAGAGTCACAAATTGAGGCATAAGAGATTCAGGAAGGAAGGGATAAGTTTTGTTAGAGAGATTAGGGAAGGCTTCATAGAAAAGGTGCTAAGTTGGTCCTTGAAAGAAGGGAAAGATTTAAAGAGGCAATGATACGAAAGGAACTGATTCCAGGTATGGAGGATCTACTTAAGTATTTATAAGCAAAGAACTTCCCTAGGCCTATGAAGGACACAATATAACGACAGAAGGTTCTCCTCAAACAGTTTATAACCTAGCTGGGAACACAGCATATATAAATATAAAAAGATAACTAATACTACGTAGCTATTAAATGTGGTATAACAGAGACTATGAGTTCTTAAAAGAGAAAAACTGTTGTGAATTGAGAGGGAGGGGTTCCAAGACAAAGGTAAGATTTTGAGGCGGGACTAGAATGACAGGCAGGACATTTTTAAATTAAATTTTATTTCATTTAAATAACCCAAATCTCCCCCTGCCAATCAAAAAAAGAAAAACAAAGCCCTTGTAACAAATATGTATAGTTGAGCAAAATAAAGACAAGTAGAGTATAGATAAGTAGAAAGATGGAAGTAAAAACATTGCAGGAAAATTAGAAAGAATATTCAGCAAATAATTAATTTTTAACAAGTCAATTTAGCTAGGCAAAAAATCAGTGTAAACTCCTTAAGGAGCCGGACTTGTTTAAAAAAAAAATAGTTTTCTCTTTGCATAGCTAACCCATAGAGCTGGTTCATCAGCATGTACATCTGGACAGACAATGAAAGTTGGAAATGAATTGGGAAAGAACACCCACTGTTAAGTCGAGGACTTTGGTTCCAATCCCCTAGTTTTTCTCTCTCACCCTGTCACATGCCAATAAGGCTGGTGAGTGCAGGAAGATAACCTTGCAATTGGCATATAGCAAACTCACTGAAAAAAAAAACCTGAAACTGATTGCCCTCCTACCAGAAATGACTACTCATAATGGACAATCTTTATGTAAATAAATGTTTTTAATTTATTCAGAGACCTCAGTAAAAATCTTTAGGTTCATGCTGAGATGAGATATTAAAAAGCAGTTTGGTACTACAGTACCAATATGTATAAAACACACACACACATACGCAAATGCACACACACGTACGCATGCACATGCACACACGTGCATGCACTTCAGGACCACACAGAAAACTTGTATACACTTCCCTGAATGTTGGCACTATTCTCCTAGGATTGCTGTTCAGTCATTTACTCATGTCTGACTCTTCATGACTCCATGAACTACGTGGAGTTTTCTTGGCAAAGATACGGGGGTGGTTTGCCATTTCCTTCTCCAGTGGATTAAGGCGAACATTAATTCACTTGCTCAGGGTCACACGGCTAGTAAGTATCTGAGGCCAAATTTGAACTCAGGTCTTTCTCACTCCAGGCCCAGTGCTTTATCCACTGCCTCCTAAGATTAATGGAACACAAATACTGAAAACATCTACGACCTTTTCAACACATTCCTTTATTGACAACAGAAAGCCCAAAAGGTCTGAAAGAGAAAGGAAGTAGTCCCTTCTTATTCGCCTTAGCTCAGACTGAAGGTCTTGGAAATGGTCAGATGATTCAGCTTGCTAAGTCAGGACTGAACTGCTGACATTCATATGCTACTTCTGGAAGAACTCATTCTCACATTGGGCATCTGGGTTCTGCCTCTGCCAAGCTCACGCCAGCTACTGGCTCTGGTTTTGGAATCCTCAGAAGAGTGCTGCATTCCTTGCCAAAAGTATGAAGATGCTAGGCACCAAGTAAAAACTTAAAACTGGATTCACACACCAAAATGCTTTGAAACTAAGTTGTTTTTAGGTACAAGCTGAGTCAAAAGAGAAGTTAGTAGTAAAAGCATGAAACATGCCAATATCCGCCACCCTGAGGCAGAGAATGAAGAATGACATTTTCTTAGGAAAGATAGTTCCTTGTACCAAGAATCTCTGCTATGAAGACAAAATTATTTTTCCTTTCAAACACTATACCAACCAAAAGAAATATAGCTAGTCTGATGTCAAAAAGGAAAAGAATTAGGAGGAAATGCAAGGATAATTTGAAGACTACATTTGATGCTTACCAAACCATATAATTTCAAATTATTTAATAGCACCACAGATTTTAGGTTGAAAATTATCTTCGGTTTCCCTGAGTCAAACCCCTTTATTTTGACCATATAGAAACAAAGCCCAGAAAAGTAAAGTGACTTATTTAGGATCCTCCAGATCCAAGTCCTCTGCTTCTAAATTCTGCATTCTATTCACTAGGCTGCTAGGGTATATCACAGTGAGCCTAACATTTGCAAAAAATAGATATCATGATATAAACATGTGTGTAGAGGAAGCTACAGACTTATAAATAGCTTGTACAGAAAAATGGATCTCATTGTCAAATCTTTTCTCTCGTGAGTCCTTGGTCATTCTCTGTCCCCCAAATCCCATGCTACCCCAGATGATTACTGCTTGAGGCTCCTGCAGGGATGACAGCAGGAGAGGCCAGAGCCACAGAAGCTGCAGTCATGGCTGCCAAAAAAAGTGGGGAATTCAGGGTGCCTGAAGGAAGGGAACAGTGAACTGGGACTTTGAACATTTTTTTAAAAAATGTACGAAAAGTTAATGGATTCTATAGAACTACAACAGGGGTTGGACAGAATTTTGTGGGCTGATCTGCATAATATTCTATGGAAAAACATGTTCCAAGTTAAAAAAAAAAACTAATTTACAAAGTTTTAGAGTACAACTCATTGCTAAGTTGGATACTGCCTATATAAACATTAATATAGTTACATACCATAAACCCCTTAATGAAATTATTATAAAGGGGCCATTATGATAGAGTAGAAGAAACACTAGTTCTGGAGTCAGAGGACCTGGGTTCAAATCCTGCCTCTGGAACTTACTACCTGTGAAACACTGGTGAAGGTGCTTAACTTCCCTGGGCCTCATTTTCTTCATCTGTAAAATGAAGGATTTGTAGTAGATACCATCTAAGTTCTTTCCAGCTCTAGATCTATGATCCTATTTAGGGGACATTTTATTTGACACATCTAAAAAGCACAAGTCAATACTACCGAAGGTTGGCCAGAAAGATTAATAAAACTTTATGTGGGCATAAACAAGCTCTATTCTACTCTTCTGAGAAAAATAAAGCAAAAAGTACTCACTGCTGAACTATGAAATAAAGAATATATACTAAAGACAAATGTGGCAACAAAATGTGGTTTGTAGTCACTAAAAAATAAACTCTAAAATTTATATTCTTAGACTTGACACCTTGATTTGTCTCATTCCTGAAAGTTTTCAATCTTCTTTTGAAAAAGGTGGAAAACAAAAATAATCAGAAGAAAAAAAGTGTTTGACAAAATCATAAAAAGTAGGAAAGCATTCAAGATGAAATTAAACAGACAACTGAATGAGCCAAATGCATGTGAATATCACAGGTCATTTTACCTAATCATTTTTAAAAGGAAAAAGCTTTGACACAACAAGCAGAAGGGCAGGAAGAAAAAATTAGTAATGGAAGATGAGCAGTAAAGCTATGAATTAAACTCTCTGGAGATAAAGAGGCACGAGTCCTGATGAAAGTAAGTGTTCAGTAATACAACATTTGTTACATTTAAGGGAGCTATAGTTAATCCAAGGACATGTGTCCACAAACCAGGACATGCTCCAGTGATTCACCTTTTGGATTCACTGTGAATGTGAGAAAACATAGTCACCCTGGTTCTTAAATAGCCCTGGGTTCAGTTTTGTTTTCAGAAAGTGAGAGTTCTTCATGATCATAGGAACACAGATCTAGAATAGTAAAGAACCTAAGAGTTCATCAAGTAAACCCTCTTATTTTACTGATTAGGAAACTGAGGCTTAGAGAGGTTAAGTGATTTACCTATAGTCACACAGCTTGTGTCAAAGATCATGAATCCAAGTTATTTCCTTTCTTTTCTTTTCTTTTCCTTTTTTTGAGACTAGGTATCCTATCTTATTGAGGCTAGAAGTAGTACAGTGGTCACTCCCAGGCCCAATACTATATTACTACTGATTAGTATGGAAGATTTAACCTGTTCCATTTTTCTAACTTGGATAGCCCACCTCCCAGTGTTCATTATTTTGCTGCCAAACTTGTGGCAATACCTGAGTATCTTTAATCTTACTACAATTCAGAACACTCAAGCTCAAGCAATCTGCCAACCTCATCCTTACCAGCAGAAGCAGCACCATGAGTGAGCCAACGCACCTGGCAATTCCATGCTTCCTCTCATTAAGATGACCATGTTCCATGGAATATTCATTCACTGGTTATGCTTTTAGAATTGTGCCCCTTCTAAAAAAAAATTATGTTTCTTCATGACAAAGGGAATAAAAAATCTAGAAGCACTCTTTTAGCCCCAAGTTTTCCTGTGAAGAATGGTCATTTTGAAAAGCTGTTTCCAATATGGGCAAGGAAGCACTTTCAAAATCAATTCAATGTGTGTCTTCATAGGGGGCTTCAGCAGAAGCCTGTATGATAGAGAAACCTATACATTAGAGAAAACTGGAGGCATCTATATCTGCAACTCATTCAAGTATCTATTCATATTCTCATGTAAAAACAGGACAGTGAAGTAGGAAAAGAACAAAAGAAGGTTTTCAATGAAGCTCTGTGCCTTTTAACTGTTGGAAAATAAGATAATTCCTGTAGCAATCTTCTGAATGGAAGCCAGCTCCAAAAACACCTCAAAAAAGTAACAATGATACCAATTCACACTCTGACAGTATAAAATGAAAATACAAAAAGTTTCAGACAAAAATTTCACCTCCAGTGTGGCATAGTGGAAAGAGAAGTGGCCTTGAAACCAGGAAGACATAAGTCAAACCACAGCCTCTGATACCCACTGACTAAGAAAACCTGGGCAAGTCCTTTAACTTCTCATTACTCTAGACAACTCTTTAAGACTGTAAGTTGAAGAGAAGGCAAAGATCTGCATTGGTAAAGAAAGTTATCTTACTTGGGAATTCATGTACCAATGAAATCACATATTTATTCCCTATCCATAGAGTGCAAAGAGCAACAGATTTGGAGTCAGAAGACCTGGGTTCAAATCTCAACTCTGCTACTTACTACCTCTATGATCTCAGGACAACTATCATATCTCTCTGACACTGACATTTCATTAAAGAAAAGGAGTAGGCTTTACTAAACTATATCTAATAGTTCCTGTTCAGCTCTAAAATCCAAAGATTCTACTCTGACAGTACTACGTTCAAAAGAGTTCATTCATGTCAGTATAATTCTTCAAGCTTTTTATCCTGACCTAATCTAAAACATCTCCAATGTTACAGGGAGATTACTGTGGCTATTGTCATGACTAATTTAGAACATTTTTGGTCCATTTTATCATTGTATATATCAATGGCCTCAGCACTTTTCTCTCACACTTCTCTTCATGTCAAAGTAAGAAGCTTATTGACTCCTATCAAATAACAGCTGCTTCCCTCAAACTAGGAGTTTTGGAACCAATGAAAAAGCTTCAAAAAACTTCCACCAACCAATACTCTATGACCGTTATTTAATCACCAAAAACGCCTCAGTACTCTTCCCTAGAAAACAACGGGTTAATATAGAAGGGGGTATAAAATACTGAGATAAACCCAAAGTTTTATGGAACCTCTCCTCTAAATCCCCATTCTAAACTTCTCTATTTCTTTCCAAGGCACTACCATCCTTCCATGTGCCCAGAGTCATAACATAAGAATCATCCTCAATTCCTCTCTCTCACCAGGGATATCCAATAAGTTGTCAAGTTCTATCAATGACACCTCCATAACACCATCCCTCTCATTCACTCACTCAAACAGTTACAACCCTAAAACAGGCCTTCATCTTCTCTCACCTAGACTATTGCGACAACCTAAATGGACCCCAGGCTTCTAGTCTCTCTGCATTGCAATCAATCTTCCATAAAGCTGCCAAAATAATGCTCCCAGAGCACAAGTAAGAAATGCCATTCCACCATTTAAAAACCTTAAGGGGCTCCTTACTGACTCCAGGATAAAACATGAATTCCTCAGCTTGGTATTTAAAGTCCTTCACAGTGTTATTCTGTACTGTATTTCTAGGCTTTCAGGATTATTTTGTCTCTTTTTTTTTATTGTGAATTCAACAATTATCAACAACCACAGACATTTCAATACAGGAAGGACAGAGATGTGGATTATGAAAGAAAGAGAGAAAGAGAGAGAGAGAGAGAGAGAGAGAAAGAGAGAAAGGAAAACATAAGTTTAACAAAGTGCTATTCAACACCTCCTTGTTCTAAGTAAACATGCACTCTTATACCAAATATATAAATTAAAGCAAAACAAATCAATACATGGACAGTGTTTGAGAATGCATGCCTACTTCTGCACCTCTAGTATATTTCTTTGTTGCCAAGAGGCTTCCTAGGCTTATTTCACATTAGGCTCCTTTACATAGCACATTCTAGTTAAAAAAAAAAAAAAAAGGCAGACTTGCAGTACCCAGAAGTTAGCATTCGCTCATTTTTACACAAGAAGTCCCCCATGCCTGGAATATATTTCTTTCTTGCCTCTGTCTTACTCCCTGTATTAGTCTTCTCTCTACCTTCAAATTATAGCATATTTATTTTTCAATCTACATGTTGTATTTCCATGAAGGGTTGTTTAGTGTACAGAAGGTGTTTTGTTTTGTCTATGCATCCTCAACACCTAATACAAACCTTACACAAAATAAGCACTTAAAAATACTTTTTTGGATTGGATTAGATGATCTTATAATTAAATTGCTAGAATCACAGCAATACAAAATGACTTCTGAACACCAGTATGCTGCATAATGCAGTAACTGGGGTTATTTATTTCTTTCCCTCACAAAAATATCCTTGAGTTAGCTCAGGAAAAGTTCATTGAAAGCTACCTATTGGCACAAGAATTGAGACGCTGATATTCTTTTGGTTCTCAAATATTCAAGTGGATCTGTGTCTGTGACATTATCCCTTCCAAAATACAAGTCACATCCCATATGTTCTTTTTTGTGTTACTCTCATTCAAGTCCTTCCAAAAGTTTGCCACAGGGGCTCCAGCTAATGTACCAGAGGCTTTGCCTTACTTTCTTACAACATCACAAGGGTTCTTTTGGAGCACTCTGGCCATCACATGTCATCACTCTGACCACATGACCACTCTATCTTCTCTGTCATATAATTATTTGATGATGTCCTTTACTTCTGTTCTTCTTCAAGACACCTTGTCTGTCATCCTGGTCATATTCAGCAAAACCTTTCTGCTGCCCTCTGTGTGATGCTTATCCTTAGTTCTCTAAGAGGAATTAGTGCTCCAGATATCACTGCCATATAACACTCATAAAATGTCTGCATGGAAAAGATGGGTTTTTGCTATTACGAAAACCTTACAGTCAGTAAAAGTGCTTTGCAATTTCCTGAAAACAATATGGCCTCTTCTTCTCCTTTGAATCTCTGGGCCTAGCTCATTGACCAGCTATTTTGATTGTCCCAGATAAACAGATAAACATGCTTCTGAACAAGTTCTATTATGTGCCTTGTTTAGATGCATGTTAGAATTCTTCATCCATTTGGTATTGCCTTTGTAGATAGACAAGCCAAATTCCTTTGAGTAATTACAGATTATATCAATTATATATGACAGATATAACTTCATGGAGCTTGATGAAATCAACACAGTGTCATCTGCAAACAAGAATATCTGGAGGATTTCATCATCCACAGGGAACATCTCTTAGATCTGGCCTCTGAACTGAATAAACTCATTCACAGTAGTGAATATTTTGGCAAGCATACATCTCCCCATTTGTCTGATATCTTTGCCTGGTATTTATTATCAAAAAGTAACTATACAGAGCTGTTTCTGTTGTTAAGTTTTCCAAACAATCTTGAATGATCTGGATATTTAGATGGGAGACATTTAAAAAAAAAAAGCCTGAATGGTGGTGTTTTGAACCTCCAAGTTGAAGTTCTTTTTCATAATCAACAAGTAACCACAATAGAGTTTCTATATCTCTCAGTCAAATGTGAAGAGGTAAAGATATGGCCCATTGTTAAGTATCATTTGTAAACACCTACTTGATATCTACTAATATCACCAATTCCTTAAAGATTGTCCTCAATTCCTTATAGATGAGTCCCAAAAGATTTTGTACAGATTGGAGAGTAGCTCTTTATGTCAGTAATACTTGATATTTTCTCAGTCATCTTTTTTTTTTTTTTGGAATGAATAAGGTCCAAGATTTCTTCTGTACCTTTTGTATCTTCTCTTCTTTTAGATATCTTGTCAAATGGTCTCAGTACCTTCGCTATTATATCATCTCCATCATGGACCTCCTATATATACTTGCTCCAATCCAACTGTTTATTCCATCTTTGTTCTCTTGATTGCTCTAAGTACTTCCTCTGGGGGAATCTCAGGAACAGTGTGGTTAGGAGCCAAGTATGGTAGTCATATTATCTTTTATGGAGAAAACAGGTTGTTGTAGTAAGTTCTGCAACTATTCTCCATTTTCTTCAGTTGGTAGTCCTTGTTCCATATTCATCCTTGGAATGGCCCTAGGATGACTTCGCTTAGTTGTTTATCTTGCCAATCTTTCTCTAAACAGCTTTTTGTTCCCTGCCCTATGAATTAATATTGTTCATAATTTTCCATCATCCTTCTTCATAAGGTTTTATAGATGAGTTTATATTAAAATCCAGCATTGACTTTGGTAGTCATCTCTCTCCATTTAAGAACTGCAGTACTGTTTCTCTTGGAAGGACTGAAAAAAATTCCAATTAAGAAAATGGAACCTAGTAATAGCACTAAGAAAAAGCATAGTATATTGGATGGGTGGAGAGAGAGTTTGAGTCAGAAAGACCTGGGCTCAATCTCCACCTTTCACATATACTGGTTGTTTAAGTACAAACATCATTTAAACATTTCAGAGCCTCAGGTAACTCTCTAATCTCTAAAACACAAAATAGTTGCAAATGTGCATCAGTAGAAAGGAAGATTCCTCACTAAGAAAAGATAATATATGAAAAGTACTTTGTCACCATTTTAAGCACTATAAAAATGCCAGTTGTTGTTATCACACCAATTAAATTATAGGTATGGATGAAAAAAATTTTTAACAGTGCTGTTAATACTGCTAATAATTGTACATCACTTAGTATACAAGTTCTCAAAGTGCTTTCATATCTACAATCTCATTTTACCACATAATGCCTCTATCCCTTTAAAGCTAGTAAGATATATGATGTTATCCTCATTTTACAAATGAGAAAACTGAGGCATGGGGCAATACAATGATTTGTCTGTCACAATGCAAGAGGTGTCAATGAGTCTGACTCCTAGTTTTTTGTCTTTCAACTTGAATATGCTTCATTCTATATACATAAAAAGATTTGCTCAATTCATTTCTAACCCCATTCTACTCAATCACACCTTCCTATAAGTTCCTACCATATACACAAATATAAACACTGGAGAAAAAATGTATAGGAAAATACATTTAAATATAATCACTTCATTGCTAAAAATCACAATAAGAAACAGACACTGTCCTTTATAGGTTCTTTTAATCTCATAAAATGCCAAGACATCAAATGAGCATGATAATAAATAAGAAGAGATTACACAGTGCTTCCCAAATATTTAATTAATATATTTTATCTGCTTCACTACCTGGGAATAATAAGAGACAAGTTAGAAGATAAGGTGTAAACTCTAATCCCCAAACCCTAAACCCTTCTCAACTTTTTGTTTGTTTGTTTGTTTTTTGTTTTAGACAACTGGGGTTAAGTGACTTGCCCAGGGTCACACAGCTAGTAAGTGTCAAGTGTTTGGCCTGAGGCCGGATTTGAACTCAGGTCCTCTCAACTTCAGGGCCGGTGCTCTATCTACTGTGCCACCTAGCTGCCCCCAGTTTTTTTTTTTTTTTTGCTTAAGAATACTTATATGTAGTTTTTAATGTTAATATAAATTAGGTTTTCTTTAACCATCAGGACCACAATTAACCTGCAAAGATCAGCTGCCAAAATGCATTTAGCAATTTTTTACAAAGCAAACCTATTCAGAATCCTATTTCATTGGTGCCTCAATTCTTCATTTAGGTAAATGTTCAATGTCAGACTCCAAAAGGCAATGTATTTGGCAAGTACTCAGAACAGCTACTGATTTTTAAAAAAATAAATTGTAGAGGATCAAAATCAGGGTGGCTAGAGTCACAATTTAGACATTTTAATAACAATTTTTTAAAATAATTTCATTGATTTGTCAGTATCTAGAATTTTAGAGATATTATAATGTACAATTAAACTATCAGAGTCTGCAGGACAGGTTCTTCAAAGCTGGTAAGCAACACAATGTTTTAGCACTATTAGAGCATTCCTTTCATGCAAAACATGCTACTCGAAATTACCATGGAAAAACCCATCAAGAAAAAATAATGTTGATGGAATACCATCTCCTACTGGGATCTCACTTCCTTACTTTGGTTTTATAATAAATCTTATGTCCAATCCCTTCCCCCCCAAACCTATTCCCAGACCCCAGAGTAGGCCTTATTATCTTTCCTAAGGTACTACAATTCTTCCCCTACACTCAAAAAACGTCTATTATAACTCACACTATCTTTGCAAAACCAAATATAAACATAATAGATGCTTTATATAGCACCCTGAGGTTTACAAAGCACTTCACATGTTATTTCATTCAATCCTCACAACAACCTTGTGATATTAACATCTCCACTTTACAGATAAGGAAACTAAATCTGGCTGTCTGACCCTAGGCAAGTCACTTCACTTCTCTTTGACTCAGCTTTTTCATCCGCAACATGGGGATAATAATAGTAATTACTTTACAGAGTTGTTGGGAGGATCAATGAAAACATATTTAAAGACCTTTGAATGGTAGAGATGGAGGTGATGATGACAGTGGTGGTGGTGGCGGTAGTGATGGGACTTGCCCAGGTCACACAGTTAAAATTTGAACTCAGATCTTTCTGACTGCAAATTCAGCACTCCATCCAATGTACCACCTACCTACCTATAATATACCTAGCTGCCTAAAATACTTTTAGAGGGTGAGAATTTGAAATCCAGCCCAAAGGCTAATAATTGTTAGCTCAACCACCTCCATGGCTTTCAGCCTGCAAATCTGGCCTTCTCTTCACACACATACATAAATATATATAAATATACAACCACGCATGCACTCATACACACCTTACACTCACAAAACAAACAAACAAAAAAAAGAGCAAATAGCTACCCTGTGCTGGGTTTTTAATTTTGTTTTGTCCTGCCTTTTTTTTTAAGAACTAGAACTGATATTATGAGAAAAATGTCCTATTCTAAGACATTTCTTCTTCACATGGTCTTCATTACTTATCCCAGATGTTATCAGTCTGAGTCACTGACTCATTCTCTCTGCCAACATTCAGTCAATTTCCTTTCAGTCCTACAATCTCTTGTTCATTCAAGCTTGTCTCCTTATATTGAGACCACCTGCACAGCCACAAAGAATGAAATGGTTTTCCTCATTGATTTTTTTTTTCAAAATCTCTTTTTAAGAAATGTAAAACTAGAGGTAGCTAGGTGGCGCAGTGGATAGAGTACTGTCCCTGAGCACTGAGTCAGGAAGACCTGAGTTTAAATCTGGTGTCACGCTTAGTAGCTGTGCAACCCTGGGCAAGTCACTTAACCCCGACTGCCTCACCAAAGAGTAAATTAAATAAATAAAAATAAATAAAAAATTAAATGAATCTAATGAAAGACAATGAATGTTGACAGAAGAAATGACACTTTGTGTAACACATTTACTGTCCTTCCCGCCGCACCCCCAACCCGTTCTTCAATACATCATCACATCAAGATTGGAGATGCCTAAACTCCAGATATAGATACATTCTGAAGTTCCAAGGGCTGGTCTTAATTCTAAAGTTCAAAATCAGTGCTAAGTTATTTCCTAACCCAAACATTAAGAGAGAGTAGGCCATATTTTCCCTTTGCAGAGGTTTCTATGCTATAGAAAGCCTGCAGGAGGGGTTAAGAATGGTTCCCTCACTTGACATAAAGAAGAAGAGAACATAATTTTTTATGCTTGTCTTCATAATTTTAAATTTTCATTCATTATATTAGTTAATTTAGTCCTGATTTCAGGAGGAAACTATTCTGTATGAATTTAAATCTCATCACAATGTATGAACCAACACATTTGCTCCATTACAAGTAAAATATCTTCTGTCCCAGTTTCTGAAATCCGAAACATTGCTACCTATAAACAGGGCTTTTATAATACGATGAAATCTGTAGCAGGCCATAAAGAAGATGGTCCAATTTATCCCTTTATCACTATCTCTACTTGAAAAAGCCCAGCCCTGAAGATAATGGAGCATAAACCACTTGCCTGGTGCATTGTCTAAAAGCAGTGCCTGTTCACATGCCATCCCTCCCTCCTGGAGAGCTCTCCCTTCTCCCCTATGCCTCTTGGAAGCCTTAGTCCATTTCCAGGCTCAACTCAAGTGCTATCTCCTACAAAATGCCTTTCCTGACATTCCCAGGGGTTAGGGCTTGTACACTCCTGTATTTCTTTTCTATCTATCTTACCTAACGTTTACATTTCTAAAGCAGTGTGGCACAAAGACTAGAAAGCCAGCCTCACAGTCAGAAAAACCTGCTGGCCTCATGGGTGATCCTGGTTACCCACAAACTGTCAGCATCCGGAGAATTCTTCAAAACAACAAAATGGACAACAATTTCTGATCTGCCGCATTTGGAGGAGCAGTTTCCTCATGGAGGGTTGCCTACTAGATTGAAGGCTAAAAGGAAAAGGAGATGGCAGAGGATGAGATGGATGGTGTCATGGAAACAATGAATATGAACTTGGACAGACTTTGAGAGATAGTGGAAGACAGAAGAGCCTGTCACGCTGTGGTCGATGGGGTCACAAAGGGTCGGACAAGACCAAATGACTGACAATGACAACCACCTTAGTTCTAGACCAAATATTCTCTATTTATCTGTCTAGGTACATTTTGTTACCCCACCTACACCTACCCCAGTAAAATGTAAGGAGTTTAAGCCCTTTAAAGCACAAACTGTTTAGATTTTATCTTTATATTCCCAGTGCCTAGCATAATCCCTGGTGCATAAGTTATTAATAAACACTTGTTGAATTAAATTGAATTGACTTTCACTACTTAGTTCAAAAACAATTCCAGACTAAATGTGAAACTAGAACCAGAAAGGAACATCAGAGGTCATCTAGTCTAAGCTTTCATTGTTCAGATAAGGAAACTGAGGTATAGATAAGTAACTTGAAGAGCTAGCATTTGATTCCAAATCGACTCTTTCCTCTGCATAATGCTAGAAGGTGAGTCTCAAGGCTTACACAACACTTCCAGGATCCACTGGTGGAATTCAACATTCTTAACATTATCATCAAAAGTTATATTGGGACAGCTAGGTGGCACAGTGGCTAGAGCAACGCCCTGGAGTCAGGAGGACCTGAGTTCAATTCCGGCCTCGGACATTTGACACTCAGTAGCTGTGTGACTCTGGGCAAGTCACTTAACCCCAACTGCCTCACAAAAAAGCAAAAAAAAAAAAAAAAAAAAAAGTTATGTTAACTTATGTACAAGTTTAGGAAAAGATCCAGGTCCTATGAGGAGATTACAATTTGACACAGAAAACACACTAAAATAAACAACGTAAAACTGGACTACAATTAGCAAAAAACAGTCTTTCCAGTTTCACTCATTATTTAATGGTAACTTAAATAAAAATCACTAGATGTTCAAATCCCTCATTAATCAATGAAGCAACAAGTTTCTATTAAATATCTATGCTGTACCTACTAGGTAAGCACTGGCTTAGGTTATGGGGGACATAAAAGGAGTAGAAGGAAGGGTCCCTTAAAGAAGTTTACAATATAGTTGGGGGTTGGGGGAAAGGGATATACAACCACAGCAAGCACTTATGCACAAGGCCTACTATGTACAAGGCACTGTACTTAGTTCTAGAGTTCCAAAGTACTGAAAAAATAAATAAATGAAAGAGTTCTTAACTTCTAGGAGATTAGTTTACTATTACAATGAAATAAAGTAAAACAGGAGGTTAAAGAGAAGTATCAGCATAGGAGAGCTTCAAAAGTGGTCACTTCAAAGACAAAGGACATCTTAGTTTCAAAGATTTGGGAGGTGCATCTACACTAAGACTACAGAGTTACAAATACTGTGCTGCTGCATCTTTCAGAGAAGCCACAGAAAGAAGGAACTCTTTGTTTGCCACCTATGTGACTTGAAACTAACAAATAAGATCTTTGTGGAAATGTTTGCGTGAGAATCCAAAATTTAAACTTATACCATGTGCTCATGTATAAGTCACAGAGTCTTGTCAAGTAACGTAAAAGAATGTTAATGAAGTTACCCATTCATGAAGTTACCCATTCATGCCTTCCAGGTCCATCCTTTCTGTGTCCTTGTTTTTTTAAAAGTAATCCCTTTTTTTGCTTATGTAATATTCATCTCTAAGTCACTCTTTAAATCTTCTACCTGAGGCTGAAAAACTCTACTCTTTACATATTTATAAATCACGGTGTGCCCCTATGGCACAATATACCAACAGCAACAACAACCAGAATTTCAATGACTCTGAGATCCAGGAAGCCTGCGACTATCATCTCAAAGGGAAGCTCTCTGTCTATACTGAAGGAGTCTTTCTGCAGACAAGGTTATTCTATAAAAATTCAGAGCAACTAGCATCAAGTTTGCAAAATGCTATAGGCCAAAACAACCTGTTTGCTACACAGAAAAGAATGATCACATCAACAATTAAAGTCAATTCAATTCAATTAAACACAGGGCCTACTGTTTTAAGACAATCTACTAGGCCAACAGGGTTACAAAAGTTGGGGTAGGATGGGGAACATTACCATCCCTATTCACAAAATGCTTATAATCTAGGAGTAGGAGGAAGAATGGAGAAACAAAAGGTACATAAATTAATATCTATTATATAAGGAAGACAGAATGTGATTGCAGCGGAGGAAGTATCAAGATAAAGTGCTACATAAAAGTTGAGACTGGAGATAACATTTTCAGCTAGGGTAATCAATGGAAGTCTTTAAGAGAAGGCACCTAAGCTGGGAAGTGAAGTAAGAGAGGGATTAAAAGGTATGGAGATGAGGAAGGAGTGTGGGACAGACATGGGAAATAGTCTTCATTAAAAATGCAGGCCTAAGAAAAGGAATGAAGATGGTGGTACAGTTTGACTAAAACATAGAACAGAATAAAGGAAATAATAAGAAATAAGGTTAAAAAGAATAGGTTGGAGTCACTGGGGAAAAGGGGAAATGCCTGGATAAAGCATTTGTATTTAATGCCATGGCTGAAAGAGAGGCATGGAAAGTTTTCAAGAAGAATTGCCTAGTTAGGCTATTCGTCAGGAAGATTATTGTGGCAGCTGCGTGAAACACAGAATGGAAAGGGGAAAGACTGGAGGCAGAGACACTTACTAGGTCATCATAATAATCCAAGTAAGAAATAATGAGACCCTAAACTACCATGGTGGCCAAGTACATTAACATAGATGATGAAACTTGGCGACTGACTGCATATGCAGGGATTGAGGAAGTATCAAAGATAATTCCTAGTCTATGATGCTAGCTGGATGCCTGCGAGAAGGATGAGTATTATCAACAAAGATTGAGAAGTTGAAAAGCAGAGTTAGGTTAGTGGAGAATATGCTGACAGTTTGGTATATGTTCAGTTCTGGGTGCCAACTTATAGATACTCAGGAAGACATGTCCAATAGGAATTTAAGATGTGGGACTAGAACTCAGGTGTGAGAGATGAGCCCTTGAAATCATTTGGTAATTTGGTAATCATCAAGACACGATAAATGAAAACATGGAAGAAGAATGAAAGGGAAAAAGAACCAAGGACAGAGATTTGGTAGATTAGGGCATGAGAAGATGGAGAACAAGCAATGGAGACAAAAAAGGAATGTTCAGTCAGGTAGGAGAACTTGACAAGAACAGTGCCATAGAAACCATGAGAACAGAAAGTCAAAAAGTATTCAGAAAAAAAGAACTGGTCACCATTGCCAAAGGCATGGAAAGGTCAAGAAGGAAAAGAACTGATAAAAGGCCTATGGCAATTATTTCCTCAAATATACTACAAAATTACATAATTATAGAGTTTGGCATATTCAATGTCACAACAATAACAGGTATGTTGAGGCACCCACCAGATGTAAAAATTTAAATCATAAGAACCACAAACTAAACTCATTAAATTAGCAGTGTCTTAAGGGGCACAAATTATGTCTTACTCATCTTGAATTTCCCCACAACTCCCTAGCACAATGCCCTGGTACATGGTTGGCACTTTGTTAGTCAGTCAACAATCACTTACTATGTGCCAAACACTGTGCTAAGTGAGGGGGATATAAAGAAAGGTAAAAACACTGCCCCTCAGAAAATGCAAATTAAATAAATGATCTTTTGCCCAGCCTGATTCATTCAGCCACTTTTCTTCTGCCTCATGAACATCAGTTGTTGGATTAAGATTTTTGTGGGGTTTTTTTTAATCCAGCACACTTATTCTGAGTAGATTACAAAGTTAAGTCTGCTGGAAAACTCTCCAATGATAGCAAAATATTATAGCAGTGATTACAAAAAAAGGACAAAAACCAAATAGTCGTAATTAAGATATACCCAGAAAATTAGAGAAGTGAATTACCTGTCAAATGCCAGCACTAGAGCAATTTGGCAGGACATGTTGTTTGCTAACATTACTTCTATTAATAATTCACAAACCACTCGAGTATTGTTCAGACAACAAGGGAATTCTATGTTATAGACTTTCTAGAAAGAAAATGAATTGCTTCATATGTGTGTGAATTCTAACATGTATACATGTTCCAAAATTATTCATTTTTTATTCCTTTTTAAATTTTTACTCCACTACAGTTTTAATTACTGTAAAATAACTAATGTAAAAAAAAAAAACTTTCCCTTTGAGCTTTTTGAAGAACTAATCCTAAAACACAGTGTAATGTAAAGAGCAAAAGACTTTGAGTTAGAATATCTAGGTTGAAATCCTGGAGTTGTCACCTACTAAAGGTTCATATCCTGAAGCCCATCACCTAAAGTTTCTCAGCTTTAATTTTTTTGTGTTTAAAAAAAGAGGTCGGAGGGAGCTGGGTATAATGGTATTCTTCCTACCTCACTCATAGGGTATACTGAGGATCAGCTGAGATAATGTATGTATCCTTAAAGTGTTATATAAATTTCAGCTACTGGTAGTAAAAATACTAGCAATTACCACTCACATTGCAAAATACAGCACATGAATTCAGCCAGATCCTATGAGCATATAAATTATCACCTAAACATAGCCTATAAAAATGACTTTTGGTACAGTGGAGGAGTTTAGTAAAGACTACTACATTGATTTCCAAAAGATAAGTCTTCTTCCCAAAAGGGCTAACTCATTCCTGGAAAATCATTGCGTAAAATCTGGTCAGCTAGAGGAAAATAATTAGATCAGAGCACCATGGATTTAGAGCCAGACGGAATTTTAGAGATCACCTAACCCAGTGGATCTCAAAAGGTGATATAAGGACCTCTGGAAGTCCCTAAGTTCCCCCTTTCAAAGGGTCCACAAAGTCGAAACTATTTTCATAATAAAACTAAGATGTTTTCATTTCTAATGTGGTAAATATCAACAGATATAACCCAAGTAAACAAAAGCTCTTTGCAGGAGGAGGGGAGTCCTCAATGATTTTTAAGAGTGCAAAAGGGTCCCGAGACCAAAAGGTTTGAGAATCTCTGAACGAATCCAACCTCCCCCTTTTACAGATGAGGAAACTGAGACAAATTTGCCTAAGGTAACACAATAAGTAGCTAAACCAGGATTTCAACAAGCAGATCAAAAGGGTAGCAAATAATAAAGTCAACATTTGAACCAGGTTCTCTGACTCTAACTGCAACACTTTCTATTAAACTACTTTAAAACAACTCCTTTGTCTGGAATTTAACATTCAAAAAAAACCAAACAAACAAACAAAAAAAAAACAGTAGCCCTGGCAAGTTTGTCAACAGCAAAAGCTGTAGCAGTAAATGCAAATATCCTATACAAACAGTACAACTTCTAGTTAAATTTAAATATCCTACCAATTGGTAAAGGGTTACCTGTAAAGTGATTAGCACAGTACCTAAAATGTAGTAAATGCTACATAAATGTTAGCTATTATTGTTTTTACTATCTGAGGTACTCAATTCTGAGCCACAAATGAAATATCAGAATCAGATGCCAGACACAAAATATTCAAATGTGCAAATGGAGCTGTGATCTTCAATCATCAACCTCTCAGCCACAGAGATCCTAGTCCATCCATGCCTGCCCATCTTATGCAACTCTTGTCCGTGATCTACCATAAATTCACCACAGAGGATCCCCTCAAGGTAACGGAGACCTTCCTCACTTTCTCTAGACATCAAGGATACCTGTGGAGCACTCTTGTCATACAGCTGGCACCCTTCGTTTCTGGCACTGAACTAATTCAATCTTTTTAATTATCTCTTTCCTTGATAACATCTTTAACTCTTCTTCTTTTTCTTCTTCCTTATTAGTTATATGTTGCAGTCTGCTCATAGTCACCATGTGTTTTTCCCATGGCTCTTTGTGTGGTATTCATTTTCACTTCTATAGATATTGCTGGGTTCCATGTCTTACAGCCATGCAGCAACACTGATAGAATGTTGGTATTAAAAAGATAAACCTTTGTTTCCAAGAGAAGCTTAGGGTCTTGTTCAGTTCTGGGCCCAATTCACCGTCCAATTGAACTGTCTGACCTTGATATACGTACTGATACCCACTGTACCTTGCCCTAACATCATGATGTCATTGGTCCTCTTCAAGTACAAAGGATGAACAACAACATACTGATGGACAAGCTCTATAGGTTATACATTCAAATGAATGCCATAATATGGACAAGTATTTTTTATCCACTTGGTCTTTCCTACATAGATGGTCATTAAGCCTACAATGTAACAAACATTTTACATAGCACTTTAAGGTTTGCAAAGCACTTTACAAAATCTCATTTTATCCTCAACTTCAGGAGGTAGGTATTCTTATCACCCCCATTTTACAGATGAGGAAACTGAGGCAGAGAGAGATTGAGTGACTAGCCAGAGTCACATGGCCACTAAGTGTCTGAGGTGAAATTTAAACTCAAGTCTTCCTGATCCCAAGTCTTAGGCTTTGAGCATTGCTCCACCTAGCATCCAGAATAATTGTTCCAGTATCATATTCTTCTTTCTGAAGACAATGACAAGGTTTCAAATGAAAGGCATTATTTCTCAGCAATATTTCTCTGCATTGTAGAACTGATTATAAATGACCATCCTGTGTTTATAACTTTCTCTTTAAAGGAAGAATGATTTTCTTTTTAATACAATTTATAACTTTGTTATATGCCTCCAAGGGAAGCCTTATCTCATCATATACTCCTTCATTCATTCTACAGGGAGTGTTTAAGAGATAACAAACTTCCCCTGTGGCAAAGTGCCACTTTCTGTGCTATTTTTCATCATAATGATATGTTTTCAAGCAAGATCCTCAAGTACTAAGTGTAAAATTTCTAAACTTGTTTAGATACCACATAAAATTCCAACCTTAATTTTTAATGCTATACTTCATCATTTCTTTTTGTACATCACATTTTCCCCCCTCAATCAAGTGTCAAAATCAGCTGCTGCACTTTTCAGACCTGTTAACAAAAGCTATTTTGTGCTTGAACATCCTATACTGATTCCATCTGAAACACTCATTTCCCAAACAAAGTTACACCTTCAACTACTCTGCTCCATTCCAAGAGTTCTCCATTTGCTTATTCCTTATCCATGGTTAAACATATAATATTCTAATTGGCTTATTTAAAAAGTTGTTTTTAATATGGATAGCCATCTCCCTGGCTACAGACCACTGGTCTGAAAATCATTAATGAAAATGGAGATTACTTAAGAAACTAAAATCTCCTCTAGTGCATGTTAATCAAGATGAGATTTATTTTTAGCATACTGTGTTATAGCCCTAGGTACCAAACTGGATGAAAGCTAAAAACTCTAGGGATTGAAGCTGTCCTGATACAACAGTACTGTAACAAAAGTCACAATCCCTGTCTCAGAGGTACCCAGGGCCCTAAGATAATGGGTTTCCAACTTTAAACAGAACAAGATTCACACTGGTTCCTAGCTCTGCTCCTTACTGCCTATAATAACTTGGGCAAGCCACTTCCTCCTTCTAGACCTCACTTTATTTGTCTGTTAAACATGAAGGCTGAACCAGATTACTTCTAAGGTCCCTTACAGCTCTCTATGTTCCTATAACCCCAAACTTCCCTCTGAGACGTTGGAACTTGATCAGCTCTAAGAGTTGGAAATCTATAAAAAGCAGCCTAGCTAAAGGCTAAACCTAAATCCAAGATCACAAGTTCTTGCCTTAGAATGCTTGACCTTGTTATTTTTATATTCTTATATCTGTATTTTAACATAATTGGTTTCATTGTAATCCTGTGCATTTTACTGTATGCATTTCAAAATGCAATTCTGAGGAGTCTATAGGCTTTACCAGCTGTTAAAGAAGTCTACCACACACACACACACACACACACACACACACACACACACACACACAAATAAAAACCTCAGGTCTAGATGAACTCAAACTTTCCTGTGGTGACTAGTGATTTAGGGAATGGGAGAAGTTCAAAAGGGAAGACTAACTCCTCAAATGGGGATTACATCTCTATTTTTCTCCTCAAAAACAATGTTCAAGGCTCAGAAATTCAATTAAGTACAATTCAATTCAAATCAAAGTTTAATAAAAAACAAATAAAAAGAATAAATTGTCCAAATTACAAATATACTGAGTAGATAATCATACCTTTGACTAGTTTCTCATTTGTTCAATTAAATAATTTAATCTTCAAGTAGAAAGAACCTATCCAATTATCTGTTTTACAGGGATAGACTTCTTTTAAAGTAGTCTCTGTGTTTGCCACTCATGAATTTTATTTGAAGCAATCAAGAACTTATTTTCCCAAAAGGTTTTTTTTTAAAGGTTTTTCTTATATATAAATTCATCCCCAAATCAAGTAAGATAGTATAGAGAGAAAAAAAGATGAGGACCAAGGACAGATCCTTTGAAGCCACCCAATTGTGGTAGGCGTATCCTTGATCAAGATTCAGCAAAGGAGACTGAGAAGGAGTAGTCAGTCAGGAAGAAGTAGAGTGAAGGTAGCATAGTATCGTAAAAACCTAGAGAGGAAGGAGTATCTAGAAGAGGTTGATGGAGTGTCAACAGTGGCAGATAAAGATTAAGAAAAGCCAATTAGATCACTGATAACTACTTCCTCCCACCTCTCTCTCCCTCCTGTCTCTCTGTTTGTTTGTCTGTCTCTCTCTCTTTTCTTCCCTCTCTCTCATACATGCACACAAGTACACCCTCTGCTTTTGATGACTGTCTTTCCCTTCGTAATTCCCTTTTACACCCATACCCTCAGATACCCCCATCTACACAATCTCTTGTTGCCTCTCTATTTCTTTGTCTCTTTCCCTGTAGCCAGGCATTAATTATCTGTAGCACTCACTTGGCCTTTGGCTTGCATTACTTTGTGTGTGTGTGTGTGTGTGTGTGTGTGTGTGTGTGTGTGTGTGTGTGTGTGTGTAAATATATATATATATGTATATATGTGTGTGTGAATGTATATGTATATATACATATAAACACATAAATGTGTATGTGCGTATGTGTGTGTGTGCGTGTGTGTGTTCTACCTCTGCATCTGTTTTACTGAGAGCAAAAGAAACATCTTCCTCCTCTTTGTATTCCCAGCACCTGGCAGAGTTTCTTGCTCTGGGCAGGCAGTACAGTGACACAGGGCCTGGAGTCAGGAAAGCCTCAGCGCAAATCCAGTCACAGACTGCTACTTACTAGCTGTGTTACTCTAGGCAAGCCTCTTAAATCTCTGTTTGCCTCAGTTTCTTCATATGTAAAATAGGGATAATAATAGCACCTACCTTCCAGGGTTGTTTGTAAGGATTAAATGGGATAACTGTAAAGCATTTAGCAGAGTATCCGGCACATAGTAAATGCTATATATTAGCTATATATTAATAACTAATAATACTGGTAAATAATAATACTTCATACTTGTAGAGTACTTAAATGCTAACAATACTCTAGTAGGAACATTTAATTTTCCTTTTTGAAGTGAGTCAGACACGTGTCATTCTCCCCATTTTAAAGATGATAATGCTGTGAGCAGCTTTGTATGCAGAGAAAAAAGGATTAAGATAAGCTAAAAACATGATAGTTCACAAATTCACAATACTTTCTGGGATCTTTGGTATGAAAGATATGAGATTTTTCTCTTGAGCTAACAAGTACGCCAAATTTTTAAGCAACAGCTTAAAACAGTCTAGGGAAGCAAACTGGATTTGTAGACATAAAATCCGGATTATTAAAATCTCAGCTTTGCTACTTACTACCTATGTGACCTTGGGCAAGTAACTTCAACCTTCTGAGTCTCAATTTTCTCATCTTTACAATGTTGACTATAACACTTCTAAGATACTTTACAGCTCTAAATCCTATGAACCTTTGGGATTTTGCCAACCAAGAAATAAAGTCCAGAAATACGTTCTTATCTGTTTAAAAAGAAAAAAGGAAAAAGAAAAAATTTCAAATATCAATCACCAACATAGCATTTTGAAAAATGAATCACCCAGTGCATAATCAAGTTTTCCATTTATAAAGAAAGAGCTGATTCTCAGAGAAGAAGGGACTAGATAAAGCACTTGTTTTATGGGATTATTTGTTGTCTACAATTAATTGCAGCCAAATCAATAACCCATTGTTTCTATGGCCTATCTACTGGGACACGGAAATAGCTTTGTTATATAAAACCTCTGTAATGATATGCTTATAATGGGATTTTACCCAGAGTTTTCAAATATCATGAGGCTGACAATACTCCATTTTAATTAGCCCCATTTTTATTTCCCTGTGTCATACTTACCCCGTCTCATTCTAGGGCTCTCCAAATCACTAAACTATAACAATACAAAATGACAGAATGTGATCCTAGGGACAAACACTAAAGATCACCTATCCTAACTCTCTTAACACACACACACACACACACACACACACACATTTTTTTAAGACATTGTGGCAAAAAAGTTGTGATTTCTCCATAGTCAAACTAGTAGCAGAACTAAAAATAGAACTCAATACCTCTCCAATCCAACCCCTCATCCTCCCCCTCCAAAAAAACAACACATATTATGCAGAAAATTCAAGAAAAGTTAATTACAAAAAAGATGTAACAGATGTGAAATATCTCACTAAGTTCAATACTGACTCTTATTAGGTTCACCTTGATTTCTTTTGGGCCCTAAGCATCATATCATTGCTTAAGATTCAACAATGGTTTCCTATAGTTTATTAGTTAAGATTCCTCTGCTTACTATTCAAGGTCCTTCAAACTGGCCTCACTTTATGTGTTCAACCTTGTATTTCACAATCGCTCCCTAATTATGGACCCAGTGTTCATGTCAGATTAGCCTCTTTTCTCCTACACCATTGCTTCACTCACACATGTCATACTTATTCCACCCTATAGCTTTGTTCAAATTGTTTCCCATACCTGGTTGCCTTCCCTTAAGGCCTTAAATTTTACATTTCTTTTAAAATGAAGTTTGATATATGCCCAAACTCCACGAAGCCATTCCTAAACTTGTGCCCCAAAAGACCTTCTCTTCTGTGAATAACTAAAGCACTCTGGTCTACCATATACAATCAAGAACTAGATTAGTTACACCGTCTTTTGTTACTGTCTAGCTGTTTCATTACCAACACAATTTATCCTTTTAAGAGAGTGTAGCACTTCTAGAGAAGGGAATGCCTCTTCTACTCATAACTCTAAGAGGACCAAATACTGTTGATCACACAGTGGCCACTTACTAAATACTATTTTCTTGACTGGTAGGATCACACTTTCATAAACACTTGCAGAACGACGATGTCACTCAACTCAACAGGAATGTGAGCAAAGTGCACTAGGATAATGTATGCAATCCAGAAGTCTATCTGGTTGAAATGCAACTGAGAAGCATGGTTATTTATACCCTCTACTATGCCACAAGTACCACAAATGCAGCCCAAGGAAGCTCCCCTTGAACACAACTGAATGGCTCATTAGTCAAGTTTGTCTCTTTGTTGTCAGGTTCATCTTGGTTTTTTCTAAAGCACTAGGCAAGCCAAATGTATATATTTGTATCTATGTATACATTTAGTATGTGTATGTCTGTAGGTGTGCATATGTATATGTATGCGATATGTGACCAACACTCTTAAGATCAAAGCTGTTCACAGCACTACAGCATCATAGCACTATCAGTTGGCCAACAACATATAATCATATAAAATTTAAAAGCTGCCTTCATTTTGGGGGGGGGGGAGGGGCTAGGCAATGGGGTTAAGTGATTTGCCCAGGGTCACACAGCTAGTAAGTGTTATGTATCTGAGGCTGGATTTGAACTCAGGTCCTCCTGAATCAGGGCCAATGCTCTATCCACTGCGCCACCTAGCTGCTCCCTCCCTTCATTTTCAATCATAGGGAAATATGATGGTAAAGAATATGAAATGCATAATCAAAAAATATTCTGCATATATGTACAACTAGCTCTAGATAAGAATTTCAAGGATTATGTAATATTTTAATTTTCCATCTAATTGAGTGTAGATATTTCACTATAACACCTTTTAAAAGAAAACGGGGGGCAGGGCAGAGCCAAGATGGCAGAGTAAAAGTAGGGACTCACTTGAGCTCTCCCCCAAACCCTTCCAATTATCTGTAAAAATGACTCTACACAAATTCTAGAGCAGGAGAACCCACAAAAAGACAAAGTGAAACAAATTTCTAGCCCAAGACAACCTGGAAGTTCAACAGGAAAGATCTGTTGCACCAGGCTGAGAGAGGGGTTCAGCACCAGCACAAACCACACCAGCACAGATTGAGCCCCAGCAAACCCACAGCAGGCCTCACGGGACTGAATCACTGGCAGCTGTGGAGGTTTCCAGACTTCTCAATCCACAAATGCCAAAAACAACTTGGAAGGTCAGTAGGAAAGGTCTGCCAGAACTGGGTGAGAGAAGAGCGCAATGCAGCTCCTGCCCCAGCACAGCTCTGGCCCCAGCAAACCAGGAGCGGGCCTTGGGAGTGACTGAATCAGCAATAGCAGCTGCTGCTTCCAGAGCTCTCAACCCACAGACTGTAAGAGGATCAAACAACTGATCAGAAGATTACAGGGATCTCTTTTGTTGTCTGTTGCTTTACCCATACTTGGATCTGGGCCACAGTCCTAGGTGGCAGTCCTGGGGTGAGGAGGAGCACTGGCAGCAATGGAGAGGAAACCCTCCTCACAGTTCAAGGGCAGAAAAGAGGTCCTGTGGTCACTCACAGACCAGAGCAAAGGCCAAGAGAGGAGTAAACACCTCTCCTAAGATCATATCACCTTGGAATAACTGAAAACTTATAGGTCCCTAGAATTATCTCTGAAAACAGTCGTACAAAACCCCTGAAGCTTGGGACAGTACACCCTCCACATTGGAAGCAGAGACCTACTGTAACAAAGAGTTAAAAAGTCAAGTAACTGATTGGAAAATGAGCAAACAATGGGAAAAAAAACTCAGATTATAGAATCTTACTTTGGTGACAAGGAAGATCAAAACATACAACCATAAGAAGACAACAAAGTCAAAGCTCCTACATCCAAAACCTACATGAAAAATATGGATTGGTATCAGGCCATAGAAGAGCTCAAAAAGGATTTGGAAAATCAAGTAAGAGAAGTAGAGGAAAAAATGGGAAGAGAAATGAGAATGATGCAAGAAAATCATGAAAAACAATTCAACAGCTTGCTAAAGGAGACCCCAAAAAACACTGAAGAAAATAACAACTTAAAAAATAGACTAGACCAAATGACAAAAGAAGTCCAAAAAGCCAATGAGGAGAAGAATGCCTTAAAAAGCAGAATTGGTCAAATGGAAAAGAATATCCAAAAGCTTATAGTCCAAAAGAAAATAATTCCTTAAAAATTAGAATGGAGCAAATGGAAGCTAATGACTGTATGAGAAATGAAGAAATTATAAAACAAAACCTAAAGAATGAAAAAAAATAAAAGACAATGTGAAATATCTCACTGGAAAAACAACTGACCTGGAAAATAGATACAGGAGAGATATTTTTTTTTATTTTTATTTTTATTATTTTTAGGCAATTGGGGTTAAATGACTTGCCCAGGGTCACACAGCTAGTAAGTGTCAAGTGTTTGGTGTGAGGCCAGATTTGAACTCAGGTCCTCCTGACTTCAGGGCCAGTGCTCTATCCACTGCACCACCTAGCTGACCCCAGGACAGATAATTTTAAAATTACTGAACAACCTGAAAGCCATGATCAAAAAAAGAGCCCAGATATCATCTTTCAAGAAATTATCAAGGAAAACTGCCCTGATATTCTAGAACTAGAGGGTAAAATAGAAATTGAAAGAATCCACCAATCGCTTCCTGAAAGAGATCCCAAAAGGAAAATTCCCAGGAATGTTACAGCCAAAATTCAGAGCTCCCAGGTCAAGGAGAAAATATTGCAAGCAACCGGAAAAAAAAAAAACAATTCAAGTATTGTGGAAACACAATCAGGATAACACAAGATTTAGCAGCTTCTATATTAAGAGATCAGAGGGCTTGGATTATGATATTCCAGAGGTCAAAGGAGCTAAGATTAAAACCAAGAATCACCTACCCAGAAAAATTGTGTATAATCGTTCAGGGGGAAAAATAGTCATTCAACGATATCGAGGAATTTAATGCATTCCTGAGACGACAGAGCTAAACAGAAAAATTGACTTTCAAATACAAGACTCAAGAGAAGTATGAAAAGGTAAGCAGGAAAGAGAAATCACAAGGGACTTATTAAAATTGAACTGTTTACATGCCTATATGGAAATACGTTATTTGCAACTCATGAGACCTTTCTCATTATTAGGGTGGTCTGAGGGAATATATATAGACAGAGGGCACAGGGTGAGCTGAATATGAAGGGATGATATCTAAAAAATAAAATTAAGGGATGAGAGAGGAATGTACTGGGAGGAAAAAGGGAGAGGTAGAATAGAGTAAATTATCTCACACACAAGAGGCAAGAAAAAGCTATTACAGTGAAGGGGAAGCGAGTAGAGGTGAGAGGGAATGAGTGAACCATACTCTCATCAGATTTGGCTTAAGGAGGGAATAAGATACACAATCATTTGGGTATGGAAATCTACCTTTCTCTACGGGAAAGTAGGGGGGAAGAGGATAAGTGAAGGGGGGTGGTAGCAGGGAGGGCAGATTGTGGGATGGGGTAATCAGAAAGTAAACACTTTCGAGGAGAGACAGGGTCAAAGGAGAGAACAGAATAAACAGGGGGGGAGCAAGGGATAGGATGGAGGGAAATATAGTTAGTCTTTTAAAACATGACTGTTATGGAAGTGTTTTACATGACTACACATGTATGGGCTATGTCGAGTTGCTTGCCTTCTCAATGAGGGTGAGTGGGGAGGGAGGAAGGGAGAGAATTTGGAAATCATAGTTTTAAACACGATTGTTAAAAATTGTTTTTACATGCAACTGGGAAATAAAATACGCAGGCAATGGGGCATAGAAATCTATCTTACCCTACAGGAAAAGAGAAGGGGAAGGGAATAAGAGAATGGGGGGAGGGTGATAGAAAGGAGGGCATATTGAGGGAAGGGGTAATCAGAATGCAGGTCATCTTAGGGTGGGCGGAAGGAAGAGATGGGGAGAAAATTTGGAACTCAAAATCTTGTGCAAGTGAATGTTGAAAACTAAAAATTAATTAATTAATTTAGAGGAGAGAGAAACAACTCTAAACATATACTGGTTGGTGACTGGTTCTCTCTTTGAATATTCTTTGCTTAGAAAAAGTAATTTACATGCATTAGAAAGTAAATCATGCTGTTCTTTTGTATTCAATGCATAAAGAGCCACAATTATGAATAACTGTACATATATGTGAGATATAATATGTATACACAAATATTAATTGCATTTGCTCATACACACACATATCATGGGATTTTAGAATAGAAAGGGACATTAAAGATCTAACCTAACTCAGTCTACAGACAAGAAAAATGAAGGCCAAAAAGATGCTGTCTTTCCTCTGATCATACAGCTAGCTAGTTAATGGTAGAAAAGAGTCTAAAACCCACATTTCTTCTGCTATATTACGTTACTTCCCTTCTCTATTCCTTATAGTCATAAGAGAAATAGTGATCTGAAAAACTACTTATATACTTCATATTATATTTCCTGTTAACTAAGTCTAATCATTTATCTAAAACCTAATCAGGAAGCTCAAATTCTGAAATTATTTCTCAGTACCACACAGGGAGATCATGATTTACAAATAGAAGGGTCCTAAGAGGTCACCTAATTTAATTTTTTCAATTCTATAGGTAAATGACTTGCCTAAGGTCACACAGGTAATAAGAATTGTATCAGAACTAGTCTGGTACTGTAAATCCAGGTCTTCTGTCTCCAGAGCCAGTCACACACCACCTGGCCTCTACAATGAAAAGCAAAGTAATACCCCTGAAGAAGGTAAAGCCCCTGAAGTGACTTCTGAATCAAAAATAGAAAAAAAACTATAGTAAATAAGGTTTCATGGTAATTATATTCCAATGTTATTCTAATTTTTTTAAATGGCAACCCATGAAAGTTCCATAGAATAGAACACCTCAGCTTCAACCATCCTGGATAAATGTGTATTTGCTGCTTGTACTTAAAAGCCTTTTCTTCCCCCTTTAATACTGAATAATATACTAATGTCTCCTTATTATATATAAACAGATTAAATTTTTGGTCACATTACAGAGGTCCAGCAGTATTGCTCTATAAATAGTTTCCTCCAAGAATATTTAATAGGTATATTGGCTATTAATCTGCTCTCCCCTCCTTCACCTTCCATCTTCAGAGCACATTATTTCCTGCTGGGCTCATTTGTTTCGTATCTTCTTAGTGCCAGGAACTCAGCAACATGGGTCAGGATTTGAACCTTGAAATCTCTAGAGCATAACAGTCTACCAATGATCTTATTAAGCCAAAAGTTTTCTCTGAGTTCCTGATACTAAGAAACAACAGCAATTCAAGTTATTATGGATATTTTACACACACACACACACACACACACACACCACTTCAAAGTTTACACAGTGCTTTATATACATTATCTCATTTGATCCCCATAATAACCCTGTGATAAGTGGTAATGAAGATATCATCCCCATTTTACAAATTAGAAAACAGGGTCAGAGAGGACAAGTGATATGTCTGATAAATAAGTGGCAAGGCAAGGTTTCAAATCCAAATCATTTGACCCTCAGCCCAATATGTTTTTCACTATATTGCTACTAGAATTATTCCTAACTCATCCCCAGAACACTGACAACTATCTTAATATCCCAAGTACCTAAAGGCTGAACACAGTTCTATACCATGAGACTGACAGAAACCAGAGAGGGAAAAGCCTTATGTTGATGAGGAAATGTTTATGATTTTCATTTGAATTTCATTGAGTTTCTATATATGCAGACATATAGAATTCTCAGAGAAAGACTGTAGTTTTTGTTTTAACTGATGGTAGCATTAAAGAACCTTTCCCCTTCATCAGACCATGTATTTCAATGCACATTATCATTCTTTCATCAATACCCTTTATCTTTCACATTCATAAAAATAGAACACATGAAGACTTGCCACTGGAGTCAATGTCTCTCTTGTTCACCTTGCCTTAAGTCCAAACCAATATCCCAAAATTGAGTTGGCACATGGTTGTAAGGGAATCATTCAATATTCAGAACAGCAAGTTTGTGTCTTTTTGCTTTGGACAAATTTTTTTTTAATTAACTGCAAAACCCTCTAATAAACTCTAAGGAATGTTTTTTCCCCGATTATTCTGTTACAGAAGAGTTATCTTCCTAAGAAGATAACCTAACAATTTGAAATTCCCCCAGTCTCATAATTTGTGGAATGAAGGTGAGATAGAAAGAAAAGGACTAAAGACCCCTATTTTTCTATCTTTTCTTCCACCTTTTTCTTTTTGCATTTTTCCCTCATTCATGGCAACAGGCAAGAAATAAACAACCAAGTAAACTAAGATAAAGGGCAAGGGTAGGAAGGGTGAGCAAGAATAAAGAGTGGGACCACAGTTAAGTAGGAGAACAGAAAAAAAAAATTTTCTTTCAAAAAGAAGGAAATCTCTAGTAAGAGCTAACATTTATGTAGGATTTTTAATTTTTTAAGCATTTTACAAAATTATCTCATTTGGTCCTCCCCATAAGCCTTTGAGGTGATTATAACAAACATCGTTAATCCCATTTTATAAAGAAGAGGAAACAGCAGTTCATCAACTGATGCACAAGCCAATCTGTTCAAACATCTAAAACCTATCATATGTGCCAAAACTTACACTTCAGACCTTCTAAGTACCTTAACTGCGGGAAGAGGGTGGGGTATGAGGAATGGAACCTCACACCTATATTCTCCCTCAGTTGAATCAACAGGAGTGCTCTGGGCAAAGTCCTTAGTCCTAAATTCTAAAGTGTTCTCTTGTGACAGAAGGAGGTTCAAGCACTGTCTTTTTAGAATACTTTCCCCAGGGCCTTGTGTTAAATAGTCTCAGAAAAGATAATCATAAAAGATAACATCAAATATAGGATAAAATAAGATAATATTTGAGGATCAAATCAGAAAATGTTCTTAAAGTATTTTATTAATGTTAAGGTGCTTTTAAAATGTCATTTTTATTATAATGGATAGCAAAAGTGACTCAAATTTTCTATCTTAGAGTTTAGATAACACAGTAATAAAATTAGCAATATGATTTCACTAACCACCTTTAATGGGTATGTTAATGCTGGCAGAAATTTGGTCAGCCCAGAAGATAGCTTAAGTACTTTTAGAAAATTAAATATTTTTGGGAAATTATTTTGATGATATTTTTTTAAAATATATTCACACTGGAAATAGATTGCACAAAACCTTTAAAACTATTTCTTACAGTTAACAGTTCCAAGAGATCATCACATACTAACGTAAACAACAATAAACTAAAAATGATAGTCAATGATAAAAAATTTGTAGAAATTATGCTACTTTTAACAGTTGAGCCTGTTTTTAACCATGCTATTTCTCTATATAGCGTACCTATGATCTAAATTTTAAGAAAAATCTTAAATTTTGATCCATTAATATTGAATCAATTCTAACAATTAAGTTACTGATAGTATAAGTCCATTGGTTTATTGTCTCTGTTAGAATTATTATATACTATGCTTCTAAATATTCGATTCCACTGTCTTTGATCAATATTTATACCCTGAGGTCAAGATATCTTAACATTTACTCTCAAAGGAAATCAATATTTCACCTATTTAACAAGTGCCCTAAATACGATAGAAAGGTTATGCCTTTGGTAGTGGTGATTGATAACAGAAATGTTTAAGCCAAGAAGAAAATCTCAGTGGTTCAAGCAAGCATATAGGACATAATATACATAATATTGCTTTAGCTCTGAAAAAATGTTTAAAGTATGCAAGGGCAAAGTTATCTGTAGGAGTGGGAACAGTAACAGCAGCAGATTAAGGCATCTGGGAAACTGTTCACATCAGAAAGCAATGAACAATAAAAATCTTTAAAGGCTGCTGGCAGGAGCTGGCATAGCTTGAGCTAGGAAACACAACTATAGATGGTAGACAAGGGAAAAACAAATATCTAAGATGATGAAAGAAATTATAAGAGGCAGAGAAAGCAGTATGGAAAAGGCCATGGATAAAATAATTTTTGCTTGGCAATGTTCTTGATTTTTTGGTTGGCTTTTCTGTCAGAAAACAGAGGGGAGATCATTATGAATGGGCAAACACTACAACTAAAAATTCTTTAGTCTTCTATGTCTTGATGTGGTTCAAAACTTGAGCAACAGATTAAGAATAAAAAAATCTGAGTTCGAATATACAGTTTCTGCTACCTATCCTTTGTATGACCTTGAACAAATCAAACTTCTCACCTCTCTGGGTCCCAGTTTCCTCAATCTGTAAAATGAGGGTTGGACTAGATTATCTCTAATCCACTTCTATCAACATTATAAAGTAACAAATGTCAATTCGATTTGTTTGGTTTTTATAAACTTTCAACCAAATTGACCACAATGCTTTGCTTCAAAATTTATACCAACAAGACAATTTATACTTCAGACACTGTAAAAACTAGTTGGCAAGTCATTTACCACTAAATTGATTATCTTCTCTATTCCCCTGAGCCAAAGAGAAAGGAGGAAATACATTTTTCCCATTAATTTTAAAAGCCTTCACCATTGAATGCAGAAAAGATATTTCAAGAAGACAAAAAGGCAATATTTTAGCATTTAAATCCAGTTTTCTCCACAAAGGGAAAATAATTTCTACATATTATATAGAAAAAATTGTGCTCTTACTGTATAACACATTTCACTTATGGAAGAGCTGAATTTAAAAGACTCATTTTCAGTAGCATTAATCTCAGTCTTCTGGAAATGAAAGAATTGGGTGTAAAAAATGGCCTTTGTGGGGAAAAAGCCTGAAAGTTTTTGAAGGTCTTCTCTACCATATATAAACTTATATTATTAACATTTGAATTTTAAGCTTCCTACAGGAAATTTAACTTAGATAGTCTCAGGTGAACAGATATAATTTTTCAACCAGAGCAGGGCAAAAAGTTGCCTATATTAAATGGGGATGTTTGTGAATTGGGACTTTTTGAAGGTTTTATTTAAAAAATACTTTTTAAAAGTACTTGTCACAATAAGTGAAAGGCTGACAGTTTGCCCTAGCAGAGGTTGGTATTCATGTACTGGAAATGGAAGGTGTGAGTCATAGCGAGTAGCTCTGAGGAAATGGGGTATATTCAGCCTTTTGCTTCACCGGATCTTGAGTTGATTTTTACCTTCATCAACAGAAGCCACTGAAAGCATGAAAACTGATGAAGAGAAGTCAGTCACAGAGGAAGTTACAAAGGGTTGTTTTTGAAACAACAAAACCAAGGAAGACAAGGAAAAGTTGGCAAAAGAAAGTTCTCAAGTTAGTGGGAAGAACTGAAATTAAAGATTCAATTATGCTTTCTCAGAAAGTCTACAATAAGTAGAAAGACGGCTCCATAGCCCTACTATACACTTGACAAGGGGGTTGAGGATACAGTGGGGAAAACAAAGCTTCAGTTACAATTCAGGTGCTCTAAAAACAGGTCATATTAATCAAAATACACTGTCATATATGGTAGGAAAAGACCAGGGAGGGAGACTAGGAGAGAACTAAATAACTTCCATTTTAGTCTTTGCATCTGCTCTTATAGGGCAGCATCCAGATTGCAGAATTACTCTTCCTTCATTTTTTTTTTTAATGTTTTCAATGTGGACACTATCCGAGGATCCATCCGACAAGTAATCATCATGTGCTCACAAACAACTAAATGGTTCATAATTAATTAAGAAGGGAGGAACTCAATGCTTAAAGTCAAACACACCACCAAAATGGATAAAGCAATGTTGAATTTATTCTTTTTACATACCTATTTAAAAGGAATTTAATAGTAAAATAATATAATTAATTTATTAAATTTACACTAAAATAAATGAGACTACAATCTCAGTAATGCTGTCCAAAGTTCCAAATTCTGGCATATGTAATACTTTAGAAGATGAACAATTTCAGGCCAAAGAAAGCCTCAATTTTTTTTTAAAGAAAACATCAAACTCAACCTCTGCTGAAAATGTTACTGAATACATATTCCCAAATAAGCACATATTCTGAATTAGAGCACAAAACAGTCATACATTACCTAAAGTCAATAACTAGCTCTAGGAAATGACAAATTTAGGTAAAATAATGCTTCATAATAAATAATAATTAGGTATAATAATGCTTCAGGGGCAGTTAGGGCATAATATTGCTAGAAGGGAATAATATTAATAGCTAACATTCACATAGTGCCTACTATATAACAATTCCACTATATGTTAGTTCTACAATGGTATGCCTTCATAGGTTCTGAATAACAGAGGATGCTCTCACAACTTCCTAGTCACCAATGAAATGAAGCAGGGCTATGTGCTTGCTCTCTTGCTTTTTTAGCATGATGTTTTCAGCAATGTTGTCAGATGGCTTCAATGAGGATGAAAATGAAATCAAGGTCAGCTACCACACTGAGATTTGTTCTGTGAAGTTTGGATTCAGTCAAAGGGCCGCACTTGAGGACCTAGAGGGCCCACATGGTCTCAAGACTGCTGTTTCCTCACCCCTGGCCAAGACTAAAGTTGAGGGAGAGGAAGTATAAAACTTTTTGTTCACAAATGATTAAGCTGAGATGTAACAAAGTATGAAGCAATTCTCTGTTGCTTGTGCTAATTTTGGCCTAATAATTAACACCAAGAAAAGATAGAGTTCTCCACCAGCCAGCACCACACCATTCATACTTGGAACCATCAGTTACAGTAAATTGAGAGTTTTTGAAGGCTGTGGATAAGCTCTTACCACTTACCTTGGTAGTATATTTTCCAGGGATGTACACATAGATGATGAGGCTGATGCCAGAGTGAGCTCAGTGTTTGCGAAGCTCCGAAGGAAAGTGTGGGAGAGAAGAGGTATTAGACTGCCTACCAAACTGAAGGCTATAGAGCCATTGTGCTGACCCCCTTGTTGAATGCCTGTGAAACCTGAACAGTATACCAGCACCATCCTAGGAAACTAAAATCACTTCCATTTGAATTGTCTTAGAAATATTCTGAAGATCACCTGGCAAGATAAGGTACCAGACACTGAGGTCCTTTCTCGAGCTAAAGTGCCAAGCATTTAAACCCTATTGCACAGAACATAATTCTGATGAGCTGGTCACATTATTCAAATGCCAACTGTACATTTGCCTGAAAGACTATTTTACAGAGAACTCACACAAGGCAAGCACCCATATGAAAGTCAGAAGAAGCATACAAGGACACTCTCAAGGTCTCTCTGAAGAACTTTGGAATCAATTGTAAGACAGGGAAAACACTGGCACTACCCAGCATGGCTTGGCCATATCAAAGAAGGCACTATGCTCTATGAGAGGAGCGGAATTGCAGTAGCTCAAAAGAAACGTGAGAAAGGCAAATTTAGAGACATCTCCACTCCAAATGTTCATATGGACTACTTGTGCACGACCTGGTAGGGCCATCCAAGCCCATATGGGTCTGATCAGCCACAGTCGGACACACTGTACCTTGACCCCAGCATAATGATGTCATTTCGGCCCTCTTCAAGAAAGAAGGACAACAACCAAGCAACTAGTCAGGCATTATTCTAAGTGCTCTTTACAAATATTATCTCACTTGATATATTGAGACTATATTATAACAAGGTGCTTAGACTTAGTCTTAGGCTGCTAAGACTACAGACAATTAAGTTAGGCTGCTTGGATATGTTAATGGACCCCAGGAATGTCAATTAGTAAATAAGCATTTGTTAAGTGCCTACTATCTGCCAGACATTGTGCTAAGTGCTGAGGATACAAAAAGAGGCAAACGGCAGTCCCTGCTCTCAAGGAGCGCACAATCTAATGGGGGAGACAACAAGTAAACAGAAATGTACAAACAAGTTATGTACAGGATAAATAGGAAATAATTAGCAGAAGGAAGTTACTACAATTAAGAGGAGTTGGTAAAGGTTTCCTGTAGAAGATGTGATTTTAGTTGGGACATGAAGCAACCTAGGGAAGCCAGGGGTCAAAGATGAGAAGGTAGAACATTCCAGGCATGGGGGGGACAGCCAGTCAAAATACCCAGAGTATAAAGATGAAGTGCCTTGTTGGAAGAACAACAAAGAAGCCACTGTCAATGTATTGAAGAGTTTGTAGAAGGCAGTTAAGGTATAAAAAGTCTGGAAAGATTGGGATGGTTGGCTGGGGAGGTTATGAAAGGCTTTAAATGCCAAACAGAGGACTTTGTATTTGATCCTTGAAGTGATTAGGAGCCACTGGATTTTACTGAGTAGGAAGATGACTTTCTTGGATCTGCACATTAGAAAAATTACTTTGGCAACTGAATGGAGGATGGATTTGAACGAGAAAGACTTGGGGCAGGCAGACCCACCAGCAGGTTACTGCAATAGTCCAAGCATGAAGTAATGAGGGACTGCACCACGGTGGTACCAGTGTCAAAGGAGAGAAAGGGACATATTTGAGTAATGTGGAAACATTAGCAAGCACAGTAATTCATCAGAAGGACCACCATAAGTCAGAGGAAGTTAGGGAGAGAAGATAGGACACAAATTAGCTGTCTAGATAACAAAAAGCAGGGTTGTAGTGGAATGAGACCTGGATATGGAGGTCAGACTATCTGAGTTCAAATCCCTACTCTGATAATTACCTTAGGCAAGTCACTTAACCCCTTTAGAACTCATTTTCTTCATTAGTAAAATGAAAGTTTTAGACCAGATGATCTGTAACATCCTTCCTACTCTATAAGATCAATATTCTGCAAAAGGACTGGAAGAAATGACTAATTCCTTCCCGATCACGGATTCCCTAATCTATAGTTTAAGCTTTAGCTAAAGAGAACAACTCTCAGATGATACTATGTTTTAAAAGGAAAGAAAGAAACCTATTGTCCAAAACTGAAGAAGGTACAATATACCTTTCAGAGAAATAGAACACAACAAAGGAAAAGTACAAACATTGAATCTTACCTCACCTGAAAATCTCTTATGTAAAAGTATTCACTTTTATTCACTTTTACATTTAATAAATTTGAGCAATTATTTGAATTCCTAAAAGTAAACACAGTGCTCTGTGTAGAGATCTCTCCACTTTTACTACACCGCCAAAGACACCTTCCATAACACTTTAGAGAACCGTGAGGCCAGTCAGAATGGCCTCAATACTTTTCCTTCTCCAGAGAACTGCAATCCCAGGGCCAAGCTTAAGCCAAAGGCACTCAAAGAAACAGACTATGCTAAATCATGTACATTTGTATACCAGAACTCTGTTCTTCTATATCTCATTTTCTTTTTGTTATCCAGTGTGTATTCTTTTATCTTATGAAAAATAACCAAGTTCAGTTTGGAGTTTTGTAGTATATATGTGTTTTTAATAAGCTTGAAATGCTCTTAAAACCAATAAGCCGTAGTACAGTGTGTAGAGAGGGAAGATAACTAATTCCAGTGGAGCCTATGGATTCAGGAGCTAAATACCCCTCACCCTCCCTCCTCCAAGAAAATAAGTAACGAGCTTACTGAAATATATTAAAAATTTTAAAAGAAACTCACTTTTTTATTTTGTTTTCTGTCATAGAAGCTGCTATGTGGAGCAAATAACGTGTTGCCTATTTCTTGTAATGCTATTAGAAATATAAGGCATGTCCTCTCTCTCGCTTTGGCCTCTTCCGGTCAGTGGAGTGCCTGTTAGGGCAGGCTATGGTGTAAAGATGGCTAAGTCTAAGAACCACACCACCCACAACCAAACGTGAAAATGGCATAGAAATGGCATCAAGAAATCCAAGTCGCAGAGATATGAGTCTCTGAAAGAGATCAACCCCTAGTTTCTGAGAAACATGTGCTTTGCCAAGAAACACTAACATGAAGGGGCTAACGAAGATGCAGGCCAACAACGTCAGAGCCTTCAAGGCCCTGAGCACAAGGCCTCCAAGGCCAAAATCCTCAGGTCCAAGATCCCCAAGGCCAGTGCCTGGTGTGCTGGCCACAAGATGGCCACCAAGCATCCAGGCCCTAGGGTCAGCACCAAATATCCAGGACCCAGGATCACGAAGCCTGACTCTAAGGTTGCCAGAACCACCAAACCCAGTGGGCTGCCAAGTCCACTGACTCAAGGCCACCAAGGCTGACAGCAAGGTCACCAAGTCCAACCCCAAGGCAGTCAAGTCAGATTCTAAGGCCACTAGCCCAGTGATTTCAAGGCTGCTAAGCCTACTGACCTCAAGCCTGCTGAGTCCAAACCCAAAGATGCTAAAGGGCTAAAGCTGCTAGTCCCAAGCCTTCAAAAGAGATGCTTCAGGACAAGAGGATTTGTTTAAACCCTAAACCACCATTTTTCCCAGCCAGAGTATGATTATTCACCATTTTGTATAAATAAAGGAAATGGTGAGTCATAGAATATATATTCGTATATGATATATAATGTTATATTATTATATAATATATCAATATAATAATATATAACATTCTGTAGTAATATAACAAATATTATATACTGTTTTAATATTAATTATTAATTAACATTATAGATTATTATATTATATAATATTACGTATATAAGGCATGGACTTATAATTTAATAGTTCTATAAAATATTTATAGGTCTAATATTTCTTTGTGATATTTACAGCTAAAGTGAAAGAACAAAGACTCAAAATGTATACTAGGGATAAAGTGGTCTGACACCTGGGGACTGGATTAAAATTGGAATTTGGTGGTGGAAGGTGGCAAAGATTACATTTGATTTTAGGGTGGGCTTGGTAATGTCTTATTTGTGATAATCCATATTGCCAAGGCAAATATTCTAAAAACTTCAATATTAAATTAATTGATTGAATAAACATTTATTTAAAAACCTACTATGAGTCACTGTGCTGAGTGATGGGGGATACAAGGAAAGGCAAAAGACAGCCTTACCTTTGAGGTATTTTCTGATAATTATTCTCCAAAAATTTTCAAACCAATTTCACCAAAAACATCAAACTATTAAAACCATAGTTCCACACACCTAAGCATCATATATGAAGAGGCATTTCTAAAATAGCAGGAAAACTTAAAGATATAGAATCATAGAGTAGGGCAGGAAGGGTGCTTCAAAATCATATAGTCCAATTCCCTCACTTTATAGATGGAGAAACAGAGGACCAGGGAAATTAAATGACCTAAGGTCAGACACTTGTTTGGTGACAGGTGCAAAATTTGAACCAGGTCTCTGTCTCTCAGGCCAGTTTTCTTTTTCTTTCTACCATACCATAGTTCTGCATAATTTTACAATATATAACCTAAGTTTGTTACTAAGCTATGTACTTTTATTGTTTGTAGGTTGTTTTTTTGGGGGCGGGGTTGGGCAATGGGAGTTAAGTGACTTGCCCAGGGTCACACAGCTAGTAAGTGTTGAGTGTCTGGTCTGAGGCCGGATTTGAACTCAGGTCCTCCTGAATCCAGGGCTGATGCTCTATCCACTGTGCCACCTAGCCGCCCCCAGCTATGTACTTTTAAAAACCATTCCAGCTTAAATCTTTATTAGCATTAGCTCTTAAAACTGACGAGCAAAACATTTTTAAAAAGTCAAAAGTCTCCCTTAGCTACTGAATTTTGTGATGAACAAAATTTTCTTAACAATTCAGAAATGGCGGTTTACGATTTAGAAAGTGACTTAAATGGTGTGCATATATCAGAGAGACAGACATATAGAGAGAAGAATTTCTCTTCTTTACATATTTTAACATATCATCTACAGCGGCATTTAGAATCTTAAAAGTATGTAGACACTGGTGAGTGGGAAACACACAAACTGCAGGTACATGGTTCAGAACATTTAGGTTTAAATACATGAGTATTATCTAGCCTGAAGGAATAAATGGATAATGAATTCCGAAATCAGATCTCAAAGCTTCCCAGGGGCAGTAAAACAGATGTCTTCAAACATCTTGATATCTGCTTGAAATAGTCATGCCTTGACCGTATCACAGAGGCTGCTTCTACATCACCACTGCACTTCCCTGTGCTAAAAGTTCTCAATTTGCTTTGCCAATAATTTCATGCTGTCCTAAGTAGAAGTAATGACAAAGGAAGCAGATTCTAACCAGGAAAGAATACAAGTTATCACAGTGGATACAAAGGGTACCTTCGAAGAAAGTGACCCTGTTCCATTACAAATCATGATAAATAATGAGGAGAAATGTCTGGAATTAGCTGACAAGTACTCTACACTTTGGGAAGGGAAAATTTTAAAGCACTGGATAAAGGATGAGTAGAAACCCATAGCCCAAGATTCTACTTGGAAAAGTCGGCTTAAAATAAATTTAAGGACATCAAAAATGAAATTCTGACAACACAAATTATTTTTTGAAGATTTTTTTTTTTTTTTGGTGAGGCAATTGGTGTTAAGTGACTTGCCCAGGGTCACACAGCTAGTAAGTGTTGAGTGTCTGGTCTGAGGCCGGATTTGAACTCAGGTCCTCCTGACTCCAGGCCTGATGCTCTATCCATCGCACCACCTAGCTGCTCCTCAAGATTATTTTGAAAATTAATTTTTTGAAGAAGAAAAAAAAGTTATCTAAAGAAATCAATGTTACTGGAGCAAAATTCACTGGCAAATTAAGACTTCAAAATTTTGCAGAGAAAAGGAAAGCAAGGATTGAAAAGAGCAGGAAAAAAGAAAATAAAAGAACTACAATCTAAGGGACTGCCTTGGATTGGGGAATGGTTGAACAAATTGTGGTATAATGGAAAACAATTGTGTAATAAGAAATAGCAAGAGACAATTTCAGAAAATCCTAGTAGTATAAACTGACGTAGAGTGAAATGAGCAGAACCAGGAAAACAAATTGTAAAAAGAAAGCAACACTGAAACAATTTTGAATGAATTAAGAACTCTGATCACTGTAATGATCAATCATGTTGCCAGAGAACCTATGACAAAGTATGTTATCAAATTCCTTACAGAAGGATCACAGAAGTAAGATGCAGAAAAAGACACGCATTTTTGTGGCAGGAACATTATATGGATTCATTTTGTTTGACTATGTTTCCTTGTTACAAGACTTTTTTTCCCTATTACTCTTGGCTTCTAATTCAAGGGGAGGGTTACTGGGGTCGGGGGGAATTGATGTTTAAAAAAAAAGAGGGGCAATCTAACTTTTTTTCAATTCATAGAAGAAAAAAAAACAGAAGGAAGCACAGACAAATAGGACAGTTCTGAAAGTAACAAATAAAACTTTATTTTAGTTATACATATGCCTATTTAAAGCTTACTCTTTTCATAGTCTGCTATGTATATGACAATGCTCTTTTTAAGTTCAGAATTTTTAAAATGCAATCAGAAAAGTAAAAAGAACAAGGATCTCTACTGTAAGAAATGGCAAATGTTATGAATACAGAGAAGCATAGAAATGCAGACTGTAATTATATATATATATTATATATATAATTACGATTACAATAATGTAAATGGAAAGAACCACAAAAAACATCAAAAGTAAATTTTGCAAAATTATAAAAAATAATCATGGCCTGAAAGAAGAGACACGAAAAGATACTCCCACACCACCTCTTTGCAGAGGTGGGAGGTCCATATGTGTTGCATATTACATATATGTTCTGATGCTGGTTTTTTTCTCTGTTTTTGTCTTTTAAAAATACTCTTTAAAAATAAGAAAGAAAAACAAAAAATATATAAAAAATACTGTTTGTTATAGGGTTAGCTATCTGAGAGGGTAAAGGAGAAAGCTACTGAGAGAAATAATGGTAATAAAAAAATTAAAACTACTTAAAAGAAAATGGAAGTAAAATCAAATAAATAAAAAAAGAGTGACATTATTTTTAAAGATTCATTAATTTATTTTAGTTTTCAACATTCACATCCACAAGATTTTGAGTTCCAAATTTTCTCCCCATCTCATCCCCCAAGATAGCATGCATTCTGAATACCCTTTCCCCTAATGTGCCCTCCCTTCTATCTCACCCCCTTCTCTTATCTCCTTCCTCTTCTACTTTCCTGTAGGGCAGGATAGATTTCTATACTTCACTGCCAGTATATCTTATTTCCCAGTTGCATGTGAAAACAATTTTTTAACATTTGTTTTTAAAACTTTGGGTTCCAAATTTTCTCCCTTCCTCCTTCCCCACCCATCCTCATTGAGAAGGCAAGCAACTCGATACAGGTTACACTTGTGCAGTCATGCAAAACACTTCCATAGTAGTCATGCTGTGGAAAAATAACTATTCATCTTATCCCACCCCCCCTGTTAATTCTATTCTCTCTTTTGACCCTGTCCCTCCTCAGAAGTGTTTGCTTCTGATTACCCCCTCCCCCAATTTGCCCTCCCCTCTATCATCCCCCACCCCCGATCTCTTCCTTCCCCCCCTATTTTCATGTAGGGTGAGATAGCTTTCCATACCCAATTGAGTGTGTATGTTATTCTCTCCTTAAGCCAAATCCGATGAGAATAAGATTCAAGAGTGACATAATACTGCAGGAATGATGTCAGATAAGCTAAAGCTCAAAGCAAGTTTAGTCTTTCAGTGATTGCAAAGAACAACAAAATGAGAATTTCTAGTTTTTTTCAGGAGAAAATTGTTGAATGAATAAAAACAAAGACTGAAGAAGCAATAGAAGAGAGTAGATGAGATGACAACGAATGATAGAAGGGAAAATTGCTTAACTATCATTTGCTTTCTTTCTTTCCCTCCCATGGGCAATGTTATTTCTCCCATACTCCCATGTCACCTGAGGATCACATGTACATTTTTTTAGTATTCTAAGATGGAAATGGTATCACCAGGCCTGATGACTTGAACTGGCTGAAAGTAGTTATATGCTTTCTTATCATATCCCCAATTATCATGGGTTTCTGTTCCTTGCTAAGCATTTTTATTTTATATTTTCCATTGAAGAAACTGGGATAATATTGCCTGAAAGAAAAGATAGGAGAGGGGGAACATGATAAAGTGATAAGATTTATCTTTCATAACTCCAGGGAGCAGAACTAGACAAAATGAGTAATACTTATAGAAAAAACATTTTTACTCAAAAGAAGGAAAAACTTCCAAACACATATCCAAAAGTGGAATGAGCTCTCTCAGGAAGTGGTGAGTGCCCCTAATCACTAGAAGTCTTCAACAAGAGACTGAATAGGAGGCAGAGTCAAGATGGCAGAGTGAGAAGATGCAGTACACCCTAGTTCCAACAAAAATTCCTCAAAGACTTAACACAAGAATTTGGTGTTTTTTTTTAAAGCTAAAAAATGATTTTAAAAACAAAATGAGAGTGATAGAGAAAAAAATAGAAACAGAAGCAAGAATTAGAAAAGAAAAATATGAAAAGAGAATTAATAGCTTGGAAAAAGAGGTACAAAACTTGACTGAACAAGAAAAGGCTGGATAACTCCTCAGGGATGGTAGAGAGGAGAATCCTGATTCTGGGAGGAGCTGAATCAGGTGACCTATGATATTTCTTCTAACTCAATGACTCAAGGAGTAAAGGCCCAACACAGTCACCACTCTGGTGCAGACTCCCATCACTCAATGCTCTGACTAGTATTTAAAACTCTTCACAACATGCCCCACTCCTATCTTTCTGGTCTTCATACTGCTCCCCTCTACATATTCGCTATGATCAAGCCATATTGGCCTACTTGCTGTTCCTAACACACAATGCCCCATCTATGCCTTTGCCCTGGCAGTTCCCCACTCCTGGAATGCTCTCTCTTCCAACCTCTGACTCTTAGAATTAAGAATTAAGGCTTTCATTAAGGCTCAGCTCACAGGCCACTTTCTCCAGGAGCCCTCTCTTGCCCTCCTCCCTGTCTTGCTGCTGCTAATGCCAATCCCTCTAAAGTTACCTTCTATCTACTCTGTATTTATTTTATGTTTTGGTTTATGTGTATTATCTCTCCTATTAGAATGTAAGCTCTTTGAAAGTAGAAACTGTTTTTGCTTTTCCTTTATATCCTCAGTCCTTAGTACAGAGCCTGGCAGATACATATATAGTAAGCACATAATAAGTGCTCACTAATTGATTCCATTTACTTATTCTACCTTACTCTACTCTAACTCCGTTATCATCCTCTGACTTCTTATATCCTGCTTCCCCACGCACCCTGCATCTGGCCTTTCCACTGACTCTTCCCCCTTCGGGGAGGGTATCCTATTTGATTAGCAGCAAATGCTTATCACAATAATTTTTCACTGACATCGAATACACTACCCATTACTGACCTGAACTCAATTCAATCACCTCACTTCCTATATTTAACCATTTTATACATTCCCCAAGTGTGCCTTAAGAGCCGAGCTCCACCCAGAGGAGACAGTGAATCTTATGTTCTATCCTATAATCTCTTCTCTATCATGACAAGGTAACTCTTCCTGGGAGCACAGAAGTGGCTTTGATAGAAGCCACTTTCTGCCTCAAAGAGGAAAGCCATTATGAAAAGGGCCCAAAATAGTGCAAGCCTGAAAAGCTGAATCCCAGCCACTATAATTATAAGTATTTTTATCTATCTCCCAAAAAAGAGAACTAGATCATTTTCCAAGTGTCTCTCTGAGGGCATTCATCTATTCTTTCTCAAGAAATTCAGATTCCTAGTCCAGACACACCACCAAAAATAAGGTCTTTAACAGCATTGGTTTCCCTACACACACCAGCATTCACTATGGGGCACTATCCCACAACACAAACCAAAACCATGTTTCTTATCCAAGTCAAGAAGGAATCTCAAGCAAGAAGGGGAAAACGCCAGAAGCCAGACAATTCCTAATATACGTCTGTAGCCTAAGAACTATGGCCTGATCTGCTATGTTCACTATTTGATTACCAGTTACAGTCCCAAAGCAGTTTTTTTTCTATATATAAGTATCTACAAAAATGCTGCACATTCAAATATATTTTGCCTAACTACTGATGTACACACAAGCAAAAAGAGAAATGAAAACACAGCTATGGAGAGATAATAGCTAGCTCCTTTCACTTATACTGGAGAGTTATATTATGCATCATATAAAACCATATCTAAGGGCTAGAACACCTCAGTGTAATTGCAAAATTGTATTATTTTTCCCATTTATTGGCTCACCTATGCAAATATTTCAAAGCCATGGTGTTGGCCTCATTGCTTTTTTAATAACAATTGCAGTAAATATACAAAAAAAAATAATCCCTTAGTGGAATGGCCTAAATCTAATGTATCTTGCATAAATAGGGTGCCAAGGTGAAGAATGAATGCTGTTGTTCTGGTGGGAGGAGGAGGGACAACCATGCAGAGACAGAACTAACTACCTACTGAAAAATTTTCACCACATAGTTCTGCAAATTAAATATTAATTTAAGCTAACATGGCCCTCTTTTAAAATGCATAATAGTGATGAAAATAAAATAATTATTTATGAAAGGCCTTAGGGTTACCAAGCACTATAAATACATCATATCTCATACAAGCCTCATAGCATCATTATTCCCATATAATAGATGAGCGTAATGAGGTTCCAAGGAATCAAGGGCCTTGCTCAAGGTTAAAATGATAATAAGTGGTGGAGTTGGGACAGAGTCGAAATTTCCTGCCTCCAATTTCAGTGTTCTCAGTACCATACAATGTCTGCCTACCAAACACTCCCTAGAAGGGTTACAATCATTGCCACCTTCGTGTCAAGAGCTGCCACCTGACAGTCAGTCAATACTTTGATGGATTCAGCTGATCGAGTGGCAAGAAAGACAAAGGTACAGGAGGTTTGCCTCCCTGCAAACCCCTGAACACACACATGAAAACAATGGAAGTACAGGATTTCGTGTCTTCTGGCACGACTGATGAGTGGATAGCCTTGACAGGAGAGCTGGTCCACCTTTTGTCTCCTGTTCCATGATTACCAGACACTCAATTCCTTGCTGCCCCCAACACTGCTTCTAATTACTGCTGCTATTACTTCTAGTCTCTGTCACTTTTTTTTCTCTTTGTTCCATCTTTACTTCTCTCTTCACTCCACCTTTACTTCTCTCTTCTGGCTTTTCTCCCATATTTCTTGGTTTCTGTGCAAAAAAGGTGACCTTTTAATAATGCTAACCAACCAAAGCACTCTTCCTTCTGATCAGCGAAGTGACTACTCAAAGTGTATTATTAGGCATAATCTTCAAGACTTTGGATCTTTTCCCACAGTAGTTTTCTTACTGCTTGTCAGCAAAGCAGCAACTCATAGCCCCAGGTTGTGGTTTTGCTTTTTTTTTCCCCCAATGGGGGAAAAGAGGATGTGGTATACCTCTGAGTTCATGGCTGAGACTTTCAAAGACTGCACTTAAATTCATAAAAGTTTGAGTGTATTTAAATTCAGATATTTTGAGTAGAGATTCTTCATATATCCTATTTCTCCCACCCAGATTGGGATTGATCATCTACAAGTCATTTAAATGTTTAGGGTTATTTTAATAGTCACATCATTTAAAATAAAATGTTTCCAATTCCTTTGCCTAATACATACAGAACTTAATCAATACTTGGCATGCGTTTAAACAGCTTGTTGTTTCAATCAACCCATTACTAAAACTACATAAGACAGCAATAAAAAGTACATTAAAATAACAATAAAAAGTATAGACATAAGTACATCTGAGCTAGAGATTCTCAGACCTCCAGCATTCTTACCTCTATGAGCTTTCTTTCATAGGAGCTTGCAAGTTCCTCACTGACTTCTACAGGCTTTTGCTCCGGGACGGTAACTTCTCCATCAGTGTTCCAAAGGTTTGGCACAACTTTAGAAAAAGAAAGATACTACATGAATATTTTAACAGTACTAGGAAATTATACTCTCAGTAAAACATTTTATCTCTTTCCAAACTGCTTCTTCAGAGAAAGTGCTCTTTTTAAAAATCACAATTGCTAATTACTATAACAGCAAATTTTTCACACAAGTACAATAATATGAATGACAAGCTGTAAAAAATATTGTAAGTGTTGTCATGAGGACAAATGCAAGAACCCTGGGGATAATCTTTACACCACTCGCTTTTCCCAGTGAAAAATATCTATCACCTTGACAAAATATATGTAAATTCACTTTTATCCTTTAATCTCACGAATGTTCTCATTCCTTAATCAAAAAAGTTACCCAATGATGTAATTACTACATACATAAATCATGTGGCCTAATAAGGAAAAAAAGAGAGGAGGTATGCAGAACAGAAAGGTGAAGGAAGATGGATTTTATACAGATATACTTAGAAATGGCTTTAAACTATAAACATCTCGAAATTAAAAATGCTAGAATTACAATGTTCAAAACAAGTACCAAAAATACAATGAAAATCAAATTTTTAATCACATTTCCCAAGCTGTAGTTAGAAAATAGCTTCCACTTTAAAAGAAACTATCAGTAATAAAGTATGTGCAAACAGTGTGCCTTATATATAATTCCAAAACAAATTTAATACGCTTCATCTCATCTTATCTTCACAGCTGCCCTGCTGTCCACATTTTGCAGAGGCCCCAAACCAAGTGAATTGTCTTCTGATTCACAGTAGGTCTTCTGATTTCAAGTCAGAGGACTTAGATCTAGAAGGAACCTTAAAGATCACCTGGTTCAAATTCTTTTTTTAAGGGGAAAAAGAGGCCCAGAGAGGTTGAGCCATCACCAGACTTCTAACTGGGGCCAGCTATCTGCAATTCCTCTGGTTTCCCACCTCCCACTCATTTCTTAAGCCTTATCAAACTGGTTTTGATTAATACTATATTCTCCCTAAGGTGGTCAAAGATCTCAGTCCAATGACCTTTAGTCTTCAGTCTTCATTCTAACTGACCACCCTGCAGTTTTTACACTGCTGAATACCCTCCTCCTTCTGGCTATGTCTTCCCTCCCTTGGCTTGTCTGACACTGCTCTCTCTTTTGCCCCTTTCTGACTTGTTTGAAATTTCCATCTCAGTATCACTTATTAATTATTATGCTGTAAGAACTGTGGTCATTTACCAAGTCTCTGCCCTCAGTCATTATCTTTTTCTCTATCTATCCTTTTTCCCTTAGTAATCTTACCACTTTCATGGATTTAATTATTTAATTATTATCTCTATGCAAATGACTCCCACATTACCAAAACTCTCTCCTCTAGTTTTGCACTGGGGGATGTCTTCACCAGAACATTAGATATTAATCTCAATAATCAACATATCTGAAATCACATTTTCTCAAAAATTTATCGTTCTTCAAAACAGACCTATTTCCATGGAGGTTACTACCATTCCTCCAGTTGCCTCAGAACTCAACTCAGAGTCATCCCTGACTCTTCTTCTCTCTTACTTGCCCATATCTAAGCAACTGCCAAATTGCATCAATTCTACTTCTACACTTCTCACAAGGGTACCCATCTCCTATATTCACATGGCCTCTCTTATTTCAGCTGCTTGTCACCTCTTGAATATACTATTATGGAGCCTCCTAATTGATCTCCCTGTTTCTAGTCTCTCCCTAATGCAACCACCACAAATCAATGATCCAACAAGTATTTATTAAGAACCTACTAAGGGCCAGGCTTTGAGCTAGGCCCTGGGGATACAAAGACAAAAGGAAAACAGTTTCCACCTTCAACAATCATTCTATCAGGGGAGACAATATGCACTTGGAGTGCATTCACACTTAAGGGGTGGGATAAGGATGATGATCCAGCCAAGGAGACTGAGGAGCAGTCAGTAGACAGAATGAAAACCAAGAGAGAGCAGTGCCACAAAAACCCAGAAAGGAAAGTGTATCCAAGAGGGAAAGGTGGTCAGTAGTGTCAAATGCCACAGAGAGTTTGAGAAAGCACAGGGATTGAGAAAAAGTCAATAGTTTTGGTTATTAAGAGATCACTGATAACTTTGGAAAGAGAAGTTGCAATTGAGGAATAAGGTAGTAAGCCAGATCAAAGTTTTAGAAGAGAGTAAGAGAACAAATAGAGGCAATAAACCTTTTTCAAGTGAGTTTGGTTGAGAACAAGAGCAGAAATATATGACAATAGTTAATGTGGATGGCAGGATCTAACAAGGGTGTTTCCCTGCCCCCCCAGAATGACATAAATTTAGAGTTTGTAGGCAGCAGAGAAGAAACCAATAGAAACAGAAAGACTGAAGACTGAGGGAAACGATAATGGGAGTGCGCCATTGGAGAGGACAGAAAGGGTTAGTATTAAGGATATGTGTAAAGGAGTTAGCCTTGGCAAGTAGAATATCTAGCTCTTCATCAGAGATTAGAGGAAAAGGTAAAGTGGAGGATGATGTCAGGGTGTTCTGAGATAAAGTGGAGGGGAATAGAGGGAGTTCAATGGCCTTTTTTTTTTCTTGGTAAAGTAGAAGGTCCACAGCTGTTGGGGGTGGGGTTTAAAAGTAGGGTAAGTTATGCATAGGAGTGAGGAGAAGCTGCCAAATAGATATTCCTAAACACAATTTGTACCACATCATTTTCCTAATCAAAATCTTCAGTGAATTGGGGCAAAAAATAAAATATTACTTAAAAAAATCTTCAGTGGTTCCCTTCAGTCTGGCATCAAAACCCTTCCACAATAAGGATTCCACCTACTTTAGTTCATATTCCACTTCACACACAGCAAAACAAAGCTATTCCTTACACATGGTACACAGGTAAGTGATCCTCTGGAACGCATTCTCTCCTCACCTCTACCTTCCTTTAAAGCATAACTCAGAAACCACTTCCTACACAAGAACTCTCCTGATCTCTTTCTCTCTCAAGTTAGTTAGTTATCACTTTAAAGCACTTTATATTACATGGTGTAGTAGATAAAGCTCTGGGCCTGAAGTAAGAAAGTCATGAGTTCAAATGCAACCACAGGCACTTACTAGCTGTGTGACTTTGGCCATATCACTTAACCTCTGTCTGGCTCAATTTTCTGAATTGTAAATGAGGATCATAATAGCACCTACCTCACAAGGCTGTGGTGAGGATCAAATGAGATACCTTGAAAAGCATTTAGCATAGTGCCTGGAATACAGTAGGCACTTAATAAATGTTTCCCTCCCTCCAAGAGACTGCAAGCACCTTGAGAACAAGAACTATTTCATTTTTTGTCTTTGAATATTGTGCCATGCAAATAGTAGCTGCTTAATACATGTTTACTGAATCATATTGAAATAAAAGAACTGGGATTCCAATCCAGCTCTTTTTTCCAAATCTAAGGCTCTTTCTACTATGTCATGCTATAGAGGTTTAGTCTCTTGTCCAATGTATCTGTATGAGTTACCACTATTAGGAGCTTAGGGCATTTGTTTAATAAATTAGAAAATGTCCACTCCTACTCCCCACTTCATCCCCTCCCCATTACTACTATATGGTTAAAATAACATGCATGAGAAACTATGTTTTCTAGAAACCTGAGTTTATGCCCCTGTAGATATATAACTACTGGCTTGTTTTTTTCTTTATTAAGAAGCTTCTGTTTTATCTCTGAAGTTAACAAAAATGTTACTATTTAAGTTTAAAGTGAACAATAAAAACTCTCAGAAACCTCAAGTCTATCAGAGTCCAACAAATAAGAAAGAAGTACAGTCAGCATTCTGTGTTTTCTCTACCTATGTCAATCAACATGTACTGAGTAAAGTGCAGTGTCACAGAAGTAGAATATAAACAATAAACACAAATAACATACGACTGATCAAACAGAAAAGTGGAAAAAATTGCAGCTTTTCGGAGGGTGAGGCATTAGTTCTGAAATCAAACGACTGACAATTTAATACCCAACAAGAAAATCATACTTCTCTATTATTGTCAATAAATACAATCTCTGAATTTAAGAAAAATGATGTTTCAAAATATTTGCTAACAAAACTCAATCTTATATCTAAAATTTAACCATTAACAATTTCGGTCTATTTTCAGAATTGCTTTGACATCACAAATTAAAAGCTAGCCTTTGTCCAAAATAACAGGAAAAAGTAAAGTTGTCAATATTTGACAATGACATTGCAAAGAAAAGAATTTTTAGACTTATTGAGTGAGAAAGGACCTTGGAAACTGTCTAGTCCAAAACTTCTCAACGTACAGCTAAAAAAACTGAGGTGCAGAGAGGTGAAGTGATTTGTTCCAAGGTCCGATTGAAAGATTGTGCTTCCTATATTCAAGGTAATCTGGGTTTCCCAAGCCCACCATTTTTATCTAGACATTATGCTACTACTATATGTGGCTAAATATATCTCTTGAAGAAGTTATTCCCTAGTATTCTGAGAAAGTTAATATCTGAAGATGATAAAAACAGTTTGCTTTCATATAGTGCCTTTAAAGTTTACAAAGCACTTCAGAATGTAATCCTCCAGGTAGTAGGGATTATTATTTAGATTTCACAGGTAAGGAAAGAGAGGTATAAAGAGCTAAAGTGAGCAGCAGAGTCAAGACTAGGGCCAGGTTTTCCTAACTTCGAATGTACTGCTCTTTCCAATTCAACTTATCTTGAAGGCAATAAAAAATGGGGGAGGTGATCTAAATCTACAACACAAATTCTGAAAAATGTTTTCAGATATTTGTAAAAGGGACTCTTCTCATGTATAAGACAGCAAAATAACTTGATAGTTAATGTCAGCAGGTATTAGCCCCATCAAATTCCTATTCTAAAGCCTAATTACAGGATAAAAGAGAGGTTCTGGCCATAAGATCAAAGGTTCAACAACAGATTTAGAGGTGAAGGAGACTTAAAGGCCATCCAGTCCAAACCCCCTCCCTCATTTTACAGATGAGGAAATCAAGATGACTTGTCCAAGTTCACGTAAGTACTAAGTCACAACATGTAGGTCTCCTATCTACAAAACCAGTACTCTTTCCATAGCACCCCCTCGCCTACATTTGTTAGGCCAAAGGAACATCACTTCTGGCAGGACTTAGCCACGCTAGAAAGGATATGAACACAAGCCCAGCAATAGATTATACGTCTTTTGTCCAAAAATGTTTGCAGAGGCTCATCAATAGAAAGTTTGCCGCCCAGTGATAAATATTTTAAAATTAATTTTTAAAAGCATATTATAAATACACAAATTAAAAATAAAGGACATATGAAGAGAGATGCTATCTGTATCCAGACAAAAAAACTGATAAATTGAAGTATGTATAGAATAATTTTTCACACACACACACACACGCACACACACACATACCCCACACTTATTCATGTCTAATGATAACCATCTCTAGGGTGGGGAAGTGAGGGGGTGGTAGGTGGGGAGACGAAGAGAAAAAAAAGGAAAAAAATTAAAATTTGCATGATAAATTTATTGTATATTTGGAGGGAATAGCAAGTTGTATATGGTAGATATTCAGTTTCATGTGTAATTATCTTTTTTATTGCACTGTACTATGCAAATGCTTGCTTTGTTCCCTGAATTAAAAATAAAATAAATTTTAAAAAGAAAAAAGCATATTAAGTTTTGCAAAGAACTTTATGTATGTTATCACATTTGACCCTCATGATAACCATGCAAGGTACATAGTACTTGTACCTGTTTCACAGATGAAGAAAATGACACTGAGGGGTTTAATGACTTTTCCATGGTCCCAGAGCTAGTGGCAGGGACAGAATTCAAACCCAAGTCATCCTAAGTCCAGTATTTCATCCATTATGAAGACCTTCTACTAAGACACACAGGGGTTACAATCTGTATCAGTAGGAGTATTCATATTACTGAAGTAATGCCAAAAGTATTGATGTTTTATGCCCATTAATACCATTAATGCTGATAACATTATAATTATTTCTAACAAAATCAATGCTGCATTCATTAAATACACTCAGAGTAGTCAAAGTCAATTTTCTCCCACACTTCTCTGATGATATAATTATAGAAAATAGACTGCAAATTGAAAGGGCTCTCAAGGGGGGAAAGAAAGGATGTTGTAGAAAAAAGTAACAAATCTTCTCTTCTTTAAGCTATGTCATCAGAACCCAAAACTGTTTTGCTGAAAACCAAGGAAATATCATATTCTTTGTTTCAGAAAGCCTTTTGTTATTGTTGCTCAGAAAGCTGCCAATTTTGGTGAAAACATTTAGATCCTTTTAAACTTAGAAACCATGTTCCAGTTCTTAGTCATTTCAGACTGCCATACCTGTTTGGAAAGCTCTGGTTAAGTACTTTGAAATTAAGTGGTTATTTTGTGGTTGTTTTACTTTTGTGATCCAGAAAGCAAATGAGCTTTTCTGTCTAAATTATTAATTGAATAAATTTCCAGGATCTATGGATAGGAAGAGTCAAAGCAGTGTAACAAGGTTGTTTTCAATTTTCTTTTCTTCCCCCTTTCTTCATATCCCCAGAACTTAGCACAGTATCTGGAACATAGTAGGCACTTAAATGTTTCTTGACTTACAAGGATTAAAAGTAGCATAAAATTCTGAGCTAGTTTCATAGAATGTTCTAACTTTAATAAAAGGAAGTGAACCTAGGCTTAGAAACAGAATGTTGGGTTTTGTGGCATAACAATTATGGGACATTAGGAATTCCCAAGGGATAAACTCCGTAAGTTTTTCTAAGATACCACTCAGTTATTCAGTTAAAGGATAGAGCATCCTCAAATCCACTAGAAACAAAGCAAGAAAATTTGCACATTCAACAGACCAAACTTCATTTCTCCCCTTGGTGAAAAAGTATTTACTGACTGGAGAAACCCAAGTAAGCAAAGGGAAGAGTGAACTGGTCCAGGGATTTAAAATTCCATGTAATGCATCCTTGCACCATACAGAGGAAAGAAAGTTGATGCCATCAAAATGCCCATTTCTATTCTACATCAATCAATAAGCATTTATTAAGCTTCTATTGTATGCCAGGTATTGTGCTATAGAAACAGATATAAAGAATGAAACAATCCCAGCCCTCAAGGAGCTTACTTAGGAGAGGGAGATGGGGAAGGGATAGCAAGTACTTATACAGAATAAATTTTTAAAAATACAAAGTAATATTGGAAGGGAGAATAAATCAACAAGCATTTATTAAGACTCTATAGAGTGTCAGGCATTGTGTTGTAGAAAAATATAAAGAATCAAAGTCACAGACCTCAAGGAGCTTACTTGGGAGAGGGATATGGGAGGAGGGACAGCAAGTAGTTGTATAGAATAAATTCAAAGGAAATACAAAGTAATATTGGAAGGGAGAGCACTAGCAGCTGGAATGATAAAAAAAAAAAACTTCATGTAGAAGGTGACATTTGGGAGTCTTGAAGGAAGAGAAGGAATCTGTAATATGGAAGTGATGACGGAGGGCATTCTAAGCTTGTGCCAAGGCAAAGAGATGAGAGATGCAGTGCCATGAGGTAGGAACAACAAGGGCAGTTTGGCAGAACCATAGAGTAAGGAAAGGTGAATAATATCTAATGCCTCATGACTGTCCAGGGTACCATCAAGCCCCAAAACTCAGGGTCATCCTTGACTCCCACATATTCAGTCTGTTGCCAAATATTGTCGATTGCTGCTTTCAAAACTTCTCACCTATTTGTACGTCCTCTTCTCTCTGAACACACAGCCTTCCCTCCTAGGGCAGGCCCTCATCACCTCACCCCTAGACTACTGCAATAGCATGCTACTTAGGCTTCCTGCCCCAAATGTCTCCCCACTCCAATCTATTCTCCACTAAGCTATCAAAGTGTTCTTCCTAAAGCAGGTCCTACCATGACACCTCCATATATTCAATAGCTCTCTATTATGTCCAGGATCAAACAGAAAATCCTCCATTGAGTATTTAAAGCCCTTCACATCCTGGCCCCTTCCTACTTTTTCAGATTTTCCTCCACTTCATGTACTCTATGATCCAGCAACACTGGCTTTTTTGCTGTTGCTCACAATCTTCTAACTCTGTACCTCTTCAATGGCTATCCCCCAGGCCTGGAACACTCCTTCCTCAGCTCGAATCCCGCCTTCTAAAAGAAGTCTTTTCTCCTATTTCCCCTGGACTCCTTATAACTATTGTTTTCTCTCTGAGATTATCTTCCATTTTTGTTATAAATATTTAGAAGGTACAACTATTTTTTTGTCTACCCCATTAGAATGTGAGCTCCTTGAAGGCAGGGACAATATTTTTGCTTTTCTTTGTATTCCCTTCACTTAGCATAGAGGCTGACATACAGTACATACTTAAATGATTATACTGCTTGAATGACCTGTACTCAAATCTTGTCTCTGTCACTAATTACCATGTGACCTTGAGTAGGTCACTTCCTTTCACTAGGACTCAATTTCCTTATGTATAAAATGAGGAAATCAGCCTCAATGGTCCTTTCTAGCTCTACATCTATCAGCCTGTGATCATCTGAAAGATAATACATAACCTGTGATAGAGAAGAAGAGAGAAAGGGAAAAAAAAGAAGAGACTAGAACCTAAATGTCAAAGAAAAATGCAAACTGATCTACACCATACACAGAGTCATACACACCATCAGGCAAGCTGTGTACGCCACAGAGACTCAGACTGTTCAGCTGGAAATGAATCTCATGCTCACCACATTCTTATTTTACCGATGTATATAAATAAGACTTTTGAGACATCTTGACCAGAAGCACTGTGGTCACATGATGATAAACATAAAGAGCCCATGAGTCTGTCTTCTCTGATTTTTCACATCAGTCACCCTCACTCATTAACCTTTCAGTTTTCTTCTCATAAGAGTTCTTCCAGAAAGATCTGCTCACCTGCTTAAATGCCTCATCCTTCTTACAAGAGATATTATCTAAATTTATAACACATGCAGAAATACAGCTGGGAATGATTATTTTATAAAATCAGAACTGTCATCACACCCTTCACAAACCACATTTTCACCTGCTCATGTGATGCAGAATAGCAAAATCTTTGATATACACTTTAAAATTGTGCTGAGTGAAAAGCAGTTTGACAGTGAAAACTACTTTTGAGCTGAAATAAAATATTCAGACAGCCATGCCAGACAAAGTCATTTTTCTCATCTTTATCCAAAGGACAGAAAAGTACGTTGGACACAGATGCCATCTAACCATTGTACGGTCACAAAACAAGTAACTACAATGACAGAAATGGGCGGGGCTGAGGGGGGAACAACAGGACACTTGGCCATCACAACAGTTCTAAATACTCGTTTTAAAAACAGCACATTCTACAAAGATACGTTTACATCAGAAATTGGGTGAAAATAACATCTTTGTAATGTGGTCCCAAAATGGCAATAGAACTGTTGAAATGGTATATGTATCAACACATCCTTAGCCAGAAACTAGCTGCTAACCCATAAACCTTAAGTGCATAGAAATTAAAATCTCTGAAGAAAAATTCACATATTTTCTTCTTAATGAACAGCAATTGGGTTTTTAAATGCCACACAGAAAGGAGAAGGAATAGAAACGTCCCCCCACACCCTCCCTCCCCCCCTCCCCACTGCCTCATAGAACAAAGAATTTCTAGCACATCTTTTAGCAGTTAATCATCTACAATTTTGTAGATTATTTCAAATGGGTTAGTCTTCTTTCTCTAAATAAAAAAATGTGAACTCCTGGAGGACAAGGATTATGAGTATGATTTCTAGAGCTATTAGAATAGGGAAGGCCATTATTTATCAAGGCAATTGAGCTATTGTATTAACTCACTGATCAACATCTCTTGCTTCAGTGGGATGTTTAAATGTATAAAACTTTCAACAGAGGTTGATCAAACCACAAACTGACACTTTAATTAAAAATCCCATCCTAATCACCAGGGTATGCCATGTATAAATTCTCAGATGTAGTATTCATATCATGACATTACCTTTGTCATAAAATTGTTTACCACTGTAATCAAGAAATCTTTTTAATGTTCTGTACAAAAGTCTAGCACAGAAAAGTCAATCTATGGGTAATCACTTTTATAATTGGCAAAGCACTTATTTGCACATTTATTAATTTACTAAATGCATACAAAATGGCACTGTGAAACAAAGGAGGAGAAAATAACAAGAAATCATAGGAATAATACTCCCATAATATTAGCATTGTCCAAAGTGGGCAGACTGAATAATTTTTACTATGGAGACAAAGCTGGAACAAACTAAAGTCACAAATTATAGAGACTTTTTTAAAAATAATCATGAAACAATCTTCCTTAGCAATATGGTAGTAAAAAGAATACAAGACTACAAAATCAGGAAGACTTAGTTTTGCTTCCAACTCTGCCACAAATTAGCTATGTGACCTTGAGGAAGTCACTTAACCCACTGGTACATCAGTTTGCTAAATTATAACATGAAGAACTGGACTAAACAATAGCTAAGGGCCTGTCCAGCACTAACAGAATTCTATGATTCTAACAAAGCCACACATAAAAGGAGAAAGAAACAGGGTCAAAAAGAAGAGAAAAGGGATGGGAAGAGATAGACTTAGGACAAGGCTAGGGAACCTGAGGCCTCCAGGCCACATGAGGCCCTCCAGGTCCTTAAGTGAGGCTCTTGGACTGAATCCAAGAACAAATCCCTTTAATAAAAAAGATTTGTTCTATAAAACTTGGACTCATGCAAAAGGTCACACCCAACGACCTAGAAGATTACACATGACCTTGAGGCCACAGGTTCCCCACCCCTGACTTAGAATCATGTAATCTTATATTTAGAACTGGAAAGGACCTTAGATAATATTTAGTCCAACCCCTCATCTTACATATGAGGAAAATGAGCCCCAAAGAGATCAAATGACTCGCCTAACAGTGATAAGGCCTAATAGTTTTCAAGTAGCAGAACCATAATTTGAACCCAGGTTCTTTAACTCCAAATCCAATGCTCTCTCCACTAAACCAAACTGCTCATAGCAAACAAAACTACTCTTCAAAGAAAGTCTGACTGAAGAAGACAAACCAAGAAACTAAAATAAAAGCAGAGTCACACAATAAAACTAAAGCATTCACAACAAAAATGGCAGAATGTAAGACTGGGAAACAAAGTAGGAGAATGCTTGGTCATCAAGATAAAATATGTGGGGAAATGTTTTAAGAAAAAGCAGTTATATAAAACAGTCATCAGCCATGGAAAAAATTTGTTCTACTATGAGCAAGTATTTCAAAAGATATGGGAACCCAACAAACCATATCACAAGTTAGTCAAGGAGGGCAACAATAGCAACAACAAAAAAAAAGGTCAGAACCAGGAAGGTTGGGAGTGAGGAAGACTACAATTAATGGTAAAAAAATAAAAACAAAAAAAACCCTAAAATATCCCCACTAAGGGAGCACCAAAAAGGAACAATGACAAGTCTAAAAAAGGGAAGATTTACAGCATGAGAAAAAAACATCAACATTGAGACTCAAGGTCATAAAAAGTCATTTTTTAAAGGAAAAAATATGATGGAGTATGAAAGCCAAATGTTTATGAATTCTAAAAATGCCATAAGGCTTTGGAAGAAGGTCATGGTGAAAAGAAAAAAGCCATGATAACAGGTCAGATGGTTTACACATGTGCTTATTATATAGATTTAGATAAACACTGGATGTTCAACCTGGCATCTCAGGAAGGGAACAGAAGAAAGATAAAGAAAAATAGATATACATCCTGAAAAGAAGAGGTCATCAAAATCCTATTCATACTAGGCAGAAACAGTTCAAGGACAGGATAACAAGGTCTGTTAATGTTCCAGTAAAAAGAAATTTGGAAATCAAGATGAAGCAGAGACCTGAGTTAAGTGATTTGAGTTGAAAGGTAAACAACCAATAAAAAATATGAAGTCAAGAAAATAGGGAAAACACACAACTTCCCTAAACTATATTGGGCCCAAAATATCAATGCTAAAATTACAGAAAATAATAATTCCTACTGAGTCATTTGATGTGTGTGTCTAATCACACAAAAATAACATAGGTTGAGAGTCCACAGCAACAGAATAATATAGTGGAGAGTCAAGAGTCCCTGTTCAAATTCTACAGCTGACATATATACAGCTGGGTGACCTTGGAGTTGTGTCCCTGGGCAAGTCATTTCTCAGTGCCCCAGGAAATAACATCCAACTATAAATGGCAAGGGAGCTGATGACCACTGAAGATTAGACAATCCTCCCTCAGATACTTATTAGCTGCATACCCAATAAAAGAGAATATCCCCCAGGATTTTGTCCTGGGCCTCCTTCTCCTCTTCCATTGCATTATTTCACTGTATTAGCTGCAATTGATTTAATTATCATCTCTATGCTAATGAGTCTTAAATCTATTTGTCTTGTCCTAACTTCATATACTCACACCTCTAACTGCCTGTTGGAAATCTCAAATGTGGATGTTCTATGAACATCTTAAAATTAACATATCTAAAACTGAACTCATTATCTTTCTCCTCAAAACCTCTTCTTCCTAATTTTCCTATCATTGTTGAGGAAACCACCAATCTAGGTTGTCATGCTCGGTGTGTCTCATTCTCCACATCCAATCAACAGTCAAGCTCTGTCATTTCTACCTTTATAACACCTCTCATATACCCCACCTTCTCTCCTTTAACACTGCCACCAGCCTAGTACAAGCTTTTATCATCTCACAACTGGGCAATGCACTAGTTTCTTGTTTGTTCTCCCTGCCTTGAGTCTCCCCTACTACCCCCAAAGCATCCTCCGCTCAGCTGTCAAATTAAACTTACACAGATCTGACCATGTCACTCCCCTAATCAAAACTCTAGTGTCTCCCTATCACCTCTAAGATCAAATATAAAATCCTCTGTTTGACATTCAAAGTCCTTCATAACCTGTCTCCAACTTCCACTTTTCCAATCTCTGTACACTTTACTCTTCCCCACATATTCAGCAATCCAGTGACACCAACACTCTATTTCCTGAGCCCAGGCATTTTCACTGGCTCTCCCTCGTATATGGAATGTCTTCCCTCCTGTCTTTTCTGGCTTCCTTGAAGTCCTAGCCAAAATCCTACCTTGTAAAGAAGTTCTTCCCCACTTCCCATTAATGCTAATGCCTTCCCTCTGTTGACTATCCTAATTTTTCTGGCATATACTAAATATATACACAGTTGTTTGTATGTCGTATCCACCATTAGATGGTGAGCTCCTGGAGAGCAGGGACACTCTTTTGTCTTTCTTTGTATCCCTGGCACTAAATATAGTGACTGGCACATGGCAGGCACTTAGTTGTCTTGCTGTGCTCATGGAGAAGTCATTTTACCTCTCTCAGGTTCAGTTTCCACCTCTGTAAAATGGGGATAACATTTACCTCCCCAGATTATGTATAAAGTGCTTTGTAAACCTTAAAGCACTATGTAAATGCTAGCTATTATTATCTAAAATGGTGGAGGGAATTTCTATAGAAAGATTTCCCTTCAGTGATGAAACTGTAGGTCTAGACCTCCCTCCAAAAAAGAGTTCATAACTTCAAAACTAAGAAAGAAATGTTGATTTGCCAATATTATATTCTATTTTAAATGACATATAAATATAAAAATCTGATATGTTTTCTCACTTAAGAAGGAAAATGCTGGCATATTTCAAATATAATCATAAGAAACTAGAGCAAAAAGCCCACAAAGGATCCTGCAGTTTCCTCAAAAAATCTTAATTGCATCCAGAGCAAGCTAAGAAAAATTAAACAACGGAAAAGTCTTTTTTTAAAAACTGAGTTATGGGGGAAAGGTATTACATACAGACTGGTAGTGCAAATCTACTTACTGATCTTCAAGTGAACTCTTATCTACTTTTGTCTCCTTGTTTATACTATAAAATTGGAGTGTACAGCAATGATAAAAGACAAAAGAAAGACAAAGAGAGACACATGCACACATACATATATATGTACATATATGCATATCTATATGTACATATATATGCATATGCTATATGTTCATAATGTCTTCACCTGAGCATAATCAAAATGCATATAAGCCCTTACTCCAGAATTCTGAAATTTCATGTGACAGATGGGAAGTATTTATTTCCACTTAAGCTAATGAGAAGACTGAGAGATAGAAAAAATTAAATTACTTCTCCAAAAGGCACCCCAGAGCTCTCATAAGCCTAGAGTACTATGTACCTTCTCCTAAATTAACACACATCAGGATAAAAAGCATCATTTATTACTCTTTCCATAAAACAGAGCTTCCTAACGTGTGGTCTACAGATCCTAAGAGGTCCATGCATAGATTTCAGAGAGTCCATGAACTTGGATGTGAAGAAAAATTAAATCTTTTTGTCATTACTCTCTACCTGAAATATAGCATTTCCTTGAATTTAAAAAAAAATTCTATGAAGGGGTCCATACGTTTTACCAGAGGGCTCCACAAGTTAAGAACTTTGCCTTAAATTTCCCAATTGGTAGAAGTCAAAATACCAACAACTACTTAACATGGACTTGAAGCCTTCCCCAATTAAATGTAATCTCCCCAGCACCTCCACCAAAAATAAAAATAAAAAAAAATTAGCAACCCAAACAATAAAAAAGATGGTTTCAAGTGAAGAAGCTAATGCACTTAAGAAAAAAAAATTATACTAAAGTGAATCTGATGAGCAATTAGACAGCTGGAAGAGGCAGCTGCTCTCTCAGTTATTGTAGGCAAAGTGTGCAGTCTGTAGAATCAGCTGGTGCTTCACTGAAGGTGCTGCATGGCAAGGAGCCCAAAGCCCCTTTAAACAGAGTACTGCCTTTTAAGTTTGCTTTTACAGATTCGAGCAAAGCGAACAAGATGTTGTTTAAAAGGTCCCAGGATAAAGAAAAGGAAGTTCTACTAACAAAAAGCTGGTAATAAATCAATGCAATTTACATGTCTTACTGTACAGGATAAAAATATAAACAGCTTCCAGATGGCTTTAGGAACATATACCACTTAGATCTATAACCTACTGGTGGAGTGGAAAGAGCACTAGCTATGATGGCAGGTCTGCCACTTACTAGCTGGGTAACATAAACAAGTTACTTGACCTCTCAGGCTCTTAATTTTCTCATCTGTAAAAGGAAGGAGTCATTTAGGATCATCTCTAAGGTCCTTTCCAGCTCTAAATTTGATGATCCCACATGATTATTAAGGAAAAATTTGGGGATATTCAAGAGACATCCCTAATATTCTGAGCCTAGAGTCCTAGGACATAACCACGGCCTCTCCAACAAACATACCGTTTCATTCCCTGCCAGGGAATGAAAACCATACTAACAAAGTATTACATATGTTGTTGCATGAAGGCTCCACATGGCCAGCAAGCCTCTCTAGGGTGGTGCAACCAGATTGAAATGCAATTAGGAAACACTTAACAAAATAACTAAAAACACAATAAAACACTGCTAATACTACAACTTAAAAGTACATGAACATGCAGCCCACTGGGATTCTTTTTTTTTTTTTTAACTAGGCAATGGGGTTAAGTGACTTGCCCAGGGTCACACAGCTAGTAAGTGTTATGTGTCTGAGGCCAGATTTGAACTCAGGTCCTCCTGAATCCAGGGCTGGTGCTCTATCCACTGCACCACCTAGATGCCCCCTCACTGGGATTCTTATGTACTGATTAGTAGCCCCTGTTTCTACTAGACTTTAACCCCACTAACTCTCCTAGCCACAACGTGGCATTTTTTTATGAATTTTAAAATGATTATCATTTTTAAAAGCATTTTTCTTGTTTTAAAACACTAAAGCTTCTGTATGAATCTGATTTAGTACTTCTGCCATAGAACCCAAGTTCCTCAAATGAGACACAAATGAAGCTGCCTGCACAGCTGTTCTACTTTTGTAAGATGTACTCCAATGGCATATATTAAAGGGTGTTATGCAAGTAACACTGCCTTTAAAAAAAAAAAACTCTGGAAATGGCATGGAATGAAGACTTTTAAAAACTAAACTCTGATAGGAAATTTGAGAGGAACAATGCAAAATCTTTACACCTGATTTCTACAAACTGACTTCATAAATATAAGACAAGAAGATGTGGTTAGACAGTACTTCATCTAAAGAAAAGCTGGGGATTTAGTGGACTATAAATTCAATACAAGTCAATACTGTGATATGGCAGCCAAAAACAAAGTAATGAAATCTTGGGCAGCAATAAGGGAAGCCTAGCTTCAAGTGAGAAGAAAGTGATAATCCTGATTTACTCTGCCCTGTTTCCAACCCTATCTAGAATACCATGATTAGTATGGACCCGACAGTTAAAGAAGGATATTGATAAGCTAGAGAAATTCTGAGAAGGCAACCAGAATAGAGAAGAGCCTCAAGTCCATTCCATCAAGAACATTTGAATTAAAGAGATGGTTAAACTAGAGAAGTGAAGCATAAGGGGACTGACTTCAAGTATTTGAAGGACTACCCAGGGGGAAGAGGGGAAAGACTTGTTCTGTTTTACCCCAGAGCTAACACTAGGAGCACTGGATAGAAGATCACAGGCACATTTAACTTCCTAACAGAACTATATAAAAGTGGAGTACGCTGCTTTTGGAGGTAACGAGCGGGTTCCCCCTTCACAGGAGCTTCAAGAAGAAACTAGAGGAGCCTTGTTGGGGATGAGGATATAGGTTGGGTTAGATGACTGCTAAGCATGGGAGAGTGCAGCATATTTCTCTAGTTACATACTAAGTAGAGAACTTCTTTGCTTTGTTTTTCTAAGGCAAACATTGAATACTCACTAATAAAGGACATTTTTATTAAATAATCAAACTAAGGCAACTAAAACAACTAAATTTAATTTTTAAACAATTAAATTTTACTTTAAAATAAAAACTTTGTAAAGGATTCATTTTAATTAAGTCTTTCCACATTCCCTAAAATGCAGAAAAACCATCTCAGCAACATAAGGAAGAAAGGAAGATGGAAAGAAGGAAGGAATGAATGAACTAATGAAGGAATGAAGAAGAGGAAAAAAAGAAAGGGAAAGGGAAAGGGAAAGGGAAGGGAAGGAAGGGAAGGGAAGGAAAGGGAAGGGAAGGGAAGGAAAGGAAAGGGAAGGGAAGGAAAGGAAAGGAAAGGGAAGGAAAGGAAACGAAATGAAACATCTTAACGATTAGGCCCTGTTGCCTTGGCCCCAACACTTTGTTCATGAACAGCTCGTGATGAAATTTAAGGACAGTTGACAAAAAAAGAATATCTTCTTAAAATTTAAACTCATTTGTTTATCTTCCTCATACAAATCAGAGCCCCAGGGTCATGTACAATGGATTAAGCCACCAATATAAATCGTCAAAGGGGGAAAAGATATCTAGTTAATCTTTCCCTGACCCAACTACACCTACCTAGAGTCTCAAGTCTCCTGGGAAGGGAAGGAAGACTCAGACAACCCACCCACCTAATCCTAACGGGGACTAAGCTCAGCCCAGTGAAGAGCCACCTGAAGAAAAAATAGCAGTAAATGCAGTGACAGAGGATCTACAGATACTGGCAAAAACTGTCCCTGACCTCAGCAGACTCTGGATCCTGGGAATCCCCACCATGGATAAAGGGCTGCTAGCACATGAGGGTATACTTGGACACACTTGGCATGCTCTATAATTATGTTGCCCATGTCCCTTTTAACTCTGAAATTCCATGGTTCTGGGAAAACCTTAATGAGTACTAAAAATATGCTAACAATATTGTAGTGCCATTAGAAAATATTTCTGGCAATACATTTTGGAAATATATCATAAAATTGATAATCTACCAGAGCATAGTTTGTACCTGCATAAAATCATGGTACAGTGGTTCCTTTCTCAATGAAAATCAATGTTCATCTGAGTTGTTCATTTATTTCTTTGCTTTATCTGGAAGGTAAGAAATTTTCATTTGGAAAATATTTATTTTTACTTATAAAATGATTTATAAGACAAACTAGAACGACACTGATTCTATAGTGACTACTGAAGAAAAGTTTAGAAAACTAGAGGATATGAAGAATCTAAAGAGAAAGATCTTGGCTTACAAATCTAACAGCCAGGAAAATTCTTTGATCCTTAATTTTATTTTCAACAAATGAACTGTATTTAAGAGGTAGTAAGGGTTTATGTGGAATGGTAAAGATTTCCTTCAGAAGCTGTTTCAAGATTCTCTTCTTTTTGTTTTATAATTCCCCACAAGTGATATTCACCAATCAAGGTTTGGAACTCCATTCTTTTGACAACCGTAAATAGTATTATAATTACAGCAAAGAGGCTCAATGTATAAGAGTACCAGCTCTACAGTCAGGAGGACCTGAGTTCAAATCCAGCCTCAGACACTTACTAGCTGTGTGACTCTGGGTAAATAACTCAACCATGTTTGCCTCAGTTTCCTCATATGTAAAATGAGCTGAAGAAGGAAATGGCAAAACCCAATATCTTTGCCAAGAAAATTCCACGTGGGGTCATGAAGACTTGGACACAACCCATCAACTAAACAACAACAAAGTGAGAAAAGTTCTAGATATGTAGTTAGAGTACCTGAAATTGAAACCCAGTTCTACTACTTTTGACATATGACCTAAGGTTAATCACCTCACTTTTCTGGTCTCATTTGTAAGATGTTTATGTTAGATTAGAGGCAGTAGACCTTTCTAGCTCTAAATTTATGATCCTATGATTCTAGAACTTTTTATTTTTCTGATGTTATCTCAGATTCACTCAGACTAAGTTTACTGAGTCATCAGTGTAACAACAGCCTCATGAATATTAAATATGATGTTGGCAAAGGAGAGTCATTCAGCCCTCTGAACAACTACTATTCCTATATTTAATAATAATAACTCCTCATGGCATTTTAAGGTTTACAAAGTGCTTTCCTCACAAAAACCTTGTCAGATTGTGGAGTATTACTCTCTCTTTTACAAATGAGGAAACTGGGCCTAAATGATTGCTCATTCAGAGTTTTAGGAGTCCAGACTTAAACCCAGGCTTTCTTATACCAATTCCTGTGTGGTTTTCACTAAAATGGGCTGCAAAAAAAGTAAAGGGAATGAGAGTCCTAGCCATCAGTTTAGAGAGTTAAAGGCATTTTTCTCTTACTTATTCCCACTCAGGGGAAAAAGAGAATGTCTTTAGAGAAGATGTTTGCTTTATGTCTTTAACGATTTTGTTTGATTTCACTACACAGCAGATAGCTACTCAGTGACAGCATAATATATGCTGCATGATTTTCTTAAATAGCATTTACGAAAAAAATAGCATTTAGGTAGATCTTTTCCCTCTATAATTTCTGTCATCAAGCACTTATGTTAATACCACTTATGTTATGTCAATGTGAAGAATAGCCAATTAAGTCTGAGATTAGACCATCCAAAATTTTGATGATTTTGATAAAAATTTATGTTACATATATAGTATCTGTTTTGATGACATTAACATCACATGTATACATACATATATACATACACAAATATATGCATGCACATACATTTCGCTAATCCTCTTCATAAAGAGGAAGTGAGTTATTGTTATGTAAATAATCAAAAGGCAAAAAATCAATAGTGATGTATATACTGTAAACAGATAACTGTGTAGTCTTCTATTGGCCATTTTCAGGTGGTATATGATGCTCTTCATATAACCCAGAGTTTTAAAAACCCTAATAATGTGACTAAGATACCAAACAACAACATTGGGGATGGTAGGGAGTATCTTGAATGAATGGTGACCACATGCAGCATAGCATTATAGTTCTTTCCATTCCTGAGAATCATAATCATGCAGTGCATGTCGTCTGTTACTATTCAGGACATACAAATTATAAGTAAAAGATGATTTGTATATCAAATAGGAATGAAGATTTAAGTGACTCTTGAGGTTCCTTCTAACTTTAAGTTTCCAAGATTCTACAAGTCCAAGTAAAGGGATGAGAGTTATCAAAGGAATCTGGGCATCAGTACTATATAGAATAAAAATAATTCTAGGTCAAAAAGATAACCCATAATTAGTAAATAAAACCATGTTATAGATCTCCTCTCCCACCAAGCTGCACTGAAATAGTCAATACTAATGTGCTTCTTCCTAAGTAGTCATAAACCAACTCTTGAAGGAAAAAACATGTTTCAGAAGCCACCATTTCAGCCTGAGTTCTGTGATATAATTTCAGGGGCTAGAGGCTCAAGTGAAATAAATGTCAATTAAAATTTAGGGCTTTTAATGAAATTATAAAATTCCCATAAACATTTGTAAATATATAAAACATAGTTTTAGTTTGGGGGGAGAGGAAGAGTTTTTCTTTTTTTAAGTTCAAAAAGCAACTCTATAGGGCCACTTTCATAAGGCTATAAAAAGCATAGCAAAATAAAAGAAGTTCCTACAACTTAACATGCTAATGGAGCCTTAAAAAAAAAATCTACCATTCAAGAAAGAAATGTTAGCTCACTTAAACACATTTTTTAGGAAATCTAGCTTGTCTCCTTTTAGGAATAAAATGTGCTCTTCTTAATTTTTTCAAAGGTAATAATGATAAAGCAATTTAGTTGTGGTTCTCCTTGAAGCCCCTTTCCAGCACTATAATTAGATGATTAATAAATTAACACAAACAAAACTGGAAAAAAATGTGATTGTTCTTTTGAAATAGCAAAACTATCATTTCAGATTAAGTAACAATAACAAAAAGTGTGCAATGTGACTCCTGGAACTTCTCACATCTGCGTTTGAAAAGTAGCTAAAGGCTTTCCATGTTAAATCATCCTAATGATTTTCTACAGCTAAAGATGTTTTGGTTTTTGCTGCAGTTTGGGGATCAAGAATGACTTTTCCAATGATGGTAATTATCTTCAGATAGATAATTTGATGACCACAATCAATATTCACGTATATATCCTTTCATTGGCTTATTTTCCTTAAACAAGAAAAAGAAATTAAAAGCATCACAGATGTTCTGTGTGCATATATGATTAAAATATTTTTCTTACATTTAAAAGTTCTCCTTGTAATTTCTTGAGAGTACAAAATGGTTGCTACAATATAGCAAAAATGCATAATGAATACTGTAGAGTAATATGTACTTTAACTTCTAAAATTCAACTCTGTTTCTAGGTTTGCCAAGTGACTAATAGTAGAACTTGGAGACATTAGGGTCACAAATATCAATATTCCACCAATTTTAAGATTAAGTGATGGCTATGTTCATTATGTTTTTTCTTAAGCAAGGATAAACAAAAAGCTATTGAATGAATGAATTAATGAATAAGTGAAAAAACACAAGGAATTAATTTAAATAAAAACTCAATGCAACAAACTTTTGCTAAGAGTTACTATGTGCAAAGTAGCACTGTAATAGGTACCTGAAGAGTTATACAGTTGAGTAAAAATAGTACATGGAACTAATACTCTAAATATAATGAATTGTGGATATAGATAAATTATACGTCACATTGTTATTGTCAATCAGGCATTTCAGTCTTGTCAGACTCTTTGTGACCCCATTTGGGGTCAAAGACACTGGAATAGTGAACCGACAAATCAAATAATTGAAAAAACAATTAAATGTAAGCTATCTACTATCAAGATCAAGAAGATATAATTTTAAAGTCATTAGACTCCCAAAAGACCATGACCAAATGAAAAGCTATATTTCAAGAAACAATAATGACAGCTACCCAAGTTTACTAGAAACAGAAGCAGTGAAAACAGAAAAAAAAAGGAAAAAAATTGACAAGTCAAAACTCCTGAAAAGAAACCCAAATTTGAGAACTTTCAAAGTTTGAAAGTTAAAGAAAAAATGCTGCAAGCAGCCAGAAAGAAAGAATTCATGCCTCAAGGGACCACTATTTAGATTTTATGAAACTTGGAAGCCACTACTATATACAAGAGAGAATCTTGTAATATGATATTGTAAAATACAAGAGATAAGAGTTTACAACTAAAAATAACTTCTCCTACAGGGGAAAAACAGACCTTTAATGGAAAAAGACTTCCAAGCACCCCTGATTAAAAGAGACCAGAGCTAAGTAAAAATGAATTGCAAGTAATCAATGAAAACCTAGAAAGGTACACGTGTTTCAGTAACTAGAAGAGACTAAACAGTAAGAAGGAGGCAGCTAGGTGGCTCAGGGGATACAGCGGTAGGCCTAGAGTCAGGAGGACCTGAGTTCAAATCCAGTCTCAGAAACTTACTAGCTGAGTGACCCTGGGCAAGTCGCTTAACCTCTGTTTGCCTGGAGAAGGAACTGTCAAACCCCTCCAGTATCTTTACCAAGAAAACCCTTTGACCAGCATTGATGTCCGTGGGGTCACAAAGAGTCAGACACAACTGAACCACAAGAAATAATGATAAAGTATTTAGAGCCTAATATTGATAGAAAAGTGAAGTGTCTCATCAAAATCCTAATTTCTTTATGGGGAACAAAGTGGATTATACATGACTAACAGAGAGAAAAGAGGCGGTTTTGTTCTATTTTGATGGTCTAACAGGAGAAAAGAAAGGGAAGAAAAATAGAATACACTATGGGAGAAATAGGAGAAAGAGAGATATATAATTTCCTGTGTCTCATTATTGAGTTGGTAGAGTTTAGATATATTCAGTCTTAACTGAAGACAAAAGAGAGTCTCACTTGCACAGAGACCCACACACACACACACACACATACAGACACACACAGACACACACACACATGCAGAGTTTGGTGTAGTAATATATTACACTCAAAGCAGAAAAAGAAACAAGCAGGAATAATGAAAGGGGAAAGAGATTTAAGATGGAGGATAGAGTGAGAGTGAGAACAGTCACATGCAAAACCAATTTCAAATACAGAGAGAGCAGTGGATCATAAATGGGAAGTTAAAAGGAAAGAAAAAATGTAAGCATCTGTGATTGGGATCTGGTCAAGACAAAGACTTTTTATAAACTGATGAAGAGTAAAGTGAATGGAACCAGGAGAACAATCTATACAATAACAACATTATAAAGAAAAACAACTCTGAACAACTGAAGAACTCAGATCAATGTGACAACTGAACATGAAAACATAAAACTACTGATAAAGCAAGCTTCCATCTCGTGACATAGAGGTGATGATCCAGAGCAGAGCATTTTAAACAATTTCCATTAGCGACCCCTTTTCACATTTTTTGGCAGCAGTAGTTGGTGTTGAGTGGCTTGAGGTTATGTTCAGTGCAAAGTGCACATGCTTTGTGTTCACAACCAAGGTTGCAGTGCAGTTGCACAATATATGACACAGGCAAGTGCTGCCAGAAACATCTGGAATTCAATATGCATTTGATTTTGAATTAATTTTTGGTAGTTGCATGTTGGGACACCTTTCACCGCTGTCAAATTTTTCATGATCCCCTATGGGGTCACGACCCACAGTTTAAGAAGCACTGATCTAGAGTTGCAATATGTGATAAACATTTTTTTTTAATATGGTCACTGAGTCCAACTGTTTGGTTTGCCTATGCTAACTTGTTACAAAAGAGGTTTTTTGTTTATATTGGGGGGAGGGGAATTGGGGAAGAGAAATCTAGTAGTAGTGATGCCAAAGAAAGAAAAGAGTACCAATAAAGCATTTAAAAGAAAATGCATGGAAAATAATAGAAGGTAGTTCAGATGGCAACACAGACAATCAAGACAGCTTTAGAATGAATGTGCTAAACTGAATACATATTTTAAAAAAAAGTTGTACTAAATGGGACTCACAGTTTCACATATAATCCTCTCTTTCTTTTCTTTTGTATGTGAAAATGTCTGAGTATGTTGGTATTTGCCAAGTTGAGGATAACAAAAAAAATTTTAATTAGGCTGTACAATGATGTCATAGCGTAAATAGGTTTAAATTGTATGAATTCAACTATGTAGATCTGGCAGAGGGTAGAGGAGAGAGACAGAGAGACAGACAGACAGACAGGCACCTCCCCCCCCACACACATACACACACAACACTATCTAAATAGTTCAGGCTGATTGAACCCCTTCAGTGAGTATATTCTCCAGAGTAAGATGGGAGATGTGAATCTGCTGCTCCCCTAGTCAGCCTCAGTTCCTTGGTGCCTCCCATAGTATAAGAATCTCATGGGGCAGCTAGATGGCACAGTGGATAGAGCACCGGCCCTGGATTCAGAAAGACCTGAGTTCAAATTTGGCCTCATACACTCGATACTTACTAGCTATGTGACCCTGGCAAATCACTTCACCCATTGCCTTGCCAACAGCAACAAAAAAAAAGAATCTCACTACTATAATTTCAATTTGAGAATCTCTTTTTCATCATACCACAGTCTATTCAGCTTGGAGTAGTAGAGTCAAAGAGTATTATTAACTGGCCTTCCTAGCATTCTTGATCAACTACAATAGAAGGCCCCTACTGTGTTCCCTTTGAATTCCTTGAGTCTAATCTTCCACCATGGTGAATAAGAAAAAATAACTGGTTTAGCCATTTCATGATTAGGTTCTAATATAATTACATTTAAATGTGAAGACCTTTCAAGTACATCTTTTTTTTTCCCAAGTTATTAATTTTCCTACCAAGTAGGAAGTTTCCTGCCTCCTACCAGGCTAGGTGGTATAATGGAGAGAGCATTGAGCCTTGGAGTCAGGAAGTCCTGAGTTCAAATTTGACCTCAGACATTTACCATGTGACCCTAGGCAAGTCACTTAACCTGTCTGCCTCAGTTTCCCCAACTGTAAAATGGAAGGTAATAATAGCACCTACCTCCCAAAGTTTTTGTGAGGATAAAAGCACTTAGCTCAGTGCCTGGTACATATAAGGTACTTAATAAATGTTTATTTTCTTCCTTCCTAAGTTTTCACTTGTTTTTGTTTTCATTTATTTGAGCCATATCTGTTCCAACATTTATCCTGATCAACAACTTAGCTAGGTGTAATGAAAAATAAAATCTATATTCAGCTATTTTCACAACAACCATCTCTGATCCATTTGCTCTCTGATACACATTGCTTTCTTTTAAAGAGATGTTGACCCCTTTGCAAGCATGACTTTTAAAATGCTATACTATCCTTTATGGTCAATTTAAGGGATTTCCAAAAATAATTTTGACAATATAGAATTTTCACCTTAATGTGCTTACTTTAGAACTTAAACCTCATGTAAGATGTGAGTTTACTGTAATTTTTGACTTTTCAAGTGCATACATTTTCCCCATACCTCAATATGACATCTTCCAAGGAAAGGGAAGAAAAAAGGAACAAGAATTGATTAAACACCTACTATGTATTAGGTGCTGTGCTGAGCACTTTACAAATATTATCTCATTTGGCCAATATTTAGTGCTGGAAAGAACCATAGAGGCCATTGAGTATAACCACACTCATTATATAGTTGAGGAAAATGAGGCACAGAGAAGTTAAGTGACTTGTCTAGGATCATGCAATTAATGAGACAAGAATTTCTTATCTGAATTTTTTATCGTTTATATCAAACTTCCTAAGCACTAGCTTGGGCAGCTAGGTTGTGCAATGGATAGATTGCCAGGCCAGAGGGTGAGTTCATATCTAGCTTTAGACACTTACTTGGCTGTGTGACTCTGGGGAAATCATTTAGCCCTCTTTGCCTTGCCTTCTCATCTGTAAAATGAACTTAAGGAGGAAATGGCAGACCACAACTGTATCTTTACCTAGAAAACCCTAAAAGGGGTCAAGAAGAGTCAGATACAAGTGAAACAACACAACAACAACAAGCACTAGCACCGAAGTGATTAATTTCAGCTTTCTCCATCTTTAATGAAAAGACTTAGGAAGTAAACACGCTGGAGGAAATATCGTCATTTTAGTCAGGGCAACATCTGATTAGGATAAGCTAGAAAGGAAAAATAAAGCTTGACAAATCAAATATAATGATCCTTACGCATATTCACCAAGCCTAATGCCAAAGATAGTAGCTATAATGTAGAAATAAGGTTAACAGTAGAGAAGAGAAATTTGCAAGAGACAAAATCCAAAAAAGGTGTCAAATAAAATCCATGTCTTCATATTTCTATAAACAAATACACAACATATGGGTAAAAAGAAAGATGAACTAATGAGCCTGACACAAAGAGGCAGATTTGACCTCATGGCTATCATAAGACTAGAGGAATGGAACACATAACTATACTGTGGCTGTGGTAAAGTAAACCTCATTCAAAAGGAAAAGAATAGGTAAGGGCAAGGGAGTGGGGAATGAGGTGAAAGGGAGAAAATGAGGTTGGAAATCCAAGAACCAAAGATAGCACAAAGCATTTGACTGAGAAATCAACAAAAGTAGAAACAGAAGTGACATTATCTTTAACGTATACCGAAGACTACCTGGATGAAAAAGATGAAAAATTAGAAAAAGGTATCACAAGTTCTGTTATTTTCCTCTTGTATCACAATGCTCACCTTCATCTGGTCAGAGAATGGCTTTTGTGAACTAATAGGGCATATTACTAAAGAGAATTAAAACATTTTTGCATATCTTCCTACGCTGATTAAATACAGAGGAGTGAGGGGTAAAAAAGCAAGAAAAAAAATGGAGATGGCCCTATTCACAAGATCAAACAATTAAAGGAGAAGGGACCATAGGGGTGATTGAATGAAACCCCCTCATTTTACAGATGAGAAAACTAAGGCCCCAAGAGGTTAAGTGACTTGCCCAGGATAACAAAACTAATACATATCAGAGTCAAGATTAGAACACAAGTCTTCCTGACTCATAGTCCAGAGCTCTATTTACCATACGATGCTGACTCTCCTACCTATCATTTCTTTAAATCCTCTGAAATCTGTTTTCCCAAAATCTAGGGTGCATGTCAAACTGTGCCTTCTCTACCACAAGGTTTAAGATGGAGTGGTCTTTTATCTTTGGATCCACAGCAGCTAGAACAGTGCCTGACACAAGGGAGTTACTTAATGTATCTTTGTTGAATTGAATTAAATTCCCAAGTCTAAAATGCTATAGAGTCAACACAAGAAAGATGAGAAGCTCTCAAGAATGAAATTCTAAAGAGAAACAATTCTGATAAGGAGAAAAGAGGAAGCTGTCTAAAGAAATTGATGAGAATGCACAGGTAACTCATCAACCAACTTCTATATGGTTGTTAATATAAATATATCATATTATACCCTTTAAAAACAGCATATGATGGAATCAAAGGCAGGTAAGAGAGGATGAACACAGAAGTCTTGCAAACACATTTAAGAATACTGTCAGCAGCACTAAAGCTCTGTACAAACAAGAGTAGTGAGAAACATAAGACAACAAAATGAGAATTCTGAAAGGCGTGGCATAGAAAAATTAAGCAAAGAAGAGGCAGGACTGATAGGATGAATAGAATGATGATAATGGGCAACAGAGAGTAGATGGAACTATTCAAGTCTTATTTTGCTTTGCTTTTCTCTAGCAAGAATAAAAATCTTTTAATTGGAGAGAGCAGAACAAAAATGCATATTAACAAACTGAAATCCTAGTTAATAAAGAGGGAGACAGTAACAAGCAGTTAATTGCCCTAGATAAATTCAATGCATAATTTCATAAACATAAGAGATGAAAGGAAACTCATAAGTCAGCTAGTCCCAATATCTTGATAAAACTAAGGCACAGAGAGGATGAGTGATTCACTTAAGGTCACATAATTACTAAGAGACAAAGCTAGGATTCAAACTCTAGTCCTAACTTCAAATCCAGTACTCTCTCTACTGCAGACCACCACTTCACCAGGTACAGAAAAACTATTTCCCAGCATTCCAGAAGAACTGGCATATATTATTTCTAATCTACAGTCAGGAACCTTTGAAAGATACTAGAGAACAGAAAAGGCACCCTAGAACCAGGAAAGAACAACTGTCTCATTTCTCAGTAAAAGAAAAAAAATTAGTTTGCAAACTCTAGGACCCCAAGGCTTCCTCTTAATTCCTGGCAAAGTTCTAGAACAGTTGATTAAAAGGACAATAAACGTCCAGAAAAAGAAATTGTTAAATCAAAATGAGCCAGGATGATTTCATGAAGAATAAGTCATACCAAACTAACCTCATTTCCTTTTTTGACAGGGAAACTAGATGGAAAGTTCAGGACGACACTGCAATACAGTTTAGTGGGACTCTAGAAGGTATATGACAAAGTATCATAAGTTATTTTTATGTAAAATATGACAATATATAGACCAGATGACGGCACAATAATGTATTGTACTAGAAATGAAAACTGGCAGAACAATGGGAACCAAAGAGGAAGGGCAAATACTTTAATGTCAACTTGGAACCTGCCATAGCCTTCCGTATCTTAGATAAAGCCACGGAGGGCAATCTTACCAAATTTGTAAATCTTTAACTTGGTTTCAAAAAAATTAACTGGGAAAGTATAAGATGGAGGAAACATAACTAGACAGCAATTCTTAAGGGGGTTTAGTAGACCCCAAGTTCAACATGAGTCAGTAATGAGATACTGCCACAAAAAAATAATAAATTTAAAAAATAATGTATTTTAAGCTATAATAGGAAAGGCAAAGGGTTCAAGAGTATTGGAAAATCTCATTGTACTCTGTCCTGGTTAGGAAACATATGACCTATATTCAGCTTGAGGAGCAGCATAGTAGGAAAAATACTGAGAAGCAAGTCAATATCCAGAAAAGGATCAGGTCAGTGATTCTTTACTGGAGTATCTCTGCTTTACTGATATTCCTATGCGACATGAATATCAATCAGTAAAGGAAAATAAGAATTAGGGAGGGTATGGTGGTTATATTTAAAGCATCTGAAGGGCCCACCCATGGCAGAAGAATTAGATTTATTCTACTTAGTCCAAGAGATCAGAACCAAGAGTAATGAGGCAGCATTGTGCAATGGAAGGCCATGGATTTGGAGTCAAAGGACTTTGGTTCAAATGCTAGTCATACCACTTAATATCTTGGAGATTTATCACCTTGGGTAAGTCATTTAACTTCACTTAGCCTCATTTTCCTCATCTATAAAATAAGGAGACTGGACTAGGCAAAGGGAACCTGCCACCTCAAGGCCACATGTGGCCCTCTAGGTCCTTGAGGCCCTTTGACTGAATCAAAACTTCACAGAAAAAAAATCCCCTTAATAAAAGGATTTGTTCAGTAAAACTTGGACTCAGTCAAAAGGCTACACCCAAGGACCTAGAAGGCCACATGTGGTCTCGAGGTGGAAGGTTCCCACCCCTAGACTAGAGGCATAAATTCACAGCTTTAAAAAAAATCAGATTAAAATGTAATTAGGAAACACTTAATAAATAAAAATACATAGCAACATGGATAATGCTAATTTGTGGTTTTCAAAGTTAATATGCCTTCTGTTTTGAGATACTATTTGACTTGATGACTTCACAAGTACCATTTAGCTCTAAAGCTACGATACTAAGTTTCAAAGAGGTAACTTCGGCTTGAAACAAAGAAAAATGTCCTACAACCAGAGCTATCCAAAGGTGGAATGGATCAACTCAGTAGCCTTGAGATCTTACAGCAAAAGCTGAAAGGCTACTTCTGGAATGAGGGTTTGTTCAGGTTTGAATTGGGTTACATGGATTCTGCAGTCCCTTCCATTCTGTGATTCATTCTCTTGCTTCCTTTTCAACTTTACCTCACCTGATGGTTTCAGTCAACTATCAAGCTATAATTCCTCCAGGCCTGAAATATTCTTTCATTTATCTCTACTAGAGAAATCCTTCCTATCTTTTAAGGCCCAGCTCAGGTGCTACCTCCTCCATGAAAGCTTCTCTGATCTCTCTTTGAAGAGCTTCTCTCACTTCATTTTCCCCACATCTCCCACATATGTTCTCACAGAGAGGCAACAAGGTGAGCACTTAGAGTTGGCTTTGAAGTCAGAAACACCTGGATTGAAGTCCCACCTCTGACATCTGCTGGCTGCATGACTCAGGTTCAGTCACTTAACTTTTCAAAATCCAGGCAACTCTCTAAGACTGTAAGTTGCAGAGGAGATGCTGATCTGTATTAGTCAAGGGAAGTGTCCTTCTGAGAGGTTTCCATACCATTAAAAGCACAGTTCTGGTCCTAAAGAAAGTCATCACATTATGATATACATTGTAATGATTTATATGTCTGTCTTATCTCTCCTGGAACATTATAAATTCCTTAAGGCTAAAATTTTTGCCTTTTTCATTATTGTATCTGCAACTAACACAATTCTTTATAGCTAGCAAGAATTTCATCAAAGTTTGCTTAACTAAGTCAAATTGAATTAAATAGATATCCCAAAAAATGGTCAATGCTCTCTGAAATCAAGGCACGTTATTGCTCTCTGTAATGACTGATGTATGAAGTTAGAAACTTTTAAAGAAAACAGCAAGATATATGAAAACCTTTATATTCAAAGGACCCAAAGTCAGCTAAAGAAAGGTGGGAAGGAATACCCTCCCTCCCTCAAAATTCCATATATCTATAAGCTTTCTCCAGACAAAATTAAGTATCCCATGATACTAGATAGGAAGCTTTTCCTCATATTAAACCAAAATTTACCTCTATGGAACTCACTGAAGCACAAAACACCAGCTTTCTCAGCAACTGGCATACTCCACTTTACCAATGGCTCCTAATGATTCCTAGCTACCACCACCATCACTTTTCTCAAAACCCAGGTTCCTGGCACTTAGGAAGGGATATAGACCTTTCTTTTCTCCCTTGACTCTAGTATACAGTTTTTATTTTAGACATTTTAAAAGATTTTATTACTAAATGCCAAAAAAAAAATCATACAGGAGTAAAAATGATGGAAAAATAACTTAGAAAATCCAGAAATATAATGGTCAATAATAGTCTAACTTGAAAAAAAAATTAACTTTATTCTGTCTTACTTAGGGTTATAGGGTCATAAATATAGGTTGAAAGAGACTTCAGAAGGCAACCTTCTCATTTTGTAAGTGAAGGCACTGGTACTTACTTACAGGTAGGTTAAGTGCTTTGCCATTATCACATAGTAAGAATCACAAGCAGTATTTAAAATCAGGTCCTTGGGCTCCAGAACCAATGCTCTTCCCACTATATGCTCTTCTTTTGCTCACACCTGACCCCAAATAGCCTAAATTGTCTTGTCAATATGGTGTTTGGGTAGAGGCTGAATATTAGCAAAATTGTTAGGTGGCTCAACCTTTCCAGAATCTAATTCCCTAACCACAGCTCCAGTACAAAACAAATACAACCAATATTTATTAGCTACCTGCAATGTGCAAGGCATTATATTAGGTGCTGGTAATATAAAGACAAAAGTGAAAAGTTCTTCCTTTGAAGAACTTACATTCGCCAGAGAGGATATAACACATAAGTAAGTATGCATACACCTGATAATTTGAGGAAGAAGAAATTTCATGTTAACATCTAGAGGAACTAGGAAAAGCTGTTCATGAGTTGCCATGTGAGCTGAGTTTTTAGAAAGCCCAAGGATTCAAGATGTAGTGTGGCATATTGGATAGAACACAGAATGTGGTGTTAGGAAGACCCTGGTTCAAGTCCTAACTCTGATACTTTCTAGCTGTGTGACACCTGGGGAAGCCCAGTTCCCTATAAGGCTGGACTTAATGGACTCTGAGATTTCATCCAGCTCCAAATCTATGATTCTAAGAGGCAGAACTGAAGAGGGAGGCATTCCAGGCATGCAAAATAGCTTGTGCAAAGGGATGGGGAGAGGTAAGGTAACGGGGAACCACAAGGAGGGATTTTGGCAAGAGAGGAGAAGACAAGAAGAGAAGTAATAATAAAAAAACCTAGAAATGTACACTGCAGCCAGACTGTGAAGAGTTTTAAGTAGAAAACTAAGAAGTTTTTACTTTATCCCAGAGACAATAGAAAATCAATGAAGTTTATTGAATATGGGAGTGATATGGTGAGACACATGCTTCAGGAAGATTGTGTCGGTACTTTTGTTAGAGGATGGATTAAAGGGGATATAAAGCCTGGAAGTGAGAATTCAAGTGGGAGACTTGTAATAGTCTAATGAGAAGGGATGAGGGCCTGGATATGAGTAGTAGTTGTATTACTAGAGAGAAATATATTGTATTCAATCAGACCTGGCAACTGATTGCACAAGGCAGCAGGAGGGAAACAGAGGGTGGGAAACAGAGGAAGGAGAGGAGAGAGTTAAGGATAACTCCAAAGTTGCAAACCTGGGTGACTGAAAGAATAATAGTACGTTCAAAAGAAAGTAACTTGGGGACGAGACCAGGGAATAACAGGAACATGATAAATTCTATTATGAACATGTTGAGATTGGAGATACCTGTGGGACATCCAGATGGAGAAGCATAATCAATGATCTAGAATTGGAGCTCAGGAGAGAGATTAGGACTGGATATACAGATGACTATTAAATACACGGAAGCTGAAGAAATTACCAAGACAGATGGTATAGAGAACAAAAAGAAGAAAGTCCAGGACAGAACCATCAGGGGCACACATGGCTATGAATTATGATCCAGCAAAGGATACTGAGAAGGATAAGTCGAACAGGTAGGAGGAGAATCAGGAGAGAATAATGTCATAAAAACCAAGGAAGGAAAGAATACCGAGGAGGAAACAGGAGTCAACAGTGTCAAATGCTACAGTGATAAATAATAATAATAATAGCTAATAGCACTTACTATGTCCCAGGTATTGTGTTAAATGCTTTATAATAATTATCTCATTTGATCCTCACAACAACCCTAAGTAGTAGGTGCTATTATTATCCTTATTTTACAGATGAGGAAACTGGGGCAAAGAGAAGTTAAGGGTCTTGCAAAGGATCACACAGCTAGAAAATGTCTGAGGTTGTATCTGAACTCAGGTCTTCCTGACTAAGATCCCAGCACTCTATCCATGGTGCCACCTAACAACCCTTGTCAACAAGAATGAGTCCTGAGAAAAGGACAGTAAATTTAACAATTAAGAAATTATTGGTAACTTCAGAGACAAAATGTTCAATTGTGTATTGAAGTATAATAGCTAGACTACAAAGAATTGAGAAAGTATGAAAAAAAAGTGGAGTTAAGAAAAGAAGATTTTTTTTTCTAGTTTGTTGGTAGAGAGAACCCAAATCACACAAAAAGGGAGGGTAAGGCAGGGTGTAGTGAAAGGGTTTTTTGTTTGTTTTAAATAGGGAGTGGGGAGGGGGTACATAGAATAGGGTGAAGAGAGACTAAAAACTAGGAAGAAGGGAAAGAATGATTGGGGAAAGGGGTAAGGGAATGTGCCAGGAAATCTGGGGTCAAAAGTATAGGGAAAGAGGCTAGCCATCGCCAGGACAGGGGCCACTCTTTACCAGAGACTGGAGTAAAGGAGGAGAGAATGAAAGATGATATCAAGGGATTATGAAATGTAGAATAGAGTAGAAGAGTCCATGGTGAAATGACCACCATTTTTTCAGAAAAGCATTAAGACAAGGTTCTCTGTTGAAAGGAGGGGATAGGTATAATGAGAAGCTTAGGAAGATAGCAGATAGTAGTTATTTGGCCCTTTTAGAAGCAGAAGTGAAATTGAGGTAACTACAGGGGTGTGATGATGGAAGAGGCCCAAACTTCATGACTGGTCATGTGTAGATCACTGCTTGGGCTGAGACTTAATGCAATTCAATTAAACTCAATAACTACTATGTTCAGAACACTATATTATGTAGGATCTATGAGTAAAAAGATGAAAAACAGCATAGTTCCTACTATAAAGAGGGTACTTATCACTCCTATCTAGTATGGGAAATAAGGCATGTACATGAGTAAATCTAATACAAGTTAGAACATGATAAATGTTTAGGAAGGACCCAACAGGAAAGACTAAGAGCCTGAAGAGCAATCACTGGAGGGGAAGGCAGGGAGGAGAGGAAGCAGTAAGAATTTCAAAAGACTTGCACAGAAATAGAGACAGAATGAAATCAAGAAACAGCTAGTGTTTCATTTTGGAATTGTAGTGTACATAGGAAAAGACAAAGGGGAATACTTCAAAATAAAGATGAAAAAATAAGCTCAAGCCATATGGTGAAGAGCTCTTCATATGGAGAGAAGGGTTTGAAATAAAGATTTGGTAGTCAACGGGGTCATATGCAATCATCATGGAGGAGAACTTGGGGAGGGAGAATATTCAAGGGCAAAGGGCAAAACCTTGGGACATGACCAAACTCAAAGAATAAAAAGAAAAAGAAGATCCAATAAAGAATATGGAAAAGCACTGGAAAGAGATGTACATAAGGAGGAGAACATGCATAGGACAAGGTCATGTGAACTAAGGGAGGGAAAAGTATCAAGAAAGGAGACAGTCAACAGCAGCAAGTGAAACAGAAAGGTCAAGGAGGATCAGATCCAAGAGGCCTTATGATGAGGTAGGAAATAGGGAATACCTGAAAGGCACCACCAGGTATCAGTCCACATTAAGTCATATGGACAACTGAGCAAAATGCTATAGGGCCACTGCAAAATACCAATTCCTTTACTGAGGCCTGAAGACAGTACACATGACATAAAGGGTCCAAGACTGAAATTTATCCTCTCTACTACTGTTTTACAAAATCCACATTTGTTAACTATTATGAACCACGAAAGGCCCATCTGTTTAATGAAACTTTTGTCTGACGGATGTGGGACTTCAGTAGAAAAGAGGCCAAAGATTTAAATACTAAGAAATAAACATTCAGAGACTGTATTTGGCTTTGACAATGACCTGAAGGCATATTTTCAAAAAAGAGAAGGTAACAATGTTTTATGTTCCTTCCTTCACATGCGGAAATGTGTCATATCAAAAAGCAACATTGCTGATTTCTAAACCCTTAACTTGATGCTTAATCCTGAACAAGACTCCTGATGTTTTGTTTTCTGAGGTTTCTAGGTATTGATTATATAAGCAGAACCTGTTCTCCCAATGCAAATAGTAAGATGAAATTGAAGATGTATTTTTTCATCTACATTTTATTAAGTTTTCTGTTCAAAAGAGTGAATAATTTTCCTTTCATTGCATAACATGTTGAACACAAATCATCTTTACCTAGGGATTTTTTTAAAAATTCCCTTCATATGTTTTATTTTGAGTTGAACTGGAAAATGTGTTGGGAGTAGATTCCTTTCTCATATTGTCATACAGGTAAACGTATCAATATTGGAAAATAACCTATGAAAACAGAAAAGCAGAAATAGTCGTTTCTATAATTCCGCTCCTAAAAACCTGTTAACAGTAGTATTCAGGGATTAATTTACCTATAGTGTTCTCATCTACCACTCAGAAAATTTACCTCCATTCTTAAAATTTATTACTACAGTCCCCTAACTAAATCTCAAAATAAACATGGATGATTCTAGAAAAAAAGAGACTAAACTCAGCAAGAATAATATACATTACAATGCTCATCTGCAACTGGCCAGAGAGTGACTTTTGTGAACTCAATGAGCATAATAATAAAAAGAAAAATAATATTTTAACACCTCCTTATGTTGATTAAAAATGGGGGGGGGGGGTGCGGGGAAGGCAGTAAGAGATAGACAAGAAAATAATGGAGGCAGGACTCCAGGCAATCAACAAGCATTTTTTAAACATCTATTATGTGCCAGACACTGTGCCAAGTGCTAGAAATACAAAGACAAGCAAAAAGAAAGACTGTCCTTGCCCTCAAGGAACTAATTCTAATGGTGAATACAACACATAAAGGGAAACTAAGAAGGAGAGAAGAGTAGGGAGAAACAGAGAACTGGGTACAGAGGCATGATAAAGAAGGTCCAGAGTGCAGACTGGAGAGGAATGAAGCACCACTAGTCACCCTTCTGAAATGGAGGTTCTGGAAGGAGCCATCCAATCAAAGGGGAGAGGCCCCTGGGACAGAAAGTGCTTCCAATGTGTAACTCTATTCATGGGATCATAGATGAGGGGCTACAATGGACCTTGGAGGCCATAGAATCTAACCTCTTCATTTTATAAATGAGGAAGACGAAGCCCAGGGTGCTTAAATGATATGCCCATGTCACACAGCTAGTTAGTAGCTGAAGTTGGGCTTAAACCGAGCTCTTCCTTTACTCTATCCACTCTATCCCATTGCCTCTCAGTGTGCTACCAAGTCACATGACAGGATAAACTTCTCAAAAGACAAGAGAAAGACAAAAAAAAAAAATGAGATGGGGAAGAGAAGGAAAAGGAAACAGGGCAGGTTTAGAAGAAATGTTTTTCATAAAGACCTCAAAATTTACATCATATGATTTGTACATTTAAAAAAATATTTAATTCCTAAGAGAGCAGGGAATCACTGCCAGAAAATCCAGTAGCTGCTAGCTTACTATGTCAAATTATAATTTTCATATTTAGAATCATGACAATGCAAAAATCATGCTTGGCATATGCTAGGACTCACCACCATTAAAAGCCTGAATAGAAATGGAAGATCACCTTCTTTCACTATGCTCCAACTACCACCAACTGGTCTAAACCTCACACCTGAGCATTTGACAGTTCTTTGTCGTCTCTTTTTAGTCTCAAGAGACATGAAACTGGGGGTAAGGCTGCGGAAACAGGAACAACTGGATTTCTCATCACTATACCAAGTGCCTTGGAGACAAAAATCTCAGCTGGTACCTTAACGAGAATTGGAGCATGCCTAAGAGATAGATACTTAAGAAGTAAACACCATCTATATGAAAGCAAGACTGATTTAAGGGATGCAAAATAATAGAAGTAGGATAATGGGATTAAGAGTTGGAAGGGACTTCAGAGAACAGCTAGTCTACTCACCTTATTTTATTATTTTGGGAGTTAAGAGGGTAAGAAGAAAAGAAGTAGAAGCATCTATTGTAGACAGCCTCCTCAAGGAGATTAGCCACAAAAGGCAGAAAAGATGTAGGATGATAGAATGGTTGCATGCTTTTCTCCATCACCTTCATTGAACAGCACATATGTAGGAGTGAAGGCAGAGGATCATGAGAGTGAGCCAAGGCTAAGACTTGGCACAGCACAATTGATGACATGTTAAGGGGGCTGGGAATTCAAGAAAAGAAGATAATGGATCACCAAGGGATCAAGATGGGGAAAGGAGGAGAGAGTGACTAGTACTCCCAGGTAAGGGATCTAAGAGGTCAAGGAACTGGAGGTCATGGTGTGGATAAAGAGGAGGATTTGACATGGGAAGGAAGAGAGGTAGAAAGTAAATGGATTGTGATCAGATAGGGAATTTCAGAATTCTTACACATGGAAATGGTACAGGAGGGATAGAGGAGGGTTACAGAAGGGGAGTCAGGAAGAGGTAGAAAATTAATGTCTTTATGCAAGAGAGTTTGGTCTAATTTTGTTTTCATTTCATTCTTTGTATAGTAAATGATGTGATCACACCCCACTAAGTCTCTGAATGTAGTGAGAAGTGAACTGAGGGAGTAGAATACAGACAGGGTACAGACTCTGAGCAAGTATAGACAGCAGATTTCAAATGCCAGTACATTGAGCAATGTACCACTTCATTCCTTAGATCGGAGGTTTTTAACCTGGAGCCCAGGAATTTAAGTGGAGTTAAAAAATGCATCTTTATTTTCACTAAAGTAATTGAAATTTACCATTTCCTTCAATTGTTTTAAAACTTTATTCTGAGAAGAGGTCCACAGGCTTCGACAGATTGCCAAAGAGATCCATGACATGATTTAATTCAGATGTATCAGACATGGGATTAATCAACTCTGCTTCAGCATCCTCTCCACCCCCATGGACTTAGAAGTGGAGGGATTAGTTTAGGCATATGCAGGTAAAAGGGCATACTTCAGTCTATCAAAAAAAAGCACTTTATCCAGCAAGCACCAAAAGGAATTGTAAAGGCTGGGCTAGTGACTCTAGTAAAACACCACCTGGTGGGCAATTCAAATACGGCACTTTTGCTGACCAAGAATCAGAGACACATAGTCTATAAATTTAACGAAGACAGCATGCCTGCTGCACAACCAAAAAGCCTCACATTAGGAGGTCAGTACCACATATCTGAGGAAACTGGGGCCCAGAGAGGTAAAGTTATTTATTCAAGATAACAGAATACATAGCAAAATTGGATTCGAGCCTAAATCCAAATTTGACTATCAATTCGACATCAGATTCAATACACTTGTCACCTATCAGGATGTTTCACAGATAGAGTTCGAGAGCTAGAAGGGCCTTTCGAGATTATTGAGTCCAACCTCCTCATTTTGAAGATGCAGAAATAGAGGACCAAGGAAACTAAATAACTTGCCTAAGGTCACAGAGGAATTAAGTGGCAGAGATGGGATTCAAATTTAGGTCCAGTGATACTAACTTCAGTGCCATTTCCACTGTATCATGCCACCTCATATTTCGGTAAAAATAGAGAGAGGTTTCAGTATATTACCACTATGGCATGAGGCTTTTAATATCTATTGTTAATATACTGACTGTCACAAATGCTAACAGAATAATTAACAAATGTAGATGGTATTTGTCCAATTTAGCTTGATCTGCAAATCATTTCCTATTTCTTAATTACAACTATTTTTTAAAGTAAAATGGTTATATTATAAAGAAAGATGAACCAAGGTAATCAGGAAGGAAAAATTCAAATCCAAAGCTAGCAATTTATAAATAACTTGATTGTTTTTTCTCTCTAATTTATTGCAATTTCCTCAAGGACAGGGATTGTGTCCTGCATTTCTTTTACATTCCCTCCAAGCATCCACTATAGGGCTAGACATAAAGCAGGCATTTAATGATATTAGCAACTGTCAAAATTTCCTTAACCACAGTCATAAACTCCTGCCTAATGTTCAGTATAATTGACAATACAGAGATTCAATACCAAAATTTCTGCTGCTTTGGGGGAAATAACATTCTCAAGAGTTGCCAGATTACCTGGAGCTTCAACTATCCTGCTGTGAGGTTCTTTGGGAGATTAAAAAGGAAAGTTGTTCTCTTGTTTACCAGTGGAAATTTAAACACAAGAGTTCAATCTTCTGAATCATAGACTAGTGAAGCAATTATCCTGAAGCAGAGATCACAGTGAGATTTTAGCAAAGCTTACTACACATGCTGGGGTTTTTCCTAATGATCACAAGTCTTTTGGAGCACACTACAAAGAAGATGCTGAAGATTTCATAGAATTCTCCCCAGGAATTTAGACTTTTTGTTTTTATTTCTCATTGGATAGAAACTGGTCCATTTACAGATGGCTGCATTCATCCACAAACAGACTGATGGACCCAACCTAAATACAGAGGAATATTTAGCACAATAATATTCAAAACCATGAAAATTGTTGCACAAATATCCCCAAAACAACCCCTCACTAAGTATGACCTCGTTTTGTTTATTTTCTCTGGAAAACTAATCATAAGCAAGTGCTTGGAACCTAAAAGTCTCACTAATATTCCTAAAGGCTTTCAATTTTTATATAAGAAATTTCCTATCAATAAAATGTCCTCTTTTCAAAGTGTGTTAACATTTCATTTGCTTTTGAATGGATGGTTTTCTACATTGAACAAAGCTCCCTGCAGTGGTCAGATGCAGACAAGCTTGTTTGCAAAACAGCTGATTTCTACACATGAAGCAAAATACTCCTTACCTGAATAATATATTACTATAGTGATTTCCAATTTTTCTAGGCCATTTGATAATCACTACAGTAGGATTAAGCATATGAAGAATATTCTGGACAAGGGAAAAGGCATTGACAATTATGATAATTTCATAAAGTTTAACCAATGTAAATTAATTGCCACAAGGAGACCAAAAGAGACCAGAAAATACCTAAGTCAGGACACATCTGCCTAAACAGGAAGAGATGACTAGCAAGTTAGAAGGCAAATTTATTTGTAAAATCTCATAAGAAATGTTACAGATAATTAGGAGTCATATAGTCTCAGAAATAGAGAGAAACAATAAAATAGACAAGATATCTAACTATGCAAAATAACATTAATGACATTTAAAGACAAAAGTGGAAAGAGAACAATAAACAGAAGTAAAATAGAAAAGATTGATAGCAATAACTTTAATAAACTTTTGTCCACCAAGGGCAGTGGAACCATACAACTTGGATCCTAATAACCCAATCCCAGATATGCTGACAGAGCAGGTGAACATAGCATGAAGGAAGCCAAAATGGGAAAAGTAGCTGATTGGAGTATATGGAGAAGATCCATACTGGCTGGAGGTGACACAATAGTGAGCACATTGAGGAATCACTACAGATGGCGTCAGAAGGAGGGAAGATGCAAAGGGTGTGGGAGGAAAAATCTCAGACTTCATGAATTTCTAAAAAAGTCAACCAAGAAAACATCAATAACCATACTCTCCAATTAATACAAAATTTTCATGAGTAATCTATACAGGAATTTAGGCAAACCTGATAAGCGAATAAGTAGAGAATAAGCAGGCTTTCATGAACAATATGCAAAGATGGACCACATCTTTATCATTTCACAACTGACTGAAAGATGTAGACAATATAATATTCTACAGTAATTACTGTTTGTTGGTTAGAAAAAAAGCATCTGATTCAATAAAACAAAATGCTGTCTTACAAGCTTTTTTTCAACAAAGTGTCTCTCATCCAATTATTAAAGCTTCACTCAAAGATTAAAGAAGAGAAAAATGATCAGGCAAGGCACAAAACAGGGAAATACAAGCTCACCAAATGTATGTACCACAATCAAGAAGAGTTCCAGGACACAGTACAAGTAAGAGAGGAGCTCCTCATAGATAGTGAAGTTCTCTAGATATGGATGACATTGTAATGATTACATCAGCCATAATCACTCAAAGGAATTTGGCATGACCATCAACATAAGAAAGACCAAGTGAATGAAGAATATTGCCGAGATTACATCATGCATTTGGATGAAGAACTATGAATATGTCTACCTGTATATTTATTTAGGACAGATAATACAGACAATAAGGTGGGCCCAGAGTTGAGCAAAAGAGGACAAAAGCAGAACTGCTTTGGGGAAATTGCAAACTCATTTAATGATCCCCAAATTCCCTCAATAAAGGCAAAGGTCCATATTTAATATCAATATTCTACTAGTGTTGCTATATCAATCAATCAAAAAGCATTTTAAAATACTCATTACATGCCAGGTACCATGTTAGGCACAGGGAATACAAAACAATGAAACAATCCCAACTCTTAAGGAGCTGATATGCTAATGGGGAAAAGAGCACGTACATATATAAGTATATTCAAAATATACAGAGAATAAACATGAATACAAAGTCATAAATTTCAACATAGTTTGGGAGAGAAGGCATTAGCAGTTGAAGGGATCAAGAAAGGCTTCCAGAAGAAAATGGTACTTGAGTTGAATCTTAAAGAAAGGAATTGTATGAGGTGAAAATGAAGAGAAAGTACATTCCAGGGAGCAAGGACAGCCAGTGAAAAGGTATGGAAAAAGAAGATGGAGCATCTTAAGTGAGGGACAAAGAAGGTCAGTTTGGCTAGACCAGTCTCAGAGAGCATTAAGGGGAACAGTATGAAATGAGACTGGAAAGAGAAGTGCATACCTGGTTGTAAAGGGATTTAACAGAGGAGTTTATATTTTATTCTGGGGAAATAGGGGGCCTCAGGAATTTATTAAGTATGAAAGTGTCACTAGCTCTGTATTCCAAAGAGATTTAAAAAAGGGGAGGGACCTATTTGTACAAAAAGATTTAAAGCAGCTCTTCTTGTGGTGGCAAAGACCGTAAATTGAGGAGATGCCCATCAATTAGAGAATGGCTAAACAAGTTGTGGTATATGAATGTAATGGAGTGCTATAAGAAATGATGAGCAGAAGAGTTTCAGAAAAACCTTGAAAGACCTATATGAACTGCTGGAAAGTGAAGTGAGCAGAACCAGGAAAACATTGTACACGGCGATCAACTGTGAATGACTTAGCTATTCTCAGCAATATAACGATCCAAGACAATTCAAAGGACTCATGCTGAAAAATGTTATTCACCTCCAGAGAAAAAAATGATGGAGACTGAATGCAGATCAAAGAATACTATTTTTCACTTTCTGTAGTTTTTTCATGTTTTTTTTTCCCCTTTGCATCTGTCTTCTTTCACAAGATGACTAATATGGTAATATGTTTTGCATGATTGAATGTGTATAATCTATATCATATTGCTTACTGTCTCAGGGAAGGGAGAGGTGAGAGAGGAAGAGAAAAAATTTGAAACTCAAAAAAAATTTTAAATGAATGTTAAAAATTGTCTTTAGATGTAACTGGAGGAAAATAAAATGTATTCTTTTTTAAAAAAAGTCAAGGAGTGTCATGGTCAAATTTGCTGTTAAAGAAAAACATTTTGGCAGCAGGAACAAATAGTTAGAAGAGCCTTATCAGTAGACAAAAATCTAGGCAAGAGGTGATGGGGGCCTGAACAAAAATGTAAACTCTCTGAGTTCTGAGAATGAGTCAGATGTGAGATATGTTGAGCAGATTTGGTAACTGGTTGGCTATTTAGGGTAAATGCCTAAGGAATCAAAGATTATGTTAGTTGATGAACCTATGAAACTAGAAGAATGGTGGTGCCTTCAACAGAAATAAGTACTTTGGAAGAAGGGTGGGTTTGAGGAGGAACAATGATGAGTTGTTTTGTATATGCTGAGATTAAAATATATCTAAGCTATCCAGTTAAAAGTGTCCAATAGGTAATTAGTGACTGAGGACTAATGCTTAGGGCAGAAAATCACACTAGATATAGAGATTTGTGAGTTATCTGCATAGAGATGATAACCAAACCTATGGGAGCTAATAAGGTCACCAAGTGAGAGAGTATAGCTAGAGAAGAAAAGAGGTTCAGAACATATTCTTTTAGTGGTATAATACAAATGATGAGAGAACAAAAGAACCTGAGGAGTGATTAGACAGGTAAGAGAAGAGTAATAGGAGGAGAAGATCATCAACAGTGTAAAACACAGCAGATAGATCAAGAAGGATGAAAATGAGGGAAAACATCAGATTTTACAATTAAGAGATTGCTGATAACTATGTTAACAGCAATTTTAGTTAAATAATGAGGTTAGAAGTCAAATTACAAAAGGGTGAGGGATTCTTGTGAGAAAAAAAGTGGAAATAATGAGTATAGATAGCTTTTTCAAGAAATTTTGCTAAGAAAGGGAGTAAAGATATGGAATGATAACTTGCTGGAAATAATGAACATTTTTTAAGATAGGAGAGATAGTTATATTTAAAGAAAGTAAAAAAAGGAACCAGTAGATAGTGAGAGGTTAAAATGAAGAGGGAGGGATAACTGAAGCTACAATCTGCCTGAGAGATGAAAGATGAGATGAGAGGCACATAGAGTGGTTGGCTTTGGCAGAGAGAAAAAACACAGAGGGAAATGGAAAGGTGTATGGTGAGCGTGAGAAGATTGCAACATATAAAAAAAAACTTTGAAGAAAAAGAAGAATAAAAATATTATCAAGGAAGTCTATGACAGGAACAGATGATGGAATGATCATGTGATAAGGGCAAGGAATAGGCAGCAAGAGTGTTTCTCTAGTATCTTCACGAAGTCAAGTGAAGGTGAGAAAGGCTTCCAGCACATTTGAGTGAGCAACATATGGTGAACTCATTAGAGAACAAGAGGCACAAAGGATGGGGAGGTATGGGTGGAGTGCAATCTTCATCACTGGAGGAAACTCTCAAATCACAGAAATCACAAATCAATTGGTAAATCTCAAAGTAGTTACCAAGGAATTACCTTAGCATGTTAGCAGTGCAATACTACTAGCATGTTAGCAGAACAAGCAATACTACAGGGATGAGAAGATTAGTCAATAATGAAGAAAACATGACTATTTGTTGAAAAATTGAAACCATTATTTTGTAAAAAATAAATAAATAAATTATAGTTTGAATTCCAAGTAATAAGCCAAGGATAATGCTGCTTCTTCAAACCTAAGAACCACTGTGTTTCAAAATGGCTTCAATGCAATGCTTCCCCAGTGTATTATACAGATTTGTTGAGTTAATAAAGATACTAGATATTTCTATGAGGAAAAAACAAACCCTATAATCCTAAATTCAAGGAAGTTATTTGTATCCAAGGCCATGGACAAGACATGCCATGATCCACAGTGGGAAGCTCTTAAAAAAAATGCAAGAAACTACAGTGTAAAATTTAGCAATAATGGTGAGGTTTCAATAGGAACCAGAAGTAAAAGTATTTCATCTTACAAGTTGGCTATATCTCCCCATTAACAACTCCAAACCCACCAAAAAAGACACATTCTATTTCAAATTCTGTGAAATCTCTACGTAGCCATAATAGGCACTTTATAAATGCTTATGAACAAATGAATGAATGACATAAGTCCTACATGAAGGAAAATATGCAACTTACTTAGGGAAAGGAAAGGTGCATGTTACTCTGTCAATATTAAAATCAAAAGACTTTTTTTGACAGAATAAGAGATGACAAATTTTTGTTTGGAAAGTTCTAAAATCACTCACAAATGGCTCAGCTCCTCATGCATATGCACATTACAACCATCTTATGCACAACAATTAAATATCATTAGCACAACCCAGTTATATATTACTGCCTAATCTAGAAAGACATCTAAAGAAAGGATTTTTTAAAAATTCATGTTGGGTTACTCCTTCTTAGGATACTCACATAAGCCCTGGGTAGACACAAAAAGAATTGAGAAAAACATCCAGAAAAGTGAAGACGAATGAAGAGAGGGAAAGGTCACTGTATAACATGGGCAACATCTTAAGTCTTCTATGAGATAATTTAGTTTTATTTTAGGCTTTGGAAGACATGCATCTTTTCATCTTGATGAATGACATCATTTTGTATCCAAAAAAGACTGAGGGAAAAGACATATAAATCTGTTGAATGGCTTTGGTTTTTACCAATAGGGCCATTATCTTTACATTAAGGCCTGCAGAGAGGGTAGAAATGAGTCAGGATAAACAAAAAGGGAAAGCTTCCAAGGCCTTTCTAACCAAGCTGCATTATGACCACATTTGCACTTTCAAATACGCCCTATGAATTCTCATTGGGAGCTCGGTCATTCAATGATTATTTGACCATAAACACAGCTACTCCAAAGCAAACAAGTCTAAATTTTGCTCACAGCTACTGAATCTTATCAGGTCTGAATAATGGAACAGAGCCAACCCCTGCTGCCTACTGACAGAATCAGCTGCCCAGTGTATTCAATATTCAGTAAACCATGCCAAAACTCCAACTGTTCAGACTATGGCAATAAGCTCCCCTTGAGCAGGAAGCCACTGAGCAACAGTAAACAGAAAACTTGGGACACAGCTCTGACAAAGATAAGCTCAAGTACTGTCTTCATATCCATCATTTGTTCTACAGATTTATTTTTTAAATCAACATTAGGGAAGCTTTAATCTTTAAAAAGTTCACCTTAATGTTATACATTAATTTTTAGTTGCCATTAAAAATCATGGGAACACTCTCACGAAGAGCACATTTGATTCATGAATTCAAGTAACACATTTCTTTTGGGCTTCTGCTGGTTACTACATCACAAACTCCCAGACAATATTAATTCAATTTATTCTGCATCTCTCAAAGTAGTTGCATATTAACATTAAACACACATATACCATGCTCTCAGATTCCCAGTATGTTTAGCAAGGCTTTTCTTTAGATAATGATGGAACATAAATATTAATCATCACTAAGATTAATTGTTGTGATGGGAAACCACAACTCAGAAATCATTTGTAGCAGACAGATTCAGTAACATCTCCAATAAATTCAGTTCTTGCCAAAGTAAGATTTCTGGATACTTTCCAAGTATAAAATATAGAACACAATTGCTTCATCTGTCTAATCCAGGTTAGTTAAAAGGCAGAAGAGTCACATTATTAACTTCAATTTATTAGTATAAAATTAAGTACAGTAAATAAAAATCATAGAGGAAATGTAGGCTTTCATTGAATGATCCATAACAAAACACCTCCCACTTCTAATCAGTGTACTTCTACAGAAACAAAAATCATGTTTGGAGACATCTTGGTAAATTATCAAAGGAAAAAATCAACTTACTAAATCTAAATCTGTTCCTCAAATTTTCAAACAATACAAGAAGAGCTCTCTCTCACTTCCCCAAATATTTCTACTATAAAATTTGCCTCCTGACCCACTCATATGTACATCTGACCTTTATTAAATACATTGAATATTTCAATCCTCCAGAGAATTATTAATTTTATTAATGAGGACATTCCACCTATCTGTCTAAATTACATCCTATCCATACTTTATCATCTTGAATGATTCTTATCCTTTGTCTTCCAAAGATCAGTCCAATAAGCTGGAAGTCTTAAAATCTTGTTACATTTTGTAAGTAGGACATTGGATATTGTATATGTTATGCATCATTTTCACTTTAGGTCTAGGCCATCACCTCTTCCAGTCAAACATTTCCTCAGTGACATAAACTGAAACCACTTCTTCAATATTAGTCACCACTGGAAGCATACTACAGTGTACATGCAACCACTGTGTATCTCTCTATGGCCCTTTGGATCACTCACAAATTTGCATCCTTGCAGATTATGATGTTCTGAAATTCACAGCCACATAGCATCACCAAGAGAATACTAATGTTGAAAAGATGAGGAGTAGTTCGGGATGATTAAAAGTATCATTCAAATTCCTACATGCAATCTAGCCCACTCCCTTCTGTTCAACTGCAAACTTAACTCGTCCATCTTCAGTGCTGGTCCCAGACACATGTATTGATGAACTCAGTGGATTCTTTCCACAAAGTAATGTCTCATCTTAGAATGTGATGGTTTTTTTAAATTTAGTTTTTTCCAATTACATGTAAAATCAATTTTTAATATTTGCTTTTTTTTTAAATTTTGAGTTCTAAATTCTCTCCTTACCTCCCTCCCCTCCCCAATCAAGAAGGCAAACAATTTGATATAGATTATATATGTGCAGTGATACAAAACATATTATTCATGTTGAAAAGAAAACCCGGGCCAAAAAAAAAAATGAAAGAAAGAAAAAGAAAGTTTAAAAAAGTATTCTTTGATCTGCATTCAGACTCCATCAGTTCTTTCTTTGGAAATGGATAGCATTTTTTCATCATGAGTCTTTTGGGATTGTCTTGGATCATTATATTTCTGAGAATAGCTAGGTCATTCACATTTGATTATCATACAATATTGCTGTTACCGGGTATGATGATCTCAAGGTTCTGCTCATTTCACTTTTCATCGGTTCCTATAAGTCTTTCCAGGTTTTTCTGAAACCCTCCAGCTCATCATTTCTTATAGCACAATAGTAATTCCCCAATTGATGGGCATTCCCTCAATTTCCTATTCTTTGCTACCACAAAAAGAGCTGATAGAACTATTTCTTTATATATAGGTGCTTTTCCCTTTTTTAAAAAAATTTCTTTGGGACACAGACTTAGTAGTGTTATTTCTGTATCAAAAGGTTTTATAGCCCTTTGGAGATAGTTTCAAATTGTTCTCCAGAATGGCTGGATCAGTTCACATCTCCACTAAGTACATTAGTGTCTCTAATTTTTCCATATCCCATTCAACATTTGTCATTTGCCTTGTCTGTCATATTAGCCAATCTGAAAGGTGTGAAGTGATACCTCAGAGTTGTTTTAATTTGGATTTTTCTAGTCATCAGTGATTCACAGCATTTTTATATGACCACAGATAACTTTGATTTCTTCTTCTGAAAACAGTTCACATTCTTTGACCATTTATCAATGGGGGAATGACTTGCATTCTTATAGATTTGACATAATTCTCTATATATTTGAGAAGTGAGGCCTTATGAAAGAAACATGCTGTAAAAAAAAAAATTCCAGTTTTATGTTTCCCTTCTAATCTTGGTTGCATTAGTTTTGTTTGTGCACTTTTTGGGGGCGGGGCTAGGCAATTGTTTGTGTACTTTTTAATTTAATGTAATCAAAATTATCCATTTTACTTCCATAATGCTCTTTATCTCTTATTTGGTCAAAACTTCTTTCCTTGTCCATAGTTCTGACAGATAAAATATTCTATGCTTCCCTAACTTGCTTATGGTATCACCTTTATGTTTAAATCATACACCCATTTTGACTTTATCTTAGTATATGGTATAAGACATTGGTCTACACCCAGTTTCTGCTAAACTGCTTTCCAGTTTTCCCAGTAATCTTTGTCAAACAGTGAGTTCTTGTCCCAAGAGAGCTTGGATACTTGTATTTATCGAACACTAGATTACTACAATCATTTACTCCTGTGTATTAGGTACTCAATCTATTCCGCCGATCCAGTACCAGATTGCTTCGATGATCACCTCTTTGTGACACAGTCTGAGATCCGGTATGGCTAGACCACCTTCGTTCATATTTTTCTAATCGACTCCCTTGATAGCCTTGAGCTTTTGTTCTTAGAGATGGATTTTATTACTTTTTCTATGCTATAAAATAATTTTTTGGTCATTTGATTGGTATGATGTTGAATAAGTAAATTAACTTAGGTAGAATTGTCATTTTTATTATCTTGGCTCAGCCTACTCATAAGCATTTTCCAATCGTTTAGATCTGACTTCATGTAAAAAGTGTTTGGTAATTGTGTTCATATAGTTCCTGGATTTGTGTTAGCAGGTAGACTCCTGAGTATTTTATATTGTATGCAGTTACTTTAAATGGCTTCTATCTCTTCCTGCTGGACTTTGTTGGTAACATACAGAAATGCTAATGATTTATGTGAGTTTATTTTATATCCTATAATTTTGCTGAAGTTAATTATTTCAACTAATTTTTAGTTGATTCTGTAGGATTCTCTAAGTATACTCTCATATCATCTGCAAATAGTTTTGGTTCCTCATTGCCAATTCTAATTCCTTTAATTTATTTTTCTTCTCTTATTGCTATAACTAACATTTCTAGTACAACATTGAATAATAGTTGTGATAATGGGATTCCTTGCTTCACATCTGATCGTACTAGGAGGAGTTCTAGCTTATTGCCATTATAGATAATGCTTGCTGATGGTTTAAGATAGATACTACTTATCATTTTAAGGAAAGTTCCAATTATGCCTATGCTTTCTAGCATTTTTAATAGGAATAAGTATTGTATTTTGTCAAAAGCTTATTCTGCATCTACTGAGATAATCATATGATTTTTGTTTCTTTTGTTACTGATATGGTCAATTATGCTCATAGCTTTCCTAATACTGAACCAGCCCTGAATTCCTGCTATAAATTTCACCTAGTCATAGTGTATGATCTTTGTGATATATTGCTGTTTATATATATACATATATATATACACACATATACACACACACAACCATACACACACACAACCATACACACACACATATATATCTGATAGATATTGCATATATGCATATATATGTATATGTGTATATATATGCATACACATATTCCTTTCTAGTATTTTATTGAAAATTTTTACATCAATATTTACTAGGGCCTATAGTTTTCTTTTTCTGTTTTTGCTCTCCCTGGTTTAGGCATCAGCAACATATGTGTGTCATAAAAGGAATTTTGTAGGACTCTTTATTTGTCTATTTTTCCAAATAGTTTTTGTATTACTGGAATTAATTGTTCTTCGAATATTTGGTAGAATTCATTTGTGAATCCGTCTAGTCCTGGGGTTTTTTTCTTAGGTAACTCATTGATGGCTTGTCCAAATTCTTTTTATAAGATCGTGTTATTTAGGTTTTCTATTTCCTCTTCTGTTAATCTGGGCAATTTATATTTTTGTATACATTCATCTACTTCACATAGGTTGTCATATCATATTGGTATATAATTGGGCAAAATAGCCCCTAACAGCGGCTTTAATTTTCTCTTCATTGGTGATAAATTCACTCTTTTCATTTTTGATATTGCTAACTTGGTTGTCCTCTCTCTCTCTCTTTTTTTAATTAAATTAACCAATGGTTTATCTATTTTATTGGTTTGAGTTTTGTTTTTTGGTTTTTTTTTTTTTTGGTTTTTAGTGAGGCAATTGGGGTTAAGTGACTTGCCCAGAGTCACACAGCTAGGAAGTATTATGTGTCTGAGGCCACATTTGAACTCAGGTCCTCCTGAATTCAGGGCCGTTGCTCTCTCCACTGCACCACCTACCTGCCCTTGAGTTTCATATATATATAAAATCAGCTTCTAGCTTTATTTATTATTAGTTCAACTGCTTTCTTTCAATTTTATTAGTTTCTCCTTAGATTTTCAGGATTTCCAATTTAGTGTTTAATTGAGGATTTTTAATTTTTTTCTAGTTTTTTTCAGTTGCACGCCTAATTCATTAATCTGCTCTTTCTCTATTTTATTGATGTAAGCATTTAAAGATATAAAATTTTCCCTAAGTACTGCTTTGGCTGCATCCCATAAATTGTGGTATGCTGTCTCATTGCTGTACTTCTTTTTAATGAAATTGATTGTATGATTTGTTTTTTGATCCATTCATTCTTTAAAATTATGTTATTTTCCAATTGATTTTAAATCTATAGTTCCATGGTCCTTTATTGAATGTAATTTTTATTGCAATATCCTCTGAAAAAAAGATGATTTTAATGTTTCTGCTTTCCTGCATTGGATTATGAGGTTTTTATGCCCAAATACTTGGTCAATTTTTGAGTGTAGGTGTTATGTAACACTGAGAAAAAGGTATTATTCTTTCTATTCCCATTCAGTTTTCTTCGAAGGTCTATCATATCTAACTTTTCTAAAATTCTATTCAACTTCTTAACTTCTTTCTTGTTTATTGTTTGGTTAGAGTTATCTAGTTCTGAAAGGGGAAAAGTTGAGGTTCCTCTCACTAGTATAGTTTTACTGTCTAATTTCCTTCTGTAACTCATTTAACTTCTTTAAGAATTTGGATGCTATACTATTTGGTGTGTGTATATACATATAGATATAGACATACATATAGATATAGATATATATTTAGTATTGACAGTACTTCATTGTGGTTCTTTCAAGCAAAATGCAATTTCCCTGTTCATCTCTTTTAATTAGATCTTTTTTTTTCTTTGCTTTTGCTTTGTCTGCTTTTTTAACATAAGTTGAAGCATAATAGAGTCTGCTCTAATTTCTTACCTCTACTCAGTGTGTGTCTCTGCTTCAAGTGTGTTTCTTGTAAACAATGTATTGTCAGATTCTGGTTTTTAATCCACTCTGTTATCTGCCACTGTTCTACCAGTGAGTTAATTCCACTCACATTCTCAGTTATGATTATCATAACACAGTTTAACTGTGTATTTCCCTCTATCCTATTTTTCTCTGTTTCTTCTTCTCTCTCTCTTTCTTCTTTTTCCCTATTATTGTTGTTGTTGTTCACTCATGTTTAACTCTTTGTGACCCCCCTTCTTGGATTTTCTTGTCAAAGACACAAAAGTGGAGGGCAACTAGATAGTGCAGTGTATAGAGCACTGATCCTGTAGTGAGGGGTACCTGAGTTCAAATCCGGCCTCAGACACCTGACACTCCCATTGCCTAGCCCCCCCCCAAAGATACAAAAGTGGTTTGCCATTTCCTTCTCAAGCTCATTTTATAGATGAGGAAACTGAGGCAAATATGGTTAAGTGACTTGCCCAGGGTCACACAACTAGTATCTTGGGCCACATCTGAACTCAAGTCTTCCTGACTACAGGCCCAGCACTCTATCCACTGCACCACCTAGCTGCCCTTTTACCCTGTCCCTCCTCAAAAGTCTGCTTTTCCCAATCTGTCCTCCCTTCTATCACCCCACCTTCTTTTTTTATTATTATTAATTTATTTTTAGTTTTCAACAATTACTTCCATACACTTTTGAGTTTTAAATTTTTCTACCCCTCTCTCCCTCCCTCCCTCCTCAAGATGGTGTGCAATCTGATATAGGTTCTACATATACATTCCTTTTAAACATATTTTCACATTAGTCGTGTTGTAAGGAAGAATTAGAACCAATAGGAGGAATCACAAGAAAGAGGAAACAAAACAAAACAGAAAAGAAAAAAGAGCAAATAGTATGCTTTGATCTGCATTCAAATTCCATAGTTCTTTCTCTGGATGTGGACAGCATTTTCCATCATAAGACTTTTGGAGATGTCTTAGATCCTTGCATTGTTGAGAAGGGCTAAGTCTATCAAAGTTCATCAAACAACGTGGCTGTTACTGTGTACAATGTTCTCCTGGTTCTGCTCACTTCACTTAGCATTAGTCTATACAAACCTTTCCAGGTTTTTCAGAAGTCTGCCTGCTCTGATGCTATTTTCTTAAAGGATATTCCAGTGGAGTGCAAGATCTGGCAGGTACCACAATTCTAGAAAGTCTTTGAATAAGATCCAAGCACCAATCTAGCTAAGAATGGAAAGGCTGATCACCAGTCATTTTGCTACTAGGCAGTTAAAACCTTTGGCTATGGCAACCTATGAAACCAAGAAAAATTAAAAATGATCCCTAAGTCCTATGTAGCTTTCATACCCTTACATAGTGATGGAGATAGAGTACAAGAAAAAGGAGCAGAGCATGCTCAGAATATTTTTAATGATAAATAATATTGGGCATGCAATAACTAAAGGACAAGATAAAGAGCAGGTTTAGTGTGAAAGGGGACTTAGAAAAGATGCAAGGATAGGGTCTGTGGTTACAAAGTGGAGTTTCAAATTTCTGGACTTCGAAGAAGTACAGTACAGAAGAGATGGTGGCCATATCAATGTGAAGTTAAAATGGAGTAGAGGTGGCCTTGGAATTCAGGACATCAAAGAATTGAAAGGTAAAGTATTCAGAGGGATCGTTAATATGAATAATAAAGTACCTAAGAATGATTGCAGGGTATAGGAAACGAATGAGGGGGAAGCACTTACTAAGGACCTACCATGTACTAAATACCAGGGATGTATAGCCTCTCCTTTCAAGGAGCTCACATTCTAATAAGGGGAAACAACACATAAAAGTGGTGAGACGGAAGGCTTCATATTCCTGAGGGTGCATTATCAAAGCAAATAGTATTGTATCTTCTTTAACTCTCATAAAACTATATCCATTTTTTTATTTTCAACCACTTGATAATGGTTCTATTCCAGGGCCCTGTAGACCTTTTGTTTTTGCCATAATTCCAATGCAACAAGTACTTTATTCTTCACTCTCACTACATAACAACACAACTCCTTCTCTAGTCAGACAGTAATGTGGTGAAACCTGCTCCCACCCACCATGCTCACTCTACTGACAAGTGACTCTCAACTTTAATTTTTTGGTAAATGGGATATTGCAAGGACTTTGAAGACTATGGTATTTCAAGGACTTTTGGTGGTGAGAATTTTCTTTTCTGGGTCCTTCAATACCTGTGGCTTTTGAGGAGGCAAAGGCTGCAGCAACTGCAAAAGCAATCACTAGGTCACATCTTTACAAAGGTCAATACCCTGGATGACGGACAGGCTGTTGGGACTGGGCTGGATTCAGAGCTGATGGTCTAGGAGACATTATTGTTGTAAAGGCTCTTGGGCTAGACAAAAGCTGGTGATACAAAGACAAAAAGGTCCACCCTTAAAAAGTTTACATGCCAATAGTAGAAAAACATAAATTTTTATATATATATATATATATATATATATATATATATATATATACACACACATATACACATACCCACACACACACACACACACATATATATATATGAATATAAATAACATAGAAAAAATGAATACAAAGTGGTTCTGGGAGGGAGTACAATAAGAGCTGGTGAGAACAGGAAAGGCTTCATGTAGAAGGTGCCACTTGAAAACAGTCTTAAAGGAAGCCAAGGATTCCAGTGAGGCTGTTAACCCATCTAACAGTACAAACAGAGGCAGCTAGGTGGCACAGTGGATAGAGCACTGGCCCTGGAGTCAGGAGGACCTAAGTTCAAATCTGGACTCAGACACTTGACACTAAGTAGCTGTGTGACCTGAGCTAATAATAATAATAATAATAAAAGTAATAATAATAATAATAGTACAAATGCAACCCATCCACACTTTCCTGTCTTGTGGGACTCTTGTCCATGTCTTCTAGTAAACACTCCACAGTGGGTTTTCTCAGTGTCCTGGGGGCTGTCTAAGATTTTTGATATTGTCATAATTCCAATAGAGCAAGCAGTTTATTTCTCACTCTCACTATATGACAACATACCTCCTTCAGTCAGACAGTAATGTGGCAAAACCCGCTCACACCCACTGTGCTCACTCTATTGCCAAATGACACTCAACTTTAATTTTTTGGAGACTGGGATATTCCATTACTTAATACTATGAACATCAACAACAGAATACTGATTTTTAAAAGACAGGCCTTTGTTTCAAGGAGAAGCTTAGGGTTATTAAAAGCATTGTGCAATTACTCAAATGTAATTTGAGCCCACTACATTCTTTCAATTCATTTCTGGGATTAATATCTTTATGTTATTTTACTTTGTGCAAAAGTTATTTACATAAATAAGAGTACATATCTTGTATTCCCATCTAAACTATAAACTCATTGAGGGCAAAGTCCTAGATACCTAGACGGCTTAGTACAGTAGGCCCTGAAGTCAGAAAGACCTGAGTTTGAATCTTGCATATTTCCTAGCTATAAGTAACTGAGATTAGATTGACCTTGGCAAGTCAACTAATCTCTCAGTCGCATTTTCTTCATCTATACAATGGGGATAATAATAATGTCTCACAGGGTCATTGGAATAAGTAAATGAATTCATATATTTAAAGTGTTTTGCAAATCTTAAAGCATCATATAAATATTAACTATTATCATTTTCATTTCCACCATCATGTAGCATATAATAGTTCTTAGGAAATGTTGAAAAACAAAATAAAATAAAATTTAAAAAGGGGGTAGCTAGGTGGCGCAGTGGATAGAGCACTGGCCCTGGATTCAGGAGGACCTGAGTGCAAATCCGGCCTCAGACACATAACACTTACTAGCTGTGTGACCCTGAGCAAGTCACTTAACCCCACTGCCTAGCCAAAATTAAAAAAAAAAAAAACTCCTAGAGCAAGTAGTTAACATTCACTGCCTCAACTTCCTCACTATCCAATCACTCCTTCATATTTAGCACTGATGTTTGTCCCTATCTATCTACTGAAATAGGTTTCTCCAAAGGTACTAATATCACCCAATCCAAAGGCCTTTATTATGGCATTCTCTTTGATCTCTCTGCATCGTAAGACATTGTGTAGGATCCTCTCTCTCTTGATAACTTCTCCTTCTTAATACTCTCTCCTCCTTAGTCTCTATAACATTGGATTCATAATTCTCCTACTCCACCATCTCTTTTGATAGCTCTCCATCTTACATCTTAACTATGAGTATTGATCAGGATTCTGACCTAGGTCTTCATCTCTGTTCTTCATAATCTCTCCCCAGTAATCTCAATCAACCCATAGCCTCAATCATCACCATTATGGACATGATTCCAAAATCTGTTTCTTGAATCTCAAACTGTCCCCAGAGTCTCATTCCTTATTTCTAGCTACCTAGATGTGAGGGATTGTCTGATGTTGGCTACGTGCCATGTGGGGGTTGTGGCAAGATAGGGCAAGGATAAGATATTAGGAAGTAACCGGATCTTACGCTCCCAAGGCAGGGGGCTGTGCCATGTGGAGTTGTGGTGAACTGGAGTAGGAACAGGATACGGGGAAGTAGCCGGAGCATGTGCTCCTGAGGCAGGGGGCTGTGCCACGTGGGAGTGGGACGGCAGAGAACGAGCTCCCTTTGTCTAGTCCTCTCCCTAGGTGCAGCGCTAACCCCAGACGTCTCCTTCCAGTATCCGGGCCTAGCTTCCTGTGTCACGTCCTCTCCCTTGGTGTAGTGCTAACCCCAGACATCCCCTTCCGGTATCTGATCCTACAATCATTCACTGGTAGGCGGGCTGAGGAGGAGGGGCTAGGAAGGTATATAGGGGCGGTAGGGGTCGGAGTTCGCTCTCTCTTGCTCTTGCTTTCCTGCTTGGCCTTGCTGTGATGGCCTCTGAATAAAGTTCGAGTGTTTGCACCTCCTGATCGGCTCGTCTCTATGTTTATCTGGGTGGGCTCCGAAGACTGGTAAGTATGACCTTGGCAGCCTGCTCCTGTTAGAAGGAGAGTGCACAGCGCGACCGGCACACCTAGATTCAACCTGGATTATATACTAGCACCACAAACTACAAGTAGCTGGGAATGATAGGATGAATTTTTGATTTCTGGTTGTCAAAATGACTTTTAAAGTTCAAAAATTATCTCTGCCCCTTAAAATCTTGGGCAAGCCACTTTCTATTTCTTAGTTTATTTGTAAAACAAGATGGCTGCACAATAAAAATCACAATGGTATTTTCCAGACTCTAAATCTTATGTCCAAAACTGAACTCATCACTTTCTCTACTAAACCTACTTTATCTTCTTTATTTCTATTAACAGCACCACTATCTGCCCATATTTCCATTCAAGTGACCCTAAAGTCATCTTTGACTCTTTCTTCTCTCATCTCCCACAATCATTCAATTTCCTGCATAACATTTTTCATATGCGGCCATTTCTTTCCATTCCCATTGCAATCTAAGCCTAGATTAGGCTTCCTGCCTAGAATAATCTAAGTCTCCAGATTGGTTTTCTGCCCTGTATGTTACCTGCTTTGTAAACTCTTCTTCCTTATTATTGAGGAGTCATCTTCCTAATGCTCTGCTTATGATCTCCTCTACTACACAAATTCCAGTGATTCCCCACTATCAACCAGGTATAACATAAATGCCTCAACACGCCCATTCACATGAGTCTCTCTATAATCTGGTTTCAACCCGTCTAGCCTTAGTTCATGCTGCTGTGTTTCACAGTTCCTTAGTTCATGCTGGACTATGTTTCCATCCGTCCTGTCCTCTCTCAGCTCAGCACCTTTGCTCAACCTGCTCCCTATCACTGGAGTGGATTTACCCATATATACTCATATCCTCTTTACCTATTGAAGTTCTTCCCCTTCCTTTAAGCCCAAATTCAAATGTAACCTCTTCTGGGAAGCATCCTTTAATGCTTCATGCCACCACATGGGTGTTCTTTTTAATGTAAAAGTATTCTCTGTCTTTCTCAAATTTGCATAATGCCTTTCCTGGACCTTTCTTATTTCTACTTATTTGTGGACAAGTCCTCCCTCCCACTAGATTGTACACTCCTTGAGCACCAGGTGTGTGTCAAATATCTTGGCGTTCCCAGCACCTGACATAGTAATTTGCATACAGTAGGCATATGTAATAAACATCTGAATGGAATAAAGCACTCTCTTCTAACTTTATGACTACAATTTTATCTGCAACATTTTCCCACTGGGTTTCTAAAGCTGAATGACAGGAGGCTTGGAAGCCAAATGGTCAAAAAGCAAATAGCATGTATTGCTGTTTTTTCTCATTCTCAATTAAACAGGCAGAGGGATTCATGTTAGCTATGTCCTACCTTCTTCCCACTGACATGCCTTGCCACACTCCTCCCCTTAGCTTTGCCTGTATTAGTGATAGAGGTGCCAAATCTTACACAGCACAGGAGATTACTACAAAGTGCCTTACATAAAATGCTGACTGGAGAGAAGAAAAAAAAGAAACCTCCGTTGCCTTTCTTAAGGATTCACATATGGAAAAGAGCTACAAACAATTCACTGTAATAAAATTAATTCTTCTCTCTGCCAACAAAAGAAGGGTATGCCTTAGTGTAGACTGTAATAAAGCCCACTTAATGTGTAACAGCACATTTTTATTCATTTTTAGAAATTTTGCTACTCTTCCACCCCCCTTTTCCCCTATAAAATCTGACCATCCTACTCAGTTTCTATTCTTATCTTTCTCTCATTTGCGTAATTTTAACACTGCAGAATATAGTGAAGCCTAAGAATATTTTTTATAATTACACCCATCACAGAAACTGTCAGTTTCTAATGAAGGATAATTTCAGCTATTATAAGAAGCTTAAAAGATCATTTTCATGAATAATTCTTAATATGAATCATTAAATTCAAACAATGTCAGAATTTTTAAAAAAAAATTTAGGTATCTAAAAACAACATTTCCTTTTAAAGACAGAGCGTAGTTTCTGATATACTCAATACCTAGAGCACTGAAAGAAATTTACACTGTAGAGAAGATTAGTAAACAGGGTGTCAAATACCTAAAGTGGGGGGGGGAGGAAATGAGGAAGTACAATTACATGTTAATGTAACTAAACTGACTTTTGCCACAAATGCGATCTTCCTGTGTTCATGACTCCAAATATACTTTTTTTCCTATGAGGTCAAAGTGAGGCAATTTCTCACAAAAGGAAAAGAATAAAGAAGTAAATGTTTATTATACATCCTTTGCTTTTGAAATTACTTACAAAAGGCAAGTAAAAATTTTCATTGTCATCTTCTTGTCCTTAAGGGGAAACTTGTCCTTAAGGGGACATGTTCACTAATTCAAGCCGATATTCAATCAACAAGCATGTCTTAAGTACTTACTACCTACCAGGTATTCTACTTAGTGCTAATGACATAAAGAAAGGCAAAAACAGAGTCCTTGCCCTCAAGGGGATCCCATTCTAATAGGGAGACAACATGTGAAAAATTGTACACACAAGACGTATCTAGTATGACTGGAAGGTAATCTCAGAAGAAAGGTCCTGGGGAGGGGAGAGAAAACACCTCCTATAGAAGACAAGATTTGAGCTGAGTCTTGAAAGAAGCCAGCCAGAAAACTGAGGTGAGGAGGGAAAGGCAGAGGCAACAGTCAGTAAAAATCATGGAGTCAGGGGATGGGAAAATCATGCAGGAGGAACAACAAAAGGGTCAATGTTGTATCAAGAAAAATCAAGCAATCAATTAATAGGCATTTATTAAGAGCCCACTACATGCCAGGCACTGTGCTAGGCAAAGAGGCAAAAAAGTCCTTGACCTCAAGTAGCTCCCTAATGGGAGAAACAATAAACGAATATATATACATATATATATATACACACACACATACACACACACATATATACATTATATATATACATATATATACACACACACACACATATATACATATATACACAGACTATATATATATATATATATGCATACAAAAGATAAATAGGAAATAATTAGGAGAGAGAAGGCACTAAATTCAGAGGAGTTAGAAAAGGCTTCCTATAGGATGATGGGATTTTAGGAACTTGGGACTTAAAGGAAGCCAGGGAAGCTAGGAGTCAGAGATGAAAAGGAAAAGCATTCCAGGCATAGAGAACAGTCAGAGAAAATGCCCAGAGCTGAGAGATGGAGTGTCTTTTTGGAGGAACAGTATAGAGGTCAGTCAGTGTCACTGGATAGAAAAGTACATGTCAGGGAGCAAAGTGTAAGAAGACTGGAAATGTAGGAGGGAGCTAGGTTCTAAAGGGTTTTGAATGCTAAACAGGGCATTTTGTATTTGATGCTGGAGGTGATAGGGAGCCACTGGAATTTACAGAGTAGGTGGGGAGTGACATGGTTGAACTTGTGCTTTAGGAATATCACCATGATGGCTGAATGGAGGATGGACTGGAGTGGGAAGGGGCTTGAGGCAAGCCAACTCACAAGCAGATTACTGCAATAGTCCAGGTGGAAAGGGAAGATGGCCTGCACCAGGGTGGCGGCAGTGTCAGAGGAGCAAAGGGTGATATTCAAGAAATGTTGCAAAGGTGAAACTGACTGACCTTAGCAACAGACTGGATGTAGGGGGAAACGATAGTGAGGAGTTGAAGATGACTCTGTAAATTGAAAACCTGAGAGATTGAGAGGATAATGACACCCTCTAAAATAATAGGGAAGTAGGAGGAGGTTGGAGTTTAGGGGAAAAGATAATGAGTTCCATTTTGGATATCCAGTTCAAGATGTCCAAGCTCCTTGAGGGCAGAGGTGTTTTGCCTCATTTTGTATCTCCAGTGCTTAGCATAGTGCCTGGTACACTGTGGACACCTAATAAATATTTATTGAATAGAAAAACTGAAAGGCAGTTGGAGATGCAAGATTGGAAGTCAGCAGAGACTTCTGAGCAGGAGAGGTAGATGTGAGAATCAGTAGCATAAAGATGTCAATTAAATCCATGGGAGCTGATGAGATCACCACGTGATACAGTTGATAGGGAGAACAGAAGAGGGACCAGGACAGGACCCTGTGGTACACCTAGGATTGTGGAGGGGAGGAAAGTATAACAAGACTGGACAGGTAAAAAGGAACAAGGTTATAAAGGACTTTAAAAGTCAGAGATTTTATATTTGATGCTAAAGGTAACAGGAAACCACTAGTTTATTGAGTAGAGGATGACATGGTCAAATGTGCTTAAGGAAGAGTATTCTGACAGCTGAGTAGAGTATAGACTGGAGTGGGGAGTGACTTAAGGCAGGGATATCACCCAGAAGGATACCGCAATAGTCCAGGCACAATGAGTCAAACCTACATCAATGAGGCAAATTTTTTATATTCACTAAATTGAAGCTTTTATAATTAATATTTTCTCTTAAGTCCATATTACATACCTAGAACTACCAGAAGGAATTGGAAAACAGGAGTGTGCAGACATGAAAGAAGTGTTTTTGGCAACAAATAGATGCACTCAATGCTATTCTTTGATGAAGACTTCCCCCTGGTCAAAATAAATAGCTCGTTAATGACTATTCCATTTTTCTCAAGCAAAGGCAACAACAACAACTAAAAAAAAAAAAAAAAAAAAAAAAACACCACAGGAGGTCCCAGAAATAATTCTGAGATGCACAGTGATGCCATGAAAGTCCTCGGTTTATTAATTCATTCTTCAATACATATAAATTGTTCTGTATTTACTGACTCAAAATATCCAGACAGCTTTGTGGTAGAAGATTTCACAATGGTCACTCACTAGTGCTTTTCTAACTCTGTCCTACGTAGGCTGTTATAAATGTGATTGTGTCACAAACAGGAGTGTCTTAAAGGAAGCAAAAGTGTTGGCCATTCAAATGTTTGGTCAAGGTTTTATTGAATCAAGATGGCCCAATAGTAGCAAAAGAGTTATAACTGTACTAGATGTCAAAAGCTTCTCCCTATAATTACTGAAACATTAACACCTGATAGAATCACATCTATGTCCTAGGCCCAGTGAAAGTCTTCCTAATTCAATGACAGCTCCTATTCATTCATTTTTTCTATAAGGCACAGTAAAAAGTCTAGCAGACTAGAAATCAAGACATGTGTATTCTAGTGTAATCTCTGCTTACAGAGATCTTAACTAGCCATAAGGCCCTGTGAGTCACTACCCCCTCACTGGTCCTTGGTTTCCTCACAAGTAATATGAGTGGTTTGGACTCTAAAGCTTCTTATACTGATAACATTATATAAACTACTAATATGAGTGGTTTGGACTCTAAAGCTTCTTATACTGATAACATTATATAAACTACGACGTAAGTATTAACTCTGTGCCTACTAAGTACAGGGTACAAGAACAACCTCTAATAAGTGCCTAAAGATGCTGAGTGCACGAAGTCCAAAAGAAGTCTGCCTTCAAGGCACTTAAATTCTACTGTGTGATACAACAGGCATAAAGATAAAAAAATATAGTAAATAAATAAAGATAACTTGATAAAGGAGAGAATACCAACAACTAGGGAAACTGGGAAAGCTTTCCCATAAAAAGTTGTACCTGAGCTAAGCCTATAAGGAAGGATTCTAAGAACATTCCTGAGAGAAATATCTACCTTCTACTTAAATGCTTCTCGTGACTAAGCCAAGACTTTATAATAGAGACTATTCTACTATCCTTGTATTTAAGCCACAATTGGTTTCCTTGTAATTTCTACTCTCTAATCCTATGTCTGCTCTCTGGGAGACACATGTACTTGCTTTCACTCCCACGTCGTGACTCTTAAACTATTTCCATACAGTTATATTTTAGAGATTAAACCTTCTTAGCCTCTTCAATCATACACTAAAAACATAGTTTCCATATTATTTACTATCCTGGGTCCCAATCTTCCTTATCATTTTTCTAATTTGACAATACCCTTTTAAAAATATGACACACAACAGGACACAAGTCCACATTGGGTCTAAATAGTGCCCTCTGAATAATACAGAATACATTGGGAGACAACACTTAAATTGAAATAATATAAGATTACAAACACTTTTTTAGGAGGTACCTCATTCACACTGATGGCTCAGCTTGAATTTATAATCAACAAACTCTCAAGTCTTCCAACAAATATCTTAAATTTGTGATTTTTTTTTTACCCTAACTGTAAGACAACAGGAAGGGAAAGTGGGAGGGAGGGATATATCCTTGTATCACACAAATATAGTGAAACAATTCCCAAATTGGCTACATCCAAAAATACATTTCTTATTTTATATATTAGTCTATCACCTTTCTGTCAGATATAGGTAGTATTACTCTTTACCAGTAAAGAAACTGAGAGACTAAACATAAATTTAAAGAAAAGAAAGAAAAAAAGGAACAAAAAAGAAAAAAAGAAACAAAATTATCACTTTGTGTAAATAATACGATAGTGTGTGTACTTGGAAAACCCTAAAGAGTCAAGTGAAAAATTAATTGAAATAATAATTTCTGCAAAGTTGCAGAATATAAAATAAATCCACGTAAATCACCAGCCTTTCTATATAAAACCAGCAAAACACAAAAGTAAGAGACATTCCACTTAAAATAAATATAGAATATATAAAATACTTGGGAGCCAACCTCCCATGCTGGCTTCTAATGATCACCCCCTTTCTCTGCTAAGAATTCACAAACCAAATTTCTTTAAACTTCTGCCAAGGATTATCAATTTATTTGTCTTCAGTTTCTGCAACCTGGCTTCGCCTCACCCCCAACCCTTTTTAAAAGTCAGAACATTTTCCCACTATCAGTTATCTGTTATTTCTCCTGTAATCTATGATTTTTCAAATATTACTGACTATTTCTGGGATCATATCTGCAAGCTTCTCCTATACCTTGAGATATCTTTTATCTAGGCCTAAAGACATGAACTTATTTAAAACAGCTAGTTTTCTTATCATCTATGCAATGATCATTAGTTTCAATGCCTTGTTAATGTTTTCTTTACATCTTGTAGTTGCAAGGCCATTCTTGATTAAAAAAAAATGAAAATATTGGTAAATAGTACTGCCTTCTCTCTATCATGTGCAACATTATATCATTTACCCCCAAGCAATGGTTCCATGTTCATCATTTCACGCTTTAAAACAACTTGATCAAGTATGTCTGATTCGTTTCTCAAGTGTGATATCATCGTCAGAGATGTTGCACATAGCAATGGAACTAAAAATTTCCAGCATGAACAATTCCAAACAGAAAGAGTTCCAGAAATTCTGGGCAGGGCAGGGTGCCAGGGAGGAGAAGATGATGCGTATAGGTAAGAGTCATCCTGTCTGTATATAAGCCATGTAGATGTCAGAAAGGAGAAAAAAAAAATGGAGGGAGGCAGGGCTGCTACAATCTCAAGGTCATTTTCAATAGTTCTTTTATTCCATAATGATTCTGTGCCGCTTCATAATTCATACCCAATTGTTCTCTTTAAGGATAACTTTTCACCATATAACCAAATAGCAACAGTCAAGAACGGAACAATAACGAACAATCAACAGAATGATATGTTGAGTAATGGGTAATTCAGTATCAAATATACAAAATGAAATTCCGTCCTACTCTATTGATATTGGATTTAATCCTCAAATGTTTACATTAAAAATTCCAATTTAGAAGAAACAACTCTAGCAAAATACTCAAATATCTAATGGCTTATGAAGGCTTCAGCATGTAGTTCTCACTTAAGATTAATTTTTTTTTAAAGAGTGGTGAAAAGTCATACAATACTGATGGAGTTGATTTCACTCTGAATCCATGGGTATAAACACAATCCAGTATCTCCACCTTAAAGTTCTAGCACAATAAAGAACAGGAAAAGTAGGAAATTATCTCTCAGCTAGAATGTGTATAAATGTAAAAGACTAAAACATTAAAATACTAAACAACTTCTTATTAGTAAGAAACATCAGAACTAGACCTTCTCCTAAGATCTTATCACCAGTAAAAACAGAAGTTACAATGGGTCTCCCAGCACTAATTTCATGGCTTCTCTATGGCTTTTTTGTGGCACAAATGGTAGGTCACTGAATAAACCGCTATGAGAAAATTTTGAGGCAACAATGATGACAATGATAATATATTATATTTGTACCTCACTTTACCATTTACAAAGCACTTTTACACATTACCTCATTTGATATCCATAACCACATAAAGAAGGCAAGGCAGCCCAAGTAGGTCCAACCACAAGCACCTCCCCATGTCACTACCAGTTTGAGTCATGAAGTCACAGGCTTCGCAAGGACTTGAATCACCTATCTCCCATCCCATTCCATTTGGTTCTAGGCTAATCAGTCCCATAAACCACACCCAAGGTGGTCTCAATCTACCTTGTAAATGCCAAAAAACTGGAAATGAGTAATTCATCTTTCTTCTACATCCCCTATCACTATGTGAGAGCCTAGTCCCTCTGGTGCCCCCATCCAAATACCTGTCCTTGAATGAAGAGAGGTCCCAAGCCCCCTGCCCTAATGAGGTCCAGAGAGGCCTATCTACAAACTGGCACCCTACTGGAACAATGGAGCCTAACACTAGATGTCTCCTCCACACACACCCCCAAACTTTAACTGAGCAAAAGGGGCATCCTTTTTCCTCCTCCACCTACATATTCAGCCTAAATTCTGGATTTCTCTAAAGGCCATTCTGCTGAAAGCGTTAGAAATTTCCCCACTCCCACTTGTCCAAAAATTGTTATATCCCCTGCTATTCACCACTGATCCTCCTTAAACTGACAGGACTTAACCTCCCACACATAATCAAAAGATTCAGGGATTTAAAAGTTTGGTCTAAAATACATGAGGTAACTGCCAGTTCAAAAAAACCTAATGATATCTGTTAAAGAGGAATTCAAAATTGAAAGAGACTGACAAGGCATTACAAAACAGTGATAGGAAAAATGAATAAATGTATGTGCACCAAACAATTCAACATTTAAATTAATAAAAGAAAGATTAACACAATTATAATAATTGTGGGGAGCCTATCATGTTCCATTATCAGAATGACAAATCAAATTTTAAAACTAACAATGAAGAAATCACAGATCTGAACTTATTTAAATTATAATTAAAAGAAGTATAGAGAACTAAGTGAGGTAAATGGGGGATACATATCCTTTTCAGATACACATGGGATGTTCAAAAAAACTGATCCTGCAGCAGGTTCAAATGTGGCAAAATTACACATGCTGCATTTTCAGACTTCAAAGTGATAAAATCAGAACTTAGAAATAAGATGACAAAAAATTAAGAAAAACTATGTAGAAACAGAAAATCATTCTTCTAAACCAGTGGTGTTGAATTTAAAAATAAATGGCTCCTCATGGGTCACATATTGACTTGGAAAACTACAAATTAGCATTGTCTATGTTGTACTGTATTTTTATTTATTTTATTAAACATTTCCCAAGTATATTTTAATCGGGTTCAGACCTTACTCAGGGAAAACTCAGGGAGCTTTCAAATTTAACACCTCTGTGCAGAACCAAGACTGGACTGAAGAAATTAGAAAAATTATAAGACTATTTATTAATGGCAATAATAATAGTGTGGCACATCAAAAAATTTAAAAGCAGATCATCAAGAAATCTATATTAATGAACATCTATATTATTAAGAAAGAAAAAAGAAAAACAAATTAAAACAAATTAAGCCTGAATCTAATGACAAAGGGAAAGAAATCAACAGTCAAAATGAAAGCAAAGAAATAAAAACTATAAAGTTAAGAACAGAAGTAAAGAAACTAGAACGTAATTGATAAATAAAACCAAGGAGGTGAGTTTGATTTTCTAAGATCAATAAAACATACAAGTATTTGTATGAATAATCAAAAATAGGGTGGAGAAAATGAAAATCAAGAACATGATAACTGAAGAAGGATAGATCACAAACAATGGAAAAGACATTAGGAATGATACATATATACAATCATTAGTTCACTGGAATGAGCTCTGTATTTGGAGTCAGAGGGCTTGAATTCAAATCCCAGGTTTACTATTTAACTACCTGTGTCACTTTGGGCAAGTCACTAGTATTTGTGATTTCACTGGATTAAGAAGCTACCTATGAAAAAACTTTACTCTGGAATTGTTCTGAAACTTAAAACATTAATGCTCCAGGAAAGGTTAAATCACTTTTCCAGCATCACACAGACAGTATGTGCCAGAAACAGAACCTGAATCCAGGTCTTTCTGACCCCAAAGTAGGTTTTCTATCTATAAAAAAAGTTAGGTATCTGAACCACTCTGTTCACATTAGTAAATTAGCTCGCTGTACAAACTTGTCACTTTTAAAATCTGCTAAGAGAACCAATGAACACCCTCTTGCCTGTATCTTGGCAAACTTTAAAAGGTGATATACAGAAGTCTTAACCCCTATCCTAGCCACAGTGGGGGAGAGGGACAAAGGCACTGACTCGAGCAAGAAAGAGATAGTCAAATCAAGTCAATCAGTATTTATAGGGAAGAAGGGGTGACAATGTGAATCTTCATTAGCCTATCAACACAATAGTGGTTGGGGGATAATCGGCATATACTGGCCACAAGTAGAAGGGAGAAGAAAAAACACAACACAAGTAACTAGCTCTTAGTTTAAAGTTTAAAAAAGAAAGCGAAAAAAGGGGCAGCTAGTGGTGCAGTAGACAGAGCACCAGCCCTGAAGTCAGGAGGACCTGAGTTCAAATCTGGCCTCAGACCAAACACTTGACACTTACTAGTTGTGTGACCCTGGGCAAGTCACTTAACCTCAAATGCCTCCCCCCAAAAAAAGAGATAGAGAGAGAGAGAGAAAGAAATGAGAAGACAGTTTTACACCACCATCAACCCCATTCAAAGTGCCATCCAAATGACAATTCAGTTCTTTTGATTTTTTCATTTTAATATAAAACTAAGTAAAGTTTACCAAACTAGAATAGTTTAAAATTCACAGGTAGGATTGACCAATTCAATTCAATAGTCAGTAATTTAGTGCCTACTATATAAAAGGACTATAGATAGAAAATTTTAAAAAAATGAAACAATATCTATGCTTAGAAGAGCTGACATTCTTAATGGCAGGGTGGGGTACAAAAGGTACACAGATAGACAAATACAAAGTATATGCAAAGTAACTTTGAGAGGGACAGAATTGCTAATAATTGAATGGATAAGAAAAGGCCTCTCATAGGAAGTGCACCAAGGTGCTCTGAAGAAACCCAGGCATAGGGGCAGCTAGGTGGTATAGTGGATAAAGCACTGGCGCTGGATTCAGGAGGACCTGAGTTCAAATCTGCCCTCAGACTTACTAGCTGTGTGACCCTGGGCAAGTCACTTAACCCCATTGCCTAGTCAAAAAAAAAGAAAAAAAAGGGGGAAAAAAAAAAAAGGAAAGCCAGGCATCCCCTGGGACAGAGGGTAGATAAAGTACAGATTCTTCTTCTTATGAATGTGGAAGTATCCATTATTTATTTTTCTTTTCAGTTCAAGGAAAACTATCTAACATTTCATAAGTAACTTCTAAGCAAAGGTACTGGGCATCACCCATTCAAACAAAACAAAATGACCACTTGCCTTATAAATCCTGTAATTTAATAAAATTAAACCAGGAAGGCTTTTAAGAACCAAAACATCATCCAGAAAACACACCAACCTATTACTTCTAACTAGAGCAGCAGCTTTCAAATAAAAAAAGACATTGACAACTGATACAATATCAATAACCCCGAAATAAGAACTAAAAGAAAAAAACTACAAAAATAATAATGAATGTCTAGTCTTTCAAATAATTAGATATTTGGGAAAGTTTTCATTTTGTTTCTGGGCCTTTCATTGTACCAAAATAAAATGAAAACGTACAGTATTTATGGATCAATACTTAGAATTTCAAGGAAATTGTTTTTGCAATGATTTTAGAGATATCAGTGTCTTCCTTGGGATACAGAAGTTAAATGGACAAAATATTATCCTTCACAGAAAGCTTAGGAGACACGAATGTCTGACCTCACTCAACAACTGGTTCATTTGGAAATCCATAGTAAACTTCCTCTATGATTCAATTTCATCAGTGAATCCACCCTCCTCACTGTAAAGAATCACTGTGCAGAAGAGGCCCACTTTCCTCATCACCACCAGCAATATCTGATGACCAGCTTCTACCAACAGTCATCAGATAGGCACAAAAAATCTAGGAATTGCAGCACCCACCAAACTACTGGTCCTGCTTCCAGCCTAGCCCTTATAGTTGTTATCTGAGGAACTGGCTCCTGTGGTGAAGGGACCACCTATCCTCACCAACTGCTAACCAACTGCCACAAACCAAGCAGGCAAACCAGGTGAGATGAAGCAGCAAGACATCTAGACTGGAGATAGGAGGCAAACCACCACCACCACCATCTCTCCTCAGACCATAACTTCCCTCCAGAAGTGTGGTAGAGCCTAACCCTAATATCAAATCCAAAGTCAGGAAGTAGGCTAGAAGAATAGGCAACCAAAGAACACACCATAATGAGCTATTATGTTGGCAAAAATGCTCAAGACACAAATGCAGAAAATGACACCTACTTGCAAAGACCTAGAGAAAAACTCAGATTAGGCACAAATTCAACTAGAATTTCTCAAATAGATGAAATAAGAGTCCAAAAAATAGTTTTTAAAATGTGTTTATGATGGAGGGGGGAAATGGAAAAGAAATGAGAACCATGGAAAAAAGAATTGGAAAAGAAATTAGCTTCGATCCACATGCAGAGAAAGAACTACTGAATCTGAATACAGATTAAAGTATACTATTTTCACTGTTTTTGTGTTTTTTCTTTCCCATGTTTTTCCCTTTAGTTATCTGATTCTTCTTTCACAAATTTTGTTCTAATTCTTCTTTCACAACATGACTAAGGTGGAAATATATTTATCATGATTGTACATGTATAATCTATATCAAATTGTTTGCTGTCGGGGAGGGAGGAGGAGAGGGAAGGAGGGAGAAAAATTTGGAACTCAAAATCGTATAAAAAATGAACAAATGGGGCAGCTAGGTGGTGCAGTGGACAGAGCACCGGCCCTGAAGTCAGAAGGACCTGAGTTCAAATCCGGCCTCAGATCAAACACTTGACACTTACTAGCTGTGTGACCCTGGGCAAGTCACTTAACCCCAATTGCATAAAAAAAAGAATAATAATAACTATCTTTACATATAATTGGAAAAAATACTATTTCAAGAAAGAAATTAGCAGCTTGGCAAAAAAGATACAAAACTTTGCCCGAGCAACAAATGCATGAAAATTCAAATGGACCAAATAGAAATCAATGACTTTGTGAGGCAAAAAGAAGTATATAAAGTCAACAGAATCTTTGGTAACGTAATCATGCCTCTCATTTCTCTGAACATTCTATTTTCTGAAAGTCTAAGATGTTCCCTTCCTAAGCTCTCATAAACTCTAGTTCTCATCCTCCCAAGCCTTCTCAATAGTACTCTGCTGAACACATAGTAAGCACTCAATAAATACTTGTCAATTAGTTGCGAAATTCTATTTAGAAAAGTACAAGTTGTGAGCAAATTGTTGTGATTGCCTTAAATTTTCCTCTAATGGGGTATTTCCACATCGGTGCATCTGAGATTATAAGATTCCTGGGGACTGGGAACTCTTTCTTTACAAGTGGATATTACAGTACAGCATCATGCCCACTTAGTTACCCAGGAAATGCTTTCTGAAGATGGTGCATTTCAAACCTCTGGAACAGTATCCCTCTTATAAAGAAGGAATAAACAGGATTCTCAGTCACTGGGAATTTATAATCGAAGATATACTGCCATGGAAGTATGCCATTAAAGGAATATTAAAGAGAATTGCTGAAGAAGACCCAGTTTTACACTGGTTAAGTCTGTGTGAAGATAATAGCTTTAGATTTATCAGTACAGGAAGGCTTCATGGAGAAGGGTGAATTTCAGAAGCCATTAAAAAGATGATGAGAAACTGCCTGGCAGGGGTAAGAAGAAAGGTCATTCTAAGCATAAGGTGCTGCTCTGGGGAAAAAAGGTAGGTACAAACCACCACAAAAAGCCACATATGTATATATGTATATACACATATGTGCCTACATACATATGCATGTAAAAATAAATGATCCTAATTCTACTTTCTATGTATATATGTTTTTAAAGAACTGTAATATCAAATACAAATGAAGATATTTCCCAGACTAAGGATTGCTATTTGTAAATAAATGACTAAAACTGCTTTAAGAAGCAACCCAACAAATCAACTTTTAAAAACATGCAAATGAATTTCTTCAGCAATTTTTCATGGTTAGATTGTTAACAAATTGTTTAAAATTAAAAATGTATAACAGAAAACCATATTATGACACAAATTGATTACAGGTGCAAAGTTTGGGGGCTTTTTTAATTTTGGGGAGGAGAAGGGAGACATACCTGGATCTCTTATTTTATTGCTACAGAGAACTCTTGGTGTGAGAAATCCTTCCTCTAATGCAAATCAGAAATTTGTATATAACTTACTGGGCTAGAAAATTACCAGAAGCACTGAGAAATTCTTACATGCCCAGAGTTATATCTTTAACATGTCAGAAGAAGAACTTGAATCCATGCCTCCCCAATTCTGAGGAATGCTATTTCTTCTCCATGGCAACACCACCTCTCTTTAAATGACTTACTACATAATTAATGCTACTATCCATCCATTTTCAAAAGGTAATTTAGAAATGCTTTAGTGACATAATTTGCCATATGAGTAGAATACCTAAAACATTTCACCCTAAATTATTATTTGAAAACATGCAATGTTTACCCAAAAATGTAAAACCTTACTGAAAGAAAAAAATGACTAAAAAAAGAAAAGTAACTTTCTTATATGATAGTGACACAGAATGGTGCAGTGGAAGGGGCACTGGACTTGGAATCAGAAGAAAGAGCTGGATTACATTAATTTCTCTGCCACTTCCTTGCTATGTGTCCAAGATCAAGTCACATCCTCTAATTCTCACTTTCTTCATCTGTAAAATGAAGATAATCTTTGTACTGTCTACTTCCCAAAACTATGCATACTACATAAATGTGGACTGTTATTACTCCTAGAATATCGGTAAAAATAATTGCAATGCTGAGCAACTCAATTCCCTCGACCACCTCATACCACATATGTCAAGAATGGAATTGAATGGAAAAGCATTTATTAAGCACTACGATGCGCCAAGCACTGTTCTAAGCAATGAAGATACAAAAGGAGAGCAAGATATTCCCAATGCTCAAGAAATTCACATTCTCATTAAGAGACAAAATATACAGAAAGATTCAGCTTCAAGGCAGACGACAAAAGGTAGAGTTACAACAGATATGGAACCGTTTTAAACTCTGAAAATCTAGACAGATCCTGGAGGAATCAAAACTTGTAATTTTCATTCAACAATGAATATACATTTATTAAGCAGACTTGTTGGCAATTTGTTGTTGTTCAGCTGTTTTTCAGTTATGTCTGACTCTTGACATTTGTGACCCCATTTGGGGTTTTCTTGGCAAAGATACTGGAGTGGTTTGCAATTTCTTTCTGCAACTCATTTTACAGATGAGGAAACTAAGGCAAGCCAGCTTAAGTGACTTGCCCAGAGTCACACAGTGAGGAAGTGTCTACAGCCAAATATGAACTCTGGAAGGAGAGTCTTCCTGATTCCAGGTCAGGCACCCTATCCACTGCACCACCTAGCTGCTCACTGTGTAAGATAAACAGCTTATAATATCAGAGTTCAGGACAGTTTATCTAAGTGACAGTTTATTTAAGAAATAAGACATAAGCACAAATGAAAATGAAACACTATTATGGACAAAAGCACTGCAGTCACAGAGGCTGATATAAGATAGAAGCAAGAAAATACAGGATATATTTGGGGCCCAGTGTGGCTAAAATTAGATAGTACAGATGGGAAAAAAAATTTAAAAAAAAATTCAAAGGGTAGGGTGATAATCAGAAAGTGGTGAGTCTATCAATTTATCTTACACTCTTAAAGGGTTTACTCCTGAAACAACCACACACTAAACACAAATTCTTCAAAGTAATACAACACTTCCAACTACCTAAAGCTTATGTTTTATTTATACTCAATGTCTGTGTAAAAGATATTACTACTCAAGTGTTTTTTCTATGACCCCTTTTAATCTTATTATCAAAGGTCTACAAACCAGCTTCCAACACAAGCAAAACTGACTACCATATATGAATCCAAAGACTCACACTGAGTATTTTCACGGTATACAAAGAGAATGAATGTTTCTCCTACCCATTACTATGTGACAAGCATTGTGCCAAGCACTGGCACTTCAAAGAAAGACAGAAAAAAGCCCTCAAAATCTCTGGTCTCCAGGAGCATACATTCTAATGGAAGAGACAAGATGTAAATATCTAGGTATGTACAAGACATATACAGACTACATGAAGGTAATCTGCAAAGAGAAGGCACTGGCAGCTGGGGCAGGAAAAAGCTCCTGCAAAAGGCAGTATTAGGGATGGGTTCGAAAGAAAGCCAGGGAAACAAAGATGAGGAGGGAAGTGGGTAGAGCATTCCAGGTACAGGGAACATCTAGTGCTGAGGCAAAAAGTGAGGATACAGATGGATGGTCATGTGCAAGGAACAGCAAGGAGGACAGTGTCTTTGGATCATAGTGTGGAAGAAAAGAAGGTGTAAGAAGGCTGAAAGGTAGATGAGCTTTAAATGCCAAACAAGAACTTTATATCTGATCCTACAGATAGTAGTAAGCACTGGTGCTCCTTGAGCAGAGGAATGACATGGTTAGTCCTCTGCTTTAGAATCACCTTGAACTGAGTGGAGGATGGATTGGAGTGAGGAGAAGACTTGAGACAGGAGGTCCAGTTAGAAGGCTATTTAGAGTAATGCAAAAAAAAAACGTAGTATGAGCAGAAATTAGAGTTGTGGGTGTATGAATAGAGAGAAAAAGATGTATAAAAGAAATATTGTGAAGGGAGAAATGGCAATGGATTGGAACTCGAGGTGAATGAAACTGATAAATCAAGGATGGCCCTAAGGTTGCAAATCTGAGTGACTGAGAAGATGATGGTGTCGTTGTCAGTGATAGTGAAATTCAGAAATGGCGAGGATTAGGGGAAGAAGGGAGGGAAGATAATGAGTTCTGCATTGCACTTGTTAAATTTGAGGTGTCTATGGGACGTCCATTTGGAGATGGAAACTCAGCAGAAAAACTAAGGCTGGGTATACAGAGCTGAAAACTATCTACATAGCAATGATGACTAGTCTCATGAGACCACTAAGTGAGCTGGCATAGAAGAAAAAGAAAAAGAGTCTATGACAGAGTTTGGGGGGAGGGGACACTCATGATTAGAGATTTAGCAGTAAATAAAAAGCATATACAAAGCTATTTCAAAAGGTAGAGGATGCTAATAAATAGGGGGGATCAAGAAAGGCTTTGTGTGGAAGGGGTCACTGCAGGTATATCTTGAAGGAAGCTAGGATTCAAAGAAGAGGAAGTGAGCACGAAGTGCATTTCCAGACATGGGCGGTACCCATTTGAAGGCAAGGGGATGAAATATGAAGTGGCATATACAACAACTAGCAAGCCAATTAGACTAAAACAGAGAGCAGCTGAAGGGGAGTAATATAAAATAACATGAGAAAAGTAGACAGGAGCCATATTGTAAGGTCTTTAAATATGAGGTTGTGAATCTTGCACTTCACCTGAGAAGAGAGAGTCACTGAGGATTTTTTAGTAGAGGAGTGATAAAACCATATTTGTATTTTAGTAATACTGATTTAATAGTTTTATGGGAGAAAACTGCAGAGGAGAGAAACTGGAAGCAAGGAGACTAAATAGAAGGTTGCTATCGTTCAAACGAGAGAAGAGAAGGCCCTGAACCACTAACTGTATGTCACTGAGGTAGATGACAAGTGTTGGTAGCTGAAGGGAAAATAGGGAGTGATGGAGAAAGAAGAGCCAAGGATGATTCCAAGGCTGGTATAGTATAAGGAATAATAAATAAGTACGGACCAAGAAAACTCGCCATCTCACCTCCTTGACTTTAGTTATACTTTTTCTCTCCCTAGTGTATCTTCCATTTTTCTTGTCATCAACCAAATCCTAGATTCAGGTTCTGTTTTCCCTCTTCCATGAAGCCTTCTCACCTCATGTTAATCTCATTCATCTATGAACTCTTATTATACTTTTTCTTTTACATGACTATAGATTTATAGAGTTTGGAGGTTCAAATAATGCTGCTATGAATAAAATGACAGAAAGCCCCTGCTGTTAGAAAACCAAACAAAAGAAGGAAAACTCCTTCAGAACTTTTTGTATCCCTTGCAGTCTTTTCAACTTTCAACTCTCTTGCCTTAGACTCTGGTTCCTCCCTGAATGTAGATAGCACTTACAAGGGAAGACAATTTTTCACGTTCAATGGAGGAAGACGGCATGTAGATGAATGAGACAGCAAGGAGCCTGGACTGACTGTTAAGAAAAGGTCAATGTTGGACAGCACCTGGCAACACACTGGATTTGGGATATTATTTTTAATATTATTATTTGACAAACTAATCTTTTGAACTGCAAGCCCCATGATTTTTCTCTTGTACCATACTATTTCTTAAGATCCCATGTGAATTAACTTAGTATAACATTCAAGAAGAAGACTCATAAAAAACTAAGTTTTTAACGTTTTTGGAGAATGGTGGTATTCTGTTTTAGAATACTGATTACTCACTGTCTTCCCATGTACCTGGCAAAGGTAGTTTCTGGGGCTTAAGACAGTGATATCTAGTGAAAGGGTTTTGCTCTTCAAAAGGTATTTCCATATCTATTGTTGCTCCCTTGAAAGGTTCATACAGGTGAGACTAAAATTCACCTTATTTTCAATGAACTATAGATTTTCCTGATTATTTAACTCAGACTTGAGAATTTATGCATGTCTTAAGCTGTGTACCAAGAAATATCACCAAAACATACATGACTCTGGGAAAACATAAACAAATGAGAGATAATCCTAGGTAAATAGGATTAGGTCAGTTTACAAATACCTGACTACTAGGTCAGAGGACTTTGGACCTGATCTAATAGTGATAATAAACTCATTAAAAAAAATTTTTTTCAATTAACAAGCATTTATTTCCTCTCCCTCACATGTACTGCATTTTTTTTTTATGGTTAGGCAATGGGGTTAAGTGACTTGCCCAGGGTCACACAGCTAGTAAGTGGAAAGTGTCTGAAGCCAGATTTGAACTCAGGTCCTCCTGACTCCAGGGCTGGTGCTCTATCCACTGCACTACCTAGCTGCCCCTTACTGCAAATTAAAAAAAAAATACCAAAACATGTGTGAAAATATGTATAATCAAGCCCCCCCAAAAATCATACATTGGCTATGTCCAAAAATCTATGTCTCATTCTGTATCTTGAACACGTCACCTGTGAGGAAGTGAGCAGCACAGTTCATCATCAGTGCTCTGGAATCATGTTTGGTCATTGCCTTGATCTTAAATTTTTCAAAGTTGGTTGTCTTTTAAAATGTTGTTATCATATTGATCATAAATTCTCTGCCTTCATTAATATGAAGATAGTCTTCTGGATACTTTGAATGAGAGGAAGTAACTGAAGGCAAGAAGATTAATTGGGAAGCCCTGGCAGCATTCCAAGAATGAGATGACAAGGGTTCAGACTTGGTGGTGGCAGTAGAAATGGAAGCAAGACTCTTTTTCTGATATACTGAGAAAAGGTGGACATGGGGCTTTGTTTACCAATGTTAAGATTTATTTACAGATATAGACCAAAGCACAGAGACTCATGGCAGGGCAGAATTTAAAATAACCTGTCAGTAGCTGACTGATGGCGCAGGTCTCCTTCTCAGTCTCCTAGGATAAGTGGAATCCTGTCAAGTTTGGGAGGTCATCAGGGAATTCCCACATGGAACTTTTATAGGAACCCATTGCTTATCCCTAAGCATAATCATTGATAGGAGGTCATCCAACATCATATTAAATGCTAATAACATAATTATGCTAATTGGGCAATTATAATTATGTTAGTAATAATATATATAAGCTATATGCTAATAGTATCACCCAGAGGATGTCCCCAAAAGTAACCCTGTACTCATTCCTTCAACAAACAGAGAAAGAAGAAATATAAGACAAGTCAGGAATAGGTAACCATGGTACTTGTTGATTACTTGTATAAAGGGGATGAAAAAAGAGGTAGGAGTCATAAATAACTACAGGGTTTCAAACTTCTGAATATTACACTGCCACTAACATAAATAGGGTAGCCAGGGAGGAGTTCCCTAAGAAGATGATAAGTTTAATTTGGAGCATGCAGGAAGATAAATCTATACAATTAACTCTGAAATCTCTGCCTCTGCTCCCATCTCTTGATCTCCAGGCCAAAATTTCCAACTACCTGATGGATTTATTACATTTTTTTTACACTTCTTTCTACTCCAATAACCTCTTCATTTGGTCTCCTACTTCAATTTCTCTCCTCTCCAATACATCATCATTCACAGAACTGCCAAAGTGATATTCCTAAAGCACACATATGACTATGTCACTTCCTTGCTCAATTAATTCCAGTATCTCTCCTCTAGAAGCAAATACAAACTTCTCTTATTTTGCATACAAAATGTTCCACAACCTGGTGCCAATGACCTTTTCACCCTTTTTTGTTAGTCCTTTTCACATACTCTCAGTCCACCCAAACTGTTCCTTTTGTTCTTCATAGCCTTCTATCTCACCTCTAGGACTCAATTGAGACTATACCCCCACTCCTGGAATGTATTCCATGCTTCCCCCTCTTAGACTCTCCATTTTCTTTCAAAGCTCAGTCCCAGCCACTTTAAACACAAAAGCTTTCCTGGTCCCACAAAACTACTAGTTAGTACTTCCCCACCAAAAAAATCATCTTGAATTTATTTTTCATCTAATTTGTATGTAGTTTTATATATGCACATGATGTCTCTCTCAAAAGAAAGTAAACTCTTCGAAGGCAGGGATTGTATCATTCTTTTTACTCTGTATCCCCGGTGACTAAAACAGTACGTGACATACAGGAGGCACTTAATAATAACAGAGTAACTGATCTCTATTCACAATGCCATACTATTATGTCAGCTTCTCACTGAGAGGCAGCATCAAGTGGACAAAATGCTGAACTTAAGAGTACGAAGACTTGGATTCAAATTCTGCTTGTGATACCACCTGTATCAAATCATATCCTCTCTGAAACCTCATTGGTAAGATGGGAATAAGAATATCTGCAATGTCTAATCTAAGAGGGTTATTCAAAGGCAAAAAAAAATGAGACAATGCATCTAAATGCCACATTATTATTATTATCATTGTTATGATGTAGGTCATGAGATGTAGTACCTGATGGAGACTTAAGATTATCTAATCCAAATGTCTTATCTTACAAGACCACAGAAGTGAATTACTTCCCCAACCTCACATAGCTATGAAAGCAAGGATTCTGGGACTCCCATTTGTATCTAGATTCTGGCACTTAATCCTGGGACACTTAAAAAGCCATAGTAGTGTAGACAGTGAAAGGAGTTCTGGATCTAAAGTTAGAGGCTCTGGGTTCAAATCTTGGCTCTTCCACTTAATACTTATGTGAATTTATGCATCTACCTTGTCTAACTGGCACTTAGAAATATAAGCCTGAGCTAGCTCAAAAAAAAAAAAGTATATGTGCTTTGCTTTAAAAAATCATGAAAGCTTTGAGAGCATGTACCCACAAGATCATCTGTCTCCATGTATTATAGACCTCCTAAGTTGTTCTGACCTAGTTCCTGAGAGCCCAGGGAAATCATTTCTACAGAAAATGTATGGAATCTATGAAAGTACAGAATTGGTTGATTACCAAACATGCAACAAATCAGCAGTGACACAAGAATGGATAGTTGGGATCTTTTTCCTTTTGTTTCTTGGAGCTACTATAGTCTAAACAACATTTTAAATTGTTTCCAAGGCTTCCTCATCCATCAAATCACTCCATTTTTCCTTCTCTTCTTGTTGCTGATTACTGAGATTGCTTCTACCAACAAGCCATTTCTCCTCCCTAGTATCCCTATGCCTACTACAGTTTAATTAAATGAATCCACCAATGAAAGCTTATAATTTTGAAATTAATCACTGTGGAATAGGGACTTATTACACCAAGGATGCAAAACAAAGCTGAACATGCCCAGATAGAGAGAGGAGGGAGAAAGAGGGAAAGGTTTTTTGACACTGGGACAAATATTTAGAATAAATAAAACAAATCTAAAGAAATTAAAGCATTTCATTTAAGCTTATAATGGCCCTTGACACAGATAGGTTGGCTTGTTTGTACAAAATCATGCACATATTGGTGACAGTACTTGGCATATAGCCAAAGACATACATAAACTCCCAAGCTCAACTCAAACAAGCAAAAAAGTCCATGGTCTGATGAAAAGAAGGGGGATTTTAGTTTCATCAATGTGATCTTTGAGATCAAGCAACAATAGATACATAAATATGTCTCCATGAACAAAGCCCTTCCACAAAACATCACTGTTAACCCTTGGAATAAATGCTCAAAAAGTCACTGTGTGCACTGGAAGACTATTTACAGGCTACTCCACACCACAATTCCCCAAGAGTATAAAGACTTACTTAGCTCCTTTTGAGTCATCTCCTTGAACGTCATGCAAAGTTAATTCACACTGAACATAAAAAGTAATACAGTACAAAAGAAAAAGCAGGAGGTTTGCAATTCAAAAGTCCAATCTGCCAAATAAAAACGTTGACAATAATATCCCATCTGTTGTCAAGTCCTATCAATTCTACCTTCACAACAAGTCTCTTAGAAAGCCCCTTCTTTCCTCTGACCCTGCCAGTCCCTTGTGTGGGCCCTAATCACCTCATGCCTGGACGACTGCAATAACCTGCTAGTTTGTCTCTTTGCCTCAAAATACAATCCATCCCCGACTAAGTTACCAAAGCAATCCTCCTAAAGCACATGTCTGACCATGTTACTCCTTCTCCCCCTCTTCAGTACACTCCAGTGGCTCCCTATCACCTCCAGGATGAAACAGAAAATCCTCTATCTGGAGTTCAAAGGCCTTTATGACCTACCCCCATCCACACTTTCGCAGTCTTCTTATACCTTACTCACCCCCTACAAACTCTATAATCCTTTCTACTCCTCAAACATGACATACCACCTTCCTAACCTGTGCCATTGCATGGGTGATCACCCATATTTGGGCAGCTAGGTGGTGCAGTGGATAGAGTGCTGGGCCTCGAGTCAGAAAAACTCATCTTTCTGAGTTCAAATCTGGCTGCTGACACTTACTAGCTATGTGACCCTGGGAAAATCACTTATCTCTGTTTGCCTCAGTTTTCTCATCTGTAAAATAAACTGGAGAAGCAAATGGAAAAACACTCTAATATCAATGCCAAGAAAAGCCCAAGTGGACTCAGAAAGAGTCAGACACAAATGAAAAAGACTGAATACCACCACCCATACCTGGAATGATCTCTCTATGTCCAACCTTGAAAATCTGTTTTGAATTTGTAAAGTTATAGTCTCCCTAAATCAATTACCATAATAAAAAGAGTTCTGAATTAAGAGCAAGAAGACCTAAGTTTGAATCTGAGTCTACTTGAGACACTTGTTTGACCTTGGGCAAGTTGTATTACTTCCCCTACCATGTGATTGTTCATTCTCATTCCCCTCAACCTTTCCATCCCAAAGATTCAGCCCAATTCTACCAGCCCTTCCACTTCCTAACTCCATCTAACCTGTTCCACAAGACATGGATTTCCCTTCATCTTAAATCTATTCTTTTTCCACTCCTTCCATCTACTAGCTCTTACTGAAACCTGGTTTCCCCTTGATGACACAGCTTCCCTGGCCACTTTCACTCATCATCCTTAGCTCACTAGTTGAGGTGGGGAGTTGGAATACTACTTGTTCCAATTTAGTGTTTCTACGTTCTCCCTTTTGCTTTCACTTAGTAACCTCTCTTCCTTTGAAGTTCATGCTATTGACATCTACTACCCAACCAAAATCCTTTACCCACAAATGTACCACCTCTATGTTCAAGAATTATGAAATCTCCTTATCTGACCAAAATCTATTAGCTTTTCACCTCTCCCCCTGCCTTCCCTTACAAAACCCTTCTTTTTCATAAGCACTGTGACCTCCAAACCCTTTAACCCTTTAACTTTCTCCCAAGCCATCTCACCTACACTAGCTGCTCTCCTCTTCTCCTCATCTTTGACCTCTTAGTAAATCAATTTAACTCAAGGGTTGTTCATTGTCAATATCTTTTGATATGTACTTTACCTGTCAGGTTATGTATTGAATTTATTGTGAATGTCAACTGTTATAAACTGTTCCTGAGTTAATCATGTTGTATAAATGTAAACATTACAGATTAGCCAGTATCAAACTTAAACTAAATGAAATCAAATCTTCAGGATAAACTCAGTTTGGATTTTGTACAATTTAATGAGTTTATGTCACAAGGCATAACCAGATTCAAATCCTATTTTCCTCTATCAGGTGGCAAGTCCACACAGTACTACTGGAGAATATGACCACAAAAAATAATCTTAAATTCTCTTGTTAAAACATTCCTTATAGAAAGTCATATTGTTTATGGATACATTTAGTGTCTTTCTCAGGTACCAAATGTGAGAGTTATCTTAGATTCTATTGGCAGCTAGGTGGTTCAACAGATAGAGTTATGGGCCTGGAGATAGGAAGATGAATTCAAATTTGGCCTCAGACACTTACTAGCTGTCACTTAATCTCTGGCTGTCTCAGTTTCCTCAACTGTAAAATGAGGATAATAGTACCTACCTTGCAGGGCTGTTGTGAGGATTAGATGATATAATATTTCTAAAATTTTTAGCACATTGCCTGGCACATAGTAGGTGCCATAGAAATGATAAGTATTATTACTATTATTAAAATCAAAGTCAAGAGTTCCTTTCCTGATGATTTTTTGAGAAAAATCTAATAAAAATTGTGATGGCTAACTAAGGGCCAAAAACAAAAGCAGAAAATTTTTCTTTCTGCTCTGTGTGAGTTTGGATTTTGTGTCTACCTGATTTTCTGGATTTGGAACATGAGGACAGATAACCATTTGCCTTTTCATCATCATTTTCCAAGGTTTATTATTTTAAAAATTCTTCAGATCTAAGCTTTAAGAGACTGTAGGCATGCTAGTTAATAACTCAGAAAATGAATGTCCCCTCACCAATTAATAGAATTTAAGAACTAGAAAGATTCTTATAAGGTAAAAAGCCCACATTTTACAGGACAGAAACCTGAAGCACACAGGGTTAAGTGAATTTCCCAAGGTCAACAGTGAGACTAGAATAAGATCTCCTAGCCCCCAGTATAATGCTCTTGTTACATTAATAACAGCTTGCAAGAATTTTTAAAAGGAGTTTTCATGAAACAAATCTGCCCATGTTATGGCCTATACTATCTGTTTTTTTCCCCCTTTTTCCTCACCTTCAGCAGTTTGTCCTTCTCTTTTCAGCATCTGGACAGCTCCCACATACTTCTTTAGTTGTACTTTCAGTACTTCATTTTCTCTGCAGGAAAAAAAAAGAATTTTTAAAAGGATATTAACACAGGAACAAATTAGAGGCAGAAAAACCTATATAAAGAAAAACATGTGCTGTGCTTCCTATAAATATTAATGTTCAGTCTGTCTTAAAGATTATTATCACTTGGGAAAATACAGAAATGAATTTGGTAACAGAAGACTGGGCATGCATGAGTGAGACCTTCAAGAGCTATTTTTCACAATAGGGAAAATACTAAGCTGAGTGTCTCTAGCACACACTAATTCAATACATTTATTCTAAAGTCAGGATGTTTTACTCTATAAATGAATAATGTAACTGTTAGAATTTATAAGGTTTTTAACATCATTTCCATATGTTATCTCATTTGATCCTCTCAACAACCCTGTGAGATAGGCATTAGAGTTATACTTATCCCATTTTACATATGAGAAAACAGAGGGTCATTTAATTAAGAGTGTTAAAAACAGGAAGTGAAAACAGGTCTTTCTGGCCTCTAGTCCAGCATTCTAGCTGCTATACTATATTACATTCTAAAGTTAACCTGCAGTATTTTGAGGATAGCTATTACCCTACAGAACACTTCTAAAGCTAAGTTGAAATAATCACCAACTGGGGAAATATCAACACTAATCTTTAACCTACAAGAAGGACTAAACTACAAAGGTCACCCACAGTGGATAAAGTGTCCAGTCTGGAGTCAGTGCAACATGGACACAAGTTCATCCTTAGACTTTACTAGATGTGAGAACCTGAGCAAGTCAATTAAATTCCATGCACCTAAGGATATTCTCGAGGAAGTATTTAATAAATCATAGAGGGGCTGACTTTTCCTTCTGTAGCATTGAAAAAGATGCATATGTATGTACACATAACCATGATTTTTAAGCCTGTATTAACCACCTAATAATGAGTTGGATCAGGGGAAACATCCAACTTTTTTTTAAGCTCTCAGAAAAATTTGTTTCTTCCTCTTGAGCAAGAGCAACATGTATTCATATAGGGAATAAGTGATGTCTGCTTTGTTTTATGGTTTATGCTTTGGCTTCAACCTGAAGAAAGCTGTAAACTCCCATTTTCTACTGTTTTAGCTCCCCCTAGTGACGCCATAAGCCTGGAATTCCTCTGTGTTGGTAGAGGCATGAAAAAAACTGTAATTGGATTAGACCTCAAAGTCCCAAGGTTTGGCACAGAACTTTGGACTTAAAGAAACTTGTATTCAACTATCAGCTCTGACATGTATGGCCACTGAACCAATTAACCTTTCTAAACTATAAGTTTCCTCATTTATTAAATAGGAATAATAATATTTGCATCAATTAGTTCACAGATTTTTTAGGAAGATTCTTTCTCAATTACCATGATTATTTTATTTTTTCTCTGTCCTTTTACACACAATTTCATGAAAGGATTATAATAATCATAGAATCATAGATTCTATATCAGAAGGAACCTCAAAGATATCTGACTTTTACGTACCACTTTAAGATTTGCAAAGCATGTGACATGCATTATCATATTAGATTTTCAAAACACTGGGAGACACGTACTACATAGGTGGATTTAAAAATAATATGATTAAGTCTTTCCTGAAGTCTCTAAATTCAACATGAAAGCTCTGAATACTGTAAATGAACAAGTTTTCCTTTAATTCAAAAGCCAATTCTATTCTTCAGTGGCTCCTTCTAGAGGTATATTGATTTTCTGTATATGTAATAGGAAGAAGTATTAGCAAATTAATTGGCTAACTATGTAAAACCACAAAGGTTGGTTAAGGGAAAAAAACCATCTCAAAGAACTCTTCATTTTCCTTTCCTCTTTTGAAGATTCTTCTCTCCATTCCCAAGCTCTAAATTTGAATTCAAGTCACATACATTTTTTAAAGAAAAAGGTAAAGTGAAAATACAATTTAAATATGTTTCTATATTATGGAAATTTAATAAAAACAGTACACAAAAGAACATTATACACCTGACTGAATAGACAGGTTATCTGTTTATATTGGTGAAATCCTCAGACTGTTGTTGCTCAGCTCATACATCTGAGTCAGACAGCCTCCCAGCACCTTTGTTCATCTCAATCTATCTTTCCAGACTGATGTATTTAATAACACTTCCCTTTTTTCTGGTCTTGATTAGTTTTTTTTTTTTTTTGGCTTTAAGAATGCCATAAGAATCCATCTAAAACTGAGTCTGATAAATAAAAGGCAATAAGATTTGAATAAAAGTACAATTCCAAACCAAATGATGGGGAAACTGTGGGTAAAATATCAACCACTACAGGGAGATGTTTCAAAAGATTGCAGAAGAAAATTTTGCATTGAAAAAATAGTTGAAGATTGAACTGATCACTTTTTGGGGGGGGGATGAACTGACTTTTTGGACGTTAGTACGTAGTACATAAATTCTGTAAATGAATCATATAAAAAATACAATTTTCATGCTTAGAAAGGTATTATAAATGATATTCAGCTCTAAACGTATGATCCTTTATAATCCTAATTAGCAATTAACTCCTGGACAAAAAACAAACCTGAGCATATTCACGTTCCAATCAACTGAAAAAGTGGGTCATTTAAATTAGTTGAGAATGAGATTGAAGGGGAAAAAAATCTTAATATAAATAGGTTGTTGCTTTGTGAAGAAAGTCTCCCCTACCATATTTACCCAGCTATCTCAGCAATTCTTAGAATTGTTTATTCATCCCCTAACTACACATTTTAATAGAGAATTTATATGAAAGACAAACTTTTGGTTGGAAAAGATACGGTAGACTCAATGTCTTATTGACATACTCTTTAGGAGCCTAGAATTGTACTCCCATGCTCCCTGAGGATGCAGATCACACCCTGACTCCAGGGTCATTCTTGGGGCTGTTCTTTAATGAGACTACCAAATCATTTATTTGTAAGCAGCTCAGCTGCCACCAAAGATTGCTTCTTTCAGCTTTAGCCTCATTGTATACATGCATATTAAAATCAAGTAATCCACCTTTCTGTAGACTGTCCCTCAAACGTTACAGAACAGCAACAATGTTTAAGGCAAAAGTAGGCACCAAAAAATAAATGTATCAGGAAGGCCACCATCATTTTTAATAAGTACCTGTATGAACTTAACAACATATTCCTCTAGTCTTTAAGGTATACTCATTCAGTGTTCACAGGTTTTACTTGTTCAGGAAAGCAGTTTTAATTTTCTTAGCATTAGGTAAAAGAAGGGGAGAAGATAAAACCATACATCACAGGGAGGAAAAATTCAATTCATTTAACAAATATTCATTGAATCCCTATGGTGTGCCAAGCCTTTTACTAAACCCAAAATAAGATTAATTTTTTAAAAGGTGTATTTAAGAGATTGCACCTTCTCCACTAAAGTTTTTACAATCTAACAGGATTGAGATAGATGATTGAGAAACACATATAAATGACTACACTAAAGAGAATAGTACGAAAGGTTACATGAAATCAAAGCAGGATGGATCCTGACTAATGAAAGCAGGAAGAGAGGAGAATAAACAAGCTTCTCATGGAGGAGGTGGCATGTAAATTGTACTTTAAAACATGGATAGATATTCAACAGGCAAAGAAAGGAAGCTGAGATATTTTAGACAAGAGCTCAGAGAGGAAGGAACAAACAGTTTAGGAGGGTGTTTAGAAGTGAGTAGCCTCATAGATTTAGAGCCAGAAAGGACCTTAGAAATCATCTGATCCAATTCCCTCAATTTAAAGTGAGAAAACTGAGGCACAGAATTAACATGCCCAAGAAGAAGTTACCCAGATAACAAGAAGAAGCAGAATTTGAACCCTGACCATAAACTGTAATATTCTTTCTATAACACATGCTGCTTTCCTCCAAAGTCTGCTTCTATGAGATTAATCACATTATAACAACTTCCAAAGACAGTGCAAATGTATGTGGAATTAAGTATCCAATACTGCTTTAAGTATATGAACAATTAAGATTTGGAAATCTTTTTTTTGGGGGTGGGGGTAATAGGTTTTTGCTATAATGAAATCACTTACCATGGAATTTTAACTCACACTACCATGCAGGATTCCTAATCAGAAATTAGATAATGACCCAAGATAATCCTTGGTTTTAAATCTAGTAATTTTAAATACTATATTTACTATTTTGGGAAGTTAGGTTTTATGCCTAGCATTTTTCTTTATTTAACTCTTCTAAAGAGATTTTATTTTTAATAAACAAGAAATAATATGAGATAAGACTAGAGAAAACAGTAACAGATTGTGAAGAGCCTTCAATGTCAGACAAAGAAATCTGAACTTTATTCAGTGAGCAAAAGGCTAGAACCACTGAAGAGTTCTGAGAAGAGGAATTACATGACCAGAGGAATTAAAATTTCTTCTTGTTTTAAAGGAAATAAACTGAATAATAATAGCTAACATTGCTATATATATTATCTTCCTCCATTAGAATGTGGGCTCTCACTGTCTTACTTTTCTATTATTCCTTATATTTCTATTTGTATCCACAGCACTTAGCACAGTACTCTGCACTTAGTAAGTGCTTAATAAATGCTTTGATTCATTCATTAACATAGCACTTTATATGTTATCTCATTTGATCCACACAATGACCCTGAGAGGTATGTTCTATTATTATCCTGATTTTACAGATGGGAAAACTAAGGCTGAGAGAGTGATTCACCCAGGGTTACATGGCTAGTAAGTGTCTGAGACAGGATCTGAACTCAAGTCTTCCTGACTCCAAGTCCTATGCTCTATCTAGCCTCCTCTCCCCTCACACTCAAGAACTGGAGGGTGGAGCACCAAATTCCTCCCAAACTGCTCCTTTTTAGAGGACAGGAATTGGATTTTTAGCTTACTCCACTTTCCATCTACAACTCTGCTAGGTTTCAACTCCACGGAACAAGATTGCCCACTAAAGAATGCCCTTGTTGTGTTTCACTCCTCCCACCTTTCCAGCCTCTTTTTGTGTATTGTCTTCCCTTAATAGATTGTAAACTCCTGGAGGGCAGAAACTGTCTTCCCTTTTCTTGTTTGTATCCTCTATGGTTAGTGGTACCTGGCACATAATAGGCATTCAAAAATTTTTATTGAATTGAATTTTCAAACTTTTTGGAATCCAGATCCCTTTAACACTCTTAAAAATTATTAAGCATCCCAAAGTGTTTTTGTTAATGTGAATTAAATCTATTTATATTTACCATATTAGAATTTAAAACTGATCATTTTAAAAAATTTATTAATACATTTAAAATAATAATAAACCCACTACATGTTAATGTAAATAACACTGGTAAAGAAATATTTTTCCAAAACAAAAGAATTTAGTAAAAAAAGTATAATTTTACATATCTGCATATCACTTTAATGTATAGCTTAAAAGAAGACAGCTGGATTCTCATATCTGTTTCAGCATTCAGTCTGTTGCAAAATACAGTTTTGATTGAAGTACATGAAGAAAATCCAGCTTCATACAGACTTGTACTTAGAAAAGGAGAGAAGTATTTTAATAGGTAAATGTTGTCTTAATGTTATTAGTAAAATAATTTTGGCCTCATGGACCCCTGAAAAGGTCTCAGGGACCCCCAGGATCCACCAACCATACATGTTCTATGCAATGTACCACCCAGATGCCTCGGCTAGAATGGAATAAAGAAGTCACTTAAATGGCTCAGTGTCCTCTCTGGGATTAGAGGGATAAATGTTTCTGTATAAATTAATTCTGGGTAGAATAGCTGCAAAACTGCTTAGTAAGGCACAACCAAAACTCTAAGGAAACACTAGAGCAGAAGTTCTTAAACCTTTTGTGTCATAGATCCTTTCGGAAATCTGATATCTATAGACCCCTTCTCAGAATAGTGTTTATTGTCTACATTTATATTTGACAGAAATGTAAAATTTCAATCACAGGTTAGTTAAAATAATTTTTTTCCCATCCAAGTTAACAGACCCCTTGAAATCTAGCCACAGACCATTTGGAGTCTATAGACTCAAAGTTAAGAATCTCTGTGACAGAAGGCACAGGCCTTTGGGATGATAGATTCTGCCTTGCTAATTGTAGAATAAGATACATTACAACTCAAGATATAGAAACATTCTCATATGAAATAATTAAAATGTATTCCTCTTCCACATTTGTCTCTAAATACTTAATTCTTACAACTAATAGCACATCATCTTTTTCTGTTCTGCTTTGTAAATGGAAGTGGAGGAAAGGGGATAAAATTCTGGATTCCTTTCAAAAAACATTTTAAAACTACCCCCAAAATCAATACCACATCAACACTGCTCTAAGTGTAACACTATAAACAAGGATGTAAATTTTTCAAAAAGATATGTTCCTTACTGTCAGTCAGTCGACAAGCATTTATTAAGAGCTTACTATGTGCCAGGCACTGTGCTAAGTCCTGGGAATACAAATATAAGCAGAAAGACGGTCACTACTGTCAAGAAGCTTATGTGCTCACAAAAATTCTAATCATCCTCCAGTGGCTTACTTTTAAAATACACAAGGAAAAGTATTGCTTCTACATTGTCATCATCAAATATGTTACATACCACATACTTTCAAATGGGAATACATACAAACACACATGGTCATAAAAATAAGAAATAAAGCCTACTGATCCAAGTAGTAAAAATGATGGCCCTAGAATTATCACCTTGGGGAAAAATTATTTTATACATATGAGCAAGGACAAGATCAAATCTCCTTTTGGCAAGTTAGCTTTGCTCTGCTACACAGACACAGACTATACCCTAGGCCACAATCAGCCATCTCATAAATATGTGTGACTGGTCACAGGTAAGACAGAGAAAATGATCGATAAATAATCACAAATCTAATACTGGTGCTGGAAAAGAAAATATACATTCAACTAATAAGGATCGATAGTAATGTCTTCATATATGAAGAATGACATGACCTGATCTAGTTGATGGAAAAAATTGGTGTATTACATGTTTTTAAACTTAAAATAAAGCAAAATTATCTGACTACTAAGAATAACCTGTAAACAGATGGCACCATTATTTTTCGTTCCTTTCTATAGCATCTTCTTGCTTTCCCCATTTTTGTGCAGAAAATAACAGTAACAAAATAAGCTTCTGACAGAGCAGATTTGTCTTCCAAAATTCTTTTCCTTTTAAGAAAGATGATTAGGCAAATGTTAATATAAACAGAAGTGTTAGTATTGAATGTGACATTGGTAGAGAGGTGGAGGGAGGGACTTTTCCTAAACTAATACTCAAAGTGAAATCTGAAGTTCAAGGTCCATCATCCTACAAAGGAAAAACAGTTGTATAAAAACTGAATAAAACTATAAATAATAAACTTTGACCCAGGTTCTATTCTTCCACATAGGGATCTACATTACACAGAATGTCCACACATGCATAATGATGAACCTGAAGACCTGCAATATCCTGATGTGCTTTCACAAGCACCAAAAGGAAGACAGATAGATACATACTTCTCAGGGAAGATTTCATATTAAATGCATTTTATTAAATTTTAATCATATGAAAATGACAAACCAACATATGGTGTATGTGATGATACTCTATTAGCCAGAATATGTGATTATGGAATACCCCATTCTTCAAATCACACTGGAATATGGAGATTTTACAATAATAGGGTATTTTTTAATTTAACACACTTGTATGCTTTAGACATATTCCATGATGATTGTCTCTTTCTTTCTATTAAATGTGATAGAGTTCAAATGATATAAAGCAGGTTCATCAAAGGGATTTTATAATTATATTTAATTTCATCCTGCATACTAAAATAACTACAGGACTTGACAACCAGAAAATCTTTTTCTTTGATTGCAGTATAGTTACATCATCATCAAAAAAAATTATGAAGCATCTGCTCTAAGTACAACACTATAAACAAGGATGGGAATTTTTCAAAAAGATATGTTCCTTACTGTCAATCAACAAGCATTTTTAAGAGTATACTACGTGCCAGGCACTGTGCTAAGCCCTTGGAATACAAATATAAGCAGAAAGAAAGTCACTGCTATAAAGGAGCTCATGTCCTATGTAAATTCTAATTATCCTCCAGTGGCTTACTTTTAACATGCACAAGGAAAAGTATTACTTCCAGACTGTCATCATAAAATATGTTACATACCACAGATGACAACATAGTCATTTATGAATATTAATGGCAGTAAAAATAATCACTCATATTTATATAGTACTTTATACACATTATCTAATAAACAATGAAAGGATAAAGACCATAAATAATATTAAAATCTAACCACCTGAAAAAGGTATAGCATATTTCATATGGTCAGAGACCATAAAAAGAAGTAAGAGTAACAAATATCAATGCTCCACCACAAAAGAAGAAATGCACTGTGGATAAACGCATTTTAATTAACCTTTACGTATTGTATAAATCTTACATAAACACATACCTTGACCATACAACACTGCTGGTTGCAAAGCAAAGCATCAGGTAAATTGCAAATGCTTGGGAAATATCTGCAAATTACTTCAATAATTAATGTTTGTAAGTTGAGGTAATTATTGCTGCCCCAGTGTCAGAATAAACAACTAAGTACTGAAGACAACACTGCTCTGCAAGAATAATTAGTTGAAACAAAACTAATGAGCCGTTTCAGGGTATCTACAAAGGCACAAGTGTCACAACTGCACAACAAAAAGGTACAAAGGCAATTCCTGCCCCACTCCCCAACAAGAATAAATTTAGTCTAATATACCTTGGATCAAGAACATGATACTACTCTTGAATAAGCAACAATCAGCCATTATAAGTAAAGAAAGAATTGATCACTAGGAATCAAGATTATGTTCAAAAGAATAGTAAAAATGTTGAATGAAACATTGAAAAATGAATGTCATAAAGATACTCAGCTATAATGGTTCTACAAAAGCAGAGAAAGGGAAGGGGAAAAGGAAGGAGAGAGAAGGAGGAAAATAGTGAAGGAAAGAGGAAAGAAGGGAGGGAGAAAGAAAAAAGAAGATGAAGGTAAGGAAGGAGGCATGAAATGAAAGAAGGCATAGAGGGAAGGAAAGAAGAGGGAGAGGAAGGAAGGGAAAGAAGGACAGAAGGGAAAGGAATGAAGGAATAAGAGGATCAGGGAAGTAAGAGAAGCAAGAAAGATGAAAGGGATAGAAGGAAGGAAGGAAGGAGGGAAGGAGGAAAAGAGCAAGGGAGGAAGAAAGGAAAGAGGGAAGAAGGAGAGGAGCACTGAAATGAGAGGAGGGAAAGAGAGGAGGAAGAAAGGAGGGAAAAGACTAGGTGACCAAGGTGGTCAAAATACTGCAATAGTCCAGGCAAGAGATGATGAGGATATATACCAGAGAAAAGGTCGTGAGTGGAAAGAAAGGGATGTATAAGAGATGCCATAAAGGTGTAAAGGGCGGTGGGTACACACAAAAGATGTTAGCAATAGACATGTGGCGTGAATGCAAGTGAGGAGTCAAAGATAACACCGAGGTTGTGGGTCTGTGCAAGTAGGAGGACGGTGGTACCCTTGACATTAATGTTGTTTGTCCTTCATTTTTAAAGAAGAGGAATGATATCACAGATGTCTTGACTTGCATGTGAATGGGATTCAAGTAAAGCAGAGTTGCACAAAGTCATCAGCTTCACTCTCTCTTCCAGTCATCAAAGTCCAGTGGCAGGACAAAAGTCAAGATGACTGGTGATGGCCCAGGATGCAGTAGATGACCTTGGTGTCTTCAATGTCTGACCAAGCTCTAAGCACTCAACAGTGCCTACTTTGGCCGCCTTCATGGCCATTGGAACAAACTGTTCTCATCTGCCCATTTGGCCAGGAGAAGTCTTCACATGCTTGGGGCAGACATCCCCTTAACTCCCCCACAGGTTGAGTTTTGTCAGTTACCCTCAACCTGGTTTAGTTCATCTGCCAAAATGGTTTTACCAGTGTGAGGCTGCTGTGCATGCTACAGCTTCTTGGAGCCACAGGTGACAGCTGAATGACAGGTAGACACCAAAGGCGGATGAGCAGCCCTGAAAAAGACTCAGCAAGCCCTCACACCAAAGGTGCCAGTCCTCCCTGAAGACCCCATACATCCCTCTTGAAGAAAGGTGAGGACATTAATAGGGAAGTTCTGAAGAGGGGAGGATTTGAGGGAAAAAAAGATGAGTTCACTTTGTTACATGCTGAGTTTGAGATGTCTATGAGATATCTAGTTAGATATGTCAAATAAGCAATTGGTAATGCAAGGAGAAATTTAGGACAATAGTGAGCCAGAAGAGAAGGTTCAAATAAAGGTTTTTGAAGGATAGGAGAGACATAGGAATGTGTGCAGGCAGCAAAGAAGCAGCCAGTAGATGGGAAGACATTGAAAATTAGTGAAAGGGTAGAGATCAGAGAGGGGGCAATCTGATGGAGAAGAGGGAATAGAATGTGATTTGGGTGCCTATAGAGGAATTTGCCTCTTAATGTAGATTAGAATAACACCAATGACCCCGAGAAACTAAGTCACTCAGAAGGAAGAATTTAATTTAATTCCTTCCTCTATAAAGTGAGGATGGTGATACTCAAGGCACTAACCTCACAGAGTGGTTGTGAGCATCAAAGAAATGATGTATGTGAAGATGCTGTGGTCACATGAGTACTTAACATCTTTGTTTTCTGATCAACTCTATTCTCAGACTTTCCCTTCCATCTTTGGGCGTGTTTTTCTTCCTTTACAATTCCTTTCCAAATTCGAGCTCTTTTCCATACCCAAAAGAGACCTCTTTCCATTAAATTCCTGGGACTCCTAATTGCCAGCTGAGGGAGAAGAATGATGGGCTCCATCAGCCCAGATAATCAGTATCTGGCTGCACTAAGGGTCACAAGTCATAATCATCACCAGAATGCAAATCTGTCCAGTCTAGATCTATAAACCACGCAGAAAATTGAATAGGAGCCTTTTTCCTCCATCAGTCACAAGGAATAAATATTATTTAACTCTCCTTTGCACTTTTTCTCCTTTAAAGGTGGGAGAACTAAGCAGACAAAAATGTAGTTTCTTGTATTTCTCCTTGACTTTTTTCAGACCTTTTGCTGCTTTTTTCTGTGCAGTTTCTAATTTCTGTCAGCTGGAAAGAGAAATACATAAAAAGCTTGTCTAGTTTTTAGTGCACTCTCCCATTTCCATCATTATACTATTTCTCTTATAAACTCCATCTGATTAGCCACCTGGTAAATTCAGATCCAGAGCAACCTGTTTTCCCTATTTCATAACTGAGGCCAGGGAAACAACCCAAACACATCAAATAACTCATGAAGATAATTAATTGTAGGTGATATATCCCTCCAAAGGCACTGAATGCAACACGTAATGACTGAAGTGTTCTAATCTTAGAATCCCATTTTGTATTATGTTCTTATTTCACACACAGCCTGCATCTAACCTTTCTCCATGGCACATGAGGCAAGAGTACAGCACAAAGTCTTCACAAACTAGTGCTCAATTATTGCTCTACCTCAGGAAAGGAATGTTTTCTTGAAGAATAAAGGGAAAGAGAGCAGTCCGGGAAAATCCTTAGGGCTCCAGCACAGTAGACAGCATTTCTAAGGGTGGGAATCCACCATCATTTTCTCCAACTCTAGATAGTTGTGAAATGTACATTTTAACCTTGTAGGTTTCATCACTCCATGGGAATTGTGAAGCAAAGTGAACTGCTTTATAAAATGTTCTAGTCAGAAACTGTGAAATCAAAGTCCTCTCACTCTAAAAGTATTGCTTTCACAATTAAAAAAAAAAAGACATTCAGGCAGAATTGATATATGGCCCTTACCCTCTAAGAACTTAGGATCTATGTGGGTAGGTGAAAAATAATGATAATAATACTATCTATTGCCAAATAGGCAAATATACAGGAGAAGTAAAATATGAAAAACCTCTCATCATAGAGCTATTGTCCCAAGAAGCTATATTAGAACAAGAGCTTCAGTTGTGAAACAAACATAATAAAAATTAATTATACCATAAAGAACCACTAAGAAGACAGTAGTATTGGGCTTTAGAAGGTAGATTGAAACTACTGGTCAATAATATGGGTCCCCTATCCTTGCTTCCCAAATACTTTTACCTCTTGACCTTGATTATTCTATCTGCAAAGTGGACAGTATACTTGTAAGCTATCCACTTTCTTAAAGAACAAATAGAATAGAGATAAATTAAATACAACTTCTTTAAGATGAGACACTATTTATAGATATGCACTCACTATCCAGGCTGGATACCTAGAAGAATGGATTGAACAATAGCCTTAAAGCACTCATAATGTAAGAAAGCTTGCTTTGGAAACACAAATACAACACATTAAATATAAAATAGCATTTGAGAATAACAACACACGTGATTGTTATTATTATTGTAATAAACATCATAGTTCTCTGATGTTTATAATATCTGACTGCCTACTTCATGAGTACACTGTAAAAATTACTGTGGGGAAAAAAATCTATAAAGACCTTCAAGAGGTACCAGATAAAAACAAAATATAATTACTATTATTATTTAGCAAACTGCTTTGATGGAAAGGAAACATACTCCTAGAATAGAAGAGGCACCTTTCTATGACAGATATGTGTGTGTGTGTGTGTGTGTGTGTGTGTGTGTGTGCGCACGCGCGTGTATGTATACATGTGAACAAGTGAACTGCTAATTCAAAATAAATGTTGCTTTTTCTTGGGTCAAACTATTTTTACAAAAATCTAATCTCTATGGGGCATAGAGAGGAAACAGACTGCAATTTAAGTGGAGTAACACGAAACAGAAGAGCTGAGAGAAAAAAACAAAGGTTGCTTATGGAAAAGAAATCTTTTTCCAGCAAGCAAGCACTCAGGTGCTTTGAAGTCCAAGCAACATCCATGAGTTTGGAATGTCAGGGAGTGCACCAAGGCCAGAGTGCAGAAATCAAATCACTATAAAAATACAGGTCTAAAGAAATATGCTTTTTTTTTCAAAATGCTATTACTATAATTTAGAAGGTTCAATGATGATACTATCTCTGCTCTAAAATAATTATTTATGTACTCCTATCTCAGCACAAAAGAAGCCCAAAGGGCTTGGGACATTTACAGCCTGTTTCAGAAGTAGCAAATTTACTTTCATTTCACAAGTTAATGGCTCAAAAAGTTGACAAAGCATAAGAAAAACTAATGCTGCCCAAAGCAGTCTGTCACTGCTGCCAGAGTATACTTGATTAAAACGTTTCTTTGCCTCTATTCAATCTCAATAAGCACTTTGGTGATAAATTATTGAAAGACCAGCAAAAAAAGAAATATCTAAATTCAAGAAGAGTCAGTACTCTGAACTCATGGGTCCCAGCATGGCAAAGTCACTAGACACAAGAAAGTCAGTAAATATTGCCTAGAAATCTAATTTTTAAAAACTGCATAAAGGTCAGGCTTGAAAAATAAAACTAATTCCCAAGGATTACAAGAATCTCAGTAGGCAGAGTAGGGTTAGACACTATTAGGGTCTAAATGGCAAAACCTCACCAATAGCATTTTTAAATATTAACCCACAGAAGTAAAAGTTTATAAGCTGGGGGTGAAATAAACATATTTTTTCAGGAATAACCATCTTAATCAGTTTTGAGCTGGTAATAAATTCTGACCCATTATGGTTCATCCTGTGCTACTATTAACAAATTACCTCCACTTCTTACAATCATGAATAGATTCCTTGTCTGGTGTTTTGCTTGCAAGGAAGTAGATTCATTCCTGCAAAAGGTATCCTGTGTACTCCTATTTATACAAGAACGGTTGAGGACTGAGATGTTCTGTTTTTAATGTTATACTTGGTCAGAATGTACTTAGTTGTTATCCTATATATCGTATATAAATTATCAATTTTCAAAAAACTCAATTCAACAAATGCAATTCAACCCAATGAAGAGTTACCATGAAACAAGGCCAAATCTTCATAAATTCTTTGGTCTGCCTATTTTTTAGACTACATATATCTTTTTTTTTTTTCAGCAGTATGGGAACTCCTTCCACCAAGACACATCACAACTTGTCTTTAACTTAAGTCTTAGTTGCTTAATTCTCAGAGAAGCCAGCATCTTACCCAACAAAATAGTAAGTATCACAGGTGAGATCTGACAACTAGTCCAATAATCTACCCATTAAACCATGCAGCCCCTTGGGGTAATATACAACCTCAGAAATGAAGAAATAAAAAATAAAATAAAATAAAATAAAAAGAAATGAAGAAATCTTGATAGCACAAAAGGCCGGATGCAATAATTCACTGCACTCTAAACAAGAGTTGCTATGATGCTTCAACCTGCTCTTCCTCCCAGTTCCTGAAAATTTACAAGACATCTGAAACAAGGATGAACAAGCAAACAAAGGACTAAGAAACAAAAAGTGAGACAAGTGCAAAGGAGCTGTCCAGACAAAGTACTGAGAGGATTATAGGAGAAGGAAATCACTTTCACCTGTGCAGTCAAGTAAGACTTCATGAAGTAGATGGCTTTTGAGTTAGGTCCTGAAGGAATGGAGGGGCTTCAAGATGTGGAGTGGGGAGTGGAGTCCATTGCAAGCATGTGGAATAATATGAACAAAGGCACTGAAAAAGGATTGAATTGGAAGATAATGAGGATGGAGAGAGTACAATTTGGCTGATGAAGAAGGCATGCCAACACACAACTTAGAACTGGATTAGCATAGATCTGAACTCAAGTTTCCTGACTCTAAGTCCAGTGCTCTTTCCATTTCTTTGCCTCTTGAAATATTTTAGATAAAAACTTGGAAAATGAGAATTAAAACTCAACAGTACACAAATTTTTTTTCTCCAATCCATTAATCCTCTTGAAGTCACACAAGAGAAAAAATAAAATAAAATCAGCATTCTCCTAATTATTCACCTTGGAGAAAGTAAAGAAGAAGTTATTTACTTACTCCTAAACTTCTGGGATAAGGGAATTATGTGTTAAAAATATTTTACAAAACTTTGAATTTGTAAAGTACCTTTTCTGTGAAAAGTCCCAGACCCAAAACAGACAAATAGAAAATCCTCTTAAATATGCTGATATTTATAACTAAGAAGAACTAGGAACTTGGCAGCTTTAAAACAGGCTCCATGGTGGCAATTTTATTTTCATGTATTCCATAAACACCTAACCCACTTATTATTCATTATTTGTGAAGCATCGACAATGCAATCTTATGTAAAATAAATCTATTCCTTCTGTTTTTAAGTGAGCTTTTAGAATTTGATTGTATTGGTTTAGATGCTTCCTTGAAAGTCTGTGGATGCCACAGGAGGTGGTCTGCCTGTCATCATTAATTCCCCTCCTCTCCGGAAGTGGGTCAATTGAAGATCCTGTGTGTTTGCATGGTTGGTTCAAACTCATTGTTAGAGCTGTCCACCTTTCCTGTGCTGAGCTGCAAATATTCCAGACTGCTGATGGAAATGATGAAAATGAGGTGCTTCGGCACTTTTCTTTTTACAGAGGCCACAGATGAAAACCCAGAGTTACTTATCTTGCAAGATGGAGATTTTGTGCCATCTTTACACAAAGATATGCCAGGCTTCTAGGTTTTCTGAGGTCAAAAGAAAAACTGTGAGGCCACTTGCTATATGGCAGAACTATATTCCACAATTTGCTCATTTAACTCACAGCAACCTGAGCCATGGAAATGAAATGCTCTAGGTATTTCCCCATGGAGGAAGCATTTGGATGATTGGCAGTACCAACAAGAAAGCAAGGGGATTTTTTAATCTTCTCTCTGTTCCCTGGGATGTTTAACAAACAGGGTCGTGTTGTTTCAGATAATTGCTACTAGTTATTCAGATTTACTTTTTCTGTACTGTCAAGAAACAACAAAGGTGCTTATTTATAAGAGGGGTCAAGTGAAAGTAAAAACAAGTTAAAGCATAAAATATTAAACTTATTTATAAGTTTCTTACGTATGCAATGCTAACATATCTCCCAAGCCACAAAGGTAGATAATGTTCTGTCCACCACAAGAACCCAATTTCCCCTGATTAGAATGGCACTAGTATTTGAAACCTACATGAACAGTGGCACTACATGGTGAACCATTTAATTATTTTAGCCCATGATAGTACTTAAACAAAAGAAATGTTTTGGCTCTTTGAGGCTCTATCTAGCCTCATTTGTATATTTTGCCTTCGATCTTGTTTGCTTCTCCTTTTTCTAAAATTACCATGTAGACTTTCTCACCTTTGCGCCATTTCAAGATATCAGAAAAATCCCACTTAAGCAATACCAAATAACACTAGAGTGAACATAGGAACCAATATGAACTTCAATTTTATGCAACACTTTTCCTTATTAAATGGATAAGAAAAACATCTAAAATGCAGAAAACAATTATACTAGAATAAATATTTGAAAAGTTCTGTGTAATTTGGGAAAACACATATAAAAAGATAGAGGAAGATGATTTAACAGTCAGACACACTGAAAAATATTTGCATGCTAATGGCTAACAATAAAGTGATGATTACTACTAAAATGTTTAAAAGCCACTAAAAATATCAACAACTACCAATCCATATTACTATGTTCTCTTTTCTACAAAATTTTTATGATAATGGTCTAGACATGTATGGAGAGTGTCCTTGATGAAAATATAATGAGAAAATGGCCAAATTTTCAAAGATGATTTTCTAAAGCAGAAAATCTAAAGATTTTCCATTTTCATAACAATACAATTGACTGGTAGATGTAGAAAATACAGTATCCATATTTACTGTTTCAGGATTATGAGAAAATTTTATTCAGTAAAGCAAATCTAAACATTAAAGTTTCTCTTCCAACAAAGGATCTCACATGCATCTGCCACTAAAAAAAAAATCCTTATTAGATGCAAACATAGAAGATAACTTTATTCAATGATACTTTAATTAACAATATCAAAACAAGTGTAAACCATGGAAACCTAATTTGCCGAAAGTGTTTGACATTTTCCTCTGAAGATGATGAGGTCTTTCAGAAGCTAATATCTGCAAGGTGACACACTGCATCATGTCCCAGAGTACTCCAGGATATCCTCAATGAGATTTCCAGTGACTCACAAGAGGTCTCCCTAGTAATATACATGGGAAAAAACAAGTACATGAAGGATATACTTCCCAAATTATGAAATATAATTAGACAGATGGCCAACTGAATCAGTGAACATTTTGGAGAAATGCATTATCAACAATAAACTAAACCAGAAGCAAAAAGGAGGAAGAGAGTGAAAAAGATTGCTTTCAATGATTCTAATCATTGCATCATAATCTGATTTAAAAGTCTATCTTCTTAACACCAATATTCTTTCTATTATGCTATATGGCTATGAATCATGGAATGCTATGTTCTCTAGAGAAGCAAATTTTCAGACAACAGGGATGAGCATTGTGGCCATAAATTATACTAGAAATATGTTTCCAAAAATGACTTTCTCACAAAAAGTGGCATCAGAGACATCATTCAAGGAAATGTATGATCAGGTAAGGAGATGAGTTAGGAACACAGCTAGAACAACAGATAACTAACAGATAAATCATCCTCTCCCTACCAAAATACAGCATTTAAACCTAGCTCTTCTATAGAGATTTATGGAATACACATGAGAATCTACTGCCTACAGACATGCCCAAGTCTTGCCCATCCTTCAGAAAACTTATTAGATCCTACCATTCTCTGCTATTGTCCTATATCTCTCATTCCTTTATCAAACTCCTTGAAAAAGCTGTCTACAATTAATGCCTATACTTTCCTCTTGTGCTCTCTTCTAAATCCTCTGGAATTGGCTTGCAACCTTATGACTCAAGTGAAATTACTCTCTTCAATGCTACCAAACCTTTAATCTCAAAGTTGGCAATTAATTGACAAATACAATAGCCTTTTCTCAATCCTCATCTTTTTCAACTTCTCCGCAGCATATGACATCATTCTCCTCTCTTCCTGGATACTCTCTCCCCTCTGAGTTATCATGATACTTTTCTTTCTTTTAGTTTTCCTCTTATGTCTGATTGCTCCTCAGTCTCTTGTGCTAGACCGTCATCCAGGACGCATCCTTTACTATGGGTGTCCATCAACTCTCCCCTCTGGGTCCTCTTCTCTTTTTTCTCTACACTCTCTCACTTGGCGACTTCATCAGACCCCATGAATTTAATTATCAACCATAATCAGATAACTCCCAGAGCCCTAGTCTCTCTCCTAAGCTCCATTCCCTATCACCAACTCACTATTGGATATTTCAAATAGAATGTCCTAGAGGCATATAAAACTCAATAGATCCAAAACAAAATTCGTCTTTCCCCTTCAAACCCATCCTTCTTCCAAACCTCTGGTATTTTTACTGTCCTTTCAACTACTCATATTTGCATCTTAGGTGTTATCCTCAATAGCTCACTCTCACTAATCAGTTGCCAAATCTTATTCTCTCTACCTTCACAATTTCTCTCACATACATCCCCTTCTGTCCACTCATACAACCACCACTCTAGCTCAGGTCCTCATCATCTCCTCTAGGGACTACTAAAAATGTCTGCTAATTGGTATTCCTGCCTCAAGTCTTTCCCTAATCCATTTCACCCTCCACAATGCTGCCAATGTGATTGTTTTAGAGTATCAAATCTGACTACAACACCCCTCTAACTCAATAAACTACAGTGCCTCCCCATCACCCATGATTCTAGGAACAAATTTGAACTCCTCTGTCATTTAAAGCTCTTCATAACCTCATCCCCTCTTGTGTTTTCAGTCTTATTACTCATAATTTCCCCTCTATACACTCTACAGTACAATGATCCTGAACATCTTTTGTACCCTTACACACAACACTCTACCTCCCATCTGTGTCTTTGCACTAGCTACTATCTCCCACTCTTGGAATTCTTCTCTCCCACCTCAACTCCATCTCTTATAATTCCTGCTTCTCAATATCTAGCTCAGATACTTCCTTCTGCATAAGACCTTTCCTGTCTGCCCCTATACCCCACCTGCTATAGTCTTCCCATCCAAAGTTACTCTATACTTGTTTTGTATGTGCATGTTATCTCTCTTCCCCTCTCCCCTTAGAACGTAAGCTTCTTGAGGGCAGGGACTCTTTCACTTATGTCTTTGAATCCCCAGCACCTAACACTGGGCCTAGAACACAGTAGGCACTTAATAAATACATGTTGGTTGCTTAATTGAAGGAGTAGATGGGTTGAGATCTACAAAGGTGAGGCAGATGAGTGCATGAGTGAAAACTCACATGACCCACTATATCTAACTCATCAAAGCCATAGTTCACATTATACCCCAATCATGTTCTTGCTATTTCATCATCTGGACCACTAGATATCCAAAGACCCTATTTTGATAGACTTTAACCCACTTACCTACTCCAGCCCTGGGACCCACACTGTCCTATTTGTTGACAGTGGGAGTACTAACTCATACAAACCAGCCCCCACCATCTTTCACATTATACCCTGGGCAGCTTCTTGTCATCTACCTTGTCACTGCACCCTCCAGATCAACCTAATTACAGAGACCATAGTCTGGGTACCCATGCCCAACCCTCTTCCTCTACCTCTTTCTCTAGATACTGTAATCAAATCAGCATTCCAATGCTTCAAGAAAGAGCATTTCAATCAGCTCCTCTATGGCTCCATTCACGAGATCTATGAATCCCCAAACAAAACACCCCTCCTTGACCATCAAGTCCCTACATGTGTTATCTTGACTATTAAAAATTAAATTCTTTGAGGACAGGGACTATCTCACTCAGCACATAGAGCTAAATAAATTCTTTTTTGTTTGATTTTTCACTAATTCATTCAAAATTCATAGTACTTCATTTTCTTCTCTTGATTCAAAACAAATATCTAAAGCAATCAGTATGGGAATAAAATAGATTAAAAGAAATGTTCAATAATCAAGAGTTTCAAACCCCTTTCTTCCAAGTGGAATTGGACTCATTTTACTAACATCTTTTTGATTTGCTGTTTTGGTTAATAAAACAAAAACAAAAACAAAAACAAAAACAAAAAAACCACACACACATAGCTGTTGGAAGAACCAGTCTCAATCTTTTATAAATGTCTAAAATTAAGTCAACTGCTAGTGACTGTTAACAAATATCACTGTTGATATAGCTAAGGACCCTCTTTCCCTTTGATAGAACATTAAACTAGGAATTCCTTGAACAAAAGAAACCTCCATTTATCACTCCATGCTAGCTGGCAACAAAGGCACTTTTTTCATTCCCCTGCTCAAACTACAGACATTTCTTTTTTCATTTCAAACATACTACATCCTACATGACAAAATCTCAAAAATGTCCATTCAAAGTCATTCAGTTCATAATAAAGTGAATAAATAGCTTCAGATATTAATCCTCTAAAACCACAAAGTAATACATACTTCATTCTATAAGCGGACCTTTGAAAATTATACTCAACTTCATGGCATATCGCCTTTTTTATAACATGCATTCAAAAGACTAGTGACTTTTAGATAATGGAAATAAATTCAAGTTATTATTGTCCAACTCTCAGCTATAAATGCTATGAAATCCAATACCACTTGTATAACTGTCTCTTCTATTCAATTTAAACAAATGCCTGATGCATTCAACTAGGAGTCAAGAAAATTGACCACACTCTTGTCTTTGACACAAAACTTTTTTTGTGACCTTACCACCTCTCTAGATTTTAGTTTTCTCAGCTATAAAATGAGATTAGACTAGATGATGTTTAAGATTAATTCTAAAAATAAAATTTAATCAATCTGTAAATTCTACTGAATACTTGTTACATTTTTAGCACATTTGGGGACATAAAAGAAATAGAAAAAAATGAGTCTTCCCCTTAAGAAGGTTTCAATCTAGTAATTTATTTTTACCTTTCATTTATCCAAGAACATGTTTATAGTGAAGAATTTAGCTTGTTTGACTGTCTCAAATAAACTTGCACAGAATTCCTTGTCAGGAACACTTTGGTACAGGATTTGGCCCTTATATTTGAAGGCTCAAAAACTCAATTCTATTGTTTTATTCATGCATGATGAGGTTCTGAGGAGTGTTTCACACTGAATAAATTCAAAAGAGACTAATTCATAAAGTACAACAGCAATTTACAAATTTATTATGGGGGAACTATCTTTCCAGGAACTGAATTCTTGTGTCTACTATCTACAGCAAGGCGCCAAACTCAAACAAAAATAGGGTCCACTAATCTGTATATAAGGATCCCCACAGGCTGCATATTGACTTAGAAAACCACATGTTGACATTATCTATGTTCTATTTTACTTTTTTGTAGAATGTTAAATATTTCTCAATTATATTATAATCAGGTTAAGTCAATGCTGCAGTGCCAGGCTGCATGTTCAACAAATGCCTCTGATCTAGGGAATATCCTTCTCAAGTAGATAGGTACATAGCCATTCTTAGTGGCCAAAGTATCAGAGCAAAAGAAATTAGAAGATCTTGAGGGATAGTTCATCAAGGTTATGATAAACCCCGATGAATTATCCCTGCTCTAGTAAAGAACAGAACTTCCTAGTGATGGTAACCTTTGTGTCTCCATGTACGACTTCTCTGTTTTACTGCTTGATCAACAATGAAAACTTATTAATACCTACAAATTTGTAAGAGACAGGATGCTATAACAGAGGTAACAGTAAACTGGGAGTCAGAAGAACTGTACTCCAAAGCCTATTTCTGCTCCATACCAGCTGTTTAACCTTGAGAAGTTTACTTAACCTCTGATCCTCAGTTTCCACATCCGTAAAACATATATAATACCTACCCTCCCTACTTCATGTGGTTCATATGAGTGTAAAATAAGAATATTTCCTTTGGAAAGCAAAAATATCACATTAACATAAATTATTGTTATTACTATTCCCCAGTTTTCCTTTTTCTAAACTCCATATAAAGCACTACTTTCTTTTTGCATTTAGCATTGTGACATATGCCCATGGCATATTATAAATTTCTAATATTAGGTTAAACTCTCATGGATTACATTTTATGATGGCTGCTTTCAGATACCAAAGATATACCTTTATTTCATCATTAGGTTACATCCAAAGCATTTCAGAAGAGTTCCTTCTGCTCAGGATTCCCATAGACAATTAAATTTGTCCATTATATGTCGATTCTAGCTAGTTTCAAATAAAGGATGCTCTGCTGACTTGGTATCTAGATTTTAGGGTATAGCTTGCTTTTTCAGTCCTGGAGCTTAATTATCTATATCAATTACAATTAACATTCTATAAAAAAGTTTTGAATGTTTAAACTAATCATATACCATTTTCCTAAGGCATCTTTTACTTTGTTAATTCTGGATATGTGGAGTTGTCAGATATCTGGTCTTTTTATGCTATCATTAAGTCTGACGCATCTCTTTCTTGAGGTCTCTCTCTATAACCACTGCTCTTGGGAACAGAACATCCTCTGGATTCATGTTTCATCAGGACCATAGAACTGATGCTACAGGTGCAATTTAATCCAGAATTCTAATAATTTCCAAACAAAAATTATTTTCTTCAATTTTCTTTCCCTTTTCAAATGTCTTCCTAAAACCAGAAGGCAAGTTGCCAAAATATATTTGATATGAATTTATTTAACAATTTAAAGAGAAGCTAAAGTGAAAAAAAAATCAGACAGCAAAAAGAAAAAAGGATAGGAAAATGTGGTCAAATAGCCTCATTATAATTGATTGAGTAGTCATCAGAAGTAACAAACAGGTGGGAATATGGTAACTTTAAAGCAGTTCCAAGTTCTAAAAACATTACCATTTTCTCTAGACTCCAATCTATTCTTTTTATTCAGGGCAGCAAGCCCCAGAGTCCTTTACTAGACACATCAACCATCTTTGTTACAATAGCCTCATCAATCTGCACCTTCTAAAATTTTCTTTTTCCTTCAAAGCCTAGCTTTGAAGGCGCTACTTTTCTATGAAGTTCTTTCTGATCTTCCCCAGTGTTGTTGTTGTTGTTCAGTCATGCCTGACTCTTCATGATCCCATTTGGGATTTTCTTGGCAAAGATACTAGAGTAGTTTACCATTTCCTCCTCCAATTCACTTTACAGAGGAGGAAACTGAGGCAAACAGGATAAAATAAGATAATATATATAGATCTTAAAACACATCATGTCAGTTATGATAATTCATTTTGTATGACTTGCCCAGGATCACATGGCTAGTAAGTATCTGAGGTTGAATTTAAACTCAGGTCTTCCTAACTCCAGGCCTAGCACTTTATCCACTGTACCACCTAGCTGCCCCAGTAGGGAATCATTTTTCCTTTCTCATCTGTAGGTACTTTTTTTGTACTTTTCATATGCACTTAAGTCCTATTCAAATTTGTGCTATATTTGTGTCACTATCTTCTCTTTACTTTTAGATTATAAACTCCTTAGAAGGTATAAACCAGGGGTGGGACACCTGTGGCCTAGATACTACATGTGGCCTTCTAGGTCCTTGGGTGCAGCCTTTTGACTGAGTCCAAGTGTTACAGAACAAATCCTTTTATTAAGGGGATTTGTTCTGTGAGGTTTGGATTCAGTCAAAGGGCCATACTTGAGAACCTAGAGGGCCACACATGGCCTTGAGCCACAGGTTCTCCACCCCTGGTATAAACCATATCTTACTGAGCAGCAGTGCTATGTAGTAGATATAGCAGTGGACTTGGAATCAGACCTCTCACGTTTATTATGAGACCCAGGAAAAGTCACTAAACTTGAGCCTCAATTTTCCATTTTTATAAAATAGGAATAACTGAACCTACCTCAAGGAATTGTTATAAGGACAAAATAAAATAACGTATATAAATCTTAAAGTATTATATGAGTGAGTTATGATAATTCATTTTGTATCCTCAACTTCCAGCAAGTATGTTACACATAATATGGGCTCAATAAACATTGGTTGAACTGAACTTAATGAATTAAATTATCATATTTATTGAGAGGGGAAATGCATTTGAGAGGAAGACTTCAGAGCTGAATTGGTCTAAGGAATAATCAGGAGAAAAGTCAACCAGAAGGATATAGAAAACAAAATATTGACAGAGCCCTGTTCTTGGCCACAGAAGCTAAATGACCTGCATTAGGTTGGCAGCCCAAAATGGGAACAGGCAGCCTCCTGCTTTCTGCCCCAAACTGTAATCTGCAAGCCTAATCCAGATGCTTTCTCTCAACTCCACCCTGTAGGAAAATGACATTCTGGGGTAGGCAAAGGTCACTGAAATCAAGGGATAGGAGAAAAAAAAATATGTATCACATTCATTTCAAAAATTAAATAAGGGCAGTAACAGCTGAGAACTGAACTGAATAGAGTCCAATGCTTGCAAACCCACTCTCCTTTAGTGATATTATTCCATTCCCCTAGTGTTAGCCCACAGAGATGGTACAAAATCATTTCTATCTCCTAAAAGGCATAGTATAGACAATTGGAAACTACATGAAATGTATTTTGCTGTACAACAATGGAGAGAAATAGTAAGACAGAGAAAAAATCATAATCACCATTTATTTTTATTTCCACCATTAACCACTAGCCAACTCCAACTATGAGAAAAACAAAACACACACAGGAAGAGCAAATAAGGTTATACTATGAGTGGTTTAAAAAAAACAACCAATTTTGGGTGATTAAATTCAGAAAGCAGCAGCAAATCAGACTAAGGAATCTCCTGAATCACATCAAAAAGCATCAGTAACCACATCGTCCTAATAAAAGTGTCTGCACTTGACTACATTTCACAGGTACTCTCAAACACATATTACTCACCTGTGGAAACATATTCCTTAGGAAAGAATTTTCAAGTAGCAATGAAATCCAAGACTCCTAAGCTAATAGCTCTCTTTGCCACCCCCCCCAAAAATAGTATAGGTGTTGTTTACTTTCACAAAAACTAAGCTGCAACATTCTTGATCTTACTCCACGCATTAAGGTGACCAAAGTGACTGCAAATGTGGGATGAGAGATGAGATGACTGGAAAACTGCAATTGAAATTTAAATCTATCAGGCTCAGCCAATAAACCCTTCAAAAATTGGTACTGCATCTTAACAGCCTTGCTTTTTTAAGTTCAAATTAGCAATTAACTCTCCCTGCCTTTTTATACGAATATCAGAATTTTTTAGCTTTTTATTCTTCTTTTGACTCCCTCTCTTACTCCTCCCCCACCTAGAGCTACTCAGTCTCTCCTCAAGTCCCCAGTGACTTTACATACATTTCTTTAATTCAACAATTCAATACAACAAGCAATTATTAAACACTATTTAGGTCCTAGGCACTATGGCAGATGATGAGGATACAAAGTCAAAAATCAAACAGTCCCTGAGATTAAACAGTCTCTGAGAGATTAAAACCCAGGCTATTCATGATGAGTTCCTTCACTGCCCAACTCCCTACCACAAAGCCTCTCTATATTTTCACCCATCTTCTGTTTCTTAACTCCAGTGTTTGAGGGTGGCCTTTTTCCTTAACAAGGTCCCCCACTTGTGCCTTTGATCCCTTCCCAGGCTTGGAATCAATTGCTTCCTGTCTCTTTTATTTTCAAACTCAGTGATATGTTAGTTTTTGATACTGTAGACCAGTGCTTCTTAAACTGTGGGTCTCGGCCCCATATGTGGTTACAAAAAAATTTGGCAACAATGAAAGGTTTCTGAATTCGCAAGGTCCAAAAACTAATTCAAAGTCAAATGCATAATGAATCCAAGGTGGTTCTGGCCCTAACTGCCTATGTTGCAAGGAGCAACTTCTAGGCAGTCTTAGTTCTGAACACAAAGCAGGCACACTTTGCACTGAGCATGCCCTCAGGCCATGCAACACCATGCTGCTGAAATTCGAAAGTGAAAAGGAGTCACAAGGCGAAAAAGTTTAACAAGCCTAGCGTGTAGACCATCCCCTCCTCCTTCCTACTCTCTTTTCCCTTGGCTTACACAACCCAGCTCTCTCTTAGCTCTCCTCAATTCATTTCAAAAACCATTTATTAAATGGCTACTATAAACAAGCACTGCACAAGACATTGAAATACAAAGACAAACGTGAACACTCCTTATGCTCAATGAGTTTATATTCTATCGGTGGGGAGAGGGAGAGTCAAGAGGGGACACATACACAAATAAGTACAACCCTCCTTTTGGCCCCCCCCACATGGGGAAGTAATTCAAAAGCCCTGGAGGAGGGACCATGTTCACCTAAATTCCAGGAAATCTGAAATTAACCTTGAGATGGAGTGGGCTTGTGGGAAGAAAGAAGCTGCTAAGAACCATAAAAGTACTGCTATGGACAAGCCACCAGATCTGCCAGAGGTCACATCAACAGAGGCAGAAACAATGGCCCAGGGCAGGAACAATGGTGATATTGTGAGTCTGAACTATGCAATGAACTGAATCTTTACCACTGCACTAGGGTGAAACTGAAGGTAAGGTAGTTTCTTTTTTCCCCTCTTTTTCTTAGGAAAAAGTCCAGTTTGTCTGTCACTCCCTTTCAGTTTCTGCTCACAATGTCCCGCTAAAAAGTCTGAGGTAGCCAGGGTTTGGGAACATTGTTCTTTTCCAAAACATCTACTTTCAGTTTTCAGTCATTTATCTGTTATAAGACTTCCTGGTCAATAAAACCCAGAATGTTTGCTGTTGCTATTTAATGCACAGGATAAGGAAAGAGGAGGAATTTTACCTTTCAGAGATGGGAAATATTTGGCTGAATAACACTGAGTTAGGTTCCAAAGGCACTGAGGCAGAGAGAAGGCTGGTGGCATTTTCCATAAGCCTTTCCAATGTATGTGTGACCAAAGAGAAGAAAACCCCTCAAAACCTATTCTCTTTCCCTTTTGTAAAAATAAATACATACATACATACATAAACACACAAATTAATAGACAGATTAATTAAGAAGCCACAATGAGTCAGAAAGCAGTGTAAGAGACTGAGAAAAGGCACTGTTACTTCAGTCTGAGAGGCTTGGGAAGGAGTGGGGTAAAAATAGAAGACATCCACATCCACATCCCTTTCAAAAGATAGTCCCTAAAAGAAGAAAACAATAGCAAAAACCTAGCATCTGCAGGAGAGCCTGGCTGGATGGCTTTAACTGTACATGGGAGGTTACCATAGCAATGCTACCAGAGCAACACTGCAATGCTGCCAGTGCCTAAACTCACTCAAAATTCTATTTGGTGGTAGGTAAGTAAGAACAAAGTAATACAAAGGTCCTGCTTCTCTACCACCCACACCAAAAATCTCTAAGGCAAGCAGAGCCTGCTGCTGTCCTCTCTCTCTATGTGTATATCTGTGCAGAGTTGTTGTTTCTCTTCATTTAGGCAGTTTCAGAAGAATACACCAAAATGCTTCCTCATATGGAACGAGGGAAGCCATGCTGTTTTTCTTCCAACATTTTGCAGGAGAAAAATGCTACTTAACAAAAGAAGATTTAGAATCCTCATGAAAAAAATAATTCCTTGGATTTTTGGAAAATTAGAATTTAGCTGTGAACAAGATCATGAAGGAACTGGACCAGTGCCAAGATGGATTTCAAACTGTCTTTTCACTATTTGCATTCTAGGACTACTTCATCATACACAAGAATAAGAAAGGGGAAAAAATGAGGCCAAGTCAAGGAACTCCTCCCATCCCTGATGCAATGAGTTATCCTTAGAGATTATTTTCCACTTCTCTCCATATAGCTCTCCCCAGAAGGAAGAAGTTGCATGAGCAGACCAAGGCCCCTAGAATGTACAAATGAACTCCAAGCTTACAATTTGATCACTAGGGAAATAAAAGGCAAATAAATGCCAGGTAAGCTTTTGATTTTTTTTTATATTATATACACTCTATTCCACAACAAAAAAAAATTTTTGAAGCAAAACAAAGTAATTTCAACAAAAAGAGAATGTCAATAATGAGACGGGGAAGGGGTGGGATTCAGGAAAGACATCTTGAAAGAACAGTACTTGAACTGTGAATGGGAGAAAGTTAAGAATTCTATGAGGTACAAGTGAGAAGAGAGTACAGTCAAGACATGAGGAAAGCTTCCTGTGCAAAAGCAAAAAGTAAGACAAGGAATGGTATGTACAGTGTACAGCTAGCAAACCAATTTCACTGGAATGGAGAAAGCTATGAATTAGGATTCAAAAGACAGGTGAGAGTCAGATGGTGGGGAGCTGTAAACACCAGGTTTTACATTTACATTTATATTTTATACTAAAGTGAGGGAGGGAAAGAATTTGGAACTCAAGATTTCAAAAAACAGATGTTAAAAATTGTTTTTATATGTTATTGGGAAAAAATAAAATATAAAGAATTTAACATAAGCAGGTATTTTTCGAAGATGGAGGAGAGGAGAAGACTGAAGTCAAGGAGTCCAATTAGGAGGTTTCTGCAATAGCAGTCTATTAACAATGATTCAAATACCATCTTTATATACATGATTCCCAAATCTATATATTCTTAGCCCTAATTTCTCTCCTGAACTCCAGTGGCACATTATTAACTGCCTTCTAGACACAAATTCCTGATTGTACTGAAGCATCTCAAAATAAAACTGGTTGTCTTCTTCACTCCACCAAATATTCCCAATCATTCAAGTTAATAGCCTTAAAGCCATTTTTCCTTCTACCTTATACCATTTTCATATCCAACAACTTATCAAGTTGACCAGTTGTCTCCATAACATGGTAGAAGCAGGAACTATTATGCTTTTCTTTCTATCACTAGCACTTAGCACAGCACCTGGCACACAGTAAGCTCTTTGCAAATGTTGTTGATTGATTGACTGACTGAACTTCTGCTGTCTCTTTTCACTTTTTACTCACATAGTCAATACCTCAGTACAGGCTCTCATCATTTTCCCCTTGGACTAGATGGAAAAAACTGTCTACATTCTCTGTTTATACAGTCAAACATTTCTCAACTCCATGCAATCCAATATCTGACCTTATTGCTAAACTGAAATTGGTCTCCCAAGTTACAATAATCTCTTAATTGACAAATCTAATGATCTTTCCCTAGTACTTATTGTTATTAATTTCTCTGTAGCTTTTGACACTTGTTAACTACCTTCTCTTCCAATACTCTCTTCCTCTCTTGATTTGTACTCTGTCCTGCTCAGACCATATATGGTGCACTGTGTTCAGTTCCTGGAACATCACAGTATAAAAACAGCAATGATAAACCAGATTAATGTCTAGTGGAATGCAACTAGGAGAATGAAGGGCCCTGAGATCTTGTCATATAAATCAGAATTGAAGGAAGTAGGGAAGTTTAGCCTAAACAAGATGTGACCTAATAGGGTGACATGATAGCTGTCTTGAACTACCTGAAGGACTCTCATGTTTAAGAGGAAAAAGACTTGCTCTATATGTGGCCCCAGAGGAAAGAATGGGAATCAAAGAGTAAAAGTCAAAGAAGTGATTGTGGCTCAGTATATGAAAAAAGTTCCTAACCATAATAGCTAGCCAAAAGTGGGATGGGTTGTTTCTGGAAGCCACAATTCATGATTTTTCTTCAAGAAAAGTCTGGATGACCCCTTGTTGGGGATGGTACTGAGGAGACAGATCTTATTCTGGTATGGGTTGGAGCAGATGTCTTCTGCATTCCTTTTCAATTCTGTGATCATGTTCCCTGAATCAATCACCCCCATCTCTATGCATTTTCCTCTGCAATAACTACCTGTGGCTCCTACAGTGCTATGCAAAATAACTGGAACAAAATAAAATAATTTAATTTACTGACTTATTAAATAAACCTTAGAAATACTTTATGTCTACATAAACTTTTAAAATATAAAATGTGTTTTACTTTTGTTGCATTTACTCACTTTGGCATTGAGTTTACAAAATTTTGAAGCATTTTAATTTATCATGAAATTACACATAAATTTTATCAGATTAGATATCAAATGTACCTTTGACAAGCAATCCATTTTTTTCAAAGTCCAGCCTTGATTATAGGCCACAGGTTTTCAACGGAATTTAAATCAGGTGAGTTTCTAGGCCATCGAAACACATTAATCTCTATCTCTTGGATGAATTTCTTTATCTTTTGTGACATGTAACATAGTTACAGTGTTCCATTACGACCTACTCTGTGCACAGTAATAGTCACACACAGGATCTCTTCATTTTTCACAAGTGTTCCATTTTCTGAAATAGAAATGCTGACACTCTTCAATCTGACCACAATCTACTACTTGACCTTTCCCTGCACTTAATTGCATCAAGATCCCCAATCTGTCCATTCCTCAGTAACTCTCAAGCCTTTACCCCAGTTCTGCCTTCAATTAACTTTCTTTCTAATCCTGATCTTGGCCATTTCAACTCCACACTGTGCTGGGCTCTTGAATCCCTTGATGCCTTGTCCTACCACCACCCATTTCTCGCTAAACCTTAGCCCTTTATTACTTCTACCATCTGTCAAAATTACTCTTTCCTCCTGTAATACAGATTTTTGCTTGCTTCCCACGTTTGCTCACCTTGTACAAACTGAAATGGGCATTCCCTTTTTAGCTCTGAAAGAAATGTGAATTATGTCAGTAATATTTTCAGTTTACTGGTTGATGAACTTGAGGATTTTTCTTGCCTAAGACTATTTATGTTCTCTGCCTGCTTCTCCATTTCTTATAGTGTTTATTTAATCTTTTTTTTACTAAAGTAACTATGAAAATTAGGAAAAATAAGATGCAAAAACAGCATAAATTTGTTTGTATTATTGTACCACCATTCTACCTAATTAATATCAAGAAACATTAAAAAAAACTTCCAAATCCATTTTCTTATTTTTGTTATTCTAAACTTCCCAAACAATGACAAAAATAAACATTTCTACATACAAAGAAGAAAAGGAAAAGGAGATTATATATAAAATCAGATATCACTATTACTTACAGGGTTGCTAGGTGGCACAGTGGATAGAGTGACAGGCCTAAAGTTAGGAAGATTCATCTTCAGGAGTTCAAATCTAGCCTCAAACATTTACTAGCTGTGTGACCCAGGTCAAGTCACTTAACCCTGTTTACCTCAGTTCCTCATCTGTAAAATGAGCTGGGGAAGGAAATGGCAAACCAGTTCTTTATCTTTGCCACGAGAACCTCAAATGAGGTCACAAAGAGTTGGACACGACTGAAATGACTGAACAACAACAAACTATTACTCACATCATGCATACATCTTTAAATATGTTAGTTTCAAAACCGTCCTATTGAGGCTGAAATAATTAATCTAATTAAAATTTTTATTAAGCGTCTAATTCATGTTATGAGTACTGTTTTGAGCACGAGGGACACAATTCTAAAAAATGAAACAATCTCTACTCGCAAGGATGATGTGACATCAGCACAAAGGCCTGCGTGGGCAAGACAAGGTGATAGTCTTCTGCTAGGTTTGTCTTCAAGAATGGTATGATCCCTAAAAAAAGTGTCCTCAACCTTTTAGTGCAATCAAAAAGGCAGGGAAAATATGGTTAAAACTTTCCCAGAAAGGTAGGGTCAAGCACTATAACTACCCTATAGAATGGATAGAATTAATTTATTGTCCTTAATTTTAGCAGTTGATATTAGTCAAATGGTTCCCAGGGCAAGATTATTAACATAGATAGACCTGGATCAGATTTTTTTATCATCTTCTCTGGGAGACAGTGAAAAACAGAATAAAACTAGCCTACAGCTAGATGTGCTAAATACATAAATGGCTCAATAGAAGATGAATTTTATAATGAGACTATAAATTTTTTTAACAGACTGGTCTTTGGTCACCAATTGGCAGCTACTAAGATTAGAATTAAATGCAGAGCAACCCATGTAATTTTATCGCAAAGACTTAATGACTGCTGATTGGTTCCTGAGGGAGTGGAACATATTTTAAAATAGGCAATTCACCAATTTTATAGGCAGAGGCTGATAGAGAAAGTTGATCAGGAAAAGAATTTTCACTTACTTCTTTTGGCATCGATTGTTTTTAGGAGGGAGGATACTTTCACACAATCTGCTGACTGATGATTTAGTCACCAGAATGGACTACAATCTACTAAATGCTGCACAAAGATTTAGTTCAGGGGATGAATATCATTATTGGTTTGGAGCATCAAGACATTCAGACATGTGTTTTGCCATATCTACCATCATTTAAGTATTGCTATTACCTGAAGACATGACAGAATGAGCTCAAATCCAGCCTCAGACACATAACACTCACTAGCTGTGTGACTCTGGGCAAGTCACTTAACCCCAGCTGCCTCACCAAGAAAAAAAAAAAAGAAGCACTTTGTCCAGAAGCAGTTATTTTAAATCATAACAACATAACAATAAGATAGTCACAACTGTTGATGACATTGTACTCTCTGAGAATCATTATATATTACTGTGGCTGCCAGAGATACTTTAAAAAAATCAAAGTACAAAATAGTGACTCAGAACCTGACGCTTGAGAAAGTGTATTGTAGGGGCAGCTAAGTGGAACAGTGGATAGAGCAACAGTCCTGGAGTCAAGAGGACCTGAGTTCAAATCCAGCCTTAGACACTACCCTTCCTGATCCCGGAGCCCCAGGGGCCTAAGGGATGGCCCACAGAGTCAGCCTGGGGCTCAAGGCCTGGGACAGTGAAAATTGGGACACAAATGCACTGTTGGTGGAGTTGTGAACTGACCCAATCATTCTAGAGAGCAATTTTGTACTATGCCCAAATGGCAACCAAACTGTGCATATTCTTTGATCCAGCAATACCACAATGAGGTCTGCATTCCAAAGTCATCATAAAAAGGGGGGAAGGACCTACATGTGCAAAAATACTTATAGCAGTCCTTTTTGTGGTGGCAAAATATTGGAAAAGCAGGCAAAATATTGGAAAATCAATTGGGGAATGGCTGAACAAGCTGTGATATATGAATGTAATGGAATATTATTGTACAATAAGACACGATGAACAGGCAGATTTCAGAAAAACCTAGAAAGACGTATACAAACTGATACAAAGTGAAATGAGCAGAACCAGGAAACACTGTACAAAGTATCAGCAACATTGTGTGATGATAAACTATGAATGACTCAGTTCTTCTCAGCAACACAATGAACCAAGACAAGTACAAAGGATTCATGAAGGAAAATGCCATCCAGGGGTAGGGAACCTGTGGCCTCGAAGCTATATGTGGTCCTCTAGGCTCTCAAGCGCAGCCCTTTGACCGAATCCAAACTTAATCACACTTAATCCAAACCTCACTTCTATTTTTCTTCACTTCTGAGAAGTTTGGATTCAAGTCCAAGTTTTCCCCACCCCTGTGACCACATCCAGACAAAGAACTGATGGACTCTGAATGCAGATCGGAGCATACTTTTTTCACCTACTCTTTTTTGTGTTTTTTTTTTCCATTTGATCTGCTTCTTCTTTCACAACTCTGACTAATATGGAAATCAGTTTTACATGATAGCACATGTATAACCTATATCAAATTGCCTACAATTTTAGGAAGAGGGGAGGGGAGGAGAGGGAGGGAGACAAATTTGGAACTCAAAATCTTATAAAAATGAATGCCAAAAATTATCTTGACATGTAATTGGGAGAAAAAATAAAATTCTATTATACAAAATAGAACCATATTTAAAAAAAAGAGAAAGAAATTCCTTATATCACTGACACTAGGCCCTAGGCCAACTGAAAATTCTAATTCTTTGCCTGACCAAAAAGTCTAGAGTAAACTCTCAAAATGATACATTTTACCTATTATGCACCAGCTTTTTTCTAAAATATGATTAACTTTAATCAACAATACATACTTTTATATGATTCCCCCACCTCGGGCTCACTTGCTCAATGACCTATTCAAATGAACAGGTTGGTTCCTCAGAAAAACAACTGCTACTACCTTCAGGACTCAGCCAGGTTTGCTTCTCTCAGGACACTGTGTCTCAGCTAGACAAGAGCAATGACTCACATTTATATGCAACTTTAAATTTTACAAAGTGCTTTCTTCACAACAAACTGGTGAAGTAGTAATATCTAAACAATCAATTTTTTTTGGTCAAGGTGGTGACCTTCCAGTCTATGACTGAGTAGGCAAGTCTTCAGGAGTTGCCTAAAGAACTCTTGAGTTTAAGTGTTTTCATGTTGCTATTCAGTCATTTTTCAATCGTGTTTGACTCTTCATGACCCCATTTGGGGTTTGCTTGGCAAAGATAAAAAAAAATGGTTTGCCATTTCCTTCTCCAGTGCATTTTGCAGAGGCAAATATGTGACCCTTGCCCAGGGTCACACAGCTACTAAGTGTCTAAGGACAGATTTGAATCCACAAAGATGAGTCTTCTTGACTCTGGGTCCTGCACTCTATCCACTGTACCCCTGAGTTTCCCAGGCTTCAATAACTAGTGTCATGACAAGACTGGCCTTAACAATTAACTCTGTACCATGAACTCTATTCACTAACACACCCTACTCTACAAGGTGGTGACAAGTATAAGGTAGGTAGTGTAAATAGTATTATTCTTGCTTAGCAGATGGTGAAACTGAGGCAAAGAGGTTAAGTGACTTGCTCTTTGTAACAAAATTAAGCAATGTTAGAGCTGGAAACCCCAGTTTTCTTATTCCAAATCCTATATTATGTAATGTTTTATTGACCTTTTTCATATCTCTAAAAGCTACTAAGCAACAATTTGATAACACTACATTTATTGTACTCATTTACCTTTATTAAACTCCCTTCTATTTATTAAGTTATTATGTTCAGAACAAGTCTGAGAATCTCAAAGCACACAGAAGTAAAGATGACTGTCTTCGGTTAAAAGAGATGTTTGCAGGTATTAAAAATGAAGTTTCACCCAAGGTACAACATTCTACATACTGATTTAATGAAATATTTAAGCACATAAACCTAGATAGACACCAAAATAAAAATTGCATGTCTACCTACTTGTTAAACATAATGTTTATATTCATTTACATTGAATCATATGGTTTTCCATGTGATAGAAGTTAACATCTCTTCTAAGGTTCTCATAAAAATATTCATTATCTGTTCCTCAAAAGACTTGTGAGCATGACAAATGTCTGATTCACTCAAGTGATGTCAATGCAAACTGAAATACAACTGTGTGAGAAATGAGTCAAAAATATGAATAAACAAATTCCATGCAAATTTCATTGCCCAAAACAAGAAAATTCAATGATAAAAACAAGCCAAATGTTCACACTGCTGGGAAGTTTTGGAATGCCAGGCTCTTTCAAAATCAGAAATTTTTTAAATCACTAACTAAAAAGGAGAACACTAGAAAACAAAGTTGTGTACCCTCTGAAAGGTGCAAAGTCAGAAGCTGAGCTTCTAAAAACACAAAACCTTCATAATCAAGAGTTTCCAGGCAAATACTATAGAACCCCATTAATTAACTGGTCCACTAACCGACAGATTTAATTTCACTGATGGTCCAATCATTTCCCTACGTAAACTAGAAAATGCTATTAAACTGAAAGTCTGCATGCTGGAGTACAGGATTACAGATTTAGAGGAGGGATGGACCTGCCTCAGAGACTGTCTAGTCCCATCTCCTCATTTTACACATGAGTAAACAGGCACAGAAAGGGTTAATGATTTCCCCAATGTCACACAGCTAGTTAATGTCAGAGGTAGACTTTGAACCTAGGTCCCCTGACTCCAGATTCAGTGTTCTTATCCTTATAATACATTCAATGAGAAAATGACTCTCAAAATAATATCCTTAATCCAGAAATGTCTTATCCATCAGAAAGATATTAAGTTATACTCAGTATAATCCTCAAGGTAAAATGCTTTTTATTATTGCCCAATTCTTCAGAAAACTGATAATCCATGAAGATGAGCAATTCTCTACTAAATAACCAAAATACTCCCTTTTCTGATAATTCCAGAAAATAAAAAGTCCACTGTAAAGTGTTCATTATAAAAAAAAAGTGTTAAAGTATTCCTATTTCCTAAAACAAGCATTATATCGTATTTCAATAACTGACAACTTACTATGTTCATTCTGAAATACCCAAAACACTCTCAAATCCAAAGCCTTCACAAATAAAAACTCAATGACCCATTATAGCTTCCAATTATGCCTCCACAGTAATTTATGAGTAGACATCAGGACACGTATGAAAGTGAAAGGTTTGAGAGTTAAAAGAATTGTTTAAAAGGTCTAGCCTTCAGCTCAGCCTTTAACTAATGATATGAGTTTAGACAAATCACTTGGGTTTCATTTGCCTCATCTGTAAAGTCAGGAGGTTAGATTCAATCAAACACAGGTTCCCAAAGTGAGTGATACGACTGGAATGATGTGGGGGAAGAGGGGAGGCTAGTAGCCTACGGTGCAGTTGGGGGGCATTGAATAAAAGTAAGAGGGCAGTGGAAGCATAAGGAAAGAAAAGAAGAGAAGAGAAAAAAACTTGAAAAACCATAAGTACATGTTTCATCTGTTGTGCAACAGAGTTAAACATGTAGTGATTACTTTTTTTTTTTTTCAGATAAACACACAAAATGCAAGTTATAACTGATCAGTGGTCAAGCCCACTAACAGGTCTTAACAAGCAAAGGTCGGCAGGCAAGCCTGTCTTACATTGTTGGGAAGTCTAGCCCACATCAGCAAAAATATATGCATGTAATGACTTGTTGACAATACTATACTATACGGCTACATGACGCAATATTGCATCAGCAAAAGCTGAGTGTAGGAAAAAACCCACAAATTTTCAATAAATTATTAAATTTAAGATGCATCATATAAAAAAATTTATTTTTTTAAATGACACAAATTTTTAAAAAAACCACTAAACAGTTAAGGAAAGTAGACTTCCAGGGGGGCACTGAGTAATTTTTTTTTTAAAGGGGTCAGTAGGCCAAATAAGTTTGGGAACTTCTAAATCAACAAATATTTGTTAAGCACCTCCTATGTGTCAAGCACTGTGCTGGGAACTGGGAATACGAGTATAATAAATCAAACAATCTCTACTCATAAAGCATTTACATTATAATGGGGAAGAAAACAAGTATATATAAAAACATATAATGCATAAATACAAAGTTAATGAATACACATATACATATTTGGGTGTGAGCTCACACAGAGTGCTTAATTAATTTGGGAGGGAAAGCATGGGTCCTTAGGGGTAACAGAAAAAGCTTCATTCAGAGGATGAAATATAAACTGCATTTAAAGTAAGAAAGGTCAAATCTACAAGGTGGAGATGAGAAGAGAAGCTCCCAGTATGGGAAATATTCAGTCCGAAGGTACAGACAAGGGAGATTGAGTATGGTGAGGGAGCAAGGGAGATGGAGTGAAAAAAATAAAGAAAGTCAGTTTGGCCAGAATGTAGGAGGAGGAATAACATATGATGAGGCTTGAAAGATTGACTGGGGACAGGTTGTTTATACATTATGCTAGAGGGAAGATGAAGCCATTGCAACTAGTTAAGAAAGCCACTGGAAAACCCAGAAAATTGCCACGGTCCCTTCTGACTCTGAAATCCAAAATGCCAAAGAGAAAAGAATAACCAGAAAATTTGTACATTATCTCAGGATCATACACTCAAAAACTGTTACCCCAAAATCAATAAATGTAACACAATAACTAAGAATAAAAACAATCAAATTTTTAATACGTCTGTAACTAAAAATGAAGAAGTTAAAAAAAAAACCCTGAGAAATTTCACCACTGTTTCCAAAGGCTTAGTAGTATAAAATCTTTAAAAATAGTAACAAGTCATTTTTAAAGTACTATATTCAAGAGCAAAAGGATTTTTAGCATTTTTTTTTTTTGGTTATTTGCTAGAGTAGATACTAAAGTGAGGCAGAGTGCAGAGATGTCTCTGGCACACACAAGAGGAAAGTGAATCAAAGTACTAAAATAATAATGATAGGGTTTTCAAGTCTGCAAAACATTCTATCACTGAGATTAGCTATGTGGTTGTGAACAAGTAAGAACCTTTCTAGCCCTCAGTTTCCTTACCTGTAAAACTGGGGTAATAACAGCATCTACTTCACAGAGTAGAATCAAATGATATAAGGCATATAAAGTGCTTGGTAGACTTTAAAGCACTATACAAATGTGAGTTATTATAATTACCTCATTTTAGCCTCACAACAACCCAACAAGGTGCATGTATTATCTCTACTTTAGGGGTGAGGAAACTGTGGCTAAGTATTTACATCACATACCCAATTCTCCAGAATTTGTTATTAAAGAGTTCCAGATTCTCATGAAATGTTTTTTTACACTTACGATGAAAAATTCAGTCTTACAAATTCCAAAGTATCCTGTACCCAAGATTAGTAAATAAAATGGCCTGAGTTTTCCAAAATCTTCTTGGACTTCCTATCTATGAGATCACAGATGTATATGAATGATCATAAATCCCTAAAAGATTTCCCAAGTCTTCCCCAAAGCCCTTCCAAAAAAATTTTTTTTATAGAAATAGTGTCTTTGATTAAGTTCTCATTTCTGTTTTGCACCATGTCAGAACATGAAGATCCTATGGAGAAGGTGTACTAAAAAACATGAACTTAAAATCAGGTATACAATAATAGATTTTATCCAGATGAACAAAACTCTCATACACCAAGAACTCTGTTTCTGAAACTGTGAGGAGAGGAAAAGGCCACATAAGAAGATTTCTACATGGGATAGACAGAGGAAGAGACCACATTCCTATTCCCATTTCTGACCCAGACCAAAACCTCCTCTTCCCAGCCATTATCTGAGCTTACACACTCCTAACCTCCTCAAACTTGGAGGAAGGAGTACATGTGTTAATTTGGGGGGCCACTTGGGGCTTAATCAGAGGCCTCTAAATTTCCTGCCTAAGGCAAAGTTACTGTCAGCTCAAACTAGTTAAACGAGGTATTCCAAAAATGATAGCCAAGTCAACATTTGTCTACAGGTTACTGAAAAAATTTGCATTTCACAGACTTGTACAGATCCTTTTTCCTGAAATAAGCTATACTGCCATCTATAGACAAAGTAGATTACTAACTCTAACTTTTTTTTTTTTTTTGCCAGCTTCAGCCAATGAAGGGGACCTACAAATGGGGGACAGCCTCTGGGTTTCTAAGGATTGAATTAGATAACATACGTAAAGTGATTTGCAAACCTTAAAGTGTTGTATAAATGTTGGTGGTTGTTACTTTCATTATTATATTATTAATCCTCAGTGTTAAGCAGTGAATTCAAAACAAGAGTATAGAGAAGGCATCAGAATAAAAAGTTTAAAAACTCTGAAACCTGAAGACAGAATTAAGAGCCAAGATAAGTCACTCATGTTAGTTGATAACTGCCAGAAAGTTTCTGCTACCATTTTAGCTAGAATACTTGAAGATTACTGTATCTCACTGCATAATCACCAATTTTATGCCAAATTTTTTTGTGAAAAAATGGGGTGTGACCATTATATGAAGGTTTTTTTTTTTTAAATGGTGCCAATATTACTTAAAAACCATTTATTATAAAACTGTCTTTGGTGCAAGATTAGGATGCACAGAATACGCATGAATATACATTAAAATTGGGAAGATACAAGTCTTACCACATCACATGACTTACTCATGGCAGCTTCATCTGCCCGCCTGCCTGCTCCTCTCATGCCTACGGCTCTTCACTGGGTTGAGTGACAACATCATTAGTGCTGCAGCACTCTAAAACCATGCCAATCGGCTTTCAGAAATATACTGACAATGCCTATGCGCTGAGAATTCTAGGCTCATGGCTCACAATGCAAGAGAGATAAATGTGTATCCATATGCTACTGTTGAATACATTGCTGCTCTGTGTACCTTTTAAGCCGTGTGATGAACAGAATTATACCATGTGATGATAATGCAATGAAAGGTTATAAACCAATTTTTGGACTGAAAAACAGGCTGCAATGATTATGCAGTGAAATATGATATGTACTCAACCCTGCTATGGCCCACCAGGCTGATCACTAACCAGGCAACCTCCACTCTTTGTATTCCCTGGCAGGGGGACCTTCTCCAAATGTTGGTTTGTTCTCTGTAACATGAAAATCTGGAGGGCTCAAAATCCAGACCCTTGCTTATCCCAATTAGGATGTTTTACCAAAGTGTTGGAGAGTACCCTAATCACAAAGAACCTATTCATTCCATTCACCTCACCTATCTCCTTGAAATCAGCCCAGCCACTACTATATCTCATCAAATAGCGCTCAAGAGACCATGCCCTGAAGGAACTAAGACACTTAGCTTTGGAAATCCTGCCCTAAAGGCACACCATCCTCCCTAAGGTGAGCCCCCTGTACCTAGCTACCTCCAGACCCAACCATACTTCAAAAGCCCAGTCATCTCCTTGTCATCTGCCCTACCACCACCTAAACAACCTTCCCTGACCACCATTCCTTGATACTTGTCTTTACTGTTAGAATGTAAGGTCCTTTGAGGCTGTGAATGTCTTATTTTTGTATTTATATCCCAGAGCTTAGCACATAGTAGGTACATAATAAATATTTTTTCATTCATTCATTCAATTCACTTCTTTACTGAGTATCAACTATGTACAGGAAAAGCAACATACTAGACTCAACTAGACAATCCTTTCTTCCAGGGAGAGCACTGCTAAATCTTTACCAAAACTTGTATTTGGTTTTTGTTGTTCTTGTTGAGTCATTTCAGTTGTGTCCAACTCTCCCTGTCTTGTTTGGGGCTTTCTAGGCAAAGACACTGAATTGGTTTGCCATTTCCTTCTCCAATTCATTTTTACAGATGAGGCAAACAGAGTTAAGTGACTTGCCCAGGGTCACATAGCTAATAAGTGTCTGAGGCCAGATTTGAACTCAGGTACTCCAGACTCCAGGGTTCTTTCCACTGTGCCACCTTGGTTTTAGTGCTTTGTAATTTCTCCTTTCAAAAAATGTTTTAATTTTCACCTTCTAAAAATAAAAGGGTAATATTTTATATATGATTGATCTCTATATTTTTAATATAAAGTTTCCTGATGAAACACAGTCTAACATTTTCACCTTCAATGTAGTAGGAGATCATACTTATAATTCAGAGCCTAAAGAAAAAGGTAAAAAAACATAACTGGAGCACAGACAAATTATTTTGTGTTTTTCTTCAATTTAAAGGTAAACTATTTGTCTTCTTGCCACACTGCCTACATACATAAAACTTTCTGAACAAAATACAAAAGAATTTGCCATAAGGATTCGATTTAAGGAAGGAGGGGAGCAAATACACAAAGGGCTGACAGGCATTTTGCTCAATAATATAATGGCACAGCTGTGTAAATTAGGAGGTATTTCTAGGCCCTAGAGACAGAAAAGGATGAGGCAGAGAACTCAAGCTCTGAGAATAAGAAAATATTTTAGAGGATGATACATCATTACTATAGACACAAGCCTTTGATCAGGATTTGAAAAGGCAGGAATATAACTCTTTCCTAATCACCACGTGAGATCCTCAGGCCCATTTGGAAAGAAACTACCTAAGACACAAGAAAAGGACAGTGAATATCTGAGAGGATATTGCAAGTAAAAGAAATTTGCTCCTCACAACGACAGCAAGAAAAAAACTATTTTATAAGGGCAATAGTGGTGGAAAGGGGCACAAAGAAAGGATATTGAAATTGTTGAGGAACAATTTGTCCTTGCTTTTAGAGGTCTATTTCAGGCAAGTGCTGTGACCTGGTAGTCACTCAACCAGTCATTCAGCAAATATTTTCCTTCCCTTGTCACTTCATGGCTTAATCAGAGTGAGCCAAAGGAAGAGCAAAAGGGAAAGTGAATTAGCAAAAGGGCTGTCCTTGAAGAGTAAAAGCACAGCAGAGATAAGGCCCAAAACTCTGAGCCTGTTAGATTTTTAACTTAAATGAAGAGGGGAAAAATTTTTTTTCAATATGTTTCCCCTGTTTTTTATTGGGGAAATATCATTTAAGAATATTAGTGAGTAGCTGCAGAGCACATAAGGAGACAAAAAAAAGTCTCTATTTTCCATGATCTCTTGAAAAAATACCACAAGAACTCTGCCTTGACCACGAAATAAAGTTATCCATGGTCTAGAAAAACATTTTTTTTTAATGGGCCTTGGGCCTATTCCAAAAAGGAACAGCAAGTACAGGCACAAGGATAAGAAGTGGCCATCTGGCAATTTACGTGAGGAGTTGACAAAATGACTAGAAGAAGTTACAGTGGAGTTTGATGCCCAGAAAGGACGACCTCCGAGGGCCTAGTGTTCCACTGCTCCTTAAATTCCTAGATACAACTTCCTACATGGCATGGCCACCAATGATATATCCTGAAGATACAAACAAATCTCTATGCTAGAAAGAAGGAGAAAGAGCTTAAAGGATGCCACTCTAGCCTTTGACTTATTAGAGAGACTTGAGAATTTTTAAGATAGAAGGAATAATACATCAAAGAAACGTGGAGGAAGAATAATTTAAGGAAGTGAAGTAAAATCCAAGAGAGAGTCAAAAGGTTTGTTAGGGGAAGAATGTGACAGAGAAAAAAGAGACTCATCCCCACACAACAGGAGCTATCTTACAGACTCTCTTCTTCATGGAAGGGAAGGTTGGGGATGCTGAACTGAGACTTTCAAAGAATCACAGAATCTCAGGGCTGGAAGGGGCACAAAAATAACAATAGTGAAACAAGGGAAACAGGAATGCCTTGGTATTCCTAGTTACTGGTTATCAAATGCATAAAAGTCTTATGTAGCTCTCTCTGGTAACTTCCCCTGAAAATTTCCAGACAGTAGTTTAACTTGTACGAGAACAAAAATCTCCTCTACAACCTCCCCGAAAAGTGACTGTCCAACCTCGTCTGAAGATAGTGGTAATGGGGAAACCATGGCCTTTGGAGGTAGCCATTCTACTTTTGGATAGATCTAATCGTTGTGAAGTTTTTCCAAATAGCAAAACAAAATTTGCGTCTTTGAAACTTTCATCCGACCCTCTCAGCGCAAAGAGAGTCTCAACCATCCTCTATATAACAGTCCTTCAAATACTTCAAGGTAGCTGTTGTGTTCCCCCTAAGTCTGTTTTCTCTAGGTTAATCAAAACCAGTTCCTTCCTTATATGGCACGATCTTAGGTATGGCTCTTCACTATCCTGATTACTCTCTAACTGGACACCTTCCAGTTTATCAATGCCTTCCCTAAAAAGATGACTCAGCCAGACTAAACACAATTCTCCAGATTAGTTTTGACTTTCCAAAGTATGAGCAACAACTCACTCAGTGACATACAAAGAAGTCATGCAAGTCAAGCAAGTGGCATGAACATATTTGCACCAGAGGAGGAAGAAGTGCAGAGTGGTCAGTGGTTATTTCCCTCAACACTCTGAATTTTCAAATAGTGTAGAAGGGCCAAGGGAAGTTCCCCCCCCCCCCCCCCTCAAGGTTGTTTACAGACAGATGGGAAGAAACCAATGGAGGAGGAAAAAATGAAACTACATTAGAGAAAGGGGAAGTGAGGCGGGATGGTATCATGGGCACAGGTAGAAGGATGAACTAACCTTAGCAAAGAACAGGAACATTTCCTGTTTTCTCTGTGTCATAAGGGAAGGAAAAGAGATTAGGTAATGATGCTGAGAACTTCTGAAAGTAGTTGAAGAAATTCAAATCTAATTAGCCTCAATTTTCTACATACCATAAGAGGCTAAGTCATCTTTTATAAGTGTACAAGATTTGACTGGGAATGAAAAGAGGTATATGGAGACAGCCATATGTAACATTGCCAATCATGAGGTGTCCTGCCTTCCCAGAACACATATTTGAGACATGATTAAAAGCCTGCCAAAACTCATTAAAACTACCAAGCACTACCCACTTCTGCTGACTCGTGTAGAAACAAATGATGTAGTAAGAAGAAACCTGGAATGCATTTCCAGTGACTTTAGATAACCAAATAAAGTCCCTGGGAGATTAGGAGACGCAGGTGATTATTTCAATCCTTCTTCAAGCTGAAAAAAGAAAAGAGTTTATAGGAAGTTAACATTTGGCTACAAATATGGTATTGTGTCCCCACCATGGTATTGTGTCTGCTCCCACTTGACAGGACCATTCCAAAATAACAGGCTTTTAGCAAGAGTTGGAAAACATAGCTCATTAAGGCAAAGAATATATTCATCAAAAGAATATTTGCTTCAATAAGAAGAACTTATAAAATGGACATACTGCCCAGTTACATGTGACACAGACAAAGCGAAGAAGCCTCATTAGATCTAAACAATCGCCTCAGCCACTCTTTTATAAAGACAGCTTTGAACACAAAATTTTCTTAACCTTGCAAGGTATGTTCTGTTTGAAGATCTCAAAGCCATTCACCTCCACTTTAGGCCTCAATAACTCTCTGTGGTATGATTGTTACTCTATAGTAAGTACATCTTCCACAGCCATCCTGCCTAGAGGAAGTCAAAAGAAATGGTGCCAAGGATAAGTGAAGTGAAATGTAGGTACCTCAAGCTCCTCAAGCCTAGCCAGGATATTTCCAGGGACCAATAGGTCTAGGTGTAACATGCCCACAAACCAGCTGCATCACTTCCTTGAGTAATGCTGAGCTCACAAATATCAGAGTGCTTACACAAGAGTTGATTTTAAAAAAGAAAAAGAAAACTCAACGATGAAATCCCAGGCTGCAAATGAGTTTGAGTACGAAACAAAAATTACATTTAAACCATCATGTAGAAAAAAAGAAAGATCATATGGAAATTGTTGTTGGTCCTTCATTCTTGAAGAGGACCAAGACCTGGTGATATCATGACATGCAAGTGAATTGGATTTAAGTGAGGGAGGGCTGTCTGTACCCTAAAGACATGAAAGAAAGAATAAAATGACCCACATGCGTAAAAATATTTAGAGCAGTTCTTTTTATGGTGGCAAAGAATTGGAAACTGAGGGGATGCCCATCAATTAGGGAATGGCTGAAAAAGCTAAGGTATATGAATGTGATGGGGACAGTATCAGAAAAACCTTGGAAGATTTGTATGAACTGATGCAAAATGAAGTGGGCAGAACCAGAACAATTTATACAATAACCACAATATTGTAAAGATAATGAGTTCTGGAAGACTTAAGAACCATGATTAACACAATGATCAACCACAATTCCAAAGGACTAATGATGAAACATGCTATTCACTTCCAGAGAGAGAGCTGATTGACTCAGAGTACAGGTTGAAGCATATTTTATTTTCTTTCCTTCTTTTTATTTCTTTAGTTTTTTTGGACATGGCTAACTTAGGAATTTGCTTTGCATAATTATACATATTTATAATGAGTTTTGTTCTTCTTGACTTCTCAAAGGGTACAGAAAAAGGAGGGGAAGAAGAGAGGGAGAGAATTTGGAACTGAAAATAAAATAAAACTGAATTTAAAAAAAAGAAACAATTGCTGATTTACTTTGTAGAGAGAGGTACCATATGGGGAACTCCTTACACAGATGAACTCACAGGTTTGGACCAAAAAAAGCAATATACATTTGTATAGCACTTAACAGTTTATAAAGTAGATATAGATACAGATATAGATATATACATACATACACACACACACAAGCGTATGTGTGTGTGTGTGTGAGTGTGTGTAGTCTCAATCTCATTTGAGTCTCACAATGACTCAATGAAGTAGACACTGATTTTTTTTTCTAGCATGAAGTTTGTTTTTTGTCTGTTCCTTTGCAAAAACAAATCAACCTAACATCAAGCTGTTCAGTAGCTAGGGCATTGCTCCCCTGTCTGGTACCACATTAATCTACCTGATTCTCAGCCTACTGAGTGGCAGGTCCTCTCTTTCTTCCCCTGTGAGCTCTGGGAATCCAGTCTTTGAACTCTATGGTCAGTTGGGGCCAGCCAAATCATAAACAGCCCATATGAAATCAATCATCCCAGCTTTTAACTTTATTTCTTCATCGACTATATGGTTAAACAATAATTAAAAAAAAAAAAGAAAAGAAAAACTAATGAAAGAAAGACATGCTTTTCCTAATAGCAATTCACAGAAGACACTAATCATACCATTACTAACCACCATTTTCCATCAACAGCTCTGCTTGGTTTCAACTCCACAGAACATGCCTCTGCACAGGATACCCCTCCCCTTTTTTCAGCTTCCTTTGTTTTCCTCCATTAGACTACAAGCTTCTTGAGGCAAGGACTATCTCTTATTTGTAACCCCAGTACTTAGCACAGTGCCTGGCACATAGCAGGCATTTTGTTTGTTGAATTTAATACTGGTAGAAGTATTCTTTCCCATATGTACTATTTCATAATTTTTTTAAATGTACAAATCTACTGTTGGACTTGTGAACTGATCCAATCATTCTGGAGAGCAGTTTGGAACTATGCCCAAAGAGCAATAAAACTGTGTATACCCTTTGACCTAGCAATACCAGTATTAGGTCTGTTTCCCAAAGGGATCAAAAAAAATGGGGGCAAAGGGCTTATTTGTACAAAAATATTTATAGCAGCTCTTTTGTGATGGCAAAGAATTGGAAATTGAGGGAATTCCCATCAATCGTGGAATGGCTGAACATGTTGTGGTATATGAAGGGCAGGATAATTTTTGGAAAACCTGTAGAGACTTACATGAACTGATGTAAAGTGAAGTGAGCAGAACCAAGAGAACACTGCACACAGTAACAGCAATGCTGTACAATGATCAACTTGAAAGACTTAGCTATTCTCAGCAATACAATGATCTAAGACAATTCCAAAGGACTCATTATGAAAAATGCTATCCGCCTCCATGGAGTCTGAATACAAATTGAAGTATACTATTTTTCACTTTCTTTATTTTTTTGTGGGTTTTTTTTTGGTCTGTTTTTTCTTTCATAACATGACTAATATGGAAATGTTTTGCATGATTGCATATATAACCTTTATCAAATTGCTTACCATCTCAGGGAGGAGTGAGGGGAAGGAAGAAGGGAAAGAATTTGGAACTCAAAATTTTTAAAAATGAATGTTAAAAATTGGTTTTATATGGAATTGGGAAAAATAAAATATTATTTTTAAAAAATGTATAGTACATGAGCAACTGTTAGCTTCCAAGGTGGTAAGACTCCTGCTGGGTCCTATGCAGATCAGGGATAGGCAAGGTATTTTTTTAGAAGAATCTGCCTGACTTTCAGCAATTATGCCAAAAAATCAACAAAAGGATTCAGAGAATAAATTTTCCTCTCAAAGGAACTCTCAATGACAGGCAGCATGGCCTGGTGGGGAAAGGCCTGGGCTAAGCCCTGGGTTCTGAATCTGCTATGAAATGATCATATAACCTTCAGGAAATAGCATGATCCCTCTCTATTTTAGTTTCCCCATTTGTAAAAAGCAGGTAAAATGTCACCTGCTCAGTGTGTGAGAGGAAATATGAGATTTAAAACTGAGACACTTTGATCTCCTTAAAACAAAAAAGGTACTAGAGCAATTAGAAGTTATGGTTAATTTGGTTGTCATTTGTCACTTTCTAGAAGAACCATCACCATGGATTTCCTTTTATTAGAGGTTCTGAATTGACTTACTACACATTTTCTGACTGCCTATTATGTGGGAAATACTTTGCTAAATAATATGGCAGATATAAGGACAAAGGACATCCCTTTAGAGAGCATCTATGTAATGTACACAAATGAATTACAAGAGGGAATGTGTTGCTATATAAGGTGCAAAGAATTTCAGGCCAGAAAACCTAGTTTCAAATCCTACCTTCCATATTTGCTAGGTACTTATTACTCACTACTACTGGCAGCAAGATGGCATAGTGAATGGAGTGCTGGATTTAGAGTTAGGAAGATCTCAGCTTGAATCCTCCCTCAGATATCCGTTAACTATATGATTCTGGTAAAACCACATAAAATCTCTTTCTGGGACTCTGTTTTCTCATCTGCAAAATAAGGGGATAAGACTAGATCATAAAATCATGGATCTAGAGGTAGAGGCTACCAGGTTGTCTAGTCCAACTCCCTCATGTTATAGATGAGGAAAATGAGGCCCAGAAAGGTGAGTAAATTGCCCAATGTCACAAAGGTATTAAGCAGCAGAGTCAGGATTTGAATTCAGTTCCTAGACTGTATGATCATAAATTTAAAGCCAGAAAAGACATGAGACCCATCTAGTACAACTTTTTCATTTTACAAGGAAATAAGGCCCAGAGAGGTTAAGTCACTTGACAAAAGTCACACAGGTAGTAATAAGTGTCAGAGCTGATTTTAAAACTTAGACTCCATAACTTTAAACCCAATCTTTTGCACAGTACTACAATGCCACCCTTCCAGCTCTAAAGCTTTGATCCTAAGACAGAATATGGCAGGTATCATAAAGGGAGACACAAAATACTTCAGCATTTCAAAGTTGAAAACATCTGTTTTCAGGTAGGGAAAGTGGGGAAAACTTCATAGAAGAAGTGGTAATTAAGCTAGCTTTGAAGGCAAAGCTCATGGGACAAGAGAGCTGAGCCGTTTCAAGCAAGAGGGATTAAAACGCATAAAAATACGTAAAAAGAAAAACTCAGAGAATATTTGGATAATAACAAATAGTCCAACTTGGTTTAGAAGGAAGAAGTTCTGAGAAAAAAGGTTATAAAAGTAAAGTTATAAGTAAAACACCTTAAATATTAGTTTTTTTTAAGAAGTTAAGAGCTATACAGCTGTCAGTTTCACATAAACACCTTTCCAAAAGAACAAAGAGAGATGAATTACCATATTATTTTCAACTTACACATAAGAAATCTGTACCCTAGATAGGTTAAGTAATTCAGAAAGACAACATCCTATTATTGACAATAATGATTCTGGAAACACTCAGGTCTTCCTACTCCCATTCTAGTGTTTTACCTACTAAATGACACTATCTCTTCACAACAAGCAATCTCCAGCAGTGATAAAGACAACATGCAAAACCAATTAATTCCAACCAGAGCAGTGAAAAGAAGTCATTCTCCGTGACCACTCGAGTCATACTGGGACAAACATCTTCTCAAGCTCATGGACTGCAACTGCAGTAATTAAGAAGAAAAGTTAGGTCTCAAATATAATCTGGTAATGTGTTCAAGGTATTTTGTTGTTCAGGAATTACTTCATTACTAACCAAAAACTGCAGCTATTTAAAGGTGTGATGCTGACTCACCCTTGAAGTAACCTGTTACTAAAGGTGTTAGGTTAGCACAGGGTGACCACAATAAGAAATGAAATCAACAACCACAATGAAAAATAAAGATGGTGATATTAACCTCACAGGAAAGAAGTAGAATAAAAGATTACAGAGAGTTTTATAAACAAGGAAGGAGAGACAAGCATGTAGCAAGAGCAAAGGACAGCAGGTGCCTCAAGTCTATGCCCCACTCCAAAAATATCCTCCACTCAGCTGCCAAAGTGATTCTCTTAGCCAGAGGTGGGGAACCTGCAGCCTCGAGTTCACGTGTGGCCCTCTAGATCCTCAAATGTGGCCCTTCGACTGAATCTAAACTTCACAGAACAAATCCCCTTAATAAAAGGGTTTGTTCTGTAAAACTTGGACTCAGTCAAAAGGCCAAACCCAAGGACCTAGAGGGCCACACGTGGCCTCGAGGCTACAGGTTCCTCACCCCTGTAGAATGTAGGTCTGACCACATCACCCCACTACTCAAACTCCAAAAGTTCTCTAGTCCCTCCAGGATCAAACATAAAATCATCTGTTTGGAATTTAAAACCCTTCACAATCCTACCTTCCAGCCTTCCCATGTTTACTCCTTTTGAAATACTCTAAGATTCAGTAGTTCCTCATACAGTACTCCAACTCTATTTGCACTGGCTTCCTACCATGCCTAGAATTCTCTCTCCCTTCACCTCTGACCTCTGGTTTCCCTAAAACCAAACTCAAATCCCATCTTCTGCAGGAGTCCTTCCTGCTTCCCTCTGAGATTACCTTCCATTTACACTGGGTATATAACTCACATGTGCACAGCTTTCTACATGTTATCTCTCCCACTAAAATGTAAGGTCCTTGAGTGCATCCCCATTGCTTAGCACAGTGACTAATACAGAGTAAAAAATAAAAGCTTTATCTATCTATACTTCAATAGTCCAATTGCTTGGAACCTCATTGTTTTGGATGGTCTCTCCAAAGGTGGAGGATGCCCTCAACTACCATTCTCAAGATTTTGGAGGGATGAGAAAGTGGCCATTTGAGTTAGTGGTTACTGACCTCTTCTCTATGACTTTTTTCAACTCTAATCAAGTCTATAAGACTTTCCAGGTTTTCAAGATCTTTCCCTCTCAGACAACTTGAGAGTTGACCCCTCAATGTCCTCAAAACTGTGATGCCTCCAGCATGGACCCCTTCTGTGCCTCCTTGGTCCTGTTCATGTGTTCTTCTCAGTCATCTTTCTTTATCGTGACTTTAATTCTACTTTAAAATGTGACGTGCACCTTGGATTCTGGCAGAGCAGATTTCAAAGAGTTCAGTGGAAGTATAGGGAAGATCCACAATATCAGATAAAATTCTATAGGAAGTAAGCCTAAGGGCTGGAAAACCTTCAAGAACTAAATTCTAAAGACATAAACAATTCTAATAAGTAAAATTCTGAAACGCCTGAGAACAAAACAACCAACTTAAGTTTTTTTTAAAGTGACACACAAAAGATGAAAGCAAGGGCAGATAAGAGAAGATGCTTACAAAAGTAAGACATGGTACTGTATGAATAGTGTCAGTGACAGTAATACTCAAAAGAAGCTAAGACTAGATAGGTCACTTCAGGACAAAAAAAAAACAAAAACCACTCTCATATTGTTGAAAAGAGTTGAATTAAAAAAAAAAAAGGCCAGTACTGCTACTAGGGAAACTTATAAACAACAACAACAACAACAAAAATGCTTTCTTAGCTACATTAGTGAAAAGAATTAAATCAAAGAAAGGATAAGACTATTGTTCAGATGGATGGAATGGTGATAACTAACAACAGAGAGATCCAGGCTACTTAACTTTTATCTTGCTTCTGTTTTCTCTACCAAAGCAAATTATGTTTGGAATTGAAACAGGAAAATAGAAATAGCTAATAACTAAATAGCTAATAACTAATCTGTATATATGGAGAGAGTAGTAAGAGAGAACCTAACTTTTCTTGAAGTCACCTGGCCCTAATGAACTACATCTTTGGAGGCAGAGCCAAGATGGCAGAGTAAGAACAGTGACTTGCTTGAGCTCTCCCCCAAACCCCTCAAAATACCTGTAAAAAATGGCTCTAAACAAATTCCAGAGCAGCAGAACCCACAAAAAGACAGAGTGAAACAAATTTCCTGCCCAAGACAACCTGGATGGTTGATTGCAAAGGCATGTTGTGCTGGGCTGGGAGAGGAGAACAGCGTGGGATGCACAGGCAAAGACAGGGCCTCAGCAAACCTGGAGCAGGCATCAGGGGACTGAATCAAGGGGAGCTGTGGCAGTTTCCAGAATTCTCAACCCACAAATGCCAAAGACAACTTAGAAAGTCAGTAGGAAAGGTCTGTCAGACCTCAGTGAGAGAGAAGCTAGGTCCCAGCCCCAGTCCTGGTGCAGTCCCAGGGCAGCAGCTGCATCTGGAGCTCTCGGGCCACAGACAGAAGGGGGATCAAGTGGCTGATGACAGCACGATTGCAGGGATCTCTTTGCTGGTGCTGAGGCAGGATTATCTTGCTTTGCCCATGCTTGGACCTGGGTCACAGTCCTGGGTGGAGGCAAGGAGGAGCACTGGGACAGCAGAGCTTGTGGAAGCAGTGGAGAGGGAATTGTCCTCATAGTTCCAAGACAGAAAAGCATGCTTGTGGTCACTCATAGACCAGAGCACAGGCCAGGAAAGGAGTAAACACCTCACCCTTGATCATACCACCTTGGAAGAACTTAAAATTTATAGGTTCCTAGAAGTATCGCTAAAAACAGCTGCACAACCCCTGAAGCTTGGGACAGTACATTCTCCACACTGGAAGCAGACCCCTACTTTAACAAAGAGTTTAATAGTCAAGTAATTGGCTGGGATCATAAGCAAACAGTGCAAAAAAAAACTCAGACTACAGAATCTTACTTTGGTGACAAAGAAGATCAAAACACACAACCAGAAGAAGACAACAAAGTCAAAGCTCATACATCCAAAGCCTCCAAGAAAAATATGAATTGGTCCCAGGCCTTAGAAGAGCTCAAAAAGGATTTTGAGAAGCAAATAAGAGAAGTAGAGGAAGAACTAGATATAGAAATGAGAGTGATGCAAGAAAATCATGAAAAACAAGTCAACACCTTGCTAAAGGAGACCCCAAAAAATACTGAAGAAAATAACACCTTAAAAAATAGACTAACCCAAATGGCAAAAGAGGTCCAAAAAGTCAATAAGAAGAATGCCTTAAGAAGCAGAAGTCAAATGGAAAAGGAAGTCCAAAAGCTCACTGAAGAAAATACTTCCTTAAAAATTAGAATGGAGCAAATGGAAGCTAGTGACTTTATGAGAAATCAAGACACTATAAAACAAAACCAAAAGAAAGAGAAAAAAAAGAAGACAATGTGAAATATCTCATTGGAAAAACAACTGACCTGGGAAATAGATCCCGGAGAGATAATTTAAAAATTATTGGACTACCTAAAAGCCATGATCAAAAAAAGAGCCTAAGCATCATTTTTTAAGAAATTATCCAAGAAAGAAAGAAAGAAAGAAAGAAAGAAAGAAAGAAAGAAAGAAGAGGCAGCTAGGTGGCACAGTGGATAGAGCACCAGCCCTGAAGTCAGGAGGACCGGAGTTCAAATCCAGCCTCAGACACATAACACTCACTAGCTGTGTGACTCTGGGCAAGTCACTTAACCTCAACTGCCTCACCAAAAAAAAAAAGAAAGAAAGAGATGGCCAAAGGAAAACTCCCAGGAATATTATAGCCAAATTCCAGAGTTCCCAGGTCAAGGAGAAAATATTACAAGCAGCCAGAAAGAAACAATTCAAGTATTGTGGAAACACAATCAAGATAACACAAGATTTAGCAGCTTCTATATTAAGGGACCAGAGGGCTTAGAATATGATATTCCAGAGGTCAAAGGAACTAGGATTACAACCAAGAATCACCTACCCAGAAAAACTGAGTATAATCCTTTGGGGGAAAAAAATGGATATTCAGTGAAATAGAGGGCTTTCAAACATTCTTGATGAAAAAACCAGAGCTGAATAGAAAATCTGACTTTCAAATACAAGAATCAAGAGAAGCATGAAAAGGTAAACAGGAAAGAGAAATTATAAGGGACTTACTAAGGTTGAACTATTTACATGTTTGCATGGAAATATGATACTTGTAACTCACGAGACCTTTCTCGGTATTAGGGTAGTAGGAGAGAATATATACAGACAGAGGGCACACAGTGAGTTGAATATAAAGGGATGATATCTAAAAAATAAAATTAAGGGGTGAGAGAAGATTGTACAAAGAGAAAGAGAAAGGGAGAGGTAGAATGGAGTAAATTATCTCACATAAAAGAGGGAAGAAAAAGCTTTTACCATGGAGGGGAAGAAGGGAGAGGTGAGAGGGAATGGATGAATCTTACTCTCATCGGATTTGACTTAAGGAGGGAATAACATATATACTCAATTGGGTATGGAAATCTGTCTTACCCTACAGAAAAATAGGAGGGAAGGGGAAAAAAGGGAGGGCAGATTAGGGGAGGGGGTAATCAGAAGCAAACACTTTTGAGAAGGGACAAGGTCAAAGGAGAGAACAGAATAAATGGGGGGGTGGGTTAGGATGAAGGGAAATATAGTTAGTTTTTCACAACATGGCTATTATGGAAGTGTTTTACATGACTATATATGTATAACCTGTATCAAATTCCTTGCCTTCTCAATGAGGGTGAGTGGGAAGGGAGGAAAGGAGAGAATCTGGAACCCAAAGTTTTAAAAACAAATGTTAAAAATTGTTTTCACATGCAACTGGGAAATAAGATATATAGGCAATGGGGTATAGAAATCTATCCTGCCCTACAGGAAAATAGAAGGGGGAAAGGGTAAGAGAATAAGGGGTGATAGAAGGGAGGGCAGATCAGGGGAAGAGGTATTCAGAATGTACATTTTCTTGGGGTGGGGGGAGGGGAGAGATGGGGAGAAAATTTGGAACTCGAGATCTTGTGGAAGTGAATGTTGAAAACTAAAAATAAATTAATTAATTAAAAAAAATAAAAAATAAAAACAACTTAGAATTTTGAAAAAAAAAAAAAAAGAACTACATCTCTGGGTGCTGTAAGAACCAAAGGATATGACACTAAGTCACCATCAATACATGTGAAAGACTGTAATGGAAGAGATGACAAAGCATCAGATAAGGGCAAGTGTTGTCCCAGTTTCCAACAAAGGGGGTAAGAAAATAATTTGCAAACTAAATTTGAATTCAATTCCTGGCAAAATTTTAAAATGTGTTAAAAGAGAGAGTCAGTGAACATCTAGAAAAGGAGCCAGCACAGCTTATGAAAGAAGAGATTATAGCAGACAGACTAAGGTTATTTCTTTTTTTGTCAAGGTTACTAAACTGGTAGCTCAGGAAATGCTGCACGTAAAGTTTACCTAGATTTTAGTAAAGGATGGGATAAAGTGCTATAGAGAAGTGGTCTAGATGATAGTATAATTAAATGGATTCAGAACTGGTAGAAGAGCAGAAAATAGTCATTAATAGTTCAATGTCAAATTGGCAGAAGATTTCCAAGGGCATGCCCTCAGGGAACCATTCTTCTTAGCTTTGTGCTGCTTCTGACTTTTATCAGAAACTTGGGAAAAACCATAGATGGATGCTTATCAAATCTGTAGATGGCACAAAGCTGAAAGGGATAGCTAGCTAACTCAATGGATGACAAAAATAGCATCCAAAAATATCTTGACAGCAAGAATACTGGGCTGAATGTAATAAGAAAAAAATTAAATAGGGATAAATGTAAAGTCACACTTGGGGTAAAAAGAAATCAACTTCACAAGTACAAGATGAGGAAGGCATGATTATAAAGCAGTTTCTGTGAACAATGTGTAAGGTTTTTAGTGGACTACTAGCTCAATTTGAGTTAAAAGTGATATGACAGCGGGGGGGGGGGGGAAAGCTAATTCAATCGGAGGCTTTAATAAGAAAGGACCAGTGTTCAGGACTAGTAAAGTGATATTCCCCTTGCCCTTTGTTCTAGGAAGACCATACATATCTTGAATATAATGTGCTCAGCTCTGCACCACATTTCAGAAAGAATGTTGATAAAATGAAGAACATCCAAAGGAGGGCAAGCAGAATAACAAAAGGCCTCAAAACCAAGCCATCTGAGACTAGTTGAAAGATATGGAAATATTTAGCCTGAAGAAAAAAAGATTCACGTGGGGAACATGATATTGTCTTCAAGTACCTAAAGGGCAGTCAAGTGAAAGAAGGATTAGATTTGTGCTGCTTGGCCCCAAAGGACAGAAACAGGAGAAATGATAAAGTTTCAAAGAAGCAAATTTGGACTCAATGTTAGAAAAGGCTTTTTAAAAATGAGACCTATCTCAAAGTGGAAAGGATTATCTGTGGAGATAGTGGGTTGTCAAGCAGGCGCTGAATGGCTATTTTTCAGTTATAGTATAGTGGGCAGGTATGGGTCAAACTAGACAGACACATTATATCTTCTTAATCTGTTATTATTACTTGAAAATATTTAACTTTCAGCTGTTTGATCAGTTCGCATGCTGAATATTCTGCTCACCACTAGGCTCTTTTGAATGCTTCAAAAGCTTCCCAAATGGCTGGTTATTTTTCTGTAGATGATACTCTTTAGCTTTGCAAAATACATTATTTTGGGTTACCGAAATAGTTACTGATTCCCTTTGCTTTTTGGAATATCATATTCCAATTTTTCCTTTGATTTCTTGAAACCATGGAGTAATTTTGTGCTTTCCTAATCGGTTCTGTTTGGAGATCAAAAATGTTCTTCCTTCTTGACTGAAAAAGCAGTGCTTTGAACATAGTGTTTAATAAATGATTTTTCATTCATTCAGCTGTTCATTTACTAAGGTCCCTTCCAACTCTGAATTTTTTTGATTTAGTAATAGCACGTCACACAACATCATCAGGGACTGTGATGTTAGTCTAAATGTGGCAGATCTATATTCATTGATGCCAAAAACATTTTGTTGTAATAATTTAAACAGATCTTATCCCTTTTTTTTTTGTCTTATTTGTGGTCTTTCTTACAGTTTCAACCTTAAATGCTTTCAAGATATTCTGGCTTAATTGGTAAGTTTTATCTAAATTCATTTTTTCCTCTACCACTTCTAGATCTTTTATGAACTGATATTCCACGTAATCTTCTATCATCCTTCTCTGTAATATTTTACAAATGAGTTTATAATTTAAATTAGTGTTGCCCTTAGTTGTCATATGTTTCCATGTGCCAAATGGACCAAGTGTATATTGGTTGAAGGCTTTTCAATGGTCTCACGGCCTCCCTGCTGTGGTAATGAACTTTCTACCATTAAACTTCCTTTGAAAACGATGATAGTCTGTGTTGTTACCTGGTCTTTTCTCCATTTATTAGTTTTCTATGCCAATAGTTATTTAAGTAGGTCCACTGTTTTAATTGCATGCCATATTTTCCTCTTTTATTCTACTAATATGATACTGATTTTGATTATTGTTCTAACAATCAATGGTCAGACTATATACAACCAGTCAATTCAGAAATGACTACCCCAGTTGTTTCCTGAGTATTGAAATACAGCTAATATCTCCACTATATCCTTAGATAATTCAATGAGATTGGATATGCTATTCCTAATTTTCAAAGAGGAGAAAAAATTAGGCACACTGCAATTATAAATGATTTTTCAAAGAACAAACAATAACAAAAATTCTGATCTATTGGTTCCTGGACTGCACTCTTTCTGTACTTGCTCTCTAAAAATCTTAAAATGTTATGGTCAATTTCATTTTAATTTTGGTTTCTTAATCCTGAATTTTCCTGGAAAGTTATTTAAAACTAAACTCTAAAAACTTTTGGCAGGGTCCAGTCTGATTAACATAGAATTATAAAATTTTTAAAACTACAACTGTAAGACCCTATTAGCTAAGGCTATTAGAGAAAAACATGGATCTACTACCATAATAGGTGACAATATCAGATATAACTTCAAGAATCAATGATTTTTATTTCTTGGCTACTTGGTATTCTGTCTTTCAAGAGTAGGGACTGATACATAGCATTCCATCTGCCCCTTAAATGATATGCAATGATTCATGTTAATTGAACTCATCAAATCACTAGATTCAATTATACTACTTTACTACCCTGCCTAACTTGGTGAAATAAGAGTATCGCTGTTAATAAGAAATGAACCTTCCATCCCACTAATCCAGAAGAATACTGACTACGTAAAGATTCTGTATTAAAAGACCCAAGAAGGCAACTGCATAATGAGTGAAGTGCATTTTGGGGAATCTGAAAAACAATATGAAGTGAATTTGGGGCGATATTATACTCAAAGACATAAATTACAAAATAGTGACAGCACTTGGAAACAAATTTCAAACTGTAAGATGAAATTAAAGTAACTTAACCCATCAATAAATCAAATCATCTCTAAAAAGAAGGGCTCGTCACTTAGACATCAGAGAAAGTCATATGACTATGCAAATTGCTTTATGCAGGAGACATCCTTTTTTTTCTAGTCTCTTTTTTAATGTCACTCATTTCTGGCAGGATTAACCAAGTAGGAATGAACAAAAGGAAAGTGAAACCTAGAAGAAAGATTACAAAAAAAAAAAGACAAATGGCATCATTACCATATTTTTAAAAAACTAGATCAAGGCCTCCTCCTACCTCCTTCCAAACTTCACCACCTACAACTATTTTCTGCATATATTATCATGGTCCCATTTATGGAATAAACTGACTGGAAAGAGAATCTAAGAGTTCTAAGTAGGAAATGATAATAGCTCAAATCAACACACGTTTCTTAAGTGCTTACAGGCAAAGGACTGTGCTAGATGCTGAGGAGGACCCAGATAAAAATAAGACAGAGTCCTTACTCTGAAGAAACCTTAAATCCAGGAAAAGGGATCATGTTAAGCTCCTATTACGTGTATTACAATAATACTAGATGTTGAGAATAAGAAGAAAAAAAAATGAAACACCTACCCTTAAGAAACTTACATTCTAGGTAATAGGAAGGAAAAAAAATGCTCACCACACAACAAAGTGGAGACAGGCAGGAAGAGAAAGCCTTCCTATCAGAAGAGATGTCCAAGCTGAGCTTTGAATGAAGACAATGATTCTGAGAGGTAGAGAGAATGTACTCTAGGCATCCAAGAGAAAATCTAAACAAAGGCACGGATGCAGAGAATCAAATGCTGAGCTTGGGGATCAGCTAACAGACCAGTCTGGCTGGAATTGAGAATGTGTGAAGGGGAATAATAGGAACTAAACCAGGCAAAGAAGACTGTAGTCTTTCTTCAAGACTCAGCTGAAGCACCATCTTCTATATGAGGCCTTTCCTGCTTCCTCCCAACTGTCTCCCCACAAAAACGTTACCTTGTATCTAAGTTGTCTAGGCCTCCAACCCCACTCCATAATAAGAACACAAACTCCTTGAGGGCAGGGCCTGTTTCACTTTTATCTTTATAACTCCAAATTCTAGCACAGTGCCTGGCACATAGTAGGCACTTAATAAATGACATTAGAGGGGGCTTTAGATACTAAAGCAGTCAGCTTATACTTTATCCCAAAAGCAAGAAAAGCAATGAAGATTTTTGAGTGAATGAAAAATAGGTATATGTATTAAGATTATTTTGGCAATGTAGAAAATAGACCAGAAATTGGGGAGACTGGAAGCAGGAAGATGAACTAAAAGATGTCAGGCCAAAAGTGATAAAGGTGTAGCTATGTAAGTAAAGAAAATGGAGATAGGAGAAAAGAGAAGGGGAAAAGGAAGGAGTAGAATCAAAGGATGTCATAGTGATAGAAGTAACAAGCCTTGGCAAATGATTGGACATTGGAGCAGGGGGAAGTGATAGAGAAGGAAAAGTCAAGGATGTGATTATAAACTAGGGAGATGGGAAGGAACTCAAAAGAAACAGGAGAGTTCAGACCAAGAGCAGATTTAGAGAGGAAGATAATATACTAAGTTTGAGATGCCAATGGAACAACCAAATTGAGAATTCCAACAGTATCACAAGATTTAGAGCCAAGACATTAGATACTATCTAAACCAGCTCCTCCAATTTAAGGACAAAGAAACTCGGGTCCAGAAGTGTGAAGGGACTTGACCTAAGTCATAACTATATTAAGTATAAGAGCAAGAATTGGAACCTAGAAGATCTCATGACTCCTAATCCAGTGCTGTTTCTACACCATACCCTGCCACATACATAAAGATGTGTTAAGAAGAAATATAAAAGAGATACAAAGTACTATGATGATTGAAAGGAAAGAAAACTGTTTACCACTAAGCCTTCATTAACACGGAATCTGAACTGGGTTTTGGAAAATTAGCCAGAATTTCAAAAGGCAATGACAGACAGAGAAGGAACTGAAAATATTAAGAATGGTACAAATAAAGTCATGAAGGTAGAGAAGTAATTGGGGATCGAAGAGTAATATACAGTTTGACAAAGTGTCTGACACAATTAATAATTGACATTTATACCATGCTATTAAGGTCACAGAGTGCTTTATGTACATATTTCATTTGAGCCTCACAAAAATGAATTCTATGAGGCAGGTACTACTGATACTAGTGTCCCCATTTTGCAGAGGACTAAACTGAATTTCAGAGAGACTGAATGAATTATGGAACAGCTAAGGAGGAAGGGCAGAATTTGGACCTATCAAATACTAACTTCCTTGTTTTCCTGGTCCAGTATACTATCTACTATATCACACTGCCTTCGCTTTGCAGAGTAGTATGGCTATAACAGAATAGTCTAACTATAAAGTTTGTTTGAGCCAAAAAGGGAAGAGCCTTGAATGTCAGGTTTTTAAAAAAAAGTGGTCTTTACCGGCAATGAAAAAAAGGCAATGAGAAATCTGTGAGTTTTATGTATTAAATGGGGAGCTGTAGAGGGTGGGAGGAACTGAAGTTAGTCCAGATACATGATTCAGGCTTCATTGTCCTTTTCATGTTTCATAGAAGTGCTCTGTTGGGGGGTAATCACCATACCTATAACAGTGTGGAGCACAGTAGAGTACACTGCAGAACTGCAGCTGTTTCCCAACTCCTGAGTAGCCTGGGAAAACAAAATTCTCACTCTTTCAACAGGGGTGATTCTGCTCACCTCTGCAGCTCCACATCAGCCTACCTGATACACAGATGCTGCTATGTGCATTAGCAATAGGTTCTTCCAGGCCACAGCAAAAGACATAGAGACTGTTTGTGAACTTGGCAGAGATCAGCATAAAGAGGAAACTGCCTAGTTATATCTCACCTGCTCTGGCAAGTCATCCAGAAGTGATTAAAAAAAAAAAAAGAAAGAAAGAAAAGAAACAACAGCCTCCCTCTACCACAAAGTAGAGCACAGAGTTTGTACAACTTTGGAACTGTGGTCCCAGGGGAAAATAAATCTTAATCTCCTTTCCATTACTCAGAGGCTGATTATACAGGTCGTGGATCATCCAGGTCTCTCACATATCTCTTTTTGGCCCTTGACTTTTGGGTAGAACACTACACTCTCATCAAGAGCATGATGAGGGAACAATGAAAGAAGATGAAATTAGTCTCAGTCAGTTTTGCTCCTTGTTAGCAGTCAGCTGAAAGGCCTTGTGGGGGGAATAGTGGAAATGATTGCATTAAATGAAAACGAGGTTTTTTAGATTATCAGTGGATTTCAATTACCCATTCTACCCCCTTTGTTTCCCATTACCATAATCAAGATATGACTGGACCCCTAGAGCAATCATTTCCCTAACTTTCAAAAGCCATGTTGACTTGGCAGTTGTCTTTCTTTGTGCTGAATTGTTGATGTTGCCAAGAATATCTCCTCTGCTCAGCTTCCTGCTGCTTCCCTCACCAGCATTCAAATAACAAGAACTCGCTTGGCAGTGATGTCATCAGAACTGTTACCGCCTGCAGGGCCCTCACATGTTGGCTATATTTAAGATCCAGTCTTCATATTCAGTGACACGGAAATTGCCACCTTGTGAGCTACCAGAAAGGAAGATTCAAAAAATTATCTTCTAGGAATAACCAAGTTACATTCCTGCCTACACCAAAGCAGAAAGGAAAAACAGAGGGCTTAAACTGAGCAATGTGGTCTCAAACTACTGAGATCAACAAAGGGCAGATGCAGGATTTCAATAATTTCTTTCATGGAACGCAGAAAGTACCATTCACCTGGCCTTATTACCCATCTCCTGTGTTCTGCAGTTATTGCCCACAACTGCTCTGTGCTTTGCGTTTCTTCATACAGATTTTTCGGCCACTTCTAATTACACAAGACAGCAAATGTAACATTAATGAATGTAAACGCATTTCTCTCCCCAGTGGATAATTACACTAACCTTTTAATGAGAATTATATCATATTTATTGCTTCCTGTAAATTTTTATCTCTTCTTGCTTGCTCCCTTTGATGAGGAGAAAGACTTGAAAATAATGGGATAAAACAATGACTCAGATTTGGGCTTCTTTCTCCCTCCTTAACAGCTGCACACTTTCGGCATTTTGATGAACCACCCAAGTCCACATTTGATGCAGGTTTTGTGGCAAACATCTGGTGTGGGTGCTAATGGTTCTAACATTTTGCTAATTCTATATGGACGCATGCTTCAAATACAGCTGTTTCTTCAAATACCTTTCTGTTTACCCGCTAAAAAATTTAACTCATCAACTAAATAAACTGAACCTGTGTTCTTGATTGGAATCCAGAGTTAGCAGAGAAGATAAATATGTTCGTTTCTTTTTATCTGCTACATCAGGGAAAGATGCTCATTTCTAGATCTTCTCTTCCACAACTTTCACATGGGTAATTATTGAGAAAACTGACTGCTATCTAGTCATACCTCTACCACGTTGTACTTTCAAAACTGATAGAGGCCATGGTTAACATGCTGAGTTTGGAGTCAGAAAAATCTGAGTTCATATCCCACATCTGATACTTATTTTTTGTGTGACCCTGAACAAGTCATTAATCCCCCTGTTGGTCCTCAGTTTACTCATTTGTAAAATTAAGGAGTTAGATAGCCTACGAAGAGCCTTCCAGCTTTAGAACTGTGGTCCTATGAGGGGGAGGGGGGTATTCTTAAAATAGAAGTTCTTAGCCTAGAGATCCATAAATAGATTTCAAAGGGGTCTGAGAACCTGAATGGAGAAAAAGTTACATCTTTATTTTGGCTAACCTTCATATGAAATTTAACATCTTCTTAGATCACAATTTACTTTTAAAAACAATATTATGAGAAAAAACTCATAGGCTTCAACAGACTGCCCAAGCTGTCCATGACAAAAAGGACTTTAAGAACCCCTGCCTTAAAGGCAAATCCATCATATGGTTGAATAAATGGATGGTTCTATACTCTTAACACATTGAGAAGATGATTTCATAATCTCAAAAACAGGCACAAATAAACCTAGATTTTGCTTACTTCTGTCTTTCCCTGACTCCCATTTTTAATTGCTCCCAAGAGATACATCAGCCATACAACTCCTGCCAGAAAAGGCCCCTTTTCCATGACTGGTGAAAGCTAAAGGGTCCAGCAGCACAAAGTTGGCTCCAAATACTGGAATTTTCTTGCCTCACAGTAGAAGCAGGAGCCCTCTCAGGAGCTTGAAACCAAATCAAGGAACAGTATGTAATCCTCAATAGAGAGTCTATCCTAAAACACAAAATGTATGATTCCTAATTTAAAAGTTCCCACTTCCTAACATCATCCTAACATTCCTAACTCCTTTTATCCTTCTTGGGTCCAGTCTGGAAAGGTTAAATTGCTTAAATGCACCAACAAATTCATTATTAGAATACTCTAAACAACTATTTGGTGTTATAAACAAGAAGTTATTTTTAGGAATTCTTCTTTGAAAGTCAACAAGCCAGGTTACCTCTGGAAAACTAATCTGAATTTGAAATAGCTAATCTGAAATAGCTGAATTATTTACCTAAATATTATGAAAAATCCAAATCAAACGAGACAAAATGACAGCTTAGTGTAATATTAGGTAGGCAATGAGTCCTAGGCAATAGCAGGAGACAATCCAAGCCCTCCAGATATTTCCTCAAAAAAAAACTTACATATTAATTAGCAGATGACCTCCTACCCCCAAACTTTCAGTGATGACAAGAAATGCACTGCTGACTTCAGGATTAAATTTTGAGAAATTCCAAGGAAAACAATTGTTCTTAAATGTCTCAGATTTTATCCAAATATCCATGTCTCACATTCATATCTCACAAAACATCTTCACTTCCTCACCCTACATACTTCCTTTGCCTGTTGTGGTATGATTCCTTATAGACTTGTCAGTTATTGATAAGGTTATGCTACAGGAAAAAGGAAGAAATACCACCTATTTACCAAATGAAATTCAGTCAAATAAACTAGCCAACTACCCTATATATCATCTAAGAAAATAAAATGATGACAGAATGACAAAATTAGATTATAACTACAAATCAACAGACAGAAGGTATAGAGTATGTCTCAGGAAGACACTAGACTGAAAGATCTGAAAACCACAGCATATATATGATAGGCCTAGACACCTAAACCTAAGTTTAGTTTTGAGGTGATGATGAAGATGATAAATAAATAGGATGGGAATGAAGATCATTTATGGTCTCTGTTCACTTGTAAGATAACTTTAAAGGGGAGAACATTAACCCCCAAATTAACTATATAGTGTGTTCAAGAGAGCACTCAATAAACTCTAAAATTTCTACTAATCATTGGACATGAATAAGACAAATGACCTTCACACTCCGTCTAGAAAAGATAAGTCTTTCCTTTACATCACGCCACCAGCTATGTTTCACAATTTCAATTCCATTAACATGGCCCTACTGTGACTCCAGTCTAGGCTATTACTTCAACCTATTTTCATGAGCCTTCATTCTCTAAGATAGAAGTTCTTAACCTTTTTTGCATCAAGGACACCTTTGGCAGAATGTTTTTAAATATATAAAACAAAAGAAAATACACAGGAAACCAATTACATTTACATACAGTTATCATAATATTAAAAACAACAAGTTCATGGACCATGAGTTAAGAACCTTGCTCTAAGGGAACTCTGCAGCAGAAAGAGCACCAGATTTAGAGTCCAAGGACCTGGGATCAAATCCTGACTCTGCTACTTTCTACCTTGTGAGCGTAGGAAAATCATTAAATCTCTCAAAACAAGAGCTTTTCATCTTTAAGATAAGGGAGTTGGACTAGATGGTCTCCAAGATCCCTTCCAGCTCTAAACCTCTAGTCCTCTAATTTTACGATCCTATGAACAACTGTCACTTGGGACCATAAGGAATTGGCACTGGAGGTTCACAGGCTCTTCTGAGAAGGTGGTTCCCAAGCCAATTCCCCATCAGTTACCTGAGAGCTTTGGTTCTTACCCTTTACTTCTTTAGACAAGAATTCCATTAATCCCTTTGGATAAACATACGGGAAACTGACTCACTTCTTGAATGATTTTTCTCTTTAAAACTTGGGAGAAGAGCCTGGTAGCAGAGGCAGAGATTTAGAGTTCTCACAGAAAGCCAATATATGGTATCTGACTAGCCATAACCCAGCAGAGAAAAACTCGTTCTCCCTGTCCCTTTCAGATATGAGTGCAACTCACTCCATGAATAAACAGCAAACTTCACCAATCACCTCTCCATAGAGGACAGCTATATAAAGAAGAAAGCATGCAAGGCATTCAAGGCCTGAAAAGCAATAGAGATAGGAGCACTGTGTCAAATGAAGAGTAATGGCCCTGGACACCAAATGAATTCTGTGGTTCCCTGGAAGATGCATACAAGGAAAAGATGCTTTTTGCCTGGCATAAGCATCACCATTCATCCCAAATAACTGTGGCATAGAAATCAGTGAAAAACTAAACTGTTTGCAGCCAAGTTTTAGGGAGAATGACCGAGAGAAAGCAGCAAAGTATGTTTGGGCATAATATCTTAACATGCCTGGAATGATGGGCCCATAAAAAAACAACAACAATAATAGTAACTGACATTCACACAATGTTGTAAAATTTATAAAATTCTTTATATATTATCTCATAATTTACTCCAGTTCTACTCCAGCAACACTGCTCACTTATTACTCCAAAATTGTTCCTACTCTTGATACACAGCAAATAAGGGGCTAATCTAGACGATCTCTGAGGTCACTCCCACCTCTAAGCCTCTGTGTTTGAGTTCACCCTGGCTGCTTTCAGAAGGCTACCACCTAAATATTTAGTCTTTCTATGAGCAGAACTGATCCACTAGACATGCAAAATCTATAGCCATGGAGAGACATGCAAACAACCAAGCTGAACCAAATATTCAGATACCTAAGGCTTCTGTTGATACAGGAACATTGTCTGCTTGATGACACAGTGCTCACGTTGATCAAATGAGGACAAACGCAAGGAAACTTTGTCACTGAATTTAGCTGCAGATAGATATGAACCCAGTTGAAAACATAATAAACATTGCATTGTGTAATAAATACCACAACCACCTAATTATTCCATTTCAGTTCTTACTGTCTCTTCATCCCAAGAAATTGTCTGTTTTACAGACAACCTGAGTGTTAGAAATTTTCAAATACAGTAAACTCTGAGTAACTGGGCTGATTTGGCAAAGTTGGAGGGAAATAATGGTTAATTAAATTATCTGCTTAAGAGATTATTATATAGCATTACATCTATACAAAACTTGCTGGTTTTCAAATAGCTAGAATAATAGAATCAGACTTTCAGAAAAGGAAAGGGCAATAGCAATCACCTAGCACAACCTCCTCATTTTAGAAATGAGGAAACTGAGGCCCAAAGAGATGAAATGTCTTGCACCAAGACACAGAGTTAATTTAATCTTTCTCTGATGAGTCAGAACGTACTTCAAAAACTTGCAGTGCCTCAAGATTATCATTATGAATATATAATTCCTCCACTCTATAGATTTGCAGAGTTGTTGGTTCAAATAAAAAATTGCTGAATTACAGAATCTCAAAGTTGGAAGGGAACTGAGATGCTATTCATTCAAAACCCCTTCCCGAGGCCCTTTACCACATCTCAACACAGTCAATAAATATCTGCTTAAACATCTCCAGTAACAGGGAACTCATTACATAAATTTGCAGCACATTCTATTATCGGAGAGCTCTAATTTTTTTTTCTGATTAAAATAAATTTTTCCTTATGGTGAGATAAAAATCTGCTTCTGTTAACTTCAAACCCTGATCCTAATTCTGAGTCATGTAACTACATGTAATAAGTTTAATTCATCTTCTTTGTGGGAGCTCTTTAATCATATACACCATAGATTTTCTCTCTTCACAAAATCATATATACCCATTCCTTTCAAGTCCTCCTCAAATAATATGGCTTTGAGTACTCTAACTATCCTAGGTCCTCTCCTTTATGTGCTTTGAATTGACAATATCCTGCTTTAAATGTTGTGCCCATAACTCAACACAATGAAGCATATGAGATCTGACTAGTAGGGAGAGAAAAGGAATAATCAGCTTCCTCTTCCTAGACTTATTTCAATACTTCTAAAACCTTGTGACTTCATCTCTGTGGAGTCACCTCAACCAATACATAATGCAACTTCTCTACCCCTTTAAGAAATAGTTATCACAAATTACTATAAAAAAAAAAAACCTAAGAAAAATTAATCACCTAATGTCCAGTCAACGTTCTGGTGATAAAGTTCTCCAAACTAGCTAGACTTTAAACTTGGATAAAAGACATGTGAGCCACTCAAAGACCTGCCGTAAAGTCACAGGGTTTGGAGCTGGAGAGGACCTTTGAGATTACTTTGTCCAGTTACTTTATTTTTACCAATGAAGAAACAGAGACCCAAACCAGTTAAATGATTTGCCCAACATCACATAAACAGTAAAAGAACTGGGACTCAAAGTCAGATCTTCTAAATATATATCTAATATTTAGTCTACCATACCACTTTTATAAATTAGTAGAAAATGCTGGAGCTTATGCTTCATTGGCATAATCCTTAAGATACCAGCATCACTTCCACACCACAATGAGGAAATCAAGTAAAATTTTGGAGAAAGTTTTGGTACACAATGTCTACAAATATAGCATATGTAATCTGTGGTTTTCTTGTACTATTGTCCCTCTCCCCTCAGATTTCACTTTAATACCCTAAAGTGATATGAATATGTTGGCGGTGGGGGGAAACAAGGAGAGAAAAACAGGGAGGAGATCAAGGATTTACTTAAAGTAAAACTAAAGAATGGGCTTTATCAGAACTATATCAACAAACACCTGCTCAACATGAATACAGGATTTCATCACAGTGGCAACTATAGATATAGCAATATAATGTTATAGTCTATTAAATACTAGTATTTTTATACTTCATATGTATCCAATTTCTTAAGGACATATGTTGAGAATCACTCAATTTTCATGTTTCTCTTGCTGCTTTTCTTTTTTTTCTTATTTTCTTTTATTTTTTTAATTAAGTAATTTATTTACTTTTAGTTTTTAGCACTCACTTCCATAAGATTTTTTGAGTTTTAAATTTTCTTCCCTTCCCTCTCCTCCCTCCTCCCTAAGACAGCATACAATCTGATATAGGCTCTACTTACACATTCATATTAAGCATATTTTCACATTAGTCATGATGTAAAGAATTAGAACTAATGGGATGAACCATGAGAAAGAAGAAAGTAAACAAAACAATAAAAAAAAAAAGAACAAATAGTATGCTTCCATCTGCATTTAGATTCCATAGTTCTTTCTCTGGATGGAGACAGCATTTTCCATCATGGGTCTTTTGGAGTTGTCTTAGATCCTTACATTGCTGAGAAGAGCTAAGTCCATTCAAATCAGTCATCACACAATGTAGCTGTTACTGTATACAATGTTCTCCTGCTTCTGCTCATTTCACTCAGAATCAGTTCACATAAGTCTTTCCAGGTTTTTCTGAAGTCTGCCTGCTCATCATTTCTTATAGTATTCATTACATTCATTACAATATTCCATTACATTCATATACCACAACTTGTTCAGCCCTTCCCCAACTGATAGGCATCCCCTCAATTTCCAATTCTTTGCCACCACAAAAAGAGCTGCTATAAACATTTTTGTACATGTGGGTCCTTTTGCCATTCTTATCTTCTCTTTGGGATATTGCCCTAGAAGTGGTATTGCTGAGTCAAAGGGTATGCGCATTTTTATAGCTCTTTGAGCATCGTTCCAAATTGTTCTCCAGAATGGTTGCATCAGTTCACAACTCCACCAACAATGCATTAGTATTCCAATTTTCCTACATCTTCTCCAATATTTATCATTTTCCTATCTTGTCATGTTAGCCAATCTGACAGGTGTGATGTGGTACCTCAGAGTCGTTTTGATTTGCATTTCTCTAATCAATAGTTATTTAGAGCATTTTTTCATATGACTATAGATAGCTTTAATTTCTTCCTCTCAAAACTGCCTGTTCATATCCTTTGACCATTATCAATTGGGGAATGACTTGTATTCTTATAAATTCGACTCAGTTCTCTATATATTTTAGAAATGAGGTCTTTATCAGAAACACTGGCTATAAAAATTCTTTCCCAGCTTTCTGCTTCCCTTCTAACCCTGGTTGCATTGACTTTGTTTGTAAAAAAACTTTTCAATTTAATGTAATCAAAGTCATCCACTTTGCATTCTTGCTGCTTTTCCTAAAAGAGTTTTATACCCTGTTTTCTCCTAAATGCATTTCTAAAGAACAGCATGTTATTTGGTCAATGTCCTTATGGTCTTCAAAATAAAACTACCCATCACAGGATTCCATACACATCCCACGCCTTGCTCTCAACTCCATTTTACCCACCTTGCCAATGCCTGGATCTTTGCGACATGTCGCTCTTCCTGTTCTGACACTTTTCGTTTCAAGTTGTCAATTTCTTGCCTGAGCACTGCAGAGTGTTCCATCTCGCCATCAAGCAGGTTCCTCAATGATCTGGGGGAAAAGGGGGCATCATACGTTTTTAGGTATCAAAAGCAAAATGCCCATCAAACCCAAAATTGAGTTACTGCTAAAATCCAGTTGATTTTTTTTCCTCTGCTCTAAAATAAAATTTTATTTAAGCTCCTTTGGGTAAAGTTATTTAAAGAATGTTCCAAAGCATGCCCTGGAGTCTCAGGACAATAAAAACATTAGATGGTAGGGCTAATGAGTGACAGTCAATAAGACCAAGGAAATATATACCAAGTCACCAATTTGACAGTTTCAGGGAAAGTAAAACAACATCAGCCTGACCCTGATTATATAAGAGAGTGTCAAACAAGCCATATTTAAACCTTTACTGTATTAAATCAGCCTTTTATGTTTTGTTTTGCTTTTTTTTTTTTTTAAAGAGGGTCATCTTGTCAAAGCCTTACTGAAAAGAAGTTTAGCAAAGAAAATGAATGCAGAGGTTGGGAAAATAATCAAGGGCATGCAAACATGCACAGAATGTGCAAATTATACAAAAGATGTTTCCTTTTAAAGATACCCATTATTATTACCCATTAAACACATTTTGTGCTGACATTCTATCATTTCACAACAAATTATGTCTTGCCTTCCAAAGCTTATCAACCCACCAAAAGTTCTCTTGTGAACATAATTTCTGGTTTTAGACAAAGAGTAGGCAGCAGTTCTTTCCAAAGCTATTCAAATGTTACTGTTGAAAAGCAAACCAAACATGACTTTACCAGCATTATACCTTAGCACATAGCTTTTTTTTTTTTCTGTTTTTTTGGAGAGGAAGCCCACTTACACACTAAATACCTGAACAAATCTTGCTACATGACACCAGAGTATAAGCACAGTCTCAGACTAAAATTTTCATTTGTTCTAAAGGTATGCCACTTTCATAAGCACAAGCAAGGCCAAGTGGAATTTCCTTAAGTGTCTAAAACGTAAAATTAGAATGTATTACACTTTATGCAACTAGGTCAGCAATGGTTTCGGAAAGCTCTGCAAAACATTTTTCAGAGATTTTTAAAGGGAAACATGGGCAATCTTCAAACAGAAGGCAATTTCTTACTCATTAGGTAAATCATGTGAAATGCTTCACGGTATATATCCTTCCATCCTTCCAGAGCCCTGAACCTGATGTCAAGAGACCTAATTTCTAGTCACACCTTAGCCAGTAACTAACCTTGTGAATGGGCAAAAAGGTGATTTAACCATTCTGTACTAAAAATGGGAATGACAACACTCATATGTGAAATGAGAAGAGGGAGGTAAAAACATTTCTGAATGGTTAAAAGCATTACACAATTTAAGGACTTCTTAATAACAATAGTGATTCATGAAACTAAGAATGTGCTTTTGTTATTCTGGGGAGCAATCTTATGTTACAAGACATAGATACAAAGATTTTTTAAAATGCTATTCTGTACATTTTTGTATAAAACAGAAACAAGTTTCATTATATACACACACACAGACACACACAGAGTCACTTGGCCTCAAAAATGTAGCACCCAAAAGGGGTTAGGGAAGAGTAGAATTTGACAGCTGGAAGGCCACAAGATACCTGTTTTCTTCTTCCAATTCATCCTTTCTGTTCATCATAGCCACAATAGCTTGACGCAGTTCATCTAAAAGGGAAAAAAGCAAGGACAAATTAAGTGACAGGCCAAACCTATTACATCACTTCATATCTCAGCATCCTGTGTCATTAAAAATAACTTGTCTGGAGGAGGCTCTTTGTTCTATAGAGAAGTAATCCCCAACTATCTTATCTGAGAGAACAGAAAAGTTAATTTTCAAGGTGGCTGCCATGAGTGGGATTTCATATCAACAAATATTTATTAAATTTATTTAGATATTAGGCACAATGGGGGATACGAGACATGGGCCAGCCCTCAAAATTTTTGCAATCCACTTAAGTAGGCAAGATATATTGATAGAGACATATAGACCTAGACACACATATATGCATATAGGTATGTATTTATGTATGTATGTATGTATATACACAACACAATATAAGTTAGTAATAAGTACCAAAAAGTTAAAACTAATAAAATCTTAGGCTGCATAAACAGAAGTACTTAGTATTTTACTTGTTTTTGTTTTGTTTTGTTTTTAGGCAATTGGGGTTAAGTGACTTGCCCAGGGTCACACAGCTAGTAAGCGTCCAAGTGTTTAGTCTGAGGCTCGATTTGAACTCAGGTCCTCCTGACTTCAGGGCCGGTGCTCTATCCACAAATAATTAGTATTTTAAAAAAGAGAAATTAACACTGTTCCCTATCCTACTGAAGGTATATCTTTTTAATTCTGGGAGTTATTGACAAAATGTAGTACAGTCAGAAAAAAAAATGAACAATGTGCTGCAGGGTCTAGAAATCATGCCATATGAGAATAGGTTTAAGGAATTATGGAGAATTAGCTTGAAAAAAGAGAACAGTTAAGGAGGAGCCCAACAGTCATCTTCAAATATCTGAAGGCCCATCATCTAGAAAAAGGATCAGGCTTATTCTACTTTGTTACAAAGGACATAACAAGGGTGTAATGGTTGCAAGTTGTAAGAATGCAGATTTTAATCCATTTTAAGGAAGAGATTTCAACAAACAGAATAGGAAACCTCAAAATGTATTTTGTTTCTTATCACTGAAGTATTCAAGAAGATCTGTCAGAGATACTGTAGCGCAAGGATAAGGAACCTGTGGCTTCAAGGCCACATGTGGCCCTCTAGGTCCTCAAGTGTGGCCCTTTGATTGAATCTAAACTTCACAGAACAAATCTCTTTAATAAAAGGATATATTCAGTAAAACTTGGACTCGCTCAAAAGGCTGCACCTGAGGACCTAGAAGACCACAGGTTCCCCATATCTTCTGTAGCACATCCCTCCACGCTCCTCTAAAATCCCTTCCAACTCCAGAATTCTCTAAGTAATAATACAGGCATGGAATGCCATGAAAGGAGGAAGTGATTAATGCCAGCTAGGCCAGTCACAAAGGTGGAGGGATCTGTGCTGGACCTACAAAGGTCTGGATAGATGGACAATCTGGATAGATGGACAATCTGGATAGATGAAGAGGAACTGGAAACACCTTCAAGGTGGAAGGAAGCACAAGCAAAGGCACAAATGAAAGAATGAGTTCAGGGGGCAGTGTTGAACCAACTTAGCTAATGTAAAGTGTCTATTAAGGGTATAAAAATAGATTAGGCTAAAGACAGGGCCACAAATGCTGTGCTAAGATGTTGAGATTTTACCCTATAGGCAGTGGGAGCCATTTAACATTTTTAATAGGAAAATGACAAGATTGAAGCAATTTGCTTTCCTGTCTTAAATTCCTAAAAAAGAATACTGAATATAGAAAAAATGCATGTGAAATATTCTGAATTAATTAAAACCAATACAGAAAAAAGCCAACACTAAGAAAAATATTTAAATTAATTCCATCAGCAGTGATTATAATATGGAATATCATAAGGGATATATCACATTATAGACTATTTCCATCCTTACTGAAATATCTTTCATAATACAAGTTCACATATGAGGATTATCAGATTATCATTTAGGAAGGAAAAAAAAAGTACGTTTATCATCTTCCAGACAAGCTCACTCTATGTTTCAATCAAGATCCAATCAGATAATACACATAAAGCACTTTGCAAACCTTACAATTAGATAAATGCTAGCTATTAATATGAGTGTTGGAACTTAAGCTGTTAAGCATTTTGATAAACTGGACAGATATTCATTTCTGAATAACAAGACAATGAATGCCAACAGGCATCCTGTTAAATTAAATATATCATTACAAGCTCTGTTCTCACTCCAAGAGTTTTTCCTTGCCCTGTTAGCAATGAATGGCTTATAAACATTTTTTTATTCCTATCAAAGGACTAAGCTGAGGTGCTCCATACAACAAATTAAAACTTTTCTTCCTTCTTCCTGCCCAAAACAAGTTTTATTCATCTAGACTTCAAGGGAGAGGGGAAGGGAGAGAGAAACAATGATTTTCTAAATAACCTCCAAATATTGAAAGCCAAGCTCCAAGCTAATTAGTTCTTAACTTTAAAAAAGAGCATTTATTTCCCTTCACATGCATTAAAACACATAGCTAACGTAAACTTAATGCTTCATTTACCACATATCCAATCACTAACAAAGACTCAAAAGTGAAATAATTTGATATTCATTTTCTAGTGTTTAAATTTTTTAAAACTCATGGAAATATTGAAAACAAATATCTGCAACAGATTCAAGTGATTCAGTCTAAACCATGAGACTATGGCCATGAAAAAGGTCAGATTCAAAGATCTTTATCTAACACAATATATTTTTGCAGGAAATCAGGATCATCTGTCCTTAGCTTTTATCTCAACGAAACCTTGAAAACTCTACAATCTTTCAGTCGTGCATCGAAGGCTCAGGAAATTGGAAAATTGTTTGTTTAAGTCAAGGTCTGTTTGGGCCCTAAAAAGGGCCAACAGGATGGTTTTTCATTCGTTGCTATTTTTAATAGCAGAAAAGTCTCTCTGGTTAAGATTCATGGAAAATTTGAGGAGTGTACAATGTAGTTAGTATGAAATTATTCATGTTTTCTACCTAAGACCTAGAAGAAAATATGATCAGTGCACTCTCCTGAGAGTTAGGTTGACCCATCTGAGACTTTTAGGAAAAAAAATAAGTCTTACCTAATTAACACACATGAACCAGTAGGCTATTAGGAAAAAACTACCTGAAGTTTTGGGCTACATGACCAAACTCTGAGCAATATTTAGATTAACTTGGCTCTGTGAACAAAATTTCCATCATGAAAACACTGAAATCAAAACTGAGAGCTTCCATAAGTGATGATCTGCCCTGCTGCCACCCAACTTGTTCCCCAACTAGAATAGCACCCTCTGGACTGAACCTCCACACAATACACCCTCACCCCTGGGGAAGTTAATCCACTTAGTTTTGTGACTCCCACCTTGGGCCTGAACTGTTTTTATTGGTGAGTGAGTGCAAACTCAATTAGCACATTATATCTAGCCAGCCTAGATACAACCCCTCCAGCCATTTACTCTGCCACCATTCACGTACTCCCAATCTCACTTTCCATCTCCTGTTTTGGACACAGTAACCAATCAATACTACCGATTCTTCTGGAAAGAGAATGTCAACTGACATCCCTGTGGATCAATTCGCCATCCCTGTAACTCCCCAAAACTATTCCCATTTTAAGTCTCATGAGAGCAGGGACTGTATCATTTTGTTTTGGTATTTCCAATCCTTAACACAGTACCTGGCACATAGTAAGCACTTAATAAATATTTTTTTATTAATTCTTTCATGTATCCTGGAACCAAGATGGGAATATGTACTAATAGACTGACTCATAATTCTCAAGAAGAGTTTATTTATTAATGCCAATATTTTTATCAACTTAATGAAAATTGACCCATTTACTAGCATCAGATCTATATTTTTCATATATAAGATTGATTAAATTGTTTTCTGATCTGCTCTAATATTATTCATGTTCTAATAGCTAACTTCTATAACCCATCACTTGGCCATATCTTGTTCACTTTACCAGTACATTTCTCAAATTTATCCCCATTTCTCCACTCACATAGCCATTACCCTACTTCATCCCTTATCAAATCTCATCTGAAACACTGCAACTGTCTCCTAACTGTTCTCCTTGCTTCCAGGCTCTCCCCCTTTCCAACTTGTCTTCCAAATAGCTGTCAAAATAATCTTTCTATATGACACGTCATCACTCCTTTGCTTAAGAATCTTTACTGACTCCCTACTGCCTTTAGAATAAAAGACAAGCTCCTCAATATAGCATTTAAAGCACTTCACAATTGGATTCAAATCTACCTTTCCAAAATTATTTCACCTTAACACACTCAATGTCCCAGCCAAATTGGCCTATTTACTGTTCCATAAAATTGACATTTGATCTCCTATTTCCATGTCTTTGCAAAGGCTATCCTGATATCTAGAATGTACTCTCTTCACTTTCAACCCTTGGAATTCTTAGCTTCCTGCAGGATTCAACTTCACTCACACATACTACCCAAAGCCATTCTTGACCTACTTGTTAGTTTCCTCTGCCTCCTCAAATTACCTTCTATTTCTCTATCTGCTTATATATTCTATCTCTCAGGAGAAATAAGCTCCTTGCAGGCAGCTTTAGACACTTACTAGCTGTGTAACTCTGGGCAAGTCACTTAATTTCAGGCTGCCTCAGTTTCCTCATCTATAAAATGGGAATTACAACACCACCTACCTCCCAGGGTTATTATGAAGATAAAATGAGATAATAATTGTAAAGTGCTTTGCAAACCCTTTAAGTTCTAAATTAATCCTAGCTATTATCATTATTATTATTCAAATACATAAAGGATCTATTATTTCAGCAATGTGGAGATTTAGCACTGTGGGAGCTCCCTCTGGCAATAAAGATCAATTCATGACATGAGCACAGAATCAGAGAATCTGAGAATTTGAAGGGACCTTAAATATCATCTAGTCTCATCTGTACAGGAAGTTCGTTGTTCTACTATGTTTGGATCTTTCTGGACCCTGACTTTGTCATCCATTTAACTACTCTACTTCCTTTAACTTCCCCCAAGTCATTGATAAAGATTTTGAAAAACACAGACACATCGACCCTGAGTCCCTCCTTCAAAACCAACACTGCGCCATGAGGAACCAATCTTTGGATTAAGTTATTCAACCAGTTCCCAAGCCACCACGCTGCCCTATCATCTAGGCAAGATCTCTCTAACCTGTCCATAAGAATAACCTGAAAGATGATTAAATGTTTTGTTAAAAGCAAGAAGGTAACATCATCATAGTTGGGCTTGGAAAGAATATGATGGCAGTCATGTGTAAGACAGACAAAAAGGGGAACATGCAAGAGGCGGAAAGATGAATTAGGAGTCTGTGAATGATTGTTCAGGAGGTAATAGGGCCCAGAACTGGAGTTGTGGCAACAGAAACGGTGAGAAAGGATGGATTTGGAGCCATATTTTTTTAGTGACAGAATTAAAGGACTCTGCAACTGATTGGAAGCAGGAGGCAAAAAAAAGGGAGGGAATCAAAGATCACTTACTGTTTCAGCCTAAGGAACTGAGAGATTGGTGATACCATTAACAAAATCAAGAGAAGCAAAGGATGTTTTTTTTCTTCTTGCAAGTGGAGAATGGGGAAAAAAAATTTAGTTCAGTTCTAGATATATTTTATTTAAAGTTCATCCAGATGGAAAAGTACTAAGGAGCTGCTTGAGGCAAACAGAGGTTAAGTGACTTACCTAGGATCAGACAATTAAGGGTTAAAGGTAGGATTTGACCCACATGTACAAAAACATTTATAGCAGCTCTTTGTGTGGTGGCAAAGAATTGGAAATTGAGAGGATGCCCATCAATTGAAAATGGCTGAAAAAGTTGTGGTATATGAATGTAATGGAATACTATTGTGCTATAAGAAATGATGAACAGGCTGACTTAAGAAAAACCTGGAAAGACTTGTATGGTCCAATGCTGAGTGAAGTGAGCAGAACCAAGAGAACATTGTACACAATAACAGCCGCGTTGTGTGATGACTAATATTGATAAACTTAAGCCTTCGCAGCAACACAGGGATCTAAGACATCTCCAAAGGCCTCGTGATGGAAAATACTATCCACATCCAAAGAAAGAACTATGGAGTTTGAATGCAGATCAAAGCATACTATTTGCTATTTTTTTTTCTTCTGTTGAGTTTTGTTTCCTCTTTCTGGTGGTTCCTCCTATTGGTTCTAATTCTTACTTACAACATCACCAATGTGAAAATATGTTTAACAGGAATGAATACGTATAGCCTATATCAGATTGTGAGCCATCTTGGGGAGGGTGGTAGGGAGGAAGGGGGAGAAAATTTTTAAACTCAAAAGCATATGGAAGTGATTGTTGATAAATCAAAATAAATTAATAAAAAAAGAAAAAAAATAAAGGTAGGATTTGCACCTAATTCTTCTTGATTTCAAGCCCAGTATTCTATCGACTATGCCACGCTGCCTCTATTATTCATCTTAGGTCCTGAATAAATATGATAATTGATTAATTAAGTAAAATCTTTGCTATCCATTATTTTATCACCTGGAACTTTTTACTAACTGGCACCTCACAGCTATAGTGCAATGGTAGCCTTTATTAATAATGATGACCCTAAGGCAATGTAAGATTCTAAAGTATTTTCTTAATTCTTAAAAAGAAATCAAATTATATTCAGTATACCCTTAGTTTTACATGTATTTTACCTTATCCTAATTCTGAGAAAATTGATATACCACACACAGCATATAAAAGAACTTTTGTACAAAGTACATAATTTCTTTCAACAAATACAGGCATTCTCCAACTAATAAACAGGTTGTATTTCCAAAAGTTCAATTTTAAGTCAATTATTTTTGAATATTTTTTTGATATCTGAATGTTTTCATATAGAAACAATATTATAAATGATGGTTAGTTTTCTAACTAACTAACTAACATTCTAAATCAGCACACAAATACCTGCTTAAACCATAATTAAAACTAAATAGTAATAGTAGCCCTGAATCCCCACATCCCCTTGAAATCCTTAGCCTTGAGATAGCCCCAATTCCCCCCCAAACCCATAGACCTGAGGAAGACAGGGAGTGAAACAAGGGGTATGAGAACTATCTGGAGGCTCTAGAAGATGGTTAATATAGGTTGAAGCTACAGCAGCAAAAAGGTGGGAAGGGGGCTAGATGGGACTTCTAACAACCTAACAACCACGAGGAGTTCTCACAGACAGAAACCTCCTCAGAAAAGTATGCCAACCAAAGGAGAAGATGACAACAAAAACCATTCCTCCATATGGTTTATTGGCTTCTTTCTGAGTGGAGTGATTATAAGACACGCAGAGGTCTGCCTGTATTTACCATGTTCCAGCTATGCATAGGGAGGGTATTAGGCAAACGTTGTGAATACAAAAGCGGACTCAGTCTCCTTTTAGGAAAATGGATTTTTCTAATTTTTCACAGTATTAGCCCAATTTCAGACTAAAATGTTTATCTGTTCTAAGGGCATGCCACTTTCACAAGTATAAGCAAGGCCAAATGGAACTTCCCTTAAGGGCCTAACATCGAAAGTGAGAGAATATTACACTTTATGCAACTAGGTCAGCAATGATTTTGGAAAGCTTGGCAAAACATATTTTCCAAGAATTCTAAAGGGCAATCTTCAAACAGAAGGCAATTTCTTAGCATAGTGAATACAGAACAGTAGTCTCTGCCTCTAGAAAATTTGCAACTTTTCTGGGAAAATAGATGTTTCTGTCATTTCAAACACAATGATCAGGTACATCATGTGAAATCAGAGCCAGAGAGTGATCTCCCAACTATGGGACAGAGAACATAGACAATTACATATCTATGAGTCACCCCACTGAACATAAGGCCAAGCACTAAGAATAAAGGACAGAATATGGGAATTCCAAATAACGACAATACCGCAAACCAAGATCCCATGTGAAAAACTCAAAAAGAAAATAAAAAAGAAAAGAAAGAAAAGAAAATCTTCAGTATGACAGGAGTTGGAAAATATGTTCCCTCTCTTCCTAAAAAGAAAATGGCACTATTCTTAACAGATTTAGACACAAAAATGCCTTTGAACAGCACAAATTGTATAGCCCCAAAGCCCCTCGCTGGGATATGGCACACTTGACTAACAAGTGGTAAAACGTTTACCATCCCTTTTACTCCTTCACATGCATTTTCAGTCTCCAGTACAATGTCTCTATATACTTGTCAGCATCAGAATGACTTGTAATAGCACTTAAAAACAGCAAGAAAAATAGTAGTCCAATATTCAGAGTTAAAAAAATCGACCTCAGCAAGAACTGCTGTCAGAGCTATTGCTGTCTACTCTGCAAAGGAATATCTACAGTGCCTGCAAAACTCAGGGAGAGGCTGAGATCCAAAATCCTAATAAAACCCACTCTCTGAGGGCTTTTCTATTTCTTAACAAGCATTCGATGTTAACATGCATTCACATTCTGCCACAGTGCTTTGCTGCCACGGTTCTCAGACAGTGGGTAACATAGGGGTTTATTTTCATCCAGCTAATAAATATTACACATCACCAACCACAAGTGACATACAATAGCAGAGCTACTGTCAGTACTATGTAATTTTCTCTCTTCTTCCCAACACTGCACATTTCACTATTTGTTTGGTCTCTATCACTGTGATCTCCTTCTTCATTACGTGACAAAGTACAAATTTCAAATGACAACAGACTATCTTTTATCCTCCAAAGCCTTGAAAACTTTGACCTATTAAGGTTTCCCCAATTCTCCTCTTACATAATGCACTATTAACCAAACATGAGGAAAGAGCTTATTCTTTTCATATGACTTAAATGCAAATTTTTAAGTGTTTCAGAGACCACTAGGGAGGTAACACCACGGGGTCAAAATGCAGCCACACTTCTAATCAAGCAAGGTGAACATCGGTTTCAAATGCTAGTCTCAGACAGGGTGTAGTCACATTGCCACATCACTAGATTCTTCAGGATGATCAAATTAGGGGGACAGCTAGGTGGCACAATAGATAGAGCTCCAGCCTTGGAGTCAGAATGACTTAAGTTCAAATCCGGTCTCAGACACTTGAAACTTACTAGCTGTGTGACCCTGGGCAAGTCACTTAACCCTGACTGCCTCACCAAAAAAAAAAAAAAAAAAAAAAGCTCAACAAGGATTATCAAATTAAAAATTAAAGATAAGACTTACTAGCTGTGTGATCATGGACAAGTTACTTAACCCCACTGCCTAGCCCCCCCCCAAAAAAATTAAAGGTAAGATTAATAAAATTGAGTGTAAGAAAACCATTGAACCAATAAATACAACTAAGAGGTATTTTATGAAAAAATAAACAATAAAAAAGATAAATCATTGGTTAATATAATTTTTAAAAGGTAAAAAGAAAACCAAATCATTGCTATTAAAAATGAAAAGGGTGAATATACCACTAAGGAAGATTAAATCAAAGCAATTATAGGGAGTTATTTTGCCCAAATACATGCCAGTAAATTTAACAATTTAAGTAAAATGGAAGAATATTTACAAAAATATAAACTGCTTAGATTAGCAGAAGAGGAAATAGAATATCTAAATAGACTTATTTTAGACAAAGAAATTGAACCGGCCATAAATGAGCTTCCTAAGAAAAAAGCATCAGGACCATACAGATTTACAAGTGAATTGTATCAAACATTTAAAAATCAATTAATTCTACTAGTAAATAAATTATTTGGAATAAGAGGCAAAGAAGGGATCCTACCAAACTCCTTTTATGAAACAAAAATGATACTGATAACTAACCCAGGAAGAATAAAAACAGAGAAAGAAAATTATAGACCAATTTCATTAATAAATATGGATGCAAAGATCCTATATAAAATACAAGCTAGAAGTATATTACAATACATACAACAATATATTACAAATATTATACATTATGACCAAGTGGGATTTATACTAGGAATGCAGAGATGGTTTAACAAAAGGAAAGTTATTAACATAATTGATCATATCAACAATAAAAGTAACAAAATCATATGATTACATCAATATAGAAAAAGCTTTTGATAAAGTACAACATTCATTTCTCGTAAAACCCTTGAAAGTATAGATATAAATGGATTTTTCCCTGGAAAAACTAGAAGCCTTCCCAGTAAGATCAAGTGTGAAACAAGGATGCCTACTGTCACCAATATTATTAAATATTGTACTGGAAATTCTAGCAACAGCAATAAGAGAAGAAAAAGTGGAAGGAATCCGAAAAGGAAATGAGGTAATAAAACTATCTCTTTTTGAGGACAATATGATGATGCACTTGAAAAATTTCAAAGGCTCAATTAAAATGTTAGTTGAAACAATACTTTTAGCAAAGTAACAGGATATAAAGTAAATCCACACAAATCATCAGCTTTCCTATATATCACAAACAAAAACTTGCAAGAGGAGATAGTAAGAGATACTCCATTTAAAATAACTCTAGACAGCATAAAATATCTGGGAATACCTGCCAAAACAAACCCAGGAACTATATGAACAAAATTATGAAAAAAACTTTTTATACAAGTAAAATCAGATTTAAATAATTGGAGAGAGAGTAATTGTTCATGGGTAGGCAGGGCCAATATAATAAAAATGACAATTTACTTAAACTGATTTATATATTCAATGCCATCCCAATTAAATTACCAAATATTATTTTACCGAGTTAGAAAAATAACAAAATTCGGGGCAGCTGGGTGGCGTAGTGGATAGAGCACCGGCCCTGAAGTCAGAAGAACCTGAGTTCAAATCCGGCCTCAGACCAAACACTTGACACTTACTAGCTATGTGACCCTGGACAAATCACTTAACTCCAATTGCCTAAAAATAAATAAATAAATAAAATAAAATTTATTTGGAAGAACAAAAGGTCAAGAATATCAAAGGAACTAATGAAAAACATGCAAAATGAGTTGGTTTAGCAGTACCAGATCTTAAACTATATTATAATATATAATATACTTATGCATGTAATATGTTATATGTACATGTATTTTATATTATTATCAAAACCATCTAGTATTGGCTAAGAAATATAAAGATAGAGCTGTAGAAGAGAGTAGACATATAATACACAGCAATAAATGACTATAGTAACCTTGTGTTTGACAAGTGTAAGAACAAGTTTTGGGGATAAGAATTTATTACTTGGTAAAAATTGTTGGGAAAGCTGGAAAGCTGTCTGACAGAAACAGGACATTGACCAATATCTTACACCATTTACCAAGATAAGGTCAAAATGGATATATAACCTAGATATAAAGAGAGAGACAAGAAAATCTGAAGAACATGGAACATATTACCTATCAGATTTATGGATAGGTTAACAATTTATGAATAAATAACGAGATAGAGCAGTTTGAGGTATAAAATGGATAATTTTGATTACATTAAATTAAAAAGGTTTTGTAAAAATAAAACAAATGTAGCCAAGATCATAAGGAAAGCAAAAAACTGGGGGTAGGGGGGAGAGAATTTATAAGAGTCTCTCAGATAAAGGTCTCATCTCAAATATATAAATAACTTTGTCAAATCTAAAAGAATACAAGTCATTCCTATTTGATAAATGGTCAAAGAATATAAACTTCTGGATAAAGAAATGAAAACAATTTATAGTCATACAAAAATGCTCTAAATCATTATTGATTAGAGAAATGCAAATTAAAACAACATTGAGATATCATTTTACACCTATCAGATTAGTTAAAACGATTGATGAGGAAAGCAACAAATGTTGGAGGGGATATGGAAAAATTGGGACACATTCACAGTTGGCAGAACTCTGAACTAATCCAAACATTTTGGAGAACAATCTGGAATTATGCCCAAAGAGTTATCAAACTGCCTTTGATCCAACAACACCACTAGTAGGTCTGTTTCCCAAGACTATTAGGGAAAAAGGAAAAGAACTGATAAGTTTTAAAATATTATAGTAGCTCTCTTTGTGGTGACAAAAAAACCCTAAAAATTGTGGGGATGCTCGTCAATTAGGAAATGGCTAAAGAAGTTGTAGTATATGATCGTGATGGAATACTTCTGTGCAATAGGAAATGATGAACTCAGTGATCTTAGAAAAAACACAAATAGACTTGCATGAAACAACAAAGAGCAAAATGAGCAGAACAAGAGAACATTGTATATAATAACAGCAATATTGTTTTAAGAACAACTCTGAGCAAATAAGTCATTTTGACTATTATAAATAACCAAATTAACTACAAAGGATCTATGAAGGAAGATGCTATCTGCATCCAGATAGAGAACTGATAAATAGAAGTATGTATAGAATATGTGTGTGTGCATACATATACATATATACATACATATTTGTGTCTAATGGTAGCCATTTCTAAGTCAGAGAGGAAAGAAAAAAAGGGGGGGGAAGAAAGTTAAATAACTTTCTTATATATTTAAAAGGAATAGCAAGTTGTACATAATAGATTTGCAGTTTTATGTGCAATCATCTTTTTTTTCTATTCTACTATGTTATGGAAATGCTTGTTTTAATTCTTAAGTTGAGAATAAGATACATTCTAAAAAAACAGAAAAAAATTTTTTAAAAGATAATCAAGTAAACCCCCAACATTGCTTAGCTAGCCTCTCCATTAGGGGCCCACCACTCACTCTGTCAATAAGACAGAATCAACTCTTTTTCCACTGAGAGTGTTTTCTAAGTCAGGATGTAAAACTACTAAAGAAAGCAGGACCAAGTCAGGCAGAATGACACAGTGGAAAGATCAATAAATATGATAAGTCAAGAAATTCGTTCTGTCAAGAACACTGACAAGTCTCTCTTCACCAGTTCATTCATCTGTCAAACAAGGGGACTGGACTAGATCAGTGGTTCTTAATCTTGGGTCTATGAACTTATCTTGAATATTTTGGTGACTGTATTTCAATGTAATTGCTTTCCTTTCTGATTCTATGTACCGTATTTTATTCATTTAAAAGTAGTATTCTAAGAACAGGTTCACAGGCTCCTCCAACTGCCAAAGGGCTCCATGACACAATAAAGTTAAGAACCTCTGGACCAAATGATCTCTAAGTTTCTATCTAGCTTTAAAATGCCATATTCCATAATCATTTTTCATTTGAATATCATCGGAGAATCATGTGAATTAGCACAGTTCCAAAGGCTGTGCCACAAATATTAGGCTACAGGTTCAAATTGACAAAGGCAAATTAGGGAGGCAAGAAACCTCCAATCATTTGTAATTCTTTGGAGATGTAGTGTTCCATGACTTGAAGTTACACAACAAGACTATAAGAATATTGCTATTTAAAAGATAGGCCTTTGTTTCAGGAGAAGTTTGGTGTCATAAAAGGAGCACTACAATTTCCTTGGGGTGAATGGGGTGTTCAGAAGGACTAGCACCTCTGATGCGAGGGCTTGCTGAGCCCTTTTCAGGGCTGGTCATACACCTTTGGTATCTACCTGATTCACCCCACTCTCACCTATGGCTTCAAGAAGCTGTAGCATGTATAAAATAAACCCATATAAATCATCGGCATTTCTATATATTATCAACAAAGCCCAACAGCAAGAGATAGAAAGAGAAATTCCATTTAAACTTACTGTAGACATTATAAAATATTTAGGAGTCTACCTCCCGAAATGAACCCAGGAACTCTATGCACATAATTACAAAACACTTCTCATGCAAATAAAATCAGATCTAAATAACTGGAAAAACATCAGTTGCTCATGGGTAGGCCGAGCTAATATAATAAAAATGACAATTCTACCTAAGCTAATTTACTTATTCAGTGCCATACCAATCAAACTACCAAAAATTATTTTATAGAGTTAGAAAAAATAATAACAAGATTCATTTGGAAGAACAAAGGTCCAGAATATCAAGAGAACTAATGAAAAGAAATGCAGGGGAAGATGGCCTAGCCATTCCAGATCTTAAATTGTATTATAAAGCAGCAATCATCAAAACTGCTTGGTACTGGCTAAGAAATAGAGTAGTGGATCAGTGGAATAGGTTAAATATGCAAGACACAGTAGTCAATGACTATAGTAATCTATTATTTGATAAACCCAAAGACCCCAGCTTCTGGGATAAGAACCCACTCTTTGAAAAAAACTGCTGGGAAAACTGGAAAAGAGTGTGGCAGAAACTAGGCATAAACCAAAATCTCACACCACATACCAAAATAAAGTCAAAATGGGTTCATGATTTAGATATAAAGGCTGATACTATAAGCAAACTAGGAGAGCAAGGAATAGTTTACCTGTCAGATCTATGGAGAACAGAAGAATTCATGACCAAACAGGAGATAGAGAACATTATGAAAAGCAAAATAGATAATTTTGATTACATTAAACTGAAAAGTTTTTGCACAAACAAAGCCAATGCAACTAAGATTAGAAGGAAGGTAGAAAATTGGGAAAGAATTTTTACAACCAGCCTCTCTGATAAGGGCCTCATTTCTAAAATATATAGAGAATTAATTCAAATTTATAAGAATACAAGCCATTCCCCAATTGATAAATGGTCAAAGGATATGAACAGACAGTTCTCAGATGAAGAAATTAAAGCCATCTATAGTCACATGAAAAAATGCTCTAAATCACTATTGATTAGAGAAACGCAAATCAAAACAACTCTGAAGTACCATATCACACCTATCAGATTGGCCAAGATGACAAAACAAGAAAATGATAAATGTTGGAGAAGATGCGGGAACATTGGAACACTAATGCATTGTTGGTGGAGTTGTGAAATGATCCAACCATTTTGGAGAGCAATTTGGAACTATGCCCAAAGGGCTATAAAAATGTGCATACCCTTTGACCCAGCAATAGCACTTCTGGGACTATATCCCAAAAGATCACACAAACGGGAAAAGGACCTACATGTACAAAAATATTCATAGCAGCTCTTTTTGTGGTGGCAAAGAATTGGAAATTGAGAGGATGCCCATCAATTGGGGAATGGCTGAGCAAGTTGTGGTATATGAATGTGATGGAATACTATTGTGCTATGAGAAATGATGAACAGGCTGACTTCAGAAAATCCTTGAAAGACTTGTATGGTCTGATGCTGAGTGAAGTGAGCAGAACCAAGAGAACGTTGTACACAATAACAGCCACGTTGCAGGATGACTAATATTGATAAATTTAACCCTTCCTGGCAAACAAGGATCTAAGACATCTCCAGAGGCCTTATGATGGAAAATGCTATCCACACCCAAAGAAAGAACTATGGAAGCCGAATTGCTAATTTTTTTCTCTTCTGTTGAGTTTTGTTTCCTCTTTCTGATGGTTCCTCCTATTGGCTTTAATTTCTACTTACAACATCACTAATGTGAAAATATGTTTAATATGAATGTAAATGTATAGCCTATATCAGACTGTGTGCCATCTTGGGGAGGGTGGTGGGGAGGAAGGGGGAGAAAAATTTTAAACTCAAAATCATATGGAGGTGATTATTGATAAATCAAAATAAATTAATTTTTTAAAAAAAGCTGTAGCATGCACAGCAGTCACACTTTGGTAAAAACCATCTTGGCAGATGGGCTAAACCAATTTAAGAGTAACTGACAAACCTCAAAGCTATCTGTGCGTTAGGGGAATGTCTACGCAAGTATATAAAGACTTCCCAGCTAGGTGGCACAGGGGATAGAGCACCGGCCCTGGATTCAGGAGGACCTGAGTTCAAATCCAGCCTCAGACACATAACACTCACTAACTATGTGACCCTGGGCAAATCACTTAACCCCATTGCCTAACCACCCCCCCAAAGAATTCCCCCAGAAAAAAGGGCAGATGAGAGCAATTTGTTCCAACAGCCATGAAAGGTGGCTGAAGCAAGCACTATGGCATGCTTAGAGCTGGTTGGACACTGAAGATGCCAAGGTCATCCACTGCATCCAGCTCATCACCAGTCATCTTGACTTTTGTCCTAAATCCAATTCACACATTACACCATGATGTCATTGGTCCTCTTCAAAAGCAAATGACAACCAACAACAATTTCCTGAAAGCAATTCAGCCAGCTGTTCTTTTTCTATTTAATCCTGGGTCCAACTCATTGACCATCTGTGTTCTGTCTAAGACATATTTATTAACAGATAAACTCTACAAGCCGTTCATCCAACTATATGTCACAATATAGACAAGAGACATTTTTCATCCATTAAGTTTTTCTCATGTGTATGGTTAGGTCAAACTGTTTTTTGAGTGGTTATGATTCTCTTCCATGAGTATCACATAAAAGTCAATGGAGAGAAGCACAATGGATATAAGCAAGCACAGTAAATAAGAAAATTTGGGGAAAAAATTAAGTAAATGATATCATCATAGAAATATATGAAAAAAAAATGGGCTGATCTGGCAATTAGAACTAAAGATAACCAATGGGCAGCCCATCTGCTCCATTATTATCCATACAATGTCAGGAGAAAGAGAGGAACACCCCCACTAGAATTTCGGGTGGATTTCCCCTCTAGCAAACTTATGGCAGTATATGGACAAGACTTACACAGGGTAGACAGAACTGCATAGATTTAAATTTCATTATTAGTGAAACCATCCACATTGATGCAATCACAGATCAATATGAATCCTTTGAGAAATCTTCACATAAGAAAGGGAGACTACATTTTACAATGATTCACCAATTAAATAATGACTTACCCACTGAATTTGAAACAAGAATCAAGTTACAAAGCATAGAGATTTGCACAAATTTTTCAGAGAATATCTACGAAGTGAAAGTGAGTTAATAATTTTCTTTTTGTGTGGTTCCTCAATTCACAGATCAAGATCTTCAAATTTTAAAAGTCTTACCTCATAGATCTCCAAATTGGTTGCAACTGTCATACCATCCACTCTATAAAGTTTTTTAGTATTCACACCAAAGAGGATTACACACCTATCAGTGATACCTATTCTGACAGAATCTCAGAGATGAAAGAGACCTCAGTCAGTAGCCACCAGGTTCAACCCATATATAAGAAGCTGCTCTATAAAATACCTAACAACTAATCATCCAACCATGATATCTAGGCATCACTCATTCCACTTTTACATCAATCTAATGATTAGTAAGTTTTTTCTTATATCAAAGGAAAATTTGCCGCTGACCATTTTTCACTCACTGTTCTAAATTATGTCATCTGGAGTCAAGATGAATAAGTTTTAACCTTCTTCCACATTACTGCCTTCAAAAACTTGAAGACAACTCTAGGCCCCCATCCTAACTTCCAAATCTTCTCTTCTCCAGACCAAACAACCCCAATTTCTTCAACTATTCCTAATAGGGCATGATTTTGAGACTCTTCACCAGCCTTGTCATCCTCCTCTGAATACTTTACAGTTTATTGATGTCTTTCCTAAAATGTGGAACTATCTCCATGTTTTAAACTAATTATAACAACAAATACCAAAGAGACCAATGCTGAAAAAAGTCCTCTACAATCCCACTGAACTAGGACATGGTAAAAACATGCATTTGGAACTTCGGTCATTGATATTTAGGAGAGGTGTGGTATGAGCTAAGCAGAAAGAGAAACACAACTATTATGAGTAAGGTAGTATCATGTAATAAAAATCCTTTTGCATTGTGAATCAAGAGACTTTGACTGCAGTCCTGGTTTTACTAATAACTTAGCCATATCACAATTTCTCTGGGCCTCTATTCATCTTTAAAATGCTAGATGAGTTCTAAAATTCCCTTCAGCTCAGAGATGCTTAGATTCTATGACCCAGAAAGAGTTAAATATACAACTGCCCAATCACTGCCATCAACCACAGTGTTCAGTAAGTCCCCTTCATCTGTTACTACTCCAGTTGGCTAGATGATAGGCCAAATTTATTCTAGGGAAACCATGACCCTTCTTGAGCTAGAAACACTGAATAAATATGTCCTCAAGGGTGCTAGATACCAACATCTGTTGTGATGGCCTCACATACCACCAAGCAGGGGTTAATTGGTGGCAAGGAAGATTAATTACATGTGAAATGTTCATAAATAATTAGAATATAAAGCTGTACAGTTTCATTCTGCCCTCTGGCTGCAATATCATATGAATAGGCAATTTCCATGCTGCCTCACACACATAAGAGCAAGGACAAAATTCTCCTGCCAAGACTGGTTTTCACATCACTTCCAACTGTAAGTAGGCATGAATGCAGGATAATCTGCTATTATAAATAATGGCAATAATGTTTTATTAGCTCTTTTTCCAAGGCTCTTAGGATGCTTTTAGTTCAGACTCCTATCCATCTGTAGCAGGAAAGGACTTGAATTTTTCACCCGCTATTTTACAGACAAGTGATTTGAGGGTTTTCAAGGTTAAATAAAAGATTTAAAGTACATACAGCAAGTTACTAGCAATGGAATAAGTGGTACCTAAAACCTCATGATAACCAATCCAGAAAAACAATAAATTAAAATGATAATTTTCAATTATTGACACAGCACTCTATTAGAAGGAGTTAAAAAATATATCAAGATAATGATACATAATTTATTTACCTTCAAGCACCAGGTCCCTTTTCAGGTAGATTTAAACCACGTTAGATTGCAACTGTGGCCTCACACCAAGTTTACCTACCTCAAGAAAGCTGGTCCTTTCCTAGCTCAGAAGATCCATTATCCATGGCAATGTTCCCCTTCATTATAATTGAGAGCTATGAGTACTACGCTTAAAAGAACAGACCATCTACAATTACTCATTTAGAAGGAAAAATGGAATTGAAGCACATATATAGTTATGAACAATGTTTAATTCATGAATTCATTTCAGTCAACATTTTTTAGATGCCTATTGTGTACAAAGTCCTGTCCTGGATGTCGAGTAAGATATAAAACTGTGAAAAGGGGCAGCTAGGTGGAACAGTGGATAGAGCACCAGCCCTGGAGTGAGGAGGACCTGAGTTGAAATCCAGCTTCAGGCACTTGACACTTACTAGCTGTGTGACCCTGGGTGAGTCACTTAACCCTGACTGCCTCACCACAAAAAGCAAACAAAAAACAAAAAACAAAAACCTGTGAAAAGACATTACCTAACCTCATAGAGTTTACTGCTGGTAAGGGGGAAGGAAGACGTAATGAAAAATCATATGTAAGTAGATTCATGAGAGAATTGCTACATAAAGTCCAACATTTCTTTAACTCAAGTATTATTTTCTACATTTTGCAGATAATAAAACATGCTTAGTATTTACCAGTGCTAAGATTCAAACTAAGGTCTTCTGGCTATGCTTACCTCAAATGAGAAGCCATTTGACATTCATATCATCTACAGCCCTCTTTCAAAATGTGTTGACCACTGATGCTGAGTGAAATGAGCAGAACCAGGAGAACACTGTACATAGTAATAGCCATATTGTGTGATGACTATCACTTTGATAGACTTAGCTCTTCTCAACAATGCAAGGATCTAAGACAACTCCAAAAGACTCATGATGGAAAATGCTATCCACATCCAGAGAAAGAACTATGGAATCTGAATGCAGATGGAAACATACTATTTGTTCTCCTTTTCTTTTGTTGTTTTATTTCCTCTTTCTCTCATGGTTCTTCTCATTAGTTCTAATTCTTCTATACATCATTACTAAAGTGAAAATATACTTAATATGAATGTGTAAGTAGAGTCTATATCAGATTGCATGTTGTCTTGAGGAGGGAGGAAGAGAGGGAAGGGGAGAAAATTTAAAACTCAAAATCTTATGGAAATCAATGCTGAAAACTAAAAATAGATTAATTAATTAAAAAAAACATGTTGACCAGGGAGAGGATTTTGGAAAGACAGCAGAGTAAGTCAGAAAATTCCAAGCTCTCAAGATTTTCCCCAACAAATAAAATAAAATAAGCACTTCAGGGTAAACATAGAGCAGCAAAAATAAATACGAGTAGGGGCAGAATGGTAGTCCTCCTGGGACAATTGGAGAAGATCGGAAAAAAAATCCCAGAACAAAGTTTGGTCCAAGAGGTTAGCTGGGTTGGGAGGCTACTTCTGCCCCTGCCACAGGAACTTTTGCCCCCAGGACAGTGAGAGGAGTTTGAGTGGGGAAAGATGAAAGAAACCTCTTCTGACAAAGAATGCCACTGCAGAGATGCAGCCAGAAGGTAAGAAGGAACCAGCATACACCTAGTGAGTCCAAAAGCAGTGGGACAGGGACGCCACTGTCCATGAGCATTTATAGGAGGCTGGAGGTCTTGGTTTCAGTTCCAGGCAAGAGGGGAGAACTGAAGAAGTATCTGAGGCCAGAGGCACTATCTCCCATACCCCAGGACTAGAGGTGATTACAAAAACTAAGTTGCTACCAAAAAAAAAAAAATGAACAAAGGAGAAAGAATCTAACCATAGAGAGTTACTATGGAAATAGAGAAGACTAGGGTTCATCTTCAGAGGAGGATACTGAAGCAAAGAAACCCTCTTCTACCCCAAAGAGTAACATCAAATGATCACCTGCCCAAAAAGAATTAATAGAAGAACTTTAAAAAGACTTTAAAAATCAAATGAGAGAGATTGAGGAAAAGCTTAAAAAAAAAAAGAACAATCTAAGAAAAACAAGAAGATTATGAAAAGAAAATCAACCAATTGGAAAAGGAGGTTCAGAATCTTAAGGAAGAAAATGACTCTGAAAATCAGAATTGGGCAAGGGGAAGCCAGCAAAGTTATAGGAGATCAAGAAACAATAAAACAAAATATGAAGAATAACGAAATAGAAAAGAATGTGAAATATCTCATAAGAAAGACAACTGATCTAGAGCACAGATCAAGAAAACATAAGAATAATCAGCCTACCTGAAAGCTATGATCAAAAAAAGAATCTTGATACAATAAAACAAGAAATTATTAAAGAAAATTGTCCTGAAGATTAGAACTAGAGGAGAAAGTAGAAATTGAAAAAATCCATTGATCACCACCTGAAAGAGATCCTATGAGGAAAATCCACAGGAATATTATAATCAAATTCAAAAATCCCCAACTCAAGGATAAAATATTATGAGCAATAAGAAAAAAACAATTTAAATATGGTGGTGCCACAATTAGAATCACACAAGATCCAGCGGCAGTGATACTAAAAGACTACAGGTCTTAGAACATTATATATTGAAAAGCAAAAGAACTGGGGTTCTGAACAAAAATATCATACCCAGCAAAGCTAAGCATAATCCTGAATGGGAAAAAAATGGACATTTAATGAATTGTCAGACTTTTAGGACTTTGTTAAAAAACAAACAAACTCTGAACTTAATGAAAGATTTGACATATAAGAGCCAAGAGAAATATAAGGTACATACCAAAGACTAATTAAAAGGGACTCAATAAGGACTGATTGCTTCCCTTTTATATATGTAAAATGTAAAACTTATATCTAAGATTGTTATTAGTAATTGGGCAGTTCATGAGAAAGACTAGAGTAGACCTGAGTATGATATGACAGCTAAAAAGATTAATTATCTTGTATAAAGCAGGTGCAAGAGGAAGAACTGACACAGAGGAATCAGACGGGGGAGGAGGGCTGGTAGTTCTGGAAACATATTCTCATCAGGAATGGGTTCAGGAAGGAACAATACATACATATCTAGAAAAGTATAAAAGTCTTCTAAATCCAGAAAGAAATAAAATGCTAAGGGGATGGGGGAGGAGAGGATAAGGGAGGGATCTCTAGAGGGGAGGGTAAGGGAATAGGTTAAAGGGGAATATAGAAGGGTGTTTAGATTAACGGGAATGGGAGGATAAGGGAGGGGTCCTGGGTTGGGGGGCAGTAGGTTAACTAACAGAAGAGCAAGATAGCAGATAGAAGTAAAGTAGAGGAGTCAGGAGGGATAGGAAATAAGAGATACATACAAACATAAAATAAAGATCAGGAGTAGAATGTGTTATGGAAAGAGGAGCAGGAGTGGTAATCGTGATCTTAGACAAAGTCAAAGCTAAAACAGATTTAATCAAAAGAGAAAAATAGAAACTACACTATGTATCAGCCATATTTATCAGCATTGTTTTGGACTATTTAAAACAGTATAAGGTGGGAATACTGCTGTAGTATAGGAAATGATGAGTTGGTGGACTTGGAAAAATATGGAAAGATTTGGACTTATGAAGGAAGAGGTTATCCACCCTTCCCACTCACCACATATGAACTAGAGGTTCTGAAGCCATATAACAGAAGGGTTTCTCAGATAAGAATATATTATTTATCTCCTATTTTGCATTTGGATGCAAAACAAATCAATGAGCTCACTACAATGACACTAGTTGATTCTCATTTTTTAATTAAAATCCTACAGTTTGCATTTTCTTCTTTATTTTTGATTTCATATTACAAAAGTAGACGCTGGCTTAAGGTGATAAACTATTATAAACTATAAGGATAAGGACTAGATCTTTGATTTCACTGGCATAGTGAACTCCCAGGTGAGGAAACTCCAATTACTAATTCAGGCTATCCCCTTCTCTATAACTTAAAGTCTTAAAAAGTTGCCAAGAGCACTGAAAAGTTAAGTGAATTACCCAGGGTTACACAGCCAGTATGTGTTAAAGGAAAGGTGCCTGGCATATAGCAGGCACCTAACAAATGCCTCCTGACTGAATGACTATGTATCAGCTTTGCACAGTACCTAACATATAGTAAGCTTTTAATGACTGCTGTATTGATCTACACAGTCAAAAGTAGAATTTGAACCCAGATCTTCCTGGTTTCTTAGTCACTACACCACACTATCTATCCACTTGAATACAATGCAAAATAAAATAAAGCAAATGACACCTCAGCCTATCTACTGGAGAAAAGGGAAGCTGGGTTTACTGACAAGCAAACACTTGGGTTATTCCCAGGAACGGGCACATGCTGAACAAATGAGGAAAAGATGAATTAGATGTACTCTCTCCTCACCTCTCTACTCCCTATTTTTTTCCAAAGCAAAGTAAATAAATAAATGAATGAATAAAACAACTAAGAGGTTCAACGAGGGGAAAAGAAGAAATCTATTCATCAGCCACCAGGAAATTAGGTGCCCCAAGTAAAGGGATAAATTCAGTACCCATAAAACTGAGGACAGTATTTAGTGTGGGCAAGAAGATAAGATCTCACCCTTCTGAGATGAACAGAGGAAAGAAGGCAGAAGATCATTCTCCCTTTCTACTTATCCAAATCTGCTCAAATCTCTCACATCACAGAAAACCATGTGTTGGAAAGCATGCAAGGAAAACATGGAAAGCATGCAAGGTTTTGAGTTAGAGACCCAGGTTCAAATCCCAAGGCTGTCACTTACAACCAGGGTGACTCTATTCATATCAATTTGACTTCTCTGAGCCTCAGTTTCTTTTTTTGTAAAACAATGAAGTTGAATTAGATAACCTCTCAAGTTTTTCTCATTCTAAGTCTAAGATCATAGCCTAGTCTAGCCTTTCAAAGTACTCCAGTCCTCACTCATCTTCCTAAACTTCACCATAGTTACTATCTGTACCACACTATCTGCCTTTCTTTAAACTCTGTTTTATCTTTTTACACAAGTGTTTCACAGATGTATGGCTATTCTATACAACCAGGCTACAAGATCCCTGGAGATGAGGCTCAATTCTTACCTATCTTCTGCGTCCTCCCCAACACTGGGGAAAAGCAAAACTGAGAGACAAAAAAGCTTATCAGTTAACTGACTGATGAAAAGAAATGAGGTGCTGGCTGAAAAAGGCCTGAACAAATACTCTTTTCCCTCTAAGTTCCATACTCTGGTACCACTGAAAAAATTGCTGGCATGAAGAGAAGAAATATCCCCTATATTTGGGAGGTTTTAACCAGTTAAGATTCCAAAGAAGGAAGCTGTCAACCTTCCCATCCAGCTCAGCAAACCTACTTGTAATCCTGAAAGTAGGGGAATTAGTCCTGCCTGATCAACAAAGGACGGCAATCACGTCAGTAACTATCAGTTCATCATCACCCAGAATGTATATCCCTTTTAAAAGCACCAGGCAAAAGGATGTGGATTCTAATATCCTGGTTAAAGATCAGTCAGAGGTCCCACGTGTGCCACCTTTCCTGATTTTGTACTACAAAGTATCAAATCTTTATGCCAAATCTGAAGGATTACATTTTCTTCTCTGGCATGTTTACAAATTTTCTCAATGAGAGTTCCTCTCATCCTTGGAGTTATCAGCAGAAAGCATGGTTTCAGACTCTAAGTCCACCCTGTCATTCCAGTTAGAAAGGATGAGTTATTCTCTTTTAAATATGATATTCATAAATATTTTCCTAAACATTAACATCAAGTAATAAATCTACTAGGAAAACTCTGCTGGCTCAACACTGACCTTTCAAATTTCTTTTTCTAGTTTTCTCTAAAGTCTTAATGAATGTAAGTCTTACTCCAGGCATGTCAATCAAAACAGCAAAGTATTATGTGATTAACTTTATTTCCAAAGGAAATAATAAACACAAATGTGTTTTTCTCTCCAATGTATGCAGTTCTCAACAGAATGACCAAAGCATTATCAGCATTCTCACCAACACATGACAGAGATAAGATAAAATGAAATTATATAACCAAAACTTTCAAGTTCCCTAGTGAATCCAATACTGATATGTGATGATCTTGCTATGGTACTTCTAAGCTACTCATCTCATTACTGAGATAGCAAAGAGTATTCAGTCCCTAAAGGAGAGACTGTAAAGCAAGAGTAACTTAGTGAAGAGAAATGATGGTAGAATACTTCCCGAAAGCAATAATTCTTAATCTCCTCCTACACTCACCTAGCACAAACTAAACATGACTCTAACGACCACTGAGCTCTATAGATGCATAGGTATCCTTGGTTTTGACTCCTCAACTCAATCACAATAATATTTATCAGAGCAATCCTTTGCAAAACTATTTTAAGCAAAGCATTCCTCCATTAAAGAACATGTCTCCTCTGTTTGACAGGTTCTTAACTGAAATTCAAGGTTTCTGGGGAAGAAGAGAAAGTTTCTTTAATAGCATAGCCCTTGTCTTCAACTTAGAGTTTTTTGTTTCCACTAGAAATTTCACAAACAAAAGCTATTTGAACTTAAGAGCCTAACTTGCTTAAGATCCCTGGTTGTTAGTGGATTTTTGGGAGGATTGTTTTTATTGTTGGATTTTTTAAGATGTACTTTTCAGATTTTGCTAACTATAAAATTATTCAGTTTCACGCCTTATCTTTCTGGGCTGTGTCCCTGCCATAGCTGCGCTCAGTCTGGACCCAAACTTGCAGAAGCTAGTCCAGTGGCACCGCAAGCAAAGATCTGAGCTCAACATCTGGCGCCTTTTTGAGGCAGACCAGGACTGCTTCAACCTGAATCTCGACACCAAAAATGGACACATCCTTGTAGATTACTCTAAGAACCTCATCACAGAAGATGTGATGAAGATGCTTTATTGAGCTTACTAAGTCTCAAGGGGTGGAAGATGCTCAGGAACAAATGTTCAAGAGGAAGAAGCTCAATTTCACCAAGGACTGGGCTGTACTCCACATGGCACTGTGGAATCACTCCAATAAACCCATGCTAGCAGATGGCGATGATGTGGTACCAGAGGTGAACAAAGTGTTGGAGAAAATCAAGGTATTCTGCCAGCATGTTTGTGGTAGCAGCTGGAAAGGCTACACTGGGAAGATGATTACAGATGTATGTAATCAACATTGGCACTGGAGGTTCTGACTTGGGTCCTCTGATGGTGATAGAAGCCCTGAAGCTCTACTCTAAAGGAGGTCCTTGGGTCTGGTTTGTCTCCATTATTGATGGTACCCACATTGCCAAGATCCTTGCTGAACTCCACCCAGAATTCCCTCTTCCTCATTGCCTCAAAGATATTCACCACCCAGGAGACAATCACCAATGCAGAGAAAGCCAAGGAGTGGTTCCTTCAGGTAGTAAAGGATCCTTCAGGTGTGACAAAGCACTTTGTGGCCTTATCTACCAATGCACCTAAAGTTCAAGAGTTTGGAATCAACACTCAAAATATGTTTGAATTCTAGGATTGGATTGGTGGACATTATTCATTGTGGTCAGATATTGGCCTCTCCAAGTCGACAGTCATGATCACTGGGGAGTGGAACTGGGACAGCAACTGGCCAAGAAATCTGAGCCTGAGTAGAACTTTAATAAACCTGTGACCTCTCATGATGCCTCCACCAATAGGCTGATCAGCTTTATCGTAGAACATTGGGCCTAAGTCATGAAGCAAGTGCCTGTTCCCCCTGTGACCCAATCTGTTGTATTGTGATCTATCTGAGTCGTAGCGACCACTTGGTTCCTTCCTGCCCTGTCACAAAGAGATCCACTTGTTATCCCTTAAGGTAGGCTCCTTCCACTTTGTCAGGAAAACAAGTCCCACCTCACGAGACCAGTTCAGTGTGGTTGGTTTTTAATTTTTTGGTCCTCAATGTCACATGCAAGCTTACACTATCCTTCCTTTGCACTGATACAAGTGTTCAGCCTTTCCACACTTTTCAGGGCTGATCTAAAAAAATAAAGATGGCTGGCAAAAAGAAAAGTGTACTTTTCACAAATTAGACTCTTAGTCCAGTTATGTTACACTTTTCAGTTAACTATATCCCCAACTTGCAGGAAAAAATGCTGATTTAGCTGTCTCACACTCTGAAGATTTAGACTGTCTTCTTTCAAATCTCCAAAGTAAGCCTCAATCTCCTTTACAGATTAGTTCGGCAGCAGACAAAAGGAATTGTTCTTATAACATGAGTAGAGAAACAATTCACTATTGTATAAAACACCTTCACATCAAGCAGGTAATCTCACAAGACGTTTTGTGGAATATTAAAAGTCTGTTCACCAACTTTCTTCCATTCCCTTATCTTTCAGTGTAAATGGACCTGTATTTCCTATCTGTGGAAGACTCAGAATAAGTCTAGTACAACATTAAGGAATGAGTTACCAGGGATTCAAACTGCTTAGTAACATATTCTTACATCAAATATTACAACAGAATCATTGTAACCATGGTGTTCTACACACCAAATATTTCATGCACACAAAAACTTTAACCAATAAAACAGTATGAACTGTCACCTCAATAAATAAATAGCTAAAAGGAAAAAGTAACATGTAAAAAAAGAAAGAAAGAAAAGAAAACCTTTAACAATAATTTAAATGTCTCTATCTTTCAATAGTCCTGTGCTAAAGACCATCAAAAGGTAGCTTAACTGAAAAGCAAAGTAAGCTCTCAGGGTACACGTGCCAAACAGCCTGAGGTTAAGCAGGAGAAGCTCAATTTAAAAATCATAGAATTTAAGAATGGGAAGGAACCTCAGAGTTCAACTCATACACAAAAGGAATCCACATTATAACACACTAACAAGTACACATCTAATCTCCACTTGAATGTATCCAAGGAGGAAGCTCCTTCCATCTTTGGTCAACTATAATTATTAGGAAGTTTTTCCTGACATCAAGCCTAAATTTGCTTCCTTGAAGATAACGTTTCCTTTCACTGTCAAATTTATGAGCTTGAAGAGAAAGGAAAAAAAGCTTTGTTTCCATTAGCACAGTAGGATATTTAAAATAAAGTCAACTAAGTAGTTCAATGTCAGGATGTGGATTTGTTTGTTTTGTTTTGTTTTTTTCTGAAAGGCTCCTGACTCTAAAAGTGACCCCCTAGTGTGACATGTCAAGGAATGGCTCCTCAGTGAGGTAGGCAGATTTGTAATAGAATGAAGGCAAAGCTCTTCCATTACAGTAAACTGATATATCTTCTTTGTGGTCACGTGACACATAAAGAACAGTACCAACAAAACAGCATCATTTAACCACACCTAAATAAAGCATCTATTGGGTAGTCAATCCCAACACGCAATGCTTTTCTAATTTCAGTAATGTTCTTATGTTTAAGAGAAAGAGATTTCAGGATGAACAGTCAAGAAGCAATCAGAGAGACAGGAATAGCAAAAAGTCCAACAGAAAACATGTTCTGAACAATTAATGAACAATTAAAAAAAAATCTTTCTTTCCAAATTAAATACCAACTATTGTATCTCTAGGAGGTCAATTTCTCTTCTGCTGTCATCATTCTCCTTTACCTTCCCTGCATTGAATTAAATCATTCTCAGATTCTATATCAGGGTTGAATTTAATACTACCTACTTATTTTCTTCATTTCTCTAATGCTAATAAAACATTAAAAAATAGAATCTACTCACAAATACCTTTCTGACTCAGAAAAAAGACTGAGCAAATTTATCAGACTTGAACTTTCGGGGTGTATGCAAGTTATATGGTTGGAGACCTTCCATCTCTTATTAGTCAATTAGTCAAAGGGCCATACTTAAGGATTCAAGAATTGTCAGAGGCTCATCTAGGCCAGTATTCAGCTCAATGGGACATTTTATGATAAAGTCTAATAGTGCTAGCTAGACCTGCAGGATGTCACACTTAAAGATTAGGAACAGAGCTTACACATATTTGGCTAACTACCTTTGATTGACCTAGCCAACAGAGGAGCCAAACTGATTCTAACAAATATCTTATCTACCCCAAAATGAATCAAAAGCACACTACCTCTGACTAGGTATACAACTTCACAAAGCTGTAAATTACCCTAAGGGATATATCTGACATTCCAAAGAATCTGATTTCACCTCATCAAATGGGCAAGCAGTGTATGTAAAACAACTCTGAACTCCATCTGTTTTATAAACTACTGCCTACCACAGCAGAAGAAAAGAGAATTTTAAAATAAAAAAAAATCATCCCAGCTTTTACAGAGGTTGGAAATGGGAAGTTCTACAACAAGAGCCTTTTACCAATGGGCTCCTAAGAAATTTTACAGCCCCAGTTTTAAAAAAGATATGAAAACAAACTTGAAAAGCAATACGGCAAAACAAAGATAATGAATTCCTTAAAAATCCTGTGTAGCATGAAAAGAGATCAAGAGCAATAAAATCACAGCTGTAAAGAAACAGGCAGACTCAATTATCAATTGTATTGAAGGGTGCAAGCCTAGAACAGGACTGATCTTTTACATCATGAAAACCTGAAACTAGAGGCCCTGTCATTCATATATAGTGTTTTTCTTTAGAAGACTTGCTGGAACTGGGCTTATAAGAATAATAGAATTAGTGGAGCCTTCAGGAAACATTAAAACATTATTCTTCCTACCACTCATCTGTATTTATTATAGAACTTAAATTCCTCAATATCTGGAGCAAGGTGTGCAACATGTAAACAAACTCTTGATAAATTAAATACTTCTTTATGATGAAGAAAGTCCTTCAAAATGTTCCTCAGTCCTTGGGCCCATCAAAAGCATCATCACAGAGGTAAAGAATCTGTCTTAAGTAAAAATCAGTTAACCTAATCTGTTATTCCAGTTCCCAATATAGAGAATTTAACAAAAAGATTTCCCTTCCAAGAAACTTCTTAAACTCTACCAATAATCTTTGAGGATTTTTTTTTTGTTTATTTCATCAATTGCAATCAGTCTGCAATAAAAAAGAAAAAAGTCGCAATGCAGCCAACAAAACAGCAGGTACACTATTCTTTCATCCTATCACTGTTATCGTGAGGACTAAAACCAAAGAAAACAAATGCTTGTTGCTATTTGACATCTCTTTATATTTCTTACTATGGCAGAAGAATTTCATTTCCTAAGCCATCTGAATGTTTGGAATTACGTTGCCATGCAACAAGCTAGAAATCTTCACTAGCAGTCAAAATCCATCCTTCCTATGATGGCTGAACAACAACTAAAAAAAAAAATCCACTAAACAAGTCTTATTGACAAGCAAGACTGTTTTTCTTATTCTCGTGCCCTGGATCAATGATAGACAACATCCCCACTGCTTTTACTGCCCCACCAAAGAAAGAAAAAAGAGGGAGGAAAAAACAAAAGGAAAAGAAAGGAATTCTGGCGTCAATGTTTGCATGAAGATTCATGAATAATCAATTATATCTCACATACAATACTGACATTTACTAACTAGCTGAGCCTCTCTTTTCAAATAAAAACAAAACACTCATTTTTTTTTAGCAAGTCAATTTATTATTTTTATTGGTAATAGAATATCAGCATATGAAAATAATTTTCTATGAATACTTGATATATGTATTTTTATCAGGAACTGTACCTACTGAAATAGGAAAGACTAGTGTTTTGTTTTGTTTTGTTTTTTCACTAAAAACTAGGATACGAACAACCAACAATGATCAAAGGAAACCACAGAAAATAAAAACCACTGCTCCCCCTACTGGCCCCTGATTCTAATTCTGACAACCAAGTCAACATTTGTTTCCACTTCAGATCTCAAAATAAAAATATGAAATCTAAATAAATGTTTTTCTAAAGTAAAAACAAATACCTCTGAAAGACTTAAGAACTCTGATCAATACAGTGACCAACCAAGATTTCAGAGATTCAAGACAAAGCATGAAACCCACCTCCTGACAGAGAGAAGATGAAGTCAGAGTACAGACTGAGACACATTCTTTGAACATAGCTAATGAGGGAATTTGCTTCACTTTACGATGCATATTTGTTATGAGGATTTTGTTTTTCTCTTATTTTTTCCCAATCTGAGAAATAAGTTTTTGTTCATTGAATAACCTAATTTTATTTTAAAAAATAAAGAGAAAAAAATGTAAATACCTAAAAATTAGAAATATTTCCAGAGAATTTGAAGTTAACATGAACACCAAGAACACACACACATTAAGATATGTCTTTTTTGTGTCGAAAAATTAGGGTTGTTGCCCATCTGCACTATATACAGACAAATGTGCTGTTACAGCAGAGACCCTCTGCTCACTCATTTAGATATGTGTCTAAGCCAGGGGTGGGGAATCTGCGTCCTTGAAGCCACATGTTGCTCTCTAGGTCCTCAAGCGTGGCCTTTTGCCTGAATCTAAACTTCACTGAACAAATCTCCTTAATAAAAGGATTTGTTCTGTAAAACTTAGACTCACTCAAAAGACTGCATCCAAGGACCTAGAAGGATACATGTGACCACAAGGCCACAGGTTCCCCACCCCTGGTCTAGGCTTTTATATCCATTTCTTATAGATCTATAGACCTACTTCAATCAAGACTTTAAAAGATTTGCAGGATTTTTCAACTATATGGGTGCCCTCCACCACTGCATGTGGCAACTCTTCCAGGCCATAGGAAATAGGTTTGATCAACCACTGTGGCCATAAATTCATGAAATAATAGAAAAAATGTTGACAATGAGACCATCCGTACTTAGCAACACTATTTATCATGTCAGACCAAGCTGAAAGCCTTTCTATAGCACTAACAGACTAAGTACCATCCCCCTTCAAAGTAGCCAGCCATACTGGGAGGCCATATCTTTACTCCAAAAATTATATCAATGCTCAAAATGGTATGACAGCAGTATACACTGCCAAATGTGAATTATGTAGTGGTTGATTTTGTTTAATTATTTTTCTTTGAAAGGGAAGTACTATGGGTACAGCTGAAAAGTGACATTAGTAGAAGATCTACATTTATTTAGTTTTAGTAAGTATTCTGACTTCCTTCTATTTATTACAAATAAAATTATATTAAATATTTCAGGTTTATAAATTAATTTTCAAAAAAATAACTGATCTGTGAAAAATGAAGGTTGATAGATTGGATGAGCACCAATGGACAATAAGATTATAGGGTATGTACTCTGGTACCTTGCTGAAAGGACACAGGGAACTCTTCTGATGGGGGCAGGGTGAAGGGAGGATGGAGGAGTTCCTTAAATTTGATTGCCAGTTGGGGGCAGCTAGGTTGCATAGTGGATAGAGCTCTGGCCCTGAAGTCAGGAGGACCTGAGTTCAAATCTGGTCTCAGACATTTCACACTTACCAGCTGTATGACTCTGGGCAAGTCACTTAACCTCCAATTGCCTTGACAAAAGGGAAAAAAAAAAAAGATAATAGACAGTTGAGGTTTGGGAGTATGGATTCTTGTCCCCTCCTCAGTGGTGAATAAAAGTGAGCTATGAACTAGCTTGATACCCTTTGTTCAGGCTCTCTCCTCCCTGGACCTCCAGACCGGTTGAAATAAAGGTAAGGGGAAAGAACTCCCATCACACACATCCACATTTACCACCCATAATTGTGTCTTGAAGGAAAAGCACGTGATGAGCTGTATGTTCTGATCCACATGGCCCGAGGTTCCTGAACCTCAGGTTCCTGGGTCATGGCTTCCTTGCCTCCTTTCATCTTTCTGTTTCCTTTTCTGAGCACAAGTCAGAGACTTGTGTCGAAGAAAAAAAAAATAATACTAATAATGTACTCTGTGATTTAGGCTTTAGTCTTCTAGAAACAATCTTTTTAAACATATATTCAAACCATTTCTAGCTAGAAGAAATATTTACAAATTGGTATAGTCCCTATGACTTCTGACATAATTCTCTCTGTCCCAAGATTTCAGAAACCTTTGTTTCAGGAATCTTGAGCAAGGAAAAGATCATAATATGTTAAAATACAGTTTCGGGTTAACATTTCAAAATAATCATCACTCAGTCCCTTAATGAATCACTTCCCCTTAAGAGTTCCTTCCTGTGATCAATAGCTTAACATCAAATTTCAAAGAGAAAACACTGTCCCCAAGTAGGTCATGGCACCAATCATTCTAGGTAGGTGGAAAGGCCTATCTAGTGAAGAGTTAAGTTTGATTAGCAACACTAATTCACTTCAAAGGAAGACCTAAGCCTTTGTTCTTCCCATTTTTTTTTTGTTTGTTTGTTTAGGCAATCGGGGTTAAGTGACTTGCCCAGGGTCACACAGCTAGTAGGTGTCAAATGTCTGAGGCCGGATTTGAACCCAGGTCCTCCTGACTCCAAGGCCAGAGCTCTATCTACTGTGCCACCTAGCTGCCTCCCCATTTTTCCAAAGGGAAAGGTCTGGAAAGGGCTATCAGCTGGAGAAACAGTATATTTTTATATTTATAGAGAAACAAAAAAGGAGGTTTTTTAAAATATGTTTCCATAGTAGAGTTCCTGAGAATGGACCATCATCTTAGGTCTGAGGTAAAGGGGAATACTTGCTTAGCAGTCCCCAAAGTATCGTTCCCTTCTAGGTAAGTCTAAAGAACTATATATGCACGCTTCATTGTCTGTATTTATTCACGGGCTCCTGTAAGTACTTGGCATCATATATGGATTTTCTGTAAGGGTGAAATAAACGCTGTCTCATACCCTCTACCCATGGTGTATGACTGAGCGATTCTGCAGGAATTAAAGACCTGTTACCCAAATTTGGAGAAACCTTGACTTGAGCAACACTATGCCGAAATTTTATAATGGAGATTTCTCCAGATTAAAATCTGGGGGCAGGAACAACAAGCCAAAGGAAGAAACTGACCCTCTGGGGGTTGTCCCCAAGGGTGGAACCCATGATACCAGATCAAACCTAGTACAGTCCTGTGAGATCAGAGAGTTTTGTGGGCCCTAAGACACAGATTATGTAACATATTTGTTACATTTGTTAATACATAAAGTTTTAACTATTGTTAATTTTTTTAATGTTTATACTTCAAAGATTTGTAATTTCATAGGCACTGACCACAATAACCAGCTTTCCACCTTAGCAAACCATACTGCAAAGCTGCTGACCAAGAAATTCAACATCCTAGAGGTGAGCCTCTCTGAATCCAGACTAGTGCTTTGGCTACAGACCCATTAATGGGCCTGAATTGAAAGCTCTTCCAGCGTGGCAGGACCTGCCAAAGCTTGTGCTCAGCAGGTACAACCTTCAAGAATTCAAGGTCATCTATGCTACAATGAAGGTTGTTGTTTATCTTTCATTCTCAAAGAGGACCATGACATCAGGGAGATGATGCCATGACATGCAAGTGAATTGGATTTAAGTGAAGTCACCAGCCTCATAAGGATTTTATTGGAGAATTTTAATACTATCTGGAGAAAAATCTGAGTTAGTTCAAGTTCTGTATTTGTCCATAGCAAAAATAAAGCATTTTATTATTTTCAAATCAGTGATATGAGATCCAGCAATGTATGATCTTTACTTAGATGTAAAAGCATAGAGACAATAGAACAATGGGATTGATTTTCAAACAAATGCATCCAAACTCATCCAAATGAGCACCATACCACTTCGAAGCAGGCCATCATGGGAGGCCATATCTTTACTCAAAAATCATGCCAATACTGAATTGTGCAGTGATTGATTTTGTTTAACTGTTTTTCTTTGAGACAGAAGAGAGGTAGATTATGGAGAAATCAGTGGGGCATTAAAAATAAATATCAACAAAACTATTAAATAAGAAAAACAGAATAAAAAATAAAGTAGAACAATCTGTTCTGTGGGGGAAGGGAGGGGGAAGAGTAACAGAATTCTTCCTGGATATCTTGGTGTCAAATCTTCCTCTTTTCAGGTTGTAACTGATTTCGAGAAAAAGTCAAAAGTCATTAGGGCCAAGTCTGATAAATATGGTGTATGGATAATGCTGAACAACACCATTTCAGGCTGTCTGAGGAAGGAAAGGTGATAAGATAGGCCTATAAATTAATGTCTTGTTTCCTTGTGTGGCTATAAATGCAATTCCAAAAAGAAAATTTTAAAAATGTTTGGGACCATAGAAGAAACCATAAGAGAAAGTAGATTGTGACACTCCCTGCCCTAAGGTAGTAACTCTGAGGACCAACCCTTATTTGGAGGTAAGAATTCTGATATATTTATTGAAAAAATCAATCTTAATAACTTCATGGTAATATTTCACAAATGTGATATTTATCTTCAATGTGATTATACATACCCAAATTGATACCCAAATTTGGTCAACAAAGTACCCAAGAATTTCAATTTTTTGCCTATAACTTCAAAATGAAAACTCTAGAACTCAGTATAAATAAATTTAAGGATAGCAGCCTAGGTCAAAATACTGAATTCAACCATGCAGAAATTCTATGAACAGTGCCACAAATTTTTCAAAAATAGCATCTAAGCAAAAAATTATACATTTTGCTTTGAAAAAAGCATTAAACTATAATTTTTTTTCAGCTGATACATCTTCTTAATCATGCTTTATTTAGGCAGTTAAGATTAACTTGTTTTCTCAGAATAGAAAACCAGTGGTGGAGAGAATGGTTATGGATGGTCAAGGAAAATCCAGCCCAGGATTAAAGATGTATCAAAAATTGTTATGCCAATTTGATTCAATAAATATTACCATCTACTGATACAAAGACAAAACAAAAACATCCTCATCCCTCTAGGAACTTATACTCTACTAAGGGAAACAGGGCATAATATGTACACAGCTAAATAAATACAAAGAAATTTGATGAAAGAGCACTAGTAACAGGGGCGGGAAGGTGGGGGTGAGGAAATCAGGGAAGATTTCAAAGAAGAGCAGGTGAGTTCAGCTTTGAAGACTGTTCATTTGTGTCCAATTCTTCATGACCCAATTTGGGATTTTCTTGGCAAAGATACTAGTGTGGTTTGCCATTTCCTTCTCCAGTTCATTTTACAGATGAGGAAACTGAGGCAAACGGGGTTAAGTGACTTGCCCAGGGTCACACAACTAGTAAGTGTCTGAGGCTGAATTTGAACTCAAGTCTTCCTGACTCCAGGCCTGGTACTCTATCCACTGCTACCTCACTGCCCTGGCCACTTAGTATTCTAAAAGACCCAGATGCAAAAGAAGCCCATTCTAGGCATGAGAACCATTTCTATAAATGTAGAAAAGAGGCAGGAGACGGACAGCTGAGTTTAGGAAACAGCTAGTGGTCCAGCTTAACTGAAACACAATGCAAGGTAACCTAGAACAAGACTACGGGGGGCTTTGAGGGCTGGAGAGTTTGTACTTTATCCTGGACGACAGAGGTGTAACTCAAGGCTTTTAAGCAGGAGAATAACATAAGGAGACCTATCCCTTAGGAAATTTATTTTGGAAGCTATGCGGAACATAAAGTAGAGCAAGGATCTAAGACAACTCCAAAGGACTCATGATGGAAAATGCTATCCATATCCAGAAAAAGAACCATGGAGTACAAACGCAGATGGAAGCATACTATTTGCTCTCCTTTTCTTTTGCTGTATTGTTTTATTTCTTCTTTCTTGTGGTTCCTCCCATTACTACTAATTCTTCTATACATCATTACTAATATGAAAATATGCTTAATATGAATATATAAGTAGAGCCTATATCAGATTACACACCATCTTGGAGAAGAGGGGAGGAGAGGGAGGAGGAGAAAATTTAAAACTCAAAATCTTATGGAAGTGAATGTTGAAAACTAAAAATAAATAAATTATTTTTTAAAAAGGATATAAATTAGAAATGAGAAAAAGTAGAAGCAAGGAGATGAATAAGTTGCCACTGAGAAAGTCCAGCTAAGAAGCATTAAGGACCTGAACCAGGGTGAGTATAGATAGAGAAGGGAACAGAAAGATGCAGAAGATATTATGATGGTAGCATTTACAAGACTTCGCAACATGAGGAGTAAGAGAGAGAAGAGTCCAGGGGGATTCCCAGTTTACAAACCTAAGTGAATAAGAGGAATGTAGCACCCCTACCAGGAAGAAAGAAGTTTGGAGAAACATTATGATTAGCCAAAAAGGTGATGAGTTCCACTTGGGACATGATAAATTTAAAATGCCAATGGGACAGCTAGGAAGAGGTGTCCACCAGAAATCTGATAGTATGGGACTAAAGTTCAGGAGAGGAGTTTAGGAATGACAATATAGATTTGGGAGCCATTCACATAGGCATAATATTTGAAGAAGTGGGAGTTGACCAATAATATCAAGCAAATATACAATAGAAAGATGGCCCAGCAAAGATCTTTGAGAGATACCCACAGGAAATGAACAATCCACCAAAGAAGAATGAGAAAAACAGTCAGACAGAAAGATAAAGAATAAGAAAAAAAAACAAAAGGAAAGTTCTATTATTATCAATCAATCAAGCACTTACCCTGAGCCATATTACAGAGCTTTGGAAGAGAGTGAGAGGAGAGAAAGCAAAGGTATCTAATGTCACCAGTGAAGGGGTGACAGTCTAGGAAAGAACTGAAGGATGAATGAAAAGAGGTCACTGTGAGGACAAAGAACAAGGTAAGAGGTGTGAAAGAAGAGGGAAAGATGGAACAATAAAAAATTACGTTAATATTTAAGGAATTTTCATTGTGAATCTAAATTCTAAAAAACTTCTCTCATAAGGAATAGAGCCATCATGGCTCAAGTGCAGCAACTTGAGGCAAAGCCTCATGACCTCAGTAACAGGCTTCCCAAGAAGACTCACATGCCATTTCAGGGTGGTAGGTGGAAGAGAGAATATCATTTGAAATACAGTCAGCTGGAACACGTTGTGGTAAATAAATGGAAATAAATGGAATGGAATAATATTGTGCTATAAGAAATGACGAGCAGGTAGATTTCAGAAAAACCTTGAAAGACTTACATAAACTGATGCTGAGTGAATTGAGCAGAACCAGGATAACATTGTACACAGTAACAGCAATACTGTGCGACGAACAACTATGACAGATTTACCTCTTCTCGGCAATGCAATGATCCAAGACAATTCCAAAAGACTCAGGATGGAAAAATACTACCCACATCCAGAGGAAGAACTATGGAGTCTAAATACAGATTGAAGCATGCTATGTTCACTTTTTTTCAGTTTTTGGTTTTTACTTTTTCTTTCTCATGGTTTTTCCCTTTTGTTCTTATTCTTTCACAGCATGACTAATGTGGAAACATATTTAACATGATTGCACATTTATAACCTATATCTGACTGCTTGGTGTCTTGAGGGGGGAAGGAGGGAGGGAGGGAGAAAAATTTGGAACTCAAAATTTTATAAAAAATGAATGTTTAAAACTATCTTTACATGTAATTGGAACAAATAAAATACTATTTACAGAAAAAAAAGAAAGGAAAAAAAAGAAATCCAGTCAGCTGCTAAAAATAAACTACCTGATTTGCTTAAGTAAACCAACCAGAAAAGAAAAAATACATGTTGTAGGAGAGAATAGGAAAGAAAGAAGGACCTACATGGTATTAAAACACTTTAAAAAAAGAAAGGTTATATGTTTCCAGAGAACACAGCAGGAAAGAAATTGAAAGGAATACACCTCCTCTCACAGGCTAAGACAGATGCTGGGGAATGCAGCTTAGAGAAGAGCCATGGTAGTAGCAGAATCCAAACAGTAGGGGATGGCTGTCAATGAATCAGGCCTGGTCCTTGCTAGTTAAAGAAAATCTCTGTTATCGCAGGGTCCTTGGCTGTCTCAGACCAACAGCATTATAGAAATAATTCAGAAAATGAATGACTCAGATAATTTGGGAGGGGTGACTCCTTTCCTACTGTGCTTCACACAGGAAAGAACTAGTAAACTATAATCTTAATGTTAAGAGAATATGTTAATTGAACATACTGAAATATACAAGCTATCTCATTCTTTCTTCAGACCTATCGCCAAATTAAATAAAAGGTGACGGCTGGAAATGAAATAAGGATAAAGAACCAATAAACCAATTACTGGTATACACAATTAAATACATGAAACCAATAAACCAATAATTAGTATCTAGACCAGGGACGCTTAACTTGGAGTGCATGAACTTGATTTTTTAAATATTCTGATAACTGCATTTCAATGTAATTGGTTTCCTTTATAATCCTGTGTACATTATTCTATGTATTTTAAAATACTTTTCTGATAAGCAGTTTCACCAGACTGCTAAAGGATTCCTTGACACAAAAAAGGGATAAGAAACCCTTTAGTCTAGACCAGTAGCATCAAACTCAAATAGAAATGGGAGGGGCAGCTAGGTGGCGCAGTGGATAGAGCACGGGCCCTGAAGTCAGAAGGACCTGAATTCAAATTAGGCCTCAGACCAAACACTAGACCACTTACTAGCTGTGTGACCCTGGGCAAGTCACTTAACCCCAACTGCCTAAAAAAAAATATATAGAAATGGGAGCCACCAAACCATATGTAAGGCTTTCTGTGGCTTTCACATTGACTTAGTTTTAAAACATAGTATCTGTTTTATTGCATCTTTATTTATTTTGTTAAGTATTTCCCCATTACATTGTGAGAGACAACCCTGTAATAGTTGCTTTATTTGACCAGCAAGGACTAGACCTCACTCACTGGCATTCATTCCCTACTGAATAGGATCTGCTACCGCCATGTCTCGGGTTCAGGCCACACTCAGGAGCGTGGTGGGCTGCGTGTGGGCCACAGGCCTTGTGTTTGATTCTTCTGATCTAATCTGTAGACATTCTGTGACTGAGTAGCAGCTTATAGAAGGTCTTCTTCCATGCTGTAATAGATAGAGCCGGGCCTGAGAGTCAAGGGCCCAGGGTCATAGTTCAAGGTCTGCCAAGGACCTGCTACGTGACCATGGGAAAGACACTTCACATTTCTGCGCCTGTTTCTTCATCTATAAAATGTGTGTTAGATTAGATTATCTCTAAGGTCCCTCCTAGCTCAAAAAGTCTGTAATTCTATAAATAGCAAAGAACATACAGCAGCATTACATATCCCAAGGCATAATGTCACAAAGTACAAAAATCCCTCCCAAAATTCAAGAAGAAATACCTGACATTTTGACATTTCCCTCATGGGAACAGCAAAACACTCATTGAACAAACTTGCTGTACTAGGGCCACTATAAATTCTTTTTCATCCCTTCTTCCTGCAAATTGTCAGATTACAAAATCGACTCCTACCTCACCCTATTTCCAGATTCTTATCTGATGTAATATTAGCACTGTTAGTGATGAACAGAATCATGTTGTGCTAGGAGGATGGAGACTTTGATGAAAATCCTAGAAGCATTTTTAAGATTGATGGCACCAGTTCCTTATTATGCATAATCTCACTTCAAAATTCACGGCTTCTTATTTAATATGAAATTCTCACTTCCAATCTAATATAAAATATAGCAATAAAGAAGATTTTACATTTTATCCTGGAGGTAACAAGGAGCCACCAAGGTTTACTGAGCATGTAGCACAGGCAGCCTGATATTGTAAGGAAAATCACTTTGGCGGCTGAGTAGAAAATAGGGTAGGGAAAGACTTCAGGCAGGGAAACCAATTAGAAGACTTGCAAAGACAGCTTTGAAAGCTTTAAGCTTTTTTTGAAACTAATAAACTTAAATAAAAGATCACTTTATCTTGAATTATGAAGCTTTAAGAAAAGCAAGTTTAATGTAAAATAAGAATCTCCCTTCAAAATTGGTAGCTTCCCTTTTCTTTGAATAGGTATATAACTCACTCCTTTCATCAACCATGATTAGTCATTTTTGGGGCACACAATTTAAAAAAGGGAGAGTTGGGGGGAATCATCGAGTGGCTGATCAGAGGCGGATTGCAAGGATCTCTTTGCCAATGCTGAGGCAGGAATCCGTTGCTTTGCCCGTGCTTGGATCTGGGTCACAGTTCTGAGGGGCGGTCCTGGGGCGAGGAAGAACGCTGGCATGGTGGAGCTTGTTGTGGCGGTGGAGAGGAAACACCTTGCCCCTTATCATAGCAGAAGAACTGAAGAACTGAAAATTTTCAGGTCCCTAGAAGTATCTCTGAAAACAGCTGTACAAACCCCCGAAGCTTTGGACACTACATTCTCCACACTGGAAGCAGACTATTACCTTAACAAAGAGTTTAAAACTCAAGTATTGGCTGGTATCATGAGCAAACCTCGCAAAAAGAGTCAGACTATATTATCTTACTTTGGTGACAAAGAAGATCAAAACATACAACCAGAAGAAGAAAACAAAGTCAAAGTTCCTACATCCAAAGCCTCCAAGAAAAATATGAATCAGTCCCAGGCCTTGGAAGAGATCAGAAGGGATTTTGAGAAGCAAGGAAGAGAAGTAGAGGAAAAACTGGGAAGAGAAATGAGAGTGATGCAAGAAAATAATGAAAAGCAAGTTAACAGCTTGCTAAAGGAGAACCAAAAAAATACTGAAGAAAATAACACCTTAAAAAATAGCCTAACCCAAATGGTAAAAGAGGTCCAAAAAGCCAATGAGGAGAAGAATGTCCTAAAGAGCAAAATTGGACAAATGGAAAAGGAAGTCCAAAAGATTACTGAAGAAAATACTTCCTTAAAAATTAGAATAGAGCAATTGGAAGCTAATGACTTTATGAGAAATCAAGATACTGTAAAACAAATCCAAAAGAATGAAAAATTAGAAAACTATGTGAAATATCTCAATGGAAAAACAGACAATAGATCCAGGAGACAGAATTTTAAAATTATTGGACTGTCTGAAATCCATGATCAAAAAAAGAGCCTAGACATCATCTTTCAAGAAATGATCAAGGAAAATTGCCCTGATATTTTAGAACCAGAGGGCAAAATAGAAATTGAAAGAATCCACCGATCTCCTCCTGAAAGAGATCCCCAAAGGAAAACTCCTAGGAATATTGTAGCCAAATTCCAGAGTTCCCAGGTCAAGGAGAAAATATTACAAGCAGCCAGGAAGAAACAATTCAAGTATTGTGGAAACACAATCAGGATGACACAAGATTTAGCTGCTTCTACATTAAAGGACTGCAGGGCATGGAATAAAATATTCCGGAGGGCAAAGGAGATAGGATTACAACCAAGAATCACCTACCCAGCAAAACTGCGTATAATTCTTCAGGGGAAAAAATGGTCATTCAGTGAAATAGAGGACTTTAAAGCATTCTTGATGAAAAGACCAGAGCTGAATAGAAAATGTGACTTTCCAATACAAGACTCACGTGGAACATGAAGGGGTAGACAGGAAAGAGAAATCATAAGAGACTTATTAAGGTTGAACTGTTTACATTCCTGCATGGAAAGATGATATTTGTAACTCATGAGACCTTTGTCAGTATTAGCATAGTTGGAGGGAAAAAATTATACATATGTATATATAGATAGAAAGATAGATAGATAGAGGGCACAGGGTGAGTTGAAGATGAAGGGGTCATATCTGGAGAATAAAATTAAGGGGTGAGAGAGGATTATACTAGGAGAAGGAGAAAGGGAAAGGTAGAATGGGGTAAATTATCTCACAAAAAAACAGAAAAGAAAAGGCTCTTACAGGGAAGGGGAAACAGGGGAAGGTGAGAGGGAATGAGTGAATCTTATTCTCATAGGATTTGACTTAAGGAAGGAATAACATACACACTCAATTGGGTATGGAAATCTGTCTTACCCTACAGGAAAATAGGAAGGGAAGGTGACAAGAGAGTAGGGGGATGATATAGAGGAGGGTAGATTGGGAAAGGGGGTAATCAGAAGCAAATACTTCTGAGGAGGGACAGGATCAAAAGAAAAAATAGAATAAATAGGGGGTTAGTTTTTCACAGCATGTCTACTATGGAAGTATTTTGCATAACTGCACATGTATAGCCTATATTAAGTTGCTTGCCTTTTCAATGAGGGTGGGTAGGGAGGGAGGAAGGGAGAAAATTTGGAACTCAAAGTTTTAAAAACACATGTTTTAAAAAAAAATGTTTTCACATGCAACTGGGACATAAGAAATACAGGAAATGGGGTACAGAAATCTATCCTGCCCTACAGGAAAACAGAAGGGGAACGGGGGCGAGAAATAACAGGGAAAGCAGACTAGGAGAAGGGGAATTCAGAATGTACACCATCTTGGGGTGGGGGAGGGGTGAGATGGGGTAAAAATTTGGAACTCAAAATCTTGTGGAAATAAATGTTGAAAACTAAAAATAAATAAATTCATTAATATAAAAAAATAAAATAAAAAAGGGAGAGTTAAAATGTGGGGAAAGACAGGAAGGGACATACCTGAGGTTAAAAGAAACTGTTTAGAAGAGAAAGGGAAAGAAGGGGAAGTATTTAAAAGGACACATGCATTATTATATTGACCAAGCTTGGCCTCCAGGGAAGAGTTGAACAAACAGACCACTGTCTCCTCTTTACAGAAGTGGGAAACTAAGGTTATAGAATGCTGCACACACTATTAGAAACACAGTTGGATTTTTGAATTGCTGAAAATATTTTTTCCTCTTTCTTTTTGATCTTTGTTACAAGGAGGAGCTTTCTGAGTAAGGGAGGAGGGAAAGGTATATTTGAAAATGAGAATAATAGAAAAACAAAAGTTATCAGGAAAAAAAAGATTTTTTTTTCTTTTTGTTAAAGAAGACACATGTATCTGTGTGAGACAGATTGCCGAAATGGAAATAATTGACCGTGGGCAACGATAAGCAAACGCAAAGGAGAAATAGGGCATGTGTGTGATCCCACTGAGGGTGAAAAAAGGAGATAAGTCAAAAGGACACATAGGATTAGACAGCTTCCATTGCCAGACACTAAGATGAGAGTGGTTTTAGAGTAACTGGGAGAAGGGAAAGTAGGGGACAACTGACCACCCATATGAATGGAATGTTTGCAGGTAGAGTGTCAATAACTAAAGGAGAACCTGCATTATGAAAGCATTTTTATTGTATCTCTAGAATAACCAAAATGCTTGTCCTAATGTTTATGCACATTTTATATCTGTATGTTTATGCAATTTTGTCTTTTAAGAAAATACAGATCTGAGGCAGCTAGGTGGCGCGGTAGATACAGCACTGGCCCTGAAGTCAGGAGGACCTGAGTTCAAATTCGGCCTCAGACCAAATACTTGACACTTACTAGCTGTGTGACCCTGGGCAAGTCACTTAACCCCAATTGCCTAAAAAAAAAATACAGATCTTCCTTAAAATAATAAGCAGCATCTACCTAAAACCTTCAGCAAGCATCATATGTAATGAGGATAAGCTAGAAGTATTTCCAATAAAATCAGGGGTGAAACAAGGATGTCCATTATCACCACTGTTGTTCAATATGGTACTAGAAACATTAGCTTTAAAATAAGAGAAGAAAAAGAAATTGAAGGTATTAGAATAGGCAAAGAAGAAACAAAGCTATCACTCTTTGCAGATGATATGATGAGATACTTAGGGAATCCTAGAAAATCAACTAAAAAACTACTTGAAATGAGAAAATACAGAAGTCCATGAGATCTAAATATCAAACAAAATGTTGCTTTTTATTGCTGGTTTTTAGTGAGCCATGTTTCTTTAGATAAGTGGAGGGGTCTGGGTTGTTTTTTTTAGATTTTTATACACTGATCAATTCAATACATATTTGAGTGCTTTTTAATACAAAATACGTATTCAAAAAGAAAAAACAAACACAGGCTGATCAGAAAGGACAGGAGAAGGGAAAAGGGGAAATTCTCATTTCCCCAAAAAAATCAGTTTGTCTTTATTGAGACTTCTAGAAGTCTGGTTTCATTTGACAGAAAAAGAGTCTACCATGTACCAGTCTTCAAAACTTCTAATGGAAATACTTGTAAGACAACAGCATTGGCAGGTGTCTGTCACTGAACATAAGGGTGATCAAAGACAAAAGGACTGTGTCTAACTGAAAAAGAACAATTTCAGACAACCTTCAAACTTCAGATGGAATAACAGGAGGTGATACAGAGGAGAGGATATTATTTTAGCCAAATCTCAAAGACCATGATAATAGAAAGGAGGAGAGAAAAAAGCAAGTGAAATAAACAAATAATACTAACATTCACATTAGCTGTTCCTTTCATCTTCCTCCCCTATACTACCTTCACCTAAAAGTCCCTAGTGAATGGCAAAGATGTCTAAGATTCATCTCTATTTTCATCCCTCCTGACACAAAAGGCAAGGTTTTCTAATGAGCAGTAAAAGAGTATAAAAGGAAGAAACCAGCATTTATTAAACATCTACTATGTTTCAGGCACACACTAAGTGCTTTACAAATATTATCCCATTTGATCCTCACAACAACCCTGGGAGGTAGATGCTATTATTATCTACATTTCATTGTGAAGGAAACTGAGGCAGACAGTTCTCAGTGACTCGTCCAGGATCACACAGTTGACAAGTATCTGAGGCTGGATTTGAACTCAGGTTTTCCTGATTCTAGTCCCAATGTTCTATCCACTGTGCCACCTAGCCGCTTCTATAAAAGGGTACACAGCACAAGGCAGAACTGGTAGAAAGAGAAATGGGTAATCTTTAATGGAATAGAAACAAGGACTGTACAAAAAAAGTCCCCAAGGAAGAAAGTGACTTCATAGAGGCAAATAGGAGTTGCAGTGAATAGAGTGCTGGGCCTGGAGCAAGGAAAACCTGAGCTCAAATCTAGCCTCAGACACTTACTAACCCTGGACAAGTCATTTAACCTTTGTTTGTCTGAGTTTCATCATCTGTATAATGGGAATAATAATAGCAATTGTTAACAAAAAAAAAATCACAAGTCCATGAGACATGTGTTGACACTATTTATTACAAGAGAAATGTACACGCATGTGGAACTCCTATACCTAATATGAAGGAGTTCACAATCCAGACAGAAGCTTGAATATTTATGAGCTACAAAACAGGGGAAGTTTCACAGAAGGAATGGAAGACAATCTCCTCCCAAGGGGGAGTGGCATGGGAGGAAGAAGAGAGCAGAAAGGGGGTGGGGAGGTGGGAAACAGGAGTAAGTAAGATGGCAAAAGCAACATTCTTTACCCTTGGGAACTGCTAGACTATGAAGATATGATGGTCTGCTTTTCTACAAGGGTCCCAGACGCACAAACAGTTTATCAGTCTGGTGCAGACTGACTGGTGACTGTCTTATAGTTGATTCCCCCTCAAGGACACCCTGAGAGTCTAGCTAAAGGTGCAAATAACAAATTAGGTCAGCTCAGGGGGAACTTAATCCTTCACCCATTCAGGACCTCCTGCATACCCCAGGTCCAGTGTTTCTGGAAAATATGGCAACTCAAGAAGACAGGTTAAGTAGGCTTATACCTACCTCCTAGGGTTATTATGAGAATAAAATGAGATATCTGCAAAGCACTGTGCAAACCTTAAAGCACCATACAAGTACCAACTCTTAGCTATTACAATTAAAAGCAACAGAGAAGGGGCTTCTAAGAGGGGAGGGAAAGGAACCAGCAAACTGGCCTTGTCAATTACAATGCAAGTTCTGTGCATGAAGAAACCAAACCTCAGAATTAGAGTGTCAGGAAGCATGGATTAAAAGAATACAGAGAAGTAACCTTGTATGGATCTATCTAAACATTTAGCACTCTTGAGAAGGGCTGAAAAAATTTATCAGAATAGATCAGGCTCCTCTCTGTTGGACGGTTCTGCGGTTACTGTAAGTGAGTTTTTGTTTAAACTGAAATTCCATGTGCTTTACATACTGGGATGAGATTCAAATCTGAATTTGGATCATTCTCAGGACACATCTGACACCCAAATAGGTCTGCTCTTATTTTTATCTCATGTGACACAGGAAGGAGGTGTGGGAAATTAAGCCAAAACTAGTCTGCACTCAAAATTTCTAAGAATCTGAATCTCTTAGCAAATACATTCTATTCTGAAATATGTGAGAGGGACAGATAGCCACCGTGCCTAAAGGTATCCTTTAAGACCAAGTAGCTTATAAATCTTCCTTGTCAAATGGAACAGCATGCAAGTTTAAAGTGAGGCTGAGGATGGACTGACATTTTTCTTTAGACACTGGAGCCTAAAAATCTAGGTATGTTCTTACTTGTCAAAGACATCAACTAAAAATAAATTTCTATCTCTTGGAAATTGTAAAAGAAAATAGAAAAAGCCTCCAAGTCTGACCCCAGTAGCATCAAACTGTCAGGGAGTCATCCTTAAACAAAATGCATAAACCAGGGTCATCATTATTTTCAAAGCCAAGAAGGCTGTAACTATGCACTGAAACAGTGCAGAGTGGAAGAGGAAAACGTTTACATTGTTACTTGGTGTATGTAAGATAAGGGTGTGAGGGTATTGCACGAGGATCTGAGTCTCATTCTACCACCTACCTTTACAATCCTTGTCTAATGTTTGAGCTCTGTATTTATTTACTAAATGACACTTAAAATGGCAAAGCAATCTGTGGCAAATTAACTGAAATAACATTTCTATAATTATCTCAAAGAAAATAAATCCAAAACCCATGATTAATCAAAAGATTCCAATCCTACTCTGAAACGTGTGTCAGACCCCCAGTTGCCTGGCTCAGGCCACCAACGGCTCTTGCTCCTGACATCAGGGCACAGGCAGCCCTGCTGGGGATGAGTTTCCTGGTGCTGCCCCTGCCAGGATAACCCAAGCATTCCACAGGAACCCAGACCATCAGGCCCACTAAAACAGGCATAAAGATAAGAAGACCACAAGATGACACCTACATTCAAGTGCTACTTTCTACAGGAAGCCTTTCTTTCCTGATCCAATCCTGCCGCCCTCCCTCAAACCACCTTGTATATTCATTTTATATATACTATGGATATACTTATGTACATGTTGTATCCCATGTTAGAATGTAGGTAAGCTCCTTGAGAGCTGTGACAGTTTCATTCTTGCTTTTATACCCCAGCAATAAGTACAGGATAAGCATTTAATAAATGATTGTTGACTAACTGAATGTACTTCATACTAAGTACTAAGAAAACTCAGAAAAAGTACAAAAACAAGGCAATTTGGTAGGGACTGACAGGCTATCCACTTCCAGTATAAATAATTCAGAAAATACTTACTAATGGTCATTGATTCTGGCACAGGTGTGGAAGGCAAGAGGCTGTCTAAAGGGCTCCCTTGGACTGGAGGACTGGCTTCCACACTGAATTTTTTTAGAAGAGAGAGCAACGTTAAATTCTAATATTGTAGAATTCATTATAAAACCTGGACCTCAAAGACTATTAAAAAGATAGAAGTCTATTCAAATATCAACTGTCACATATTAGTTGAGGAAGAAGATTCAGACATAAAAAAATATTTAATGATACCCCTCCTAGCTAACATGGCATTAGCCAGTAAAATGCAAACAGGTCTCTTGGTTCTAAAAATGATAAAAATCTTTGGAATTAAGAATCAATGAAGACAATAATAACACTTTGGAATGAAATGCCTTTTCACCCATATTACTTTGGCTATGCTCAAGTAGTAGAAAGATCTGCCAGACTTTTAAGTCAGATTATCTGGATTTGAGACCTTGGCTCTGTTATTTATTAGCTGTATGACTTTGGGCAAATCACCTAACCTTGCTAAGTTTCTGTTTCCAAATCTGTAGAATGGTGATGATATTATTTGCACTACATACCACACAAGGTTTTTAAGATTCAAATGAGATAACGTACTTAAATCATTTTGTAATCACTATATTGTATAAATGTTAGCTATTATTATTGTTGTTATTGTTACATCTCTACGGGGAAAATCCTCAAAAAGATTGTACTGATGGAGAAACTATGAACCAAAGCACTTAGATAACTTGCTTAGGGTCAAAAAAATCTATCAATTAGAAGTCAGGAATTAGAACCAATATTTATTTCCCAACATCCAGTTCTGTATTTCACCATTCAAATATGTTGTCAACATACCATTTACTTAAGAGATGCCACAGCTGATTAATAGCCAAATCTATGCCATTCTATAATAAGTCATACACAGGTCTCAAGAACTCCCTTCTGTTCTAAGTTTATCCATTATTTTGCTGAACCTGTCCACAATGATATCTATGTGAATAGTATGATTCTTCACAAGGACTCCCAACAGAAAAAAAAAAGGTTTATATATTCTTTGAATGAAGATAATTTAATAACTATAATGAGAGTGATCAAGGGAGAGAAGGGGAAAGAGTAAGAGGGAAAGAATGGGAAGAAAAGAAATCCAGACATCCTTTCACTTCCTTAGAGAGGACAAATGAATAAATAGTCTTTAATCTCAGAAAAAGTAAAACACCTTCAAATGACTATATTAAGATTTTAATCCCAAAGAAAGGTAATTTTTATATGAACCTGTATTGAAGTTCAGGCCCAGTAAGAATGCTGCTCTGGGGTCCACTGCCATTCTCCAGGTTATTTAAGTTGGCATCTGTAGAATATAAATCAATCAGGATGAGAAAACTCAAACAGTGCATGGAAGCAAAATAATCATCTGCTCATTTACTGAAACAGCTTTATTTCTTGCTTCATTTACACACTGCATTTTATTTGCTGCCCATTTTCATTTTTATAGCCATAAAGCATCCTGACATGATGAAAAATAAGCTCGCCTCGGGGAGGAAGACCTGAATCAAGTTACACCTCTGACACACATGGACTGTGTGACCCTAAGCAGGTCATTTAAACTCTTGGTGCCCTAGACAATTCTCTAAAACTATAAATTACACTACAGTTGGAAATCTACATTGGCGGGAGTTCCCTCACTGGAACTTCCCTAGATCAGTGATTTCACAGGTCCAGGTTAGAAAAAAAATCCATAATCTTAGATTTGATCTTGTCCATTAAAGGAAGTGGCAAAACTCATCTCTAACCCTGAAATGTGAATCGTTCCCACCTAGAGACTACCTGTATCCTCATTAGGAGTAAGAAGTCATTTAGGGTCAACTGTGAGGACTGTGTAGTCATCATAGATTGTAATCCACCCAACCTTCAGCAACCAGCAAATATGGCCTGCTGATATCAAGCCACACCACACTGGAACTAGGTTCCCATTTGCAAGAATGTAAAATCAACACCAGAGGGCAGTACAGTCTAACTCATTTAACAGTACCTGGTCTATACATAAAGTTCCATTAAAGCAACAAAGGCTTTGGGGTTTTTTTTTTGTTTGTTCGTTCATCTTTGTCTTAAAGAAAGTGACCCCAAATTCATTTGCATTTTTAGGAGGCATTCACAGAAATTGCTGCCATAAATAAATTCTAGATACAGCAGTGAAAGAACATGAGTGATTTTCATAAATAGATTTGCGGCTGCTAAGGTATCATTCCAAGAAAAATTACCTTTGAATAAATCAGCCTCTGCATGTTTATTGCATAGACCATATGCCACAACTTTCACTGGTACTACAACTAATAGATCTCACAGTGGTATCCAAAATATCTAAATAATAGTTCAATGAAAAAACAACTGGAAAATAAAGGTAGCTGTTAAGGAGTATGAAGACAATCTCATTATTTGTTCCATTCATTATTTCTCTCTTACTCTTTATATGTGTCTTCTATCTCTTGTCTCTCTGTCAATTTCCTTAAAACCTACAGCCATGATCAGGTGTACTTATACTTTAAAAATTCTCACTGGCCCCTGCCATCCCCTCGAAGTACTGTCCTACCACTCTCTCTTAAAATTTTCACTGTCAAAACTCCATAAAGAAACATCTATATATACAACCAGCCTCCCTTACCTCATTTCTTAATCTATTTGGCTTCCAACTCCACTAGCTGACTGAAATTGCTCCTTCCAAAGTTACCAACAATATCTTAACTGCTGAATTCAATAACCTTTTCTCAGTCATCATCCTCCTTGATCTTTCTACATCTTTTAATACTGTTAACCACCACTTATTCCTGGCACTCTCAACTGCCTTGGCTTCTAAAACATGGCTCTCCTGATTCTGCCTCTACCTATCTAAATGTTCCTTCTCAGTCTTTGTTGAATCCCCATTTATTTCTCTTCTCCTCTCCATACCCCCACTCTCATCCCCCAAAGCTTTTCTCAAGGCTCTGCCCTGGGTCTTCTTATCCTCTCTCTCTAAACTTGCTTTCTTGGAGATCTCATAACCTCTTCACAGATGACTAGAAAAATCTACATAGCTAGTCCTAACGAGCCTCCTGACCCATAGTCACACATCATCAACTACTTGCTGCATATCTCCATTAAGTCGTCATGAAGAAATCTCAAATTCAACATGTCCAAAAAATTAATTATCTTCCCCCTTTAAACCTGCCCTTCCTCCAAACTTCCCCTTTCCTTGAGGGTACTATCATCTTCCATCTCTGAGTTACCCTTGCCTCTTCCCTCTCCCTTACCACTTATATCTAATCATTTGTCAGGACTTATAGATTCTTTCTACTTTTATAACATCTCCTTCATCCATCCCCTTCCCTCTGACATAGTCGCCAATCTAGCAGGTCATCATGAATCTTGACTACTCTATTAGACACCTAATTGTCTGCTCTGCTCAAAAGACTGTCTCCTCTCTGATCTAACCTCCACAAAGATGGAAGAGTCTTCATAAGGAACAAAGCCACCAACACAAGTTCCAGCCCCATCAGCTCTCATCTGACCTTCCTGAAGTAGCTTCTTACTTGGTCTCCCTGTCTCAAACCTCACCTGATTTCAATCCATACTCCACCGCGCTGCCAAAGTAGTTTTCCTAAACCGTAGGTCTGACCATATCACCCTACCTATATTACCTCCAAGATCAAATACAAAATCCTCTGGCATGTAAAGTCCTTCACAACTTGGCCCCTTCTTACTTTTCCAGGCTCCTTAACACTTCATTCTCCTTCACATACTCTGTGATCCAGCTACACTAGCCTAACTTGATGCTTCTCCTATACAACACACCATCTCTTGTATCCATGCTTTTTCACTGACTGGCCCTGATGCCTGCAAACGCTCACCTTCCTACCCTCTGACTCTTAATTTCCCTAACTCCCTTCAGGATTCATTTCAAATCCCACCTTCTGCAGGAGGCCTTTCACAGCTGCTGGTGGCTTCCACTCTCAGATTATCTTCCATCTATTCCATATATATTTTGCATATATCTGGCTATATGTAAGTTCCCTGAGGACAGGGACTGGTTTTGCCTTTCTTTGTACCCGAAGTGCTTGACCCAGCACGTGGAACATAGTAAACATTTAATAAATGCTTGTTGACTGACTGACTGAGCAATCATTGAGCTACTAGCAGCAAGGCAAACAATAAATTATCCATATCTAAGCAGTTCTTGGTGACCTTGACAAAGGGAACGTTCAAAAAGTTAAAAAAGCAAGTGTGATCAGCACTTAGAGACCATGACCAGAAAAATCCAGAGCCAGGCAACATACCACCAAATCAAGGATTTCTGCATAGCCCTGAAGAAGTAGGTCAACATTCAAAACAGATCTATGTTGAAGGTTTTTTTTCCCCTTAATCTAATTAATTTAATAATTTGAACCTTAAAGTTCAATTAATTGCAAATGTAGGATTAGTTGATTTGTTATACTTTAAAGATACACAATAATTTACCTTCTTAGTTTTGTTTTTTTGTTTGTTTTTGTTCTTATTTTTAAGAATACCAATAGAATCTTAAACAATTCCTTAAATCTGGGTCCACAGAAAGTACAATTGATTTCCTTTTGAAACGAGAGAGAACAAAATAAGGTTGGAGTAAGAAACCAGGCTTTTATCTCTATTTTAACAGCCTGAGTGACCCTGGGGGAGTACTTGGGTCTGCAGGTGCCATAGTTCCATGCTCAAGCTAAAGAACAAGAGGATAATAAGTAAAATCCTTCACAAACAGCAAATGAATTGAAAAGCTACGAGAAAGCACAACAATAATGAGACTATTCAAGCTGGACTACTCTCTATTTCTCTATCACCATTCACTTACTTTGTATTTATTTCCATTCATTTTCTTTATATTTATTCTGTATAGACTTATATATAAACTTGTCTCTTCTTGGAATGTAAACTCCTTGTGACTGGGGGATGTTTTACTCAACGTCTTTGTATTGCCAGGGCCTGAACTTACTAAATGCTTGTTGGTTGATTGATTGGTTGAGTTTTATTGTATTAGTTCACTGATTTTCTCCCCTTGCTATGAGGCACAGGTGAACTATTTGTAATGGGAGATGAAACACATTTGAGGTTGCCTAAGTTCAACAATTCCTTGCAGAGCTAACATTAAAAACTCAGTTGTCTTAACATCTAACTCAAGCTAAGGTAACCTTAAAAGCTCCACCACCCAGGTGGAGTCCCAGGATCACCTCTGTTTGCCATCCTCTAAACTCACAGGCTTCATATTGGAAAAAGAAGGCCACCTGCACCCCAATAATGGCACCAAGTTTTAGCCCTCAGGATGTTCACTGGCCTTCTTTTGTAAGGCTCTGACATATGTTAGGAAATCACATTCTCTCTCAGACTCAAAACTTCTGATTTGGGGGCTGGACCTGTGGTTTTACTGGTATAGGGAACTCCTAAAGAAAAAACTCACCCTACCAGTCTGAATCAGCAGCTAGGCTGCAGCTTCAAGAGTTGCCCAGGGTAGTCACTGAAATGTCAAAAGACTTGCCCAGGGACACACAGCCTGTATGAGTCAGAGGTGGGAGTTCAAGAGGCAGTCTTCCTGACTTCAAGGCCAATTGGCTCTCCACAGCGATACCAGACTGCCTCTACTCAGAATCAAAAGCGTTTACAGATAACAAAGAGACAGGAAATAACCCACCTGCTGGGGCATAAGATCCCACTCCACTGAGAGGAAAAAGGACATCAGAATCACCATGAAGCACCTGCAGGGGAGCCCAGCTGTGCATCTGTGAAAGGCAGGTGTTGCCATCCAGGGGCCTAGGATTGTGAAAGAATGCAGATGTAAAACAGATCTCCTAACTCCACAGAGGGCTTGCATGATAACCACATCTATTTATCAAGCTTCTCAGAAAGGTAGTCAGGATATGTCAAATCACTGTAACATGCAGTGACAATTTCAAATGGAAAAAATAACAACATGGAATAAATAGATTATAAATGCCAAGAGAACAAGGGCTGTTTTTTATTTTTTTTACTTCTCACTGTGGTATTCATCAATGCACATCTTGTAAGTGAGCAATTAAGAAATGCTAATAATAATGACAGCATCATTTTTCCATTTTGATGACAGAAACTAGACTTGTTCCATGCCTATCCTCCAACTCCCCACATAGAACATTACTTATATATAACCTGAGTAGTCATTACTCTCTTTGGTCAACATAATCTCAGGATCTGAACTCAAAAGATTAAAATAATAATAATAATAACCTGAAGGAGTATGAATGTCCTTGGTCAAGAAATATTTTCCAACTTTGGGCCTTTTGTTGTAGTGTGTTATAGGTAGACTCTTACCACTTATGGGCTAGGCCTGCACAGTAAGCAATAAGAAAAAAAAAATTCTTCTCCAATGTCCTGGTAATCTACATATAAATTGGGAAGGGGTGACGGTGCCTGTATTCTGAATTATTGGCCAACAGCTTGCTTTTCTTTAGCAAAACAGGTATTTTAAAGTCTTTAAAATGAACCTTAATAGCATTTCTACTTCTCTAAAGGGTGTCTAAAATTCAAAGATGTTTTCTTCATCTGGTCTGTCTACTAATAATCCTTTTACAAACACCCATCTAGTGTGGCAACTAAACCACTAAATTTAGACTAGCATGTCCATATTATGGGACCATTCACTTGGCTGTTGGCTTATCAGAGGACCTAGCCAAAAATAACGTTTGCTGAACTATTACATTTTTCTCCTCCTCTTTTTCTAGGATAGTTGTGAAGGATTTGTCAAATGGTCCACCTGTGGCACTCTGGAGAAAGAGATAACATTTCATTCAAGCTGATGAAGGACCACTGGCACCACAGCCACCTCTGAGGATATGTACGGTCACACTGGCTTGTTTGTTTTGTGTTTCTACACGTCACAATGCCAGCCAGCTTGACATAGGGCTCCCCCTCTTCAATCTTCCAGTCTCTCTCCTTAGCATAATGCTGGAGCAAAAAACGAACTTCTGGGACAAGGGGGGGAAATCTGATTATGATATTATGTACAAATCTAGAAATAAAGTTATTTTTCTAGGCCATAGAATAGAAACATTAGTTCCCAAATCAGTCAAATTAAGAACTACAGGAAAAATTAGGGACTTTGAAATAAAACAGAAATATAGCCTTAAATTGTGGGAAAAGGGGAATACAGGAAATCATCAATGCAGCAGTAGAAAGAGCACTGACTTGGAAGTCAGAGGGACTAGGTTCAAATCCCACCCTTGATATCACGTAACTTTCATCAAGTCTCTAAATCTCCCCAGGCTTCTGTTTCCTCATCTATAAAATAAAGGAGTCCCTTCGAGCTCTAAATCTAGGATTCCAAGATTATTATGTGACATGTAAAGTCATGTGGTAATGTGCTTTTTCAGTCCATTCTTTTCATATTTTATTATTAATAGTAAAAAGAGAGACAATGTGGATAAACAGATAGAAAAACCAGCTGGGAACCAGAGAGTTTCAAGTTCCATATCTGGTACTTTCTAGTTGTTTAAACCTAGGCATTCACTTAACTCTCAGTGACCCCAAATAACTCTTGAAAACTATAAGAAGAGTGGGCAGACCCACTGGTAAGGAGTGAGGAGTCTCTTTAACAAGAGACATCAATTATATCAATTAAATAATCCATTCAAATAACAATGGTATTCATGATAACAATAATAATAATAGTAACTTATGTTTGTATAACTCTTTATAGTAAAAAAAAAAAAAACAACACTTTCTCAAATATTATCTTGTTTGATCCCAACTGCCATGCTTGATGTAAGTAAGTAGTTCAGGTATTTTCATCTCTATATGACAAATGTTAAAACTAAGGCTCAGAGACAGTAAGTAATGTTAAGAGCCACACAGCTAGCAAGTACTAGCCTGAAGAATTGAAACCCGATCTCTTGCCGAGGGAGGTGCTCTCTTTCAGGGCCCTGCTGTGTTGGGGATATGATGGGCTATGTTGTTCTAGTCTACACAGTGAAAAGCATGATATACATTATCCTTATGTAGTGATGGTGATGATGTAATGCATTAGACTAATCATGTGGAAGAAAAAAAAGGTTTAGGTTACTCCCGCCAGGACTCGAATAAAGTTACATCTGGTTCCTAAGCCTTCAGTATTTTGCAGCAGTTTAGTGGTACAAAACACAAGGTATTAAACAAAAACAAAAACCAAAAGAGCCTCATGTCAAAACACATTGAAAAGAAATACCAAATGTACTAGTTGACACTCTTTCCTTGGTACAAACCTACCCTCCCCCTGCCTATCCAGGAGTGACAACAAATTAAGAGATAAAAAATAATATTAATTAGCTAAATAAATAAAAATAAAAAATTAAATACAAATAAATAAGTAAAATAATTAGAGTTCTTTACTAATGACAAAATGCTTTCCATCCACCGTATCATTTAATAATCAAAATGGCCCTGTGAGACAGGCAAGAAAGACATTTTTCTCATTTTATTCATTAGGAAACAGAGGCATAGAGCAATTAAATGACTTGTTCACAATTATACTGCTAGTAAGTGACAAAAACAGGAAATGAACAGAAGTCTCCTGACCCCAAAGTCAATTCTCTTTCCATTATATCACATCTGCTTCTAAAGAAATCTGACCCAAATAAGACAGCAGACAAAAAGTGACACATTTCCCAAGAATGTCAAAGTATCCACCCTTAAATTTTTAACAGTAACCTCAGAATATGCTCCTTTAGTCTTTTTAATTCTCAGGAAAGTGTAAAGACAATTCCTGCCCTCCAAATCAAAATACTTGAGATGAACTGAGTAGCACTCAAAGAAAAGGAACAGCTTAGATTCTTATCTTTACCAAATGTTTTAAAGAGCAAATGAAGACTGACTCTGAAGTACTTACTCAACATGGAACTTCTTTCTTTAAAAAAATAAAATCAAACTTACTTCTCAGAAACCTCCGTGTGATCTTCCATGCTTTTTTGCCCAACTGGTTTTCCATAAACTTCATCTTCATTTTCATCAATATCTTCATCATCAATACTCTTCACATCCAGCTTCTGATATCCATATTCCCCATTAAAAGACATAGAATCAATTTTCCACGAGTTGCTACTCTGGCTTCCATTAGAATTTGGTCCAAAGGGACTTTCAAAAGTGGACATGATATTAACTGATGATCGATCTGAATTCTCTTCTGAGCTTTCTCCTGTTCCACCTGTCTTTTTAAAAATGTCCCCAAAGTTTTGCTCATCTTCCTCATCATCAAATGAAATTATATTAGTTACCTTCTTTTTCTTTTTCCTATCCTTTTTACATTTTACATCTGTCAAAAGAAAAAATATATTACAAGAAAAAGTCTTCAGGACAACTGAAATACTACTATGTCTTATCCATGGCTTGTGACAATTCCCTAAATCTTCTGGGAAAAAAGCACACAAACATATAAAAACAATTTTAAAAAACCTAGATGATTCAGAACCAAAAAGTCCCTCAAAGGGTTATTTAATCTACCCTTTTACCTCCACAAGGATGAACGTGTAGCATAGTTATTAAATAATAAGGCATTCTTTAACAGAATATATACATCCAATGAACACTGTCTTCCAAAACAATCATCCTAAGAAACTATATACTTATCTAAACAATACTATCATTACTCAAAACATCTGGGGAACTTCTCCTTTTAGGTTACCTTATGGGCTAGATTACTAGCTTTGTAAGAAAAATCAATGTTCATTATATTATCATCATAGCATGCTCTTACTCTTGCTTCTACCAAAAACCAGATTTACCAGCTTTATCACCCACCTTATCCACTAGATTTGGCTACAAATGATGCTTGATCTATTCCAAAAGGCAAAAGGCAAAGATGTACTGCTCCTAAAGACATTTTTCAAAATATGCCAAAGTCTCTAAAGGCAATTCCTAAAGAACTGTTCCCCAAATGTTTTAAGAAATAACAACATATTTGGAATAAGTACAGCACCTCCCAGACTATAGAGCAGGGACTACAGAGCAAACCTCAATTGGATATATAAATTCTAGGCTGCTTATTTAAAAGATCAGTCATATTGCTTTGTGCTTCATACATCATTCAGAAAGGTGTGTGTGTGTCCGTGATTCTTTTAAAATCTCCAGTAAAGAAAATTCTATGTTCTGGCTTATTTGCTAAAAGAATCCTGAACATCAAATCTCAGGTCAGAAAGGCTGGGGAATAAACTACCTTTTAAAAAAGTCAATGTTAAATATTTCCAGCATCAGAAATGGTTTAGCTATCAGAAAGATAAACCCATGACAAAAAAAACCACATATTTAGTCCATAAGTCATGAAGTACATATATAATTGGAAATTCCAATATGACTACAGTTAAGTTTTAAGAACCACAGAACACCAAGAATAAGGGACTCTAAATACATGAGGGTCCTGAATTCCTGATCCTGATCATGTGATATACTAGATTGCCACCCTCTCCAATAACCTAAAGGAAGACCATGAAATTTTCAAAGAAAAAAAAATCTCAAAGCGTAATTAAAATATCCAGGGAAGGGAAAGATTGAAGGGGATATGGGTATATCTGAAAATTATGGATGTAAAAATATAAAGTATCAATAATTTTTAAATAACATGTATGTATACGTAAAACACATATTAATCACAGCACTTTTAGGAGAAAGTCTAGACAATATCAAATAAGCAAGAAGAGAATGGCACAATTACAACAAATTGGGAGCCTTGGCCCATGCATTCCACATGAATTCTTTTTACATACAATGATTTCCCAAATGATAATTCTAAAATAAACCCAATGGCTAAAGCAGCTTTTTACCAGAATACCGTAGTATAATTTATGCCCTTGATTTTCACTACAAAGAAGGACAATTTTTACTTCAAATCCTTCTATCTAACCTCATATTAGTCTCTGATGCCCATCCTCACCAAGATACTTACCAGCATTGACATTCCTGGATACAACTGGTAAAGGGTCAGATTCCTGATCTGGTTTGATTAGGATGGAGACAGCAGTAGATGCTGTGATCTCTCGAAGAAGACTGCTCACACCTTGGGTGGATTCCTTCAGCAAGGAGGTCACATTTTGAGTAGATTCCTTTAGGAGGTCAGAGACAGTTGGAGTGTACTTACTCTGCCCATTCAGGTCCTTGTTGTCGATATTGATCGCAAAGAGTATAGAATTCAGACCTGATGATGAAGAAAAAAGGACTGCTAACTGTAGCATTCATTCCTAAGCACACATCTCTAAATATAACAATAAAGAAAAGCAAGAACTTCTACCCAGGCTACCACCTGCATTATAATTATAGAACATACATTTACCTTTAAAAGTTATTTTTTTAAATATCTCCCCCTAAAGTGGAATTAATATATCCTAAGCATAGAAGCAACTGAATCCCCTCTACCTTGGCTTTCAGCAGCTATAGCCAGCCCACTTCAGGCCTTACTTCCACCAGTATACTGTTAAAATAGCTGCAAATAAGAAGCAAGAAGAGGAAGACACTGAGGCTAAAATGATTTCCATCCATATGACCTATGTGTGCAGGCAAATACTGATCAAACACTAAAATTTTCAGTTTATATAATGGTCTGCCTTAGACTCCATAATATGTGGAAAGTGTAAAGTTTTTAATGTATTATGAAAAGAAACAGTAATTAAAGGACTTGGATCTCTCTTCTTTATTTTAGTTGCATTAACTTCTGAGTTTTTTAAAAAGGAGCTCTCAAAAGACAAAATGACAATTAATTTGAACCACAAAAAAAGAGTGAGATAGCATGCTATATCTACTACATTATTTATTTGCTACGTTACTGAATTCTTGTTTAGCAAACTAAGAGTTGTATTTCATTATAGGAAGGAAGGTCAGTAACAAATGTGTTCTAGGTCACTGAAGAACTGGGAATATTCTCAATATTCCTTCCAATTAAAAAGAAGCTATTAACTTCATTTTTACAACTTCATTCAGGCTAACTGCCACCTTTTCTCATGCAAATAATTACAAGTGTAGAAAAGCCTTTAAATCAGGATCTATCCACTACTGGCTTTAAGACCAAGGCTTACCAGCTGCCATGGTAGGGAGCATGCTAGACCGTTCTTCATCCATCACAAACGCCCAGTCTTCATAGAAAATGCTGTCAAACAAAAGAGAAATGCCAAACAATCTATGGTAGACTGCCTGTTTTGGAAGCACTTTGAGAAAAGGCTATTTGATTCTATTAATCAACTAAATGAATTAAAAGAACACCTTAGAAAACTCATTTTAGAAGTTCTTATGTATTATAATTCTTGCTAAAAGTGATATTGTACATATAGAGGTATCTGATGGATGGTAGGTTCTATTAATTCAACAAAGGATAATTACAGAATCTGCAACCTGTGACTTCCTGGCTGGTCTCTTGGGAGGCCAAACCATAAAGAACTAAAATAGATATTATATGTAAATACAGTACTTATAGAGTTTTAGACTGAGTCCCAGATATAAGGGTAACTACCACGCAAAAATTCCCTCTGAGACAGACTAAGACCCAGAAACCACAGCAGAATTACAAATGTGCCTACTGGTTCTGCTAATTGAAGAGGAATAAATAGAGAAAGCTGCCAGAGACCTCTACAGGCTCTTTAAGTCTTTTAATAAACAGTTCTAGGGAGAGGGGCAGAGAGAGAGGGCAACCTGTGATTTCATCAGTGTTGGCAGCCAAGTAAGGAACTCCCTCTACCAATTCGGATAAGAACTTCCTCTGCAACTTATTATCTACAGTCTTATAATCATAGAGAGTGGCCTGGGCCACTGAGAAGGGATTTATCTAGAGTCACAAAGCCAGTAAGTGTCAGAGGTGAGACCTGAAACCATAGGCATCCTTACTCCAAGTCTAGCTCTAATTTCACTACACCAATGTGAGGTGCGCTCTCTCTCTCCCTCTCTCTATCTATCTCCATCTCTCTCTCTCTGTCTCTCTCTCTCTGTCTCTCTGTCTCTCTGTCTCTCTCTCTCTACCCCTCCCTTTTTCTCCCTCCATATATGTCTGAGTATGTATGCAAATTTCACACATACATAATATAATACATATTCATATGCAATATTTCAGAGCAAAATCTGAGTACCAAAAAACCACTAAAAGAGTCTACGAGGCATGTGTAGCTCTCAGGAGGACATATGAGTGCTATACTGGTTCAGCTCATTTAACTTAGCCCTAAGGGACATAAAAAGCTTAGGTAAGACAACGTCTCTACCCTCATGGAACTTTCAGTCAAGTACCAGGATAGATACAAATACAGATAACGATACTACACACTATTTCACAATAAGGATATTGTTGTTGTTGCTGTTGTTCAGTCATTTCAGTCATGTTCAACTTTTTGTTACCCTATTTGGGGTTTTCTTGGCAAAGACACTGGAGTAATTTGCCATTTTCTTCTCCAGATCATTTTACAGATGAGGAAACTGATACAAACAGGGTTAAGTGACTTTCCCAGGGTCACACAGCTAATGTCTGAGGTTGGATCTGAACTCTGGAAGGTAAATCTTCCAGACTCCAGGCCTAGTACCCTATCCACTGCACCACCTAAGGGTACTAAAAATACAAAACAAAGTGTTCTGACAGATCCACAGAAGATTGTTGTTGGGCTGTGGAGGAAGGCAAGGTCACAGAAGACTTCAGGGAAAGTTTCAAGGAAGAGGAAGAATCTGAGCTGAGCTTTAAAGGACAGGCAGTATTCAACAGGTTAAGTAGGAAAAATATTCTAGCCACAAAGGTGAAAAAGGATAAGGTGGGAATAAAGAATATCCAATTTGACTAAAATGTAGAGTGCATAGTAGAGAATAACTTAAGAGGAAGCTGGAAAGATGGGGTAGCACCAGATTTTGGAGGGCCCTGAATGCCAGGCAAGAACTTTGAACATTTCTAGATATGCCATACAGAGCCAATGAAGTTGTTTGGTGTTTTTTTTTAAACTGTGGGATGATATAATATGATTCTACTTCCGAAATTCTTTCATTGCCTTCTTTCCATTCTGCTACCATCCACTTTGGGCCTTGGTTACCCCTCAATGAGAGGTATTACAACCTCTTAACGAGCTTCCTAGCTCCCTAGCTCCAATTTCTCCTATAAAATATATACAGATTAATCTTCCTAAAGGATAGCTCTGATCATTCAACTCCTCCCCTCCCTATCCCCATCAACTTGAAAACTTTCAGTCACATTTCACTGTCTAGGAAATAAATTCCAAATCCCTTAACCTGACTTAAAATTAATTGTGATTATTTTAAGAAATTATTCCAATATATCAAATTGAATTTAGATCTACAACTCTGCCGATTTGTGATAACGCAAAGGGGTAGTGAAAGATTAGTATATTCCTCCTCGTGAGAGCAATAGATGGGAGCTTAATAGATCTTCACCAATCTTAAATCCAAGCCATTTATTAACTCTTTCTTATATTTAACCTCTAAAATAAAAAATATATATATAACGGAAAGAGCTGTGGATTTGTAACCAAAAGGCCTGGATTTGAACTCTGGCTTAACAATTTACTCTGTTGTATAACCCTGGATAATTCAACTTCTCAGGAACCTCACTTTCTACCTCTGCAAAAGTGGAATAAAAATGTCAGACAGCCTCCTGCACTGGAAGGTTAAAGGGATTAAAGAAAATGTGTATGAAGTCCTTTTGAATGATAAAACATAAGAAAAATGCCAGCTACTATTGCTAGCAATGTTAATAGGAATATTAATAAAACATACAATCTATAAGGAAAGGCAAGGCATGAGACTGTATACAAAACTGTCTCTTCCCTTCTAGTTTCTAAGAGTAGGACATTTCAAAATAGCTCAAATTAAACTGTCAAGGAAATAAAAGCCACATTCACTTCTGAAGAAAATGGTCTCCCCACCTAAAAGCCCCTGGGCTGTGTCCAAGAGCCAAGCCTTCAGGACACCCCCAGAGAATGCAGGGTCTGTAGGGCTGCTTCAGGCCACTGGCCACTCAGTTACCTCAATCTAATTTTGTCAGCCAGTAGCATGTGGATGTAGCGCTCCAAGGAGTGTTCGTTGAGGGCACAACGCAGCCAAGCTCGCCCTCTTCCCACATCAGTGCTGATGTTTCTCAGAGAGTAGAAGCGCTGTAGTTCATGCTTATTCAGGACTTCCTTCACATAGTACCAAAATACAGGCTCTGCAAAAGGTAAAGGACAGAACCATCATCATTAATGATGCCTAGAAACACTCAGTCAGGTACATTCATCCTCCTGTGGGACCTAGGTCATTTCGGTTACATATTAACTTATGAACTGTATAATCAGTCCAGTCACACACAATGGCATTCTTTCCACAGAATGCCTCTCTTGCAGGAGAGGACTGGTCAGAAGGAATTTGTTATGTATAATGCCCAGGCTACTTAGCCAAAAAGTTGTTTTTAAATACACCTGATAAACCATCTATCCATTCATCACACTCTAAATCAAATGACTCTATCCAGCATAGCCAGTCTGTCTAGAAATTGTAATCACCTACTACTGACCTTGAATGCAGGTGAAACATTTTCCAGCATGTTCTCACCCTTCAATTTAGGAAACTGCTGACTGCTACACAATTTTTCTATAGCTTGTCACCAGCGATGCTTGAGATGATAAGAATTATCCCGGGAGGATTCCTTTACCACTGACAAATCTAATGCAGTATATTCAAAGTTCAGTTCACCCATCATTTAATTCATGCAGGATCCAAAATTTAATTTAGGAATTATGATATTGTATACACTGTTATCTCTTGCATTTAAAGGTTGAACTAATTCCAAAAGTAGGCAAAGACTTATTGATGACCAGGACCTCTGAAATCCAACTTCCAAGGAAGAGAAAGAGACAGAGAGAGAAAGAGAGACAGAGAGAGACAGAGACAGAGAGAGAGAAGAGAAGAGAAGAGAAGAGAAGAGAAGAGAAGAGAAGAGAAGAGAAGAGAAGAAGAGGGGAGGGAAGGGGAGGGAAGGGAGGGGAAAAAAAGGGGGCCAAGGATGTTAGGTGGTTTGGTTGACAGTGGAGAGGAGAGGAAGTAGCTCCAATGTGCCCTCCTCCCAAAGTTACATAGTAAAGAAAACCCCACCACTTGCCATTCCCATAAAACGGAGTAAATCAGATCCTCCTGCCTCAGAGAAAATACACTGAGAACAAGTTTATAACACTACACTACATTGTCAGCAGTTCATGAGGCCAATGATCAAATTCTAATCCAGATGCAATGGACTGAAGTGCACAGAAAGATTGGCAAAGCAGACCTTCCACTGAGGGGTCATGGATAGTACCTTAAAATATGTGGTATTGTAAAAAAGGAAAAAAAGTCCAACCCCCATGCCAGATTTAGGGAGCAGAAATGATGTGACACACATTTAACTTCTGTATTCTCCATAGCACAATGCCTTGTACATAGTTTGGACTTAGTCAAAACAAATCACTTTTATGTTTCACTTCATGGTTACAATATGACAATTTATTTGATTCGATTTTGCAAAACTTAGGTAACTATTTACTCTAGTAGATATTAATATATAGAGTTTAGCCTATTTAAATATGGAATACAAAACTGTTGTTCCTTTCTGATTTACCATTCAAAGAAAAAAATACATATAATAAATATAAAATGTATATGTGCATTATAAATTCATATATATGCCACAATATAAAATTAGTATTATATCAAGGAAAACATGAAGAAACAGCACAGCTGAATAACCTTACCAATATCCTTAACAAAACCTGAGATCAAGATATACAGTAGAAACATTTCTCAAATTAACAAACATGGAAAGGTCCTCAATCCTTGTATATGTATTCTCCCACATTAAAAAAAAAAATCTTTCTATACTACAACCTATTAACTTGTTTCTTTCTATCCATTTAGTTTCTGGTAACTTTCCAAAGAGTTGTCTTTCATTCAAATTAGCATGTATATTTTACAATTACTGACATTTTCTTTTCCCACGTTAATATAATTCTTTATTAAGAAAATAGAGGAGAGAATTCCTTTCTTCTTGTTAGCAACTTAATTCCCCAGTTAGAAAAAGGATTAAAAGAAACATAAACTCCTAAATGCAAATTAAGTATCCTTGTATTCATTGATCTAGACATTTGCTTTCCTTCATACCCAGAGAATGGCTGTTAACTTTCATCTCCTGGGCACCCCTAGGCCTTATCACTGGCACCTAGGCCCATCTGTTCAAGGCCACTATTCAAAGAAAATGCATTTATTAATTTCTCTTGCCAGTTCCATTCTAGACCTAACTATTGGGAGTTTCTGTTCCCTGGGTAGTATCTTCTGTCAACATGTCTTTGAAATGTCTTCCTCTAATGTATTTGTATTTCATTCTTAGTCTTTTACTCAATTTATTCCCCCCCTTAGTAAATGATTACTCCAATTTCAAGCAGACTTTTCAAAATGTTTTATGGGCATTTTTTTTTCACAACAATCACCTCCTAATAAACTCTTCCCTACATTTTCCTCTTCATTCAAAACAAAAAGTCATCAACCATCTGATACAGCAACCCCACAAAACAGAGTGTGTAACATTCTGCATCTATAAAACATTACTTCTCCGGAAACAGAATCATATTCCAAAATCAGTCCTTTGGAACCAATGCAGGTCATTGCATTTGAACAAAATTCTGTTTTTGTTTGGTTTTTTTTTTTTAGTGTTATTTTCATTTATATTACTGTATTCATTGTGTATTTAGTTTTCCTGATTCTGCTTTCACTATCTATCAGTTCATACAAGTCTTCCCACATTTCTCTAAATTCTTCAAATTTGTCATTCCTTACAACATAATGATATGCTATAATAGTCATATATCACAATTTGTTCAGCTATTCCCCAATGAATACTAGTTTTGTTTATAGTTTTTGCTAGTATAAAAAGTATCATTTTAAATTTGTTGTCAATTATCAAACATTTCATTCACATCTCCTTGGAGTATCTCTCTACTACTGGGATCACTGAGTCAAAAAGGATGAACAGTTTAAAAACTTTCCTTATAGGAGTTTAAACTATTTTATAGAACCATTGGGCTAATTCACAGCTTCACCAAAAATGTACTTCCCACGTTAACTCCACCTTTTGCCACCTTTCGCAATTTGGCAGACATGATACCACCTCAGAATTATTTTAATTTTTATTTCTCTTATCATTAATGCTTTGGAGCTTTTTTTTTTCATTTGGTTGTTAATAGTTTGTGTTTCTTATTTTGAAAAGTGGGTTTACTAATATACTTGGACCACTTACTGGATGGTGAATGGCAGCTTAGAATATATTTTTGTGTTCAATTCCCTATAAATTCTGGATGTTAGATCTTTATCAATGCTATTTGATGGAAGAATTTTTCCCCAATCTATAATTTTTTTCTAATTACTCTAACTGCATTGATTCTGTTCATGCAGAAACTTTTTTATTTAATAAACAAAAATATCTAACATTAGTTCACCCCCACACATAAATATTAAAGATTCAATTTTCCATTCTCTAATTTTTTAAAATATGATCATTTGGAGGCTATTGCGGAATATGGGATAAGATATTGGTTTAAAACCCAACTTCCACCAAACTACCTTCCAGTTTTTCCAGCAAGAGGACTGAGGGAGTCCTCTCCCCAGTAGAGTTGATTTTTGGTTTACTATATTTCTTATCTCACATTAAGTGCCAACTATGAACAGACCTCTATGGCTAAGTGACAGGCAAGACACAAAAATTAGATACACAGTCGTTGTATTAAAGAAATTTATAGTCTAAAAATATTAATAGTATTTATAACTAAGATGTATATAGTATTTTAAAGTCTGAAAGGCATTTTACATATACTGTCTCCCTTGAGACTCTCTCCCTAACAACCTGTGGAATATGCACTATATAAATCAGTTAATAAGCATATTTAAGTTCCTATTAAATATGTGCCATGCACTACTCAAAGTCCTAGAGATACAAGAAAGGTGAAAGATATTCTCCTTCTTTCAAGGATTCTCTCCATCTAATGGGTATCATTATCCCCATTCTACAAGTAAAGAAATTGAGGCCCAGAGAGATGAAGTGACTTGTCCATGTTCACACAACTAATAAATATAAAAGGGAAGATTTAAACCAAGGTCTCACTGACAAACCAACCAATCAATAAACATTTATTAAGTGGCATAAGGCAGGCAATGTGCTAAGCCTGGGGATATTAAAAAAAAAAAAGGTAAAAGATAATCCCTGTCCTCAAGCAGCTGGCAATCTAATTAGTGAAACAACATGCAAACAAATATATACAAAGCAAGTTTATATACAGGATAAACAGAATATAATTAACAAAAAGAAGGCACTGGAACAAGAGGGGTTGGGGAAGGCTTCCTGTAGAAGGTGGGGTTTTAGTTGGGACTTAAAGGAAGCCAGGGGAGGCAACAAGCAAAGATGATGAGGGAGAGCAATTCCAAGCATGGCGGATAGCCAGAGAAAATTCTCAGAGCTGAGAGATGGAGTGTCTTATTGGTGAGACAGGCAGGAGCCAGTGTCACTGGATAGAAAAGTACATATTAGAGAGTAAAGTGTAAGAAGACTGGAATGGAGGCAGCTAGATTATGAAGGGCTTTGAATGCCCAGCTAAGCATTTTGTATCTGCACCTGGAGGCAATAGGGAGCCACTAAAGTTTACTGAGTAAGAAGGTAACATGATCAGACTTTCCTTTTACGAAAATCACTTTAGTGGCTGAATGGAGGACTCACCAGCCGACTATTACAATAGTCCAGGTGAGAGGTGATAAAGACCTGCACCAGGGTGGTGGCAGTATTCGAGGAGGGAAGAGGGCATATTCAAGAGATGTTGCAAATGTGAAATCGACAGACCTTGGCAACAGATTGAATGTAGGGGGTAAAAGTCCAGGAAGACCCCTAAGCGTGAACCTGAGGGATTGGGAAGATGGTTTGCCCTCTACAGTAATAAGGAGGAAGGAAGGAGGGGGAAGATTTTGGGAGGAAAGATAATGAGTTCGGTTTGGAGCACGTTGAGCTTAAGATGTCTACTGGTTGGTGGAATTGTGAACTGATCCAACCATTCTGAAGAGCAATGTGTAACTATGCCCAAAGGGCTATCAAACCATGCACACTCTTTGACCTAGCAATACTAAGTCTATATCCCAAAGACATCCAAAAAAAGGGGGCGGGGAGCAGGGAGGACCTATGTGTACAAAAATATTTATAGCAGTTCTTTTTGTGGTGGCAAAGAATTGGAAATTGAGGCTATGCCCATCAATTGGGGAATGACTGGACAAGTTGTGATATGTGATTGTGATGGTATACTATTGTACTCTAAGAAACAACAAGCAGGATGCTTTCAGAAAAGCCTGAAAAAAAACTTACATGAACTGATGCAAAGTGAAGTGAGCAGAACCAAGAAATCAGTGTACAGAGTAACAGCGATATTGTATGACGATCAACTGTAAATCCTTAGATATTCTAAGCAATGCAATGATCCAAGACAATTCCAAAGGACTGATGATGAAAAATGCTATGTACCTCCAGAGAAAGAGCTGATGGAATCTGAATGCAGATTGAAGCAAACTTTTTTTTTTACTTTCTCTGTTTTTCTTGGATTTTTTTTTTTGGTCTGTGTTTTCTTTTGCAACATGGCTAATATGGAAATGTTCTGTATGACTGTACATGTATAACCTATATCAAATTATTTGTCTTCTCAATTAAGGAAGAGGGGAGGAGGGAAGAGAAGAGAGAGTTTGGGATTCAATTTTTTTTTAAAAACTGTTAAAAATTTTTATGTTTAATTAGAAAAAATAAAATATTTTTTAAAAATGTCTACTAAACATCCAGGTTTTGACGTCTGAAAGGCAGTTGTACATGCAAGATTGGAGTTCAGTAAAGAGGTTGGGGAAGGATAGGTAGAACTGAGAATCATCAGCATAGAGATGGTAACTAAATCCATGGGATCTGATAAGATCATCAAGTGAAGTAGCATGGAAAACAAAGAAAAGAGGGCCCAGGAGAGAACTCTGAGGGTCACCTAGGACTCTAGTCTTCTAGGGCATTCAGGCTACTCTGGCATGTTGTTTTTCTAGAACAGGGACAGAGACAGGGTGTAAGTGAAAGAGAACTGTATCTGGAGTCTGAAGACCCAAGTCTGAATCCTGGTGTTGCTATTTCTTCCCTGTGTGACCTAAGTCACTTCACCTGTTTAGACCTCATTTTCCTCATCTGTAAAATGAGAAGAGTGGGCTAGATGATCTCAAAATCCTTTCCAACTCTATCACATGATTTTATAAGTTACCCGTTTGTTTCCTACTCCTCATTAGTTTTCGTATGTTTCACAAAGTCAGGGATCTTGCCTTACCTCATCAACTTAGCAGCTCCACCAGCACTTAGTACAGTAACTTGAATGAACTAGGCATTTAATAAACATTGGATGAATGTATTAGTTTAACATGGCATAAACAAGCACCAGACAAAATGGCATAGGGGGGCATTACTAGCAGGACCAAGGTGGAAAACTTTATTACCACTTGGGAGGACAAGATGTGAAAACATGTTCAAAGAGTTTAAATAATTTGCAAATGGCAGGCAGTATTACTAGGCCTAGAACCTAAGTTTCCTGCCTCCAAGCAAGGGCTCTTTCCACTACACCATTTTGCTTTTCATTAAATATTTATCAAACAAGTGAATCCACAGTAATTTGAAATGCTAATAGGTCTATACACAGAACTATAAAATTCTGATGGAAGGGCCCTGGTGGCATGTATAAATGAAATCTATACTTATATGAAATATATTAGAACTCCATTGTAATATAGGGACCTTTAGTAGATGGAATAGATATAGACTCATTCCCTTAATTTTTTTTTTATTCACTGAATTTTAAAGATACAAGCAATCACTAAGATAATACAGTCTGACCTCCTTATTTTACAAGACCAGAAACTGAAATCTAGAGTGGGAATGCAATTTATGTAGTTAGTAGGAGCAGAGCCTAGATTAGAATCTATTCTCTTGCATGTGTCGGCAATTAAATGTTTGCTGAATTGAACCGATGTCTCCAGTATTCTTCCCATCCCACCATAAAACCACACTATACTTTCTATAACTGCATTAGTAAAAAGTCCAACAAAATATGGTTCAATCTTCCTTTGACAATCTTATAAATGGCTCCCATTGTGCCTCATTTTAACAAAAAGTTGAAATCTTCCCCACCACCATCTCTTAAGAACTAGCAAAAATTACCTCACTTGAGTTTCATTTCCCTTTATTGCCCCCAATTCACCATCTGCTAACAATGACAACAAGTCTAAAACGTTCAAAACTCTTACAGCAAAGGAAATGGCCTAGAGACCTCCTGGATGAATTATCAAGCCCTAAGCAATCTCACACTTGTGCTGGATCTGTACCTGCATTCATCTTTTACACATCTAAAGATTTTCTTTACAGCCCCCAATAGCCGTCCTTTCAGGATTATTCCCCAAGAAGAATTTTTTTTTTGTATTTTAAAAACAGAAATTTTAAAAGAGAACTGAAATTGTTAAGGGAACAGGGAACAAGAAAAAAAAAAAGAAACAGACTTCCTCTTTTGATCAAAAAAGATCAGTAGAATATTCTTCCAGTGTAAGCAGATAATCCAGAACATTTTATTCTTTTAAAAAAAAAGTCTTTTTTTCCCCTGAAAGGTAAACAATATTTTACCCAGGTTTTTTTCCTGTCATTCCTGCTAATTAATCTGAATGTGTCAATGTTTATATCTATTCTTGTGTTTGACAATCCCATCAAATCAAGTATGCTATATAAACCACATCTGACATCCTTTTAAAATGAGACCTGAGGAACAGAGAGGAAGTTAAACATACCAAAGAAGCTAAATATCAAAAATGGATACCAAAATAGAGATACTCGGCAAATGTCAAATTTACAGTTTATTGATCTAAAGTCTAAAAGCAAATGTAAAAAAGTCCTCTATGTACAAAAATATTTATGGTAGCTCTTTTTGTGGCAGCAAAGAAAAGAAAATTAAGTGAATGCCCATCAATAGGGAAATGGCTGAACAAATTACGGTATATGAATGTAATGGAACATTATTGTCCTGTAAGAAATAAAGAAAAATGGTTTCAGGAAAACTTGAAAGAACTGGAAGGTGGGAGAGGAAAAAAATGCTTGATAATTGAGGGATTTTTTTTTAATTTTTTATAACAATGAAAATGTAAACTATTTATAAAAGTTTACCCTCAAAAACATGGCTCCAATTGACCTACTTTTCTAGACTTACTGCATATTATTCTCCTTCATGATGTCTACATTCTGATCAAACTGGCCTACTGACTGTAGCCTGCAGTCAGCATTCCACCTCTGTGACCTTGCGCAACTATCTCCTATGCCAGGAATGTATTCCTTCTTCACTTTTAGCTCTCAGAATTCTGGGTTTCCTTCAAAGCTCAACTCAGGAGCTACTTCTTATGAAGCCATCCATGCTCCCTCTTCTCTCCCTCCCCTCTTGACACCCTGAGTTATTAGTAATCTCTCCCTCCTTAAATTATCTTGTATATGCTTATCTGTATACATGTTGTAACTCCCAGTATATAACCTAAGCCCCTGGAGAGCAGACTGTTTTGTCTTTGTCTTCAAATCCCCACTGCCTAGCATAGCACCTTGAACATAGTAGGAACATCTTATCTAATCTTCACAAGAATGTATTATTTCCATTTAACAAAAGAGAAAAGTAGAGGCTCGAGGGGATAACTAATTTGCCCCAGGGCACACAGCTGAGAGGAAGAGCTAGGACTAGAAGGTAAGTCTCCTGATTCTAGTTCTGACGTTTTCCACATCACCACACTGACTTTCAGAAGACAGTATGTGAGAAACATGCTCTTTTGATACTTGTAGTTGTTGAACAAGAGTCCACACCCTCTAAAACTATTAATCCACACTATGTATAGTCTGGAATTCCTAGATTTTTAAAAACCTACCTGAATGTGGTCCTAAACTATGGTACTTGAAATAAATTTCAGCATGGACAGAAATCATTTCCTTTATATGTTCTTAATATTACTAATTACTGTTCATTAATAATTAATGTTATTATAACCTTTGAAAATTATGTCAATGTTTTGAATTGTGGCTAATAATGAATAACCATAAACAATGTGAAATTAAAGACTATTCCATTCCCAGGAGTTGCTAACATTATAATCCACTCTAGCATTGTTTTTGATTTTCTCAAATCATCTCTTGTTCTTCTTCTTCCAGAAGAACTGAAAAGGCTTTGTTTTTTTCAACCCAGTCTCCACTGAGTACTTAAGCATCCAATTCTAACTCACTGAAACATTTTGGACCTACCATGATGCAGTGATCCTGATACAGAGAAATATCTTGTGTAAAGAATCACTATGTTCCAACTTCTGCCCTCCTCATAATGGCTTATGGAGTATCCTCTACTCATCTTGTATATGCTCTTTCAATACTCAATTCTTATTTTAATAATCAGTACAAGTTCAGGGCCCACCCTATTTCAGCAACTGAACCCAACTCCTGGTGAAAGAAACAGAAGGCATGCTTCATCAATGAGAATTTACCAGGGCAAACCTATTCATATTGTAAACCAACTTCCTGTGTCACAATGGCAGGTGGAGTGAGGAAGGAACCCTCTGAAGCCCTCCCAAGCTCCCCTCCAAACAACTAGAAAACTGCCTCAGCCTTGATCTAGGAGCAGGGAAGCAGTTTACCAGCACGGCAGGAAAGGTCTGCCTCACTGGGGTGGGAGGTGAACGAGATCCAACAGCAGCAGCAGAAGCCAGCCTCACAGCACGGGGTCTGCAGCAAGGCCCCAAGCCTGCAGCAATCTACCAGGAAGGCTTTGCCTACCTGCAAACCAGCAGCCCCTTAGGCAAGTAAGCAGTCTATGCAACACACCAGGGCCCCACCCCAGTAATCTCACCCCCAGCACAAGCCACCAGCAAGGTCTTAACCCCACTGCTGACCAGTAGTGAAGCCCCCCTGGGGCTGGCCAACAGCAAAACCTCAGTCCTAGGGCCTACCAGAAGAGAGACCCTGTTTCCATAGCAAGCCAGCAGTAGGGCCCCACCTCTGGGGCAGATCAACAACAAGATCCCTCCTCCAGGGCCAGCCATCAGAAAGACTGTAACCTTAACAACCCAGCCAAGGCCCCACTCCTGCAGAAGGCCAATAGCTACACCCCAGCACAGAGGAGGCTAACAGGGAGGGCCCCCCCCCCAGTACAAGCCAGAAGGGCAGTCTAGCCTCCAGAGGAAGCAAGCAGCTATGCCCTGAAGCCCAGTGAAAGCTAGCAGTAAGACCCAGAGCCCCAGGATAGAAAGCTTAGGATAGTACAGGACCAAAACCCAGCTCTCACATAAAAACACCAAGTAAAAAAAAAAAGGCAGGAAAATATTTGGAAAAAAAAAAAAAAAAAAGCTTGATTTTACTATGGTGATAGGAAGGATCAAGTCATTAACTTAGATGATGATAATAGTGTCAAAATGGCTACAAGTGAAGCCTCAAAGAAAAATGTAATTTGTTCTCAGGCCCAAAAAGAATTCCTGGAAGAGCTTAAAAAGGATTTTAAAAGGTAAATTAGAGAAGCAGAAGGAAAATTGGGAAAAAGAAATGATAGTAATGCAATAGAGTCATGAAAAAAGAATCAATAGCATGGGAAAAGATATTCAAAAATTTGAGGAAAATAACTCCCTAAAGAATAGTACTGGCAGGGGCAGCTAGGTGGCACAGTGGATAGAGCACCAGCCCTGGAGTCTGGAGGACCTGAGTTCAAATCCGGCCTCAGACACATAACACTTACACTTACTAGCTGTATGACTCTGGGCAAGTCACTTAACCCTAATTGCATCACCAAAAAAAAAAAAAAAAAGAAAAAAAGAAAAAAATAACAGAATTGGCCAAATGGAAAAGAAAGTACAAAAGCTCACTGAAGAAAATAATTCCTTAAAAATTAGAATTGAACAAGTGGAAACTAATTATTCTATAAGATATCAAGATACGATAAAACAAAACCAAAAAAGTAAAAATAAATAGAAGAATATGTGAAATTTCTCATTGGAAAAACAAGTGACCTTGAAAATAGATCCAGGAGAGATAATATAACAATTAATGGACTAACTAAAAGACATGATCAAAAAAAAAAAAAAAGCCTGGACATCTTTCAAGAAATCATCAAAGAAAACTGCCCTGATATATTAGAACCAGAGGGTAAAATAGAAAAAGAAAGAATCCATGATCACCACCTGAAAGAGGTCCCAAAATGAAAACTCCCAGGAACATCATAGCCAAATTCCAGAGCTCACAGATCAAGGAGAAAGTATTACAAGCAACCAAAAAGAAACAATTCAAGTATCATGGAGCTACAGTTAGGATTACACAGGATATGGCAGCTTTCACAGTAAAGAATCAAAGGGCTTGGAATATGATATATCGGAAGACAAAGTAGTTAGGATCACAACCAAGAATCACCTAACCAGCAAAATTGAATATAATCTTTCAGAGGGGTAAAAATGGATGCTCAATGAAATAGAGGACTTTCAAGCATTTCTAATTAAAACATCAGAGCTGAATAAAAAACTTGACCCCCAAATACAAGACTCAGGGGAAACATAAAAAGGTAAAAGAGAAACAAGAAAGAGAAAATATAAGAAATTCAATAAGGTTAAACTGTTTATATTTCTACATGGTAAGATAATATTTGTAACTCTTAACAACTTTATTACTATAAGAGTAATTAGAAGGAGTATGTGTAGACTGAGTGTAGATATAAGGTGACTCTGATAGGATGATAACCCAAAAAACAAAATGAAGGGGTAAGAAAGAAAATTGCACAGGAAGAAGGGGGTGGGAAATTGAATGGGGTAAATTATTCCCCATAAAAGAGGCAGGAAAAAGCTATTATAATGGAGGGGAAGATAGGTGGGAGGAGGAAGGAGGGCAGGCAAACCTTAAACCTTACCCTCATCAAAATTGGCTCAAAGAGGGAATAGCATATACACTCAATTAATATAGAAATCTATCTTACCCTGTAAGGAAAAAAAAGTGACAGAGATAATAGAAGGGGGAAGGCATCCAGAGAAAGAGCTGATAAATAAAAGTATGTGTAGAATAATTTTACATATACATACCTATTATGTCTAATGGTAGCCATGTCTAGGGCAGGGGAGGGAGGGAAGAACAAAAAAGAAAATAAAAGAAATTTACATGATACCTTTGTTATATATTTGGAGGGAATAGCAAGTTGTACATGGTAGATTTGAAGTTTCATATGCAACCATCTTTTTTATTGTACTGTGTTATGGAAATGCTTGTTTTGTTCCACGAATTGAAAATAAAATAAATTTTTAATAAGAATTAAAAAAGAATATTCACTCCCGGGGATAAAAAAAATAAACATATGTGCACCAAATGGTATAGCATCTAAATTTTTGAAGAAGTTGAATGAGTTACAAGAGGAAATAGATAATAAAACTATACTAGTGGGGGAACTCAACTTTCCCCTCTCAGAACTAGATAAATATAACCAAAAAAAAAAAAAACCCCAAGAAAGAAGTCAAGGAGGTGAATAAAATTCTGGAAAAGTTAGATATGATAGATCTCTGGAGAAAAATGAATGGGAATAGAAAGGGTAATACCTCTTTTCTCAGCAATACATGGCACTTACACAAAAACTGACCATCTATTAGGACATAAAAACCTCACAACCAAATGCAGAAAAGCAGAAATAGTAAATGCATCCTTTTCAGATCATAATGCAATAAAAATTACATTCAATAATGGACAACAGCTAACCAAGAATCACCTACCCAGCAAAACTGAGTATAATCATGCAGGGGAAAAAATGGACATTCAGTGAAATAGAGGATTTTCAAGCATTCCTGATGAAAAGACCAGAGCTGAATAGAAAACTTGACTTTAGAATACAAGACTCAAGTGAAACATGAAGAGGTAAACAGGAAAGAGAAATCATAAAAGACTCATTAAGGTTGAACTGTTTACATTCCTGCATGGAAAGATGATATTTGTAATTTATGAGTCTTTTGTCAGTATTAGAGAGGTTGGAGGGAAAAAATTATATGTATGTACATATGGATGGATAGATAGATAGACAGACACAGACAGACAGATAGATAGATAGATAGAGGGCACAGGGTGAGTTGAAGATGAAGGGGTGATATCTGGAGAATAAAATTAAGGGGTGACAGAGGATTATACTGGGAGAAGGAGAAAGGAAGAGGTAGAATGGGGTAAATTATCTCACATAAAACAGACAAGAAAAGGCTTTTACAGTGGAGGGGAAATAGGGGATTGTGAGAGAGAATGAGGGAATCTCATCCTCATGTTATTTGGTGTAAGGAGGGAGTAACATACACACTCAATTGTGTGTGGAAATCCATCTTACCCTACAGGAAAACGGGGAGAGGAGGGGACAAGACAGCAGAAAGATGATAGAGTGGAGGGCAGATTGGGGGAGAGGGTAATCAGAAGCAAACACTTCTAAGGAAGGACAGGGTCAAAAGAGAGAATAGAATAAAGGGGGGGTGGGATAGGATTAAGGGAAATACACTTAGTTTTTCACAACATGAAAAAAAATAATGGACAATGGAAAGAAAGATTAAAAATTAATTGGAAATGAAATAATCTAATCCTAAAAAACAAGTGGGTCAAAGAACAAATAATAGAAACAATCGATAATTTCATTAAAGATAATGACAACAATGAGACAACATACCAAAATTTATGGGATGCAGCCAAAGCAGTATTTAGAGGAAAATTTATATCTTTAATTGCTTACATCAATAAAACAAAGAAAAAGCAGATCAATGAATTGGGCATGCAACCAAAAAAAAAAAAAACTAGAAAAATAATAAATTTAAAATCCCCAATTAAACATCAAATTGGAAATCCCTGAAAATCAAAGGAGAAATTAATAAAATTGAAAGTAGAAAAAAAAACATTAAACTAATAAATGGTTTTATGGGGGGAAAAAACAATAAAATAGATAAACCATTGGTTAATTTCATTTAAAAAAAGGAAAGAAGAAAACCAAATTACTAGTATCAAAAATGAAAGGGGTGAATTCAACACCAATGAAAAGAAAATTAAGACAATTGTTAGGAGCTTTTTTGCCCAATTATATGCCAATAAATTTGGCAATATAAATGAAATGGATTAATATCTACAAAAATATAAATTACCCAGATTAACAGAAGAAATAAAATACCTAAATAAACCAATCTTAGAAAAAGAAACTGAACAAGTCATAAATGAACTCCCTAAGAAAAAAATTACCAGGGCCAGATGGATTTACAAGTGAATTAAAGAACAATTAATTTCAATAGTATATAAACTATTTGGAAAAACAGGCAAAGAAGGAGTCCTACCAAACTTCTTTTACAACACAAATATGGTGCTGATACCCAAACTAGGAAGAGCCAAAGCAGAGAAAGAAAATTATAGACCAACTTCCATAATGAATATTGAAGCAAAAAATTTTAAATTAAATACTAGCAAAGAGACTATAGCAATATGTCACAAGTATCATACACTATGACCAAGTGGAACGCAGGGCTGGTTCAATATTAGGGAAACTATCAGCAATAGCTGCCCATATCAATAACAAAACCAACAGAAATCATATCATTATCTCAACAGATGCAGAAAAAGTCTCTGACAAAATAAAGCACCCCTTCCTATTAAAAACATCATTGGAGCTTACCTTAAAATGATAAGTACTATTTATTTAAAACCATCAGCAAGCATTATCTGTAATGGGGATAAGCTAGAAGCCTTCCCAATACAATCAGGGGTGAAGCAAGGATGCTCCATTATCACCTCTATTATTTAATATTGTACTAGAAATGTTAGCTATAGCAATAAGAGAAGAAAAAGAAATTAAAGGAATTAGAACAGGTAATAAGGAAACAAAACTATCACTCTTTGCAGATAATATGTTATACTTAGAAAATCCTAGAGAATCAACTAAAAAACTACTTGAAATTATTAACAACTTCAGCAAAGTTGCAGGATACAAAATAAACCCACATAAATCATCAGCATTTCTATATATTACCAACAAAGTCCAGCTGCAAAAGGTAGAAGAGAAAGTTCATTTAAAATAACTAGGAGAGGGAGGAATGAATTTGGAACTCAAAACTTTAATTAAAAATGTTTAAAAAAATTTTTTTAAACCACGGGATCCTTAGTAACGGAAAACTCACAATTATTTCATCTCCTTGGTTGAGTCAAAATCATCTGTGGTTATTGTTCCAAAGACAAGTACCTTTAAAACTACTTTCTCTTTAAGTACGTCACCCACTTTTTACTGATACCACTAATACTGTGTAAGACTAAAAGGAAAAGAATATGAGTCATAAGATATAATCACTGAATTATGGAGAGGTAACATTATATTTCACCAGCAAATAAATAATTCTGAAAGTAATCAAATCATTCTTTGGTGAAGGCTCCACTTAACACAATAGTCCTCCATTTCTAGAGACAGTTTGAATCCCAACCAGGTTCCAAGTTACAACAAATTGGGTGAACTTGTGCTGGTCCTTGAAGAATCTGGAGCAATTTACCTGCCCGATCTATTCTAGAAGGATCTGTGGGAGAGATGATACATCCCTCTAGGTAAATGCTTCACCACTGCACAAAAAGCCAAATATGACCTGTCCAGACTTTTGGTGACTCTGGCCAAGATTTCCTAGCTGTGAAAGTGGCCTCTATTCACAAAGTCTCAAACACTAGAATGAATCTACATAATCTCACCCTCCAACAATGAAGACTGCAACCCACCCACAGCTGTCCATCCTGTGAGAATTGTCCATGTCCTCCCACAAATTTGACCCAAAGGGACTTGCCTAGCATGCAGGGAGCTTTCTTTTAGTTATCTTAATACTGTACGGATACCAGTTATGCACATGGTGTTGTCCTTCACTAGCGCTATGTGACTAGTCTGTTTTTTCGAGTCATACTTTTCTCTGAAATCCTTTATACCATTTCTCCTGTCTAATTTCTCTTTGATAATGTGATGCAAACTGTTTATACTCACCATTCCACTGCCCTTTGAGTGATCTGCAACCTCAATCCCTCAGAGTCTCTAGTACTCTATGATTTGAAATTGTACATCACCAGAAAAAAACTGATGTTAAAAAACATAGTCCTTTGTTTCAGAGAGAAGCTTGGGGTCATTAAAAGAGCTGTGCAATTTATCAAAGACAATCTAACATTATCTCCTTCTCCTCCTGATCAATCCTGGGCTCAGGTTCATTTGCAGAGTCCATCTCAGAGACATATACTAACTGGCATGTGCCAAGTCTCACTCTCCCAGAAATACACACCAATTGACATATACATAGTCTCAAATATAGAAACAAAAAAAAATGTAAAGAAAGATAAAACAGGAAGGCAAGAATAGGAAACTAAAACGTGAGATAAATATAATGAGCTAACTATATCATTTTGAAAATGAAAGAAAAAGGAACTGTGGATAACTCTAATCAAAAATTTTATGGGTGTGTGTTTTAGTTTTATCTTTGTTTTAAGGGCAAACTTGATCTCTGAGCTGATGAAAAACAAGGACATTCCCTTGTAAAGGAAATGTAGTCAACAACTGGCAAAGATACTAGATAAAATTCACTGGATCACTCATTCAACATAGCACCCTGGCAAAAAATGAGAAAGTCAAAATTTGAAATGAGTTGTTCTAAGTACATGAATTTATAAGAGCCTTTCTTTGCCTCTATTGCAACCCCACAGGAACTAGTTAGTGACATGGATTCTATAGATTCTCAAGAGCAATCTTGTCAGTTTAATATTAAATTAATCTGTAAAACAAAGGATTTGGATTAGATTCCTCAGGTATGTTCCAGAGCTACTATTATATGACCTGCTCAGATTTTCAATCTTCAAAACTTACTATTATAAATAACAAAAGAAATAGAACATCCTCTTCTGTTGACCAAAATATTAATTCACTGGTATCACTTTCAACCTAGCAAATTTTGTTAGAACTGTATATAGGGGATTAATCACTAACATCTTTTAATGCTACTTCATTATTGTATCCTATTTGATTCTATGTATCAGTCTCACCTTCCTATCTAATTTTTACATTCACTGAACGTAAAGACCACTATTTCTACTTCTCTCATATCTCCATACTGCCTACCTAATGCAGGGTTAGGCATTAGACACAAAATAGACCCTCAATAAGTACTAGTCAATTAATTGAAGAGAATAATTTTAGATTACAAGCTCCTTCAGGATAAGGACTATCTTTTCATCTCTTTATCAACCTTGTTGTTGTTCAGTCTTCATACTCAAAGAGACCGCTGACATCACAATGTTGGGGTAAAGGTATAGTGTGTTTAACTGTGGCTCATCAGTCCAATCTGAGCTTGAAAGGCTCTACCACAGGTCGGGCACAAATAGTCCCTATAAACATTTAGGATGGAAACATCTCTAGATTTGTGCATCTCACAAATTTCTTTTCCGCTACTACAATTCTGCTTTGCTTATAAAGTAAAGCACCTTCTTTAATGTAGACATTCCATGCTGGGAGGTCCTATGCCAGTGTCTCCAATGTCTCACAATCAACACTAAATTTCTTCAGAGAGACCTTGAGAGTGTCCTTGTACTGCATCGTCTGATCTCCGTTTGAGCAATTGCCTTGTGCAACTTTTCCATAAGATAGTCTTTTAGATAAATGGACGTTTGGCATTTGGGCTATATGCCAATACTCTGCACATCCACAGGTGTTTAATAAATATTCATCGTTTACTACACAAGATCCTAAATCCATACATAATTACTCAGCTATCTCCAAAACTGCAGTTTTGTCCACTTTTTCCTCTCTATATATTCATAATATACAGTATGTTTTATATAGAGTCCCTCTTCAACAGAAACTTTACTGCAAAAAAAATCAAAGTATGGCTATGGGATGGGGCAAATGAAAAGACTAGATAGAGTCCCAAAAAGTCACATACTTTAGAAAAACTTAAATTCCAGATTTGTCACTTTCTATAGGCGTGTTATGCTGAATGAGCAATCAGTGATTTATATTGAGGAACTTTCTAGCTGCTGACTGGGTAACCATCACAAATGAATATACCTGTTCTCCATGAAAAAACACCTATGTAGTAAAGCCTCATTAATTCAAATACCATTGTGTGGAATTTGTGATCCTTTGGACAAGGGTTAGGTTGAAGTTTACCATGGCTTATCTAACTAACCCTTTCTTAAAAGATAATAGAAACCTTACAGTTATCAAGAAAAATATTTAAAATAATCAAAAGGAAAAAAATTAATTTCAAGTACTTCAGAAGTACCATTTACAAACAATTGACATGGTAACCTAGAGTCATTCTACTTCTTATAATAGGTCCTCTAAGACCCTCAATGTACAATAATTGTCCATAACAATTTTATTCAAATCTTATGTTTGACTAATAAAATATTTCTTTTTAAATATTCTATAATTAAAACTTTTTAATAATTCAAATTGCTCTAGGTCATAAGAAAGGTTGAATAATGCTCAAGAGAAGCATTAAACTGATGCTGCTTACCTCTCTGTACCTCTCAGAGTTTGGCCTCAGAAAACCAAATCAGAAGTCTAAAGATTGCCTTGTAATTATGTAGAATCAGACAAGGTAGGTGCCTACACTATAAATAAACTGCTCAGCTGGTATAGGTATCCTCCTAATCAGAGCTAAAACCACCTTCCTTCTTTACCAACCTTCCCATTATTTAGTATACATAAGTTTCTCTTCAAGATCTCCTTCAATAACTCCATTCAGTTTTTCTGACTGTATCAAAAAACACTTCAAAAGGTCTTCCTTTGATTGTTTCTGTGACAGTCCCTGCTATTATCATTTAACACTTGGGTTTTAAAGACTATTTCTAACCACAAGTGTGCCTCTACCTACTTCAACCCTTCCGTGAGTGCAAATTAGTGAGGTTTTAACTATATAAGCAATAGAAGGGATCAGATTTTATGCACTGCTCAGATGAATACCATTTAGCACACTCTGAATGTTTAATTAATATTAATTAAAGACAAGAATTATAAAGGGATGTTGGCAAACTATCAAAAATGTTTATCCTTTTTTCTAATTCGCTACAAAGCTATCAACACGTTTATCAGAATAAAACAAAAATAATAGCTTTGATAATTAATTAATCTTATTTTTAATTCATGCATAGAATCCAGCTAGACTTTGATGGGGAAACAGGAAAGATAAAGCAAAGGTCAGAGATAGCTTTCAGAAATTGTACTCAGATTCTCTCAGAACTAGATAACTTTCCACAGCCTTGTACAAAAATAAATGGTTGCATATTAATAGAGCTGAAGAATCTCTCAAGCTCAAGCTGTGACCAGATTCCTGCTCTGCCCTATGTAAAAATTCATCTTCACTTTACCAAAAACTTTGTCTCAGAAATTCTGGTGCAAATGATTTCAAAGTTGCTTCTTCTACTCTCAAGAATAAAGGGGAAAGGGGGGGAAGAGGGGAGGAAAGGTTGTGAAATCTTTCTATTCCTTCTAAACAATATAAATTCTTAAATTATATGCTCTCTTATAATAAGAAACCTGGTATGGAAAACAGTCATTCTCTATTATAAAAAGGGAAGACATCCAGGGGTAGACAAAATGAAAGGAAAGAGCAAACATAAGATCAATCAATAAGAATTTAAGTATTTACTATGTGCTGAACACTGGGATACAGATGCAAAATTATTCTCTGTTACTGCATTCCATCTGCCCGCATTCAACCATAGCACTATAAGTAGACTTCATATTAGGCTGAACCAAGATTATAACAAGACCAAGAGTATTTTTTAAAAATTAAGTCCTAAAAAACTATTCCAATCCCCAAAATCAACCCATACCCCGCCCACCACCACCTACTCATAATGGATGCAGCTACTCATAGCTTCACAAAAATATCACAAAAAAGGGGGGAGGGTAAAAACACCTATATATTATGTTATTGTTGTTGTTCGTCCTTCATTTTTGAAAAGGATCAGCAACATCACGGAGTGATGCTTTGACTTGCTTGTGAATTGGATTTAAGTGAAACAGACTTGCACAAAGTCATCAGCCTCACTCTCCCTTCCTGAATCATTTAAGACCAGTGGCAGGACAAAAGTCAGGATGATTAGCCATGGCCTAGGATGCAGTAGATGACCTTGGCGTCCTGGATGTCTGATCAGCTTCAAACACTCCACAGCTTCTGCTTCAGCCGCCTTCAGGGCCACTGGAACAAATTGTTACCCTACACCCATTCCACCAAGGAAAGTATTCGTATGATTTGGGTAGATGTTTCCCTAATTCACCAATGGGTTTGAGGCCTCTAGGTTACCCTCAATCTGGTTTAGCCCATCTACCAAGACAGTTTTACTAGACTGTGGTTGCTATCCATGCTACAGCTTCTTGGAGTCACAGATGAGAGTTGAGAGCCAGGTAGACACCAAAAGTGGATAAGCAACCCTGGAAAGGGCTCAGAAAGCCCTTACACCAGAGGTGCTAGTCCTCCCTGACACCACATATACCCCACCCATAGAATATACGCTACTATCTGAGGAATTAGTTTTTTTTTTCCTAGGGAGAAAGGTTGCCTTGAGGCTCATACCTGACAATGCTTCCCAATGAGAGGAGGCAAAAGAAAGGAAAAAAATAAAAAAAAGGAAAGAAAATGAGAAACAAGTGGAAATCTCTTTAAACTTTCAATTCATTTTAAAGTAAAATTAAACATCTATAATATGGAGAGCACTATGCTGGACCTTAGAGAGCTATAAGAATAAATAAAACACTGTCCCAATTCTCATGGAGAATTACTATCAAATGGAGGAAAATGGCACTGATACAAATAACTAAAAAAAAAAAAAAAAAAAGAAAGAAAGAAAAAGTGCATAAAAGAAGCACAAAATGCTATGCTAGGTATAAGGAAGGAAAGATCATTTCTAACCAAGATAAGAGAATCACAGAAAGCTTTACAGAGAAAGTAACAATTGGGCTGGGTCTTGAAAGGTAAATAGGATTTTCAATTAGCAGAAAAAACCAGGAAAGACATTATAAGAATAGGAAATAGCATGAGTTAAGCCCAGGACATGTACAGGAGGTGACAAGAAGTCCACTTAGGCTATAGTATAAAGAAAATGGTAAAGATATAGTATGACATAAACTTGCTAAGATGAGATGGTACAAGTTTGTAAATGACCTTGAATACAGCCAAAGGGTTTGGACTTTATCAAATTCAATTCAACTCAACAAACATTTCTAGAATATTTACTATATGCAAGGTTCTGGAGACGAAAAAGGTAGAAACAAAATGGTTCCTGCCTTCAAGGAACTTACATTCTACTGAAATATTAGGTAGGTTCTAAAGAGGCATTGAATAAACACTTTTATTTCTAAAACTGAGAAACCATTGAAATGAACAGAACAACAAACATGTATTAAGCCCCTACTATGTGCCAAGCTCTGTGGTAGATAAGGCAATAATGACTAACCTCGAAAAAGTAAACTCTACATTTGGTTGATGAGTAGAGGAGAGAAAAATAAAACTACATCAAGGGAAGGCAGAATCTAAAAGAAGCAAAATGTGTAGTAGAAAGAATAAGACTTGGGAGTCAGGAGTCCTGGGTTCTAACTTAAGTTGTGCCACTAACTGGCTTTGTAACCTTGGCCTAGACATCTCCCTTCTCTGGGCCTCAGCAACGTGATCTATAAACTGAGGGTGCTGGATTGGATAATCTCTCAGGCCCCTTCCAGCCCTGGCAAATTCTATGATGCTAAATATTTAATAGTTCTGGTATGCACTCTAAATAGAAATTGGGCACAATGAGCTCTCATTTCCCTACGAAACGATGGCAATCATAAGACAGCACATTTTAATTAGCAGCAATACAGACATTACCATGATGCTTAGAAAGATTCCAAAATCTTGAACTACACTGGGAAGAACAGACATGGCCTGAAATATAAACTACTTTTAAACCATTACTGACTTCTTCCCTAGAACTGATGAAATTATAATGACAGTTTCAAAGTAAATAACAGTCAAAATAAGTTACAGGAACTGAAGCATGGTACACATGGATGGCCTTCTTTAGCACCACAAACTTAAAATATATCACACAAAAACTACTGCAAACCAAGACCATAGTTTTTAAAGACAGAATTATGAAAAGTCCAGCTCTTCACATGCACAATATTAAGCAAAGTATTAATTTCCTGCCAACCACCATGCCACATCTGTGGAATAAATACATTTTACACCAAAATATCCTGCTTTAGGATCATGAATTGTATTTAGAACCTAATGTGCCTTTGAGAATTCTGCATCAAGAATAAAGATGAATGAAAAAGCCCATTCGGCACTGAATTGTTTACCAAATTTAAAAAAACAAAACACAGTCTTACAAAGTTATTTCCCCCATCCCACTTCCATGTACCAAATGCCTAGACAATTATAAAGGGGGAGCAAACTCAAACCCCTGCTAAACAGTGCAGTCAGTACCTGTCTCTGTCTTGCTAGAGAATCCTGCTGCCTGTTTGATTGCTGCTGCCGTTAATGCTAATCCCCGACTCCTCTTCAAGCCATGCTGTAACACAGATTCAAACTGGGCACACAGACAAGTCACTCTGCAACAGAATAAATGATTAATCAAACCATCGTGCAAAGAGAATACAGACACATCAACAGCAACATCCATATGCAGCTGATTCAGACGCTGGGCAGGAATGTATGACATCGAGGTACACATGGGCACCAGCACGCTGAAGGAAAACACTGGGTAATTTACTTCTGTGGGACACATACCAGAAACAACTTTGATTTATGTTAATTTTACTTAATATGTGGGAGCATCACATAGTCTAGCCATATTCATCGTACTCATTAAAACACAGTAACAACAATTCATGAGACAAGGGAAGTGAAATTTGTACAAGCAGCAAGAGAAGAAAAAGTCAATTTAGAAACAAATCGGTGCATGTGGGAGTGTTAATCATATCCAATTCACAAGTCACAAATTCAGCTCTAATTCGCCTCACACATTTGCAGTAACGAGATTATATTTTCACGGATTGAATTCACAATGTGCCAAGTTAGCGACTGCATGTAACTTCATGCCATGTTACATCCATTGACAAACAACAGAACTTCCAAATTCTTGTTCCTTGCTTTGTTAGGCATCTGATGTTTTGACAGAGATTCAATTTTATAAGTCAATGCCAAGCTAAATCTTCAACTAAAAAAAGGCACAACCAGGGTACAATATTATCCACAATAACAGTGAGGGATAATAGTATGGCATAGTGGATAGGGTCCTGGACTTGGGAGTCTGGAAGACCTAAATTCAAATCCTGCCTCACAAAGTAGGTTGTCCTGCGCAAATCATTTAAACTTTCTGGGTCTCAGTTTCTTCATCGGTAAAATGAGAGTTGGACTATAAGCTGTAAAACTACAAGCTCTCTTCTGGCTCTAAATTTATGATCCTGTGATCCTATTAACAAAGTGAACTGGGACCCTAAATATTATGGTCACCAACAGAGAAAAACACAAAAATAACACTTTTCCACTAGTTCCTCCAATTGTTGTTGCTCATCAATTCAGAGAATCATAGATTTAGGGCTGAAAGGTCATCTAGTCCAAACTCTTCATTTTACAGAAGAGACACCTGAAGTCCAGAGGTCATATATTTAGTAAGTCTGAGGAAGTCAAGACTTCCATGCTTACTGCCTAAGTGATTGAGTAGAGCACCTGGCACAACCCAACCTAATTACTTTCCTTTCCTATTCCACTCCTACCTGCCAAGGAAAATAAACCTATTTATCCTTGATGGAGAAGAGTCCATCCACTCTCCTACATTCAATGCAAGACCTACACTCCAAAGAGAATAGCATTTCATTTTCCCCTCTATCAATTCAGAGGGAGAAGGGGTTCATCAAGCATTGAGGGAGGAGTCAGGAACACCAAGGTTCAAATCAACTCTCAATAACTTACTAGCTGTGTGACTCTGGGCAATTGATTTAGCCGCTGTCTGCCTCAGTTATCTCATCTGTTAAATGGGGATAATAAGAGCATCTACCTCCTAAGCTTGTTAAGAGGACAAAATGAGATGATATCAGTAAAGTACTATTCATAAAGTATTATGCAAATGCTAGCTATTATTATTATAATTACTGTGTCCTTGAACCATCTATAATCCCAGAACTATACCCCATCTGACCTCTCGTCTATGTGTTACTGTACATTATATTCAGTTAGTCATATCTATATTCAGATAATTGTAAACTATGAGCTACTTGGCTGCAGAGGTGTCTACCAAAGTTCAGGGGTGGGGAACCTGCGTCCTTAAGGGCACATGTGGCCTTGTTTACAGCCTTTTGACTGAGTCCAAGTTTTACAGAACAATCTTTTTATTAAGGGGATTTGTTCTGTGAAGTTTGGACTCAGTCAAAGGGCCACACTTGAGGACCTAGAGGGCCACATGTGGTCTTGAGGCCACAGGTTCCCTACCCCTGAAACCATCTCACACAAACATTTCTGTTCCCCTAAAATGAGCTCAAAAAATTTTGATAATTTCAAGTAAGCTTATTGAAATGAAAATGTATTGGGTCCATGTCCCAGGAAAACAGAAAAGGCACAGGGGAAAGAGCACTGATTCTGAAGCACAAGGGACGTTACTACCTGTGTGACTCTGGACAGGTCATCTAACTTTCTTGTACCTCAGTTTCTTCATTTTTGTAAAAGGAGGGGGTTGGACTATACGGCCGCTAAGGTCCCTTTCAACCCTAGATTTATGATCCTTAATTCTGCAGCTATAACTAACAATCTGATGTCTTAAAATACTCAGTGTTGCCTCAATCAAGTATTTTATTTTTTTTCCTCTTTTAAGAAGCAGAGGAAAAGGTAATGAGAAAAGATAAGATCCTTACAACAAACGAGACCTATTTTTTAGATTTTTTTTAAAATTTAACAATTTATCGGGCACATATTACAGGTATTTCAAGGGGGTGCAAAAGTGAATAAATACAGTCCCTGCTGTCAAGGAATTCATAAACCAATAGGGGGAATGAGAAAAATGACTATAAAACAAAGTAGAAAATAATGGAGAAGTACAAAGCGTTATGTCGGTTTGGAGATCTATCCAACTAAGAGGATAAGGGAGGGTTTAATAGAGAAAGTGATGTGATGAAAGATAAGCATTTGGACATGTAAAGAAGGGCAGGAGGCTGGTGTTGTAGATGAGAGAGGTATTTCAAACAGAGGTGAATGGCATAAGCCAAGATGCAGAGGCAGAGAAGTGAGACAGATATGCTCAGGAGATGAAGTCATCCAGTTTAGTCAAACCAGAGTATGTGACAGAGAGCAGGTTGAAATAAGGCCAAAAAAGGAGGCTGGGGTTGAAGCAGACAGAGCCTTAAACACCAGGTGAAGGAATTTGGACTTTATTTAGCAGGTAATAAGCCATGGAAGTTTCTGAGCAAGCAAATATTATTATTTTGCAAAAGATTAATCTGAGAGCAGCACAAATGATTGATCAGAGGGATGAGACACTAAAAACAAGAAGCCCAGTGAAAATGCCGGTGCAAAAGCCCAGGCAAAAAGCAATGCAGGGCTGAACTGGCATGGTAAGAGTGGGAATGGGAAGGAGAGAAAGCAAGAGGTTAGGGTACGTTGTTGTTTCAAGTCCAAACAATTCTCATATTTAGAAGTAGTTACAGGAGGTAACAACTATAACTGCATGCAGAAGCTAGCCAGAAAGGCAGATCAGATCATGGCATGGTGGTAGTCGACTCTCAAAAATTAAACTATGGAAAGAGAAGCTCCCAAGTCACACCTCCCCAGAAGTCCCTTCTTACTCTTCTAGGATTACCTCTGCTTCCTGTACAGGGAACCCAACCTGTAAGGGTCAAAGGCACTTTAAAAAAAAAAATTATAAAAGCTTTTCTCCAAACCTCATGTGGGCCAAGGCCTTAAGCAATGATTTCTCAAATCCAATCAAATGTTTATTGGGCACCTACCATGCCTAAAGCAAGACAATGCAGTAGGTCCTATTTAGGATACAAAAAGTCTGAGACATGGTACCTGTCCACCAGAAGCTTATAAAGTAGTTGACAGTTACAGATATGCCCGCAGAGACCACGTAACACTGTACTGACCAAAACTGTTTCATAAATCTTACTGCAGACAGTATCACTGGAGTCTCAGAACAGACGGCTGACAATGACCATAGGGTATTGTGAAATAAACATTATTCCAACGCAATGGACTGCTGCTCCTTGTGACACTGAGGGGTTTTTGTGAAACCAGTTGACATCATTAGTAGGGTCTGCCTACATAAAACAAAGAACAGGGATAGGACCTGAACCTCTGATTTCATTGGTAGAGAGAAATCCCAAGGGAGGAAATTTCCTCTATTAGTGCAGGTTGGTATCTTCTCTGCAACTCATAACCTTAGGGAATTGCCCAGCCCTGGGGCACAGAGAGGTTAAGTCACTAGCCCAGAGTCATACGGCTGATATGTATCAGAGATGGGACTGGAACCCAGGCCTTCTTAGCTTCAAGACTGGCTCTCTATCCACTATGCAAAAATATCTCACAAGAAAGAACAACAGTATCGATGATTATTTGCTTAGTCATCAATGAATAGTGCAAACAAAACATAAAATGAGATGATAGGTTAAAATAGAAGACTTCACAGAAGTATAATTTCAGTTGGGCTTTGAATGATGAATAAAAGGTAGACAGCGAGAAGAGGTCTACTAGACACGCAAGCAAAAGCTTGGTGATCGGAAGGCAAACGGGTGTGATCAGGGGACAGTAAACAGACCAGTCAGGTAAGAGGAAAACAGTGGAAGAGTGGGCTCAAAAGTTAGGCTAGCAATAGAGATTGAGTTTTATCCTATAGGCAAGTGGGAGCCACAAAAAATTAAAACTCCCTACAGTTACTGTCTTTATTTGAAGAGATTCTCAATCCCCTAAGGATATTTTGAATACAATCTCAACTTTTCACAGCTCCTCCATTTCACCACTCTACACAACTATCCCTGCCTGAAACCCACACTTTGTTTCTTAACCATCTTTATTTGCCCATTCAATGGTTTTCCATTGACATTTAAAAATATGAAACTAAAAGCACATGCCCAGTCAGGTTACAGTACATGCAGAATTAGGATTTTGTCTCATATAATTAATATTTAAGATGACACTGAGCACAAAAGCAGAGGCATCCTGTATACAGAAAATTTAATCTTAAAATAAAAGCAAATGAGCAGGGGCAGCTAGGGAGAGCAGTAGATATAGCACCTGTCCTGGAGTCAAGAGAACCCGAGTGCAAATCTGGCCTCACTCACTTGATACTTACTAACCGTGTGACCCTGGGCCAGTCACTTAACCCCAACTGCCACATCAAAAAAAAAAAAAGTAAATGAGCAGCACAGACAAGATGGCCGAATAGCAGAAAGCACAGGAAGTTTCCCACCTCCCATCTCCTCCCAACAGATCTAGAAAAAGCATCAGAACAAATCCTGCCTGGGAAATCCAAGAGAAAAATCACAGTGAGTCATTTTTCCAGGCCAGATCAGCATATGAAGACAGACAGAGATGTCTGTAACACTGGGGACAGCATCTAGCCAAGAGAATGTGATGCAGAGCATTCTAGTGCAGAGAGAAGCTCTCCACCAAGGCAAGATGAGGTCCCATATCCAGTATATAGGGACCTAAGCTTGCGTAGGCCAGAGGAACAGATGCCAACCCGCAGCTCTGTCACCCACTTCCCAGTTCTGAATTAGAGATCTAGGGTAAACTAAGGAGCGGACCTGCACCTAAGGGTGGCATTATAGGGTGCAAAGCAGTCCCAGATCTAGGCTGTGTGTTGAGCAGGGAGCAAGTTCAGAAACAAGCAGAAGCTGTACAGCTCAGCCTTCTGGGAGCACAGCAGGATCTCAATTACAACTTCGAGCCTGTCTGAAGCCTGCAAAGGAATAACCAGGGCAGGAATCCCAGACCAAAGGGAAGTCTACAGAACCAGAAGAGCTTTCCAGATGTCTCATCATGGCTGAGACCAACAGCACAGTCTACTGAAAGTCCAAACAGGCAAACCCACAGGCCTCTTGATCAGGTCTAAACCCAGGTCAGAAACTTGCAGAGCTCAGACCAGGCAGCGCAGCGAATAAACTCTGCCCTGGATCAGACCACGTTGGGAGCACTAAAAACTTACAGGTTCCCAGCCTGAACCGTCCCTGAAATCCTGGAATAACCCAACACTCAATAACCCAAAAAGCAACAGCAGGACTAGCCCAGACATTTCCTACAGAAGTGCACTAGAACCTGGTCTAAACATAAACTCGGGAAGTCAGGAAGGAGACAGGAAGAATGAGAGGGGAAAAAAAAAAAAGAATCATTATGATGACAAGGATGCCCCAAGAAATAAATCCATAAGCAGATAATGACTCCAACGTCTACAAACAAAACCTCAAAGAGAAACACAGGGGCAGCTAGGTGGCACAGTGGATAGAGGACCAGCCCTGAAGTCAGGAGGACCTGAGCTCAAATCCGGCCTCAGACCAAACACTTGACACTTACTAGCTGTGTGATCCCGGACAAGTCACTTAACCCCAATTGCCTAAAAAAAAAAAAAAAAAGAAAGAAAGAAAGAAAGAAAGAAAAGAAAAACACAGCTTGGGCACAAATTAAACTAGAATTCCTGAAAGAGATGATGCAAAAGTTTTCAAAAAGAGAGAGCCATGACCAAAAAAGGGATCACATTGTAAGAAATCTTAAAAGAAAAGTACCAATTAGAACCAGAGTGCAAAGTAAAAATAGAAAGAATCCACCAGCCTCCTGCTGAAAGAAACCCCAAAATGAAAACTCCCAGGAACAGTATAGCCAAAATCCAGAGCTTCCAGGTAAAAGAAAAAGTACTGCAAACAGCCAGAAAGAATTCAAATGCCAAGAAGCCACAATAAAGATCACACACGATTTAGTAACCACTCTTACAAAGGAGCGAAGATCTTAGAATACTATATTCCAGAAGAAAAAGGATATGGGCTGCTAGCCAAGAAAAGCTTACCCAGCAAAACTGAGTATAATCCTACAAGAGAAATAAATGAACCTTTAATAAAAGAGGACTTCAAATATTCCAGATGAAAAGACCTGAGATGCATAGAAACTTTGAAGATACAACAGAGGAGTTAAGAGAAACATAAAAAGGTCAATACAAATGAACAATCATAAGTGACTAAACAATAACAACAGCAGCTAACATCTATATAGTGCTTACTATGTGCTAGGCACTGTGCTAAGCACTTTGCAATTATTATCTCATATAACCTTCACAGCAACCCTGGGAGGTAGGTGCTACTGTGATCACCATTTTCACAGATGAGGAAACTGAGGCAGAGATTAAGTGATTTGTCACATAGCTAGCAAGTCTTTGAGGTCTTTTGAACTCAAATTTTCCTGATTTCAGGCCTGCCACTCTATCTACTGCACCACCTAGCTACCCCTAAACAAGGATAAATAGCTTATATTTTAATATAGGGGGATGATGTATGTGCCCCTTCTGAATGCTATCATCAGCAGGGATCATAAAGGGAATCTAATTACATAAAAAGTCAGAGAATGGTTCTGTTATATCTTAATGATTTTAAGAGAATGGAAAGAGAGGAGAAGAAGAATACATGGGGTTAAGGGAAAGCAGAAAAGAAGATTAGGAAAACTAATCTCACATAATTAGGGTACATAAATAGAAGTCTATACAAATAATAAGGAAGGGAGGTGATGGCTAATACTTGAACTTCACTCACTGTCATCCGAACTGGTCAAAGGAGGAAAGAGTGTACACACACACACACACACAGTTGGGCACAGAAAAATATTTCATGAAACTAGAAAACAGTGCAGTAAATTGTAATCTCCTTAAAGGTAGTTACCATTTCATTTTTATCTTTGCATCTCTGGTACCTGGCCCCTAATAGGTATTTAATAAATGTTTATGGGTGGGGGGGAGGGGGAAGAAAGAAATGATGAAGGAAATAGTTTAAAAGAAACCTGAGAAGATTTGTATAAACTGACTCAGAGTGAAATGAAAAGAACAATTTGTACAATGCCAACTTTTAAAAACTTAGGAACTCTGACCAGCATAGTGACCAACCATGATTCCAGAGGACTCATGATGAAACATGCTACTCACCTCCTGAAAGAGACATGAAGGACTCAGTGAAGAATGAGACATTTTTTTTGGACATAGCTAATGCAGAAACTTGTTTTGCTTAACTGAAACATGTTTGTAACAGGGATTCTGGGTTTGTTTGTTTTTTTTCCTCAACTGGGGATGAGGATAGGTGAAGAACAGAAATAAAAAAAGCAGATTTTTGCTATTTAAAATTTTTTGATTTAAAAAATTTTAATGTATTAAAATTAAAGTAGACAAAAATAAAACATTTTTAAGGTTTCTTATACCTCTTAAGATACCTAGAGACATGGTGGATATATTAAAATGCTAAAACTGGCAATCACTATCCTAGAAGGTGAAATTAGATTTAAAAAGTAGCACAGGGCCCTACTCCAATCCCAAAGTCATGAGCATCATCTATACAATTATTCTGTTTTTCAGTCTCTCATCTGAACTGATCCTTAGCCAATCTGCTCTCAGTTTAAAAGCCTATGGCCATTACAGGAAACAAAATAAAAAGTTCAGATTACTGAAAAGTCCTCATTTCATCATCCTGCAAAGAAAGACTTTCATATTTCATAAAAACAAAAGACATAAAGTACACCTGTTGGCTGTTACCAACCACAGGAAGCCAAAGCTTAAAAATTCATCTAAGACATAATTTTCTCCTAAATTCCAAGATCTCAGATGAGCATTCAAGTCATTTAAACCAAAACATGAACTTGTTTGTTGACCTCGAACTGAAAAACTTCTTAGAATTTGCTGTCTAGTTGTATACGCAGAATCAAAAACTAGTGGGGTACATTTATAAGAATATGAATCATTCTCCAGTTGACTAGTGGTCAAAGAACATGAACAGGCAATTTTCAGAAGAAATCAAAGCTATCTAAAGTCATATTAAAAAATGCTCTAAGTCACTATTGATTAGAGAAATGCAAATTAAAACAACTCTGAGGTACCACATCACACCTATCAGATTGGCTAATATGACAGAAAAGGAAAATGACAAATGTTGGAGAGGATATGGGAAAATTGAAACACTAATGCACTGCTGGTGGAGTTATGAACTAATCCAACCACTCTGGAGAGCAATTTGGAACTATGCCCAAAGGCCATAAATCTGTACATACCCTTTGACCCAGCAATACAACTACTAGAACTATATTCCAAAGAGATCAAAGAAAATGGAAACGGATCTATATGTACAAAAATATTTATAGCAGCTCCTTTTGTAGTAGCAAAGAATTGGAAATTGAGGGGATGCCCAACAGTTGGGGAACAGCTGAACAAGTTGTGATATATGATTATAATGGAATACTATTGTGCTATAAGAAATGATGAGCAAGGGGCAGCTAGATGGTGCAATGGATAGAGCACCAGCCCTGAAGTCAGGAGGATCTGAATTCAAATCCAGCCTCAGCCTAAACACTTGACACTTACTAGCTGTGGGACTCTGGGCAAGTCACTTAACCCCAATCGCCTAAAAAAAAAAAAGAAAAGAAAAGAAATGATGAGCAGAATGGTTTCAGAAAAACCTGGGAAGTTTTATATGAACTGATGCAAAATGAAGTGAGTAGAACCAAGAAAATAGTGCACAGTAACAGCAATATTGTAACTGATGATCAAATATGATCAACTGTAAATGATTTAGCTATTCTCAGAAATATAATGATCCAAGACAATTCCAAAGGCTTTATGGTGGAAAATGCTATCCACCTCTAGAGAAAGAACTGATGAAGTCTGAATGAAGATTGAAGCATACCTTTTTTATTTTCTTTATTTTTCTTGGGATTTTTTTGTCTGTGCTTTCTTTTGCAATATGGTTAAGATGGAAATATGTACAGCTTATATCAAATTGCTTGCCTTTTCAAAGGGGAAGGAGATGTGGGAAGGGGGAGAATTTGGAATTCAAAAATTTTTTAAATGAATGTTAAAAAAACTCTTTTACATTTGATTGAGGGGGAAAAAAGAGGAAAAAAAAAAGAAAACTAATGCGGATAGCCCATATCAATTTTCAAAACTAGGACTAATCACTAAAGGCTACTGACCCCAGATAACATCAATATTAAATCAAACAAAGATTCAACAATTTTCATTGAAATCCAAAGGAACTAAATGGTTATCCCTATACTACCAATGATCCTACATTAATTTAAGTAGTTTCATTACCCAGTGATCACAAAAGGAAGGGAACACAGCTTTGTCAGTAAAGATATATCCTCACTACTGGGAGAACAATTCAAATAAAATGTCCTATTAAAGAAAACATGTTTTGGGTAAATCATTTCTATTCTGAAGTCGCTGCACAATTAGTGCTAAGAGAGTACAATAGAAAGTTTTTGTGAGGGGCAGCTAGATGGCACAGTGGATAGAGCACCAGCCCTGAAGTCAGGAGGACCTGAGTTCAAATCCAGCCTCAGACCAAACACCTGACACTTACTAGCTGTGTGACCTTGGGCAAGTCACTTAATCCCAATTGCCTCACGAATTAAAAAAAAAAAAAAAGTTTTTGTGAGCATTTTGTTCAGACTGTTTTTTTTTTCTCCCACCCTCACGTAGTAGTCAGTTTATAAATCTGACATTTGTTTTCAATTTTTTAACAATCATTTCTCTAGGTTGAGCTTAAAACTGCCCACAAACTTAAACATCTCTGGACATAGCACTGTCAACCAGCTTATTATGAGGATTCAGCAAATATTTGTTTTAATGAGCCCTGTCCTAGATTTCCAGGTCGAAGACCTGCCATGTTAATCTACACTAAAATTGCAAGGATCTCATACTTTCTACAGCAGCTGTTAAAAAGCAAACAGTGTTTTAGCAAAAAGCTAACAAAATCCCTGATTTTCCAGGTTGCAACCAGACAACCCAAATTAACCTGTCTGGTGTCATAGAGGGGCACATATCAAAAGGATCATTTAACAAAGCAGGGCTTTCGGCAGGCCTATTTGAGAAAAGCAAAAGCACGAGTTAAAATACAATATAAAAATGGGTCAGATTTTCCTCACTCTATGGTCAGCTGACACTCATAAAAACGATTACACTTGCAAAAGTCAATTGACTCACAATATGTCACAAAAAGCAGGCTTTGTGCTTTTTAAAAGCATTACTATAGCACAGGATTTACATGAGGTCTGTTTGAAATAGGTCACTCTATAAAGCCTTGGATTAATTATTCAAGTCTTATGAACTAGAATATAATGCTATGTTAATCTTCAGATTATACATAGAGAATTTTTTTTAAGGTTATGATGAGTGTTCTTTTCCTTATAACATCAACTGAATTTGAAAACCTTTGGGAATTTAAGATTGAAAGTGTAAAGAAAAAGACCTCCCTAAAGGAACTTTCTGTACATCGATAATGCCTCATACGACAGCCCTCCCACACTGTGCATTCTATGGGCAAGGAACTGACAGAATTCTTCTGATAAAAATTAGGATAATCAATCCGAGGCACATCCAGGAGACAGAGATGGAGCTAAAATAAATGGAAAGTGGACAAAAGTGGACAAAATGGTCAAAAAGGAAAGATGGGCCTAACTGAAAAGCAATGAAATACATGGACTTACATCACTCTACAGCAAAAAACCTCACAGTAGTATACAACAACGACAAAGCAATTATATTAATCTGCTCCTAGGAAGTATAACTAGGGGAAATGACCAAGTTTTTAATGGTTTGTCTCCTGTCAATCCTCCATACAGTGAAAAATATAAAACAGAATCAATCACCTTCCCAAGGGAGTGGAAGAAACGGTTTCTCGGTACAGATGTTATAAGCAGCTTGCTGCAGTGGAAAGAAACTGGAGTAGGAGTCAGAAAGTTGAGAGTATAATCTTACCTCTCTTATTCATTAGACCATGGCAAGTTACAACTTGTCTGAACCTCATTTTCCTTATCTGTAAAATGGGGATAATAAGAGCAACTCAGCCTATTTCACAGAATGGATCAAATTAGGTAACAACTACATATAACTTTCTACATATACTATAAAGAGCTATAGGAATGTAAAGTATTATCATAATAAACTTTTGAGATTCCCTTTGTGACGAGAGATCTCCTAAGTTAAGATTTAGATGCTAACAAGGTAAGAAGAGACCAGGAGAAGGGAAAAAAAACAGGGACCAGAAATAACTGGATACAGGAAAAGTAGTAGTAAGGCTAAGACATTATTGTGATAAGGAAACTGGGTATGAGGAAACAGCAGAAACAGTCAACAGCCGAAATACTCCAAAATGTTGGTGCCTTGCTAGAAGATCTACTAAAGAAAGGTACGCTCACAGAAGACTAGCTGGAAAGTGTCCCCTCACCTCTGATTTCTCAGGTTTGCTATCATGCCAATGTGCCAGAGTCTAATATTCCAGCATATGGCTTCCACAAAATAAATACTGAATTATGTTTGGTAATTAGAAAAACATAAGAAAACTCCTACTATAGGAATACTTAGCTTAACAACAACCAATGAAAAACATGAAAGAGTTTATTCAAATATTGATAGAAAAACAGTACAATACAAGTTGGTCAATTATGCTATAAGCTCCTAATAGGATTTATCATACAGAGGTACCAAAAAAAGAAAATTATTTATTTTATCAATTAAAAATAACCAAAAAATATAAGCCATAAAATTATTTACAAATTAAAGTGCTACAAACTATAAATAAAAATGCTTTGTCCCAGTTGGGAGTTGGGGGAGAACAGGGGAGAAAAATATTATTAAACCCTACAAAATTCTAATAGGGTTGACAGTTACAAAACTCCTTTTGATGTCCCTTTGCCTTGAAGCATAGTCCAGCATGTGAATCCTGTGGCAAAGAAAAAGATAAAAACCACATGATTAATATCTAGAGACATTTAGAAAGAGGAAAAAAAATGCCTCGGGAAACCATTACATTGCCTAATTTCCAAAGTGAATACATGTGACATGTCTCAACTGCCCTAGGAATACATTTTTTCCACAGGAGATAGAGAACAGTAACAGCAGCTTGGGGGGGGTGGGGGAGAGGGTAGTAGATCGGCAAGAATGAGGAAACCAAATGAATGTCATCTAAAAAGTTCAAAAAAGCCTTCCATTTCAGAAAATTGAAAAAGCCAAAACACCTAAACTTACACTGAATACTACCTAATGCCATGTTTAGGGCGAATTTCTTTAAGTTTAGTTCAACATCCTATGTGTATGTGATATTAACTTTCACAGAGCCCAGGCTTTTTCCTCAGCTAAGCACTAAGAAGTTCTAACAAAATTGGTCTCTCCAAAAAAACATATCTGTAAGAACATATAGTGCTATTCGTAAAGTGAGGATTCCTGTTGAAAAGTCATGATGATGGTTCCTTTCACTGAATACACGTAGAGGCTCTGGGCTATGTAGAGGATGTATAAAGATTCCCATATCCTGCTGAATTCTTCTTGCCTATTATTTCCAAAATCCACAATACTCAAGGGATACTTAAAGTGTCTCTTAAAAAATCCCTTTTTTCAGCAGCCCAAGTCTGACTGACAAACTAGGGAATAAACGACAACAACAGCAAGCATTTTTTCTCTGGGAAAAGGTACCAATGAAAACTGACCAATAGGAAACTGAAGTGATGCTGTCCAACCATAGAACCATGTCAGTGTCTGCCACTTCTCCCCAGGGACACATCCAAGAATGCAAACTTAAAGGCAAAAAAATCCCCTGTGATTTCTTTAGATATAAACATTTCTTTAAGGTTTAATTGTATGAGCTGCTGTATATTATGGCGACAACTGAAAAAAGAAATAATGCAAATGTTAGCAAAACTGTTCGGATAATGAAATAACAAACATTTCCTGAGCTGTTACCACTTCCTACACGGCACCAAGCTAGGCACTAAGAGGAATGTAAAGAACAAAAGCCACTGTCTACCCTCATGGAGCTGACTCTCCATGTAAAGAAACCTAGTAAAGGAAATATGATGTGTATAAACATAAATAGAATGTAGAATGTAATAAATACATAATAAAGGAGCACACAAAGTGCCTGGAGACCTAAAAGCTCTCAAGGAAAAAGCTTTGTAAAAAAAGGTTTTGAGTTGGTGCTTTCAACAGGCAGAAGCAGGAACAGGTCATTCCAAATGGGAAGAATGCTGAATAAAGCTACACAAAATAGCAAATTACTAGACACAGAAAAGAAAAAATCCATAGAATACATTTAATTCAATATGCACCTATCTTGTATAACTGTAGTAAGATTACAAAGATGAAGCAAGGCATAATCCCCATCCACAAGAAGCTTACAATTTAATAAGAGGTTAAAGTATCTACAGGAAAAGGAAGAAAAATGAGTGAGACATATGGTATAAGCATAATCAGCAGGATTTAGATGCAGGAGGAGAGGCAAAAATAAAAGATATAATAAATGAACTGATAAATAGAAGTATATATAGAATAACTTTACATATATATGTGTTTATATATATATTTGTGTGTGTGTATATGTACATATATACCTATTTGGGTCTAATGGTAGCTATCTCTAGGGCAGGGGGCGAGAAGAAGTTAAAAAAAGGAATTTACATGATAATTTTATTGTATATTTGAAAGGAAAAGCAAGTTGCACAGAGTAGATTTACAGTTTCATGTGCAATCATCTTTTTATTGTACTGTTATGGAAATGTTTGTTTTAGTCCATAAATTAAAAATAGAAGAAAGTGAAAGAAAAAATCAAAAAAGAAAAGATGTTTTCAAGATTTCAACTGTTGGTGACTAGAAAGTGTTGGTGGCATTCATTCATATCGGGAAAGACAAGGAAGAGGAAAAGGTGACAATTTCACTTTGGGACAAAATAATTGTAATAGTTCCAATTTTTCTAGTGCTTTAAACTTTAAAAATACTGAAAATTGTACTATGAGGTAGATAAAACAAATATCTCCTCTTTACAGACAAGTAAACTGAAACTCACAGGAACAGAGGTAATAAGAGATAGGACAAATTTTGAACCTAGGTCTCCTTAATATAATCTCAGTTTTCTTTATAGTACACCATGCTATTAAACATTAAGTTGGATTAGGCCAGTAGAATTGGAAATGTGACTCTGGAGCTCAGGAGACAGGTAGATTTACTAGAAGATTTGGGTTTCATCCTCATAATACCAAAGACTAAGGCTGTGGGAATGGATGACCAACAGAGAACAGAAAAAGAAACATTAACAACAAAGCCCTACAAAGAATTGCAAATTGAGAGGATACCCATTAATTGGGGAATAGCTGAACAAGTTGTGGTATATGAATGTAATGGAATACTATTGTGCTATAAGAAATGATGAACAGGCTGACTTCTGAAAGACCTGGAAAGACTTGTATGGTCTGATGCTGAGTGAAGTGAGCAGAACCAGGAGAACATTGTACACATAACAGCCACATCGTGCGATGACTAATATTGATAGACTTAACTCTTCTCAGCAATACAAGGATCTAAGACATCTCCAAAGGCCTCGTGATGGAAAATGCTATCCACAAAGAAGAAAGAACTATGGAGTTTGAATGCAGATCGAAGCATACTATTTGCTATTGTTTTTCTTCTGTTGTGTTTTCTTTCCTCTTTCTGGTGGTCCTCCTATTCGTTCTAATTCTTACTTACAACATCACTAATGTGAAAATATGTTTAAAAGGAATGTATATGTATAGCCTATATCAGATTGTGCGCCATCTTGGGGAGGTAGGTAGAGAGGGAGGGAGAGAAAAATTTAAAACTCAAAAACTTATGGAAGTGATTGTTGATAATTCAAAATGAATTAATTTTTAAAAAAATAAAATTATGTTAAAATAAAATTATGTTAAATAAATAAATAAAATTATGTTAAATAAATAAATGAAGTAAAAAATAAAATTATGTTAAAAATTATGTTAAAAAAAAGTTAAAAAAGAAAGAAAGAACAGAGCCCTACTATAAAACTGTACATACCCTTTGACCCAGCAATGGCACTTCTAGGGCTATTTCCCAAAGAGATCATACAAATGGGAAAATGACCCACATGTACAAAAATATTTATAGCCCAACAATTGGGGAATGGCTGAACAAGTTGTGGTATATAAATATAATGGAATACTATTGTGTTGAAACAAGGAATAGGATGGTTTCAGAAAAACCTAGGAACTCTTCATATGAACTGATGCAAAGTCAATAAAGCAGAACCAGAAGAACACTGTACACAGTAAAAGTAATATTCTAACAATGATCAGCTGTGAAAGACTTAGCTACTCTGATTAAGACAATGATCCAAGACTATCCCAAAGGATACATCACAAAAAATGCTATTTACCTCCAAGAGAGAATGAAAGAAAGAAATCTGAGTGCAGATTAAGCATACTTTTTTCCACTTTATTTTTCTTGATGTGCATGTATGTGTGTGTGAGAGTGTTTTCTCTTGCAATATGGATAATATGGAAATAGGTTTTGCATGACTTTACATGTATAATTACATGTAATTACATACAGAAGGAGAGAGGGAGAGAATTTGGAACTCAAAACTTTAAAAAATGAATGTTGGGGCACCTAGGTGGCGCAGTGGATAGAGCACTGGCCCTGGAGTCAGGAGGACCTGAGCTCAAATCCGGCCTCAGACACATAACACTCACTAGCTGTGTGACTCTGAGTAAGTCACTTCACCCCAACTGCCTCACCAAAAAAAAAAAAAAGAATGTTAAAAAAGTTTTAAATGTAATTGGGAAATATTTAACAACTTAAAAATATATTTTAAAAAAGAATAAAGGTCTAAAGAATACTCACATTTAGGGCATACTTCAAGGAAGAGGAAGAACTGGGGAAAAAACACAAAATAGAAGAGGAAACAGGAAAGTGTAATATAACAGACTTCAAGGTACAGAACAGTAGGCAGAATGAAAGGCCAGTCAAGAACGTCATGAATCTATAGAGGTCAAACAGATTAAGACTGAAAAATAGCCACTAGATTTGTCATTTAGAAAGTTACTAGTGAGAAAAGCAGTTTCCACGAGAGTGGAGAAGGAAGCCAGATTGTCAAAATTGAGAGGTAGGAAGTTAAGTGGATGTAACAAGTATAGAATGAGCTTTCTACAGCTTTACAATAAAAGCAAGGAAGGAAATGGGACTGTAACTCAGAACAGAGGGAGTCTTTTTGTTTTGCTTTTAGGACAGGGAAGGCTTAAGGCATATTTGTATAGAAGAAAAGTAGTAGTGAAAAGGGAGAGAATATAGGTGGTAGAAGGAAACAGGGCAGTTAAGTGGCAGTTAGGGTAGAGTGCAGGGCCTAGAGTCAGGAAGACTCATCTTCCCGAATTCAAATCTGGCCTCAGATACTTATTATAGCTGTGTGACCTTAGACAAGTCACTTAACCCTGTCTGCCTCAGTTTTCTCATCTATAAAATGAGCTGGAGAAGGAAATGGCAAACAACTCCAGTATCTCTACCAGGAAAACCCCAAATGGGGTCACAAAAAAATCAGACACTACTGAAAAATAACTCAACAACACCACCAGAAGAAAATAGGTTCAACAACACTGGTAGAGGTACAGGTATTCCTCTGAGACATGAGGGCCATAAAGGAAAATAAGTAAAGAGTCAGTCAAACTTTCAGGTGTGAAGAAGAAAGGTTGACAGCACTTACATTAGGGGTTCATAATCTTTTCAGTAAAGTAGGAAAAAAAGATCATTTGCTTACGCTAGGGTTGGGAACTTTAGGAAAACATAAGAGATGTGGAATAATCCAATTGGGCCACAATTAGAAATGAACAAGTAATAATACCATCTCCCATTTACAAAGAAGCAAATATAGTGGGCTTGGCATCAGGCAAGCTGTGTTCAAATTCAAGTTCTACCTCTTTGTAGCTGTGTGATTTTGGATCATCTAATTAGTCACTTAATTATAACTGTATAGACATTCAACTGCTGCCTCCAAATTACAATCTGTTGGACTGAACTTTCCTGAGGTTCAGTTTTCTCATCAGTAAAATGGGTACAATGCTTACAGTCTTTACATTACAGGATTATTATAAGGAACAAAATCCAGTATCATACATAAAAATGCCTTTCCAAACCTTCAAATGCTATATAAATGTCACCCATTATTATATCTCTTAACTGAGTCAAATTTAAGAATACAAGTCATTCCCCAACTGATAAATGGTCAAAGGATAAGAATAGGCAGTTTTCAGAGGAAGAAATTAAAGGTATCCATAGTCAAATGAAAAAAATGCTCTAAATCACTACTGATTAAAGAAATGCAAATCAAAACAACCCTGAGGTACCACAAACACACCTATCAGATTGGCTAACATGACAAAATGGGAAAATGATAAATGCTGGAGATGACGTGGGAAAATTGGAACACTAATGCATTGTTGGTGGAGTTATGAACTGATCCAACCATTCTGGAGAATAATTTGGAACTATGCTCAAAAGACTATAAAACTGTGCATACCCTTTGACCCAGCAATACCACTTCTAGGTCTGTATCCCAAAGACATCATAAAAATGTGAAAAGGACCCACATGTACAAAAATATTAGAAGCTCCTTTTGTGGTGGCAAAGAATGGGAAATTGAGAGGATACCTATCAGTTGGGGAATGGCTGAACATGATGTGGTATATGAATATAATGGAATTCTGTTATAAGAAATGATGAGTAGGTGGCGCAGTGGATAGAGCACCAGCCCTGGATTCAAGAGGACCCGAGTTCAAATCCAGCCTCAGACACATAACACTTACTTAGCTGTGTGACCCTGGGCAAGTCACTTAACCCCCACTGCCCAACCAAAAACAAAAACATAAAAAAATGATGAGCAGTTAGACTTCAGAAAAACCTGGAAAGACTTAAATGAACTGATAGTGAAATGAGCAGAACCAGGAGAATGTTGTACATAGTAACAGCCACATTGTTCGATGACTAACTTTGATAGACATCTCTTCTTAGCAATGCAAGGATCTAAGACAACTCCAAAAGACTCATGATGGAAAATGCTATCCACATCCAGAAAAAGAATTACAGAATCTCAATGAAGATTGAGGCATATTATTTACTCTTTTTTTTTGTTCCTTCTTTCTCATGGTTTCTCCCATTGGTTCCAATTCTTCTTCTTTACAACATGACTAATGTGAAAAGAGGTTTAATATGAACGTATATGTAGAGCCTATATCAAATTGCCTGTCATCTTGGGGTGAGCGGAGGGGAGGGATAGGTAGAAAATTTGGAACTCAAAATTTTATGGAAGTGAATATGGAAAAGTAAAAATAAACCAATAAATATTATTATATCTCTTTTCTTAAATGACATTCACTGTGATACTCAGCAAAAATATGTAATATGACACTGTCCTTGATACATAAGGGCACCATCACCCAACCATACACACAAGATGATTCATTCTTGAATAATTAAAGAAAAAGCAGTCTAACATCAAAACCATTTTTCAAACACAAAGGGTATCTTTTGACCCCAAACTTCAAAGTCTTCAGAAAATGAAATATTAATATTTCATCTGGGAACAGAGGCAGGCTATGTCTTATAAGAAATAAAAGAGCACAAATCCAGAGGACCAATGACGAAACATGCTGTCCACCTCAAGACAGAGAAGTGATAAATTCAAGGTACAGAATAAGATATACATTTTTGGACCTGGACAATATGAGGATTTGTTTTGTTGTGACAAAACATCTTTGCTTCAAGAGCTTTCTTTTTTTTTCTTTTTTTTATTAAGAAGGCAGTTGGGAAGGAAGATGGTTTTAGTGATAGGAATATAGAAAAGAAAAAGAAAAAGAGATTTATTAAGCACTGTTTTAAATGCAAAGAAGTAAACAGAAGTCCAGAAAAAAAGTACAAGTAGGGTATGTTGAATTTATTATATGCTTAAAAGGAAAATCAAACTGTGCACAAGAGATAATCATCACTTCATGTACAATTCTCTTTTTCTTTTCTATTTTGTATATGGAAATACTCAACTTATTTGGTATTTGTTAGAATTAGAATAAAAAAATTTTTTAATTATTTTTGTAAAAATTAAGACTAATTTTTAGAAATTAATTTTTAAAAAGCAATTGTAGACTATAGAAAATCATATGAAACATTGTCCTCAATAATTGATAATAGATATGCACACCAAAATAGCACAGATGACAAAATATGGGAATAGTAAATGTTGGAAGAATTATGGAAATACGCATGCATGCAGTGTTGGCAGATCTGTAAATTAGTCCAAACATTCTAGAAAGCAATTTGGAAGTATTAAACAATCAACAACATTGATTAAATACTTTGTGCCAAGCACTATGCTAGGCACTGAGGATACAAGTAAAAAACATGAAAATAATCCCTACTCTCAAAAAGTTTACATTCTAATGAGGAAGTTTACATTCTAATATATATATATATACACATACATACATACATGCATACATACATAGATAAACAGATACACACACACAAATACATATATGTACATATGTGTGACACAGCCATTAAGTATCTATGGCTGGATCTGAACTCAGGTTTTTCTGGTTCCAGGACCAATGCTCCCTATCCACTGGACCAGCTGCTTCTAAAGATTTCAACAGGCCATCCAGTCTGAAATGTCCAATAAGCAACTGGGGCTGTGTGAAGTTCAAGGACGAGACTAGAGCTAAATAGATAGATCTGTGAGTCATCTACATAGAGATGATAGTTACATCCATGAAACCTGATAAGTTTACAGAGTGTGTGTGTGTGTGTGTGTGTGTGTGTGTGTGTGTGTGTGTGTGTACACAGGCCCACACACAAATGGAGAAGAGAAGACAGCCTAGGACAAAACTATGGGGAATACCCAAAGTTAGGGAGTATGAAAGAATTTATGAGCCAGCCAAGGAGACAGAGAAGGAACAGTCAGAGAGGTAGGAGAACTAGGAGAGAATAGTGTCACAAAACCCCAGAGACTAGAGAGTGGTCAGCAACATCAAATGCAAGAGAGAAGTTGAAAAGAATAAAAACTGAGAAAAGACTATCAGATAGGTTAATTAAGGGACTGTTGGTAACTTTGGAGGGAGTAGTTTCAGCTGAGGAATGATGTTGGAAGCAAAGATTGCAAAAGACTGAGGAGTGAGAGGGGAGGAAGGAGAGGCAGCAAGTACAGGCAGCTTTTTCAAGCAGTTTGGCCAATAAAAGGAAGACAGCTATAGGACAGCAGCTTAAGGAGATGGTAGGATCTAGTAAATGGTTTGGGGTTTTTTGTTGTTGTTTTTTTTAAGATAGGAAAGATTTGGGCATGTCTGAAGGCAACAGGGAAAGAACTAGTATGTAAGAAGAGATCAAAGATTCAGGAGAGAGGGACTGACTGAAGATGCAAACTGTTGGAGGTAGGCTGACTTTGGCTAATAGATTATGCTAATGAAGTGACAGAAATGCCCATACCCTTAATCCCAGATATCCCACTACTAAGGATGTTCATAAAGAATGTCAGTGATAAAAAGAAAGGGCAGATATATTCCAAAATATTTACACAAGTACTTTTTGTAATAGCCAAGAGGTGGAAAGAAAGTAGTTGCTTATGAATTGGGGAGTAGCTAAACAAGTAGTGGTACATGAACGTAATTGAACATTTACAATGTATTGAAAAATTCTTACTCTGTAAGAAATGATGAATATGACAAATACAGAGAAACAGAGGAAAGCCCCTATGCTTGAGCAGTTCAGTGGTAGAATTCTCCCCTGACATGTGGGAAGCTATTCCCAGGCCATGTGCCTTCAGGCCACTGGATGGAACAGAGAACAGAGAGTTAGGTGTGGGGTCAGAAAGACCTGGGTTCAAATCCTGCCTCATGAACTTTCTAGCTATGTGATCCTGGGAAAGTCACTGAAAGTCTCTGAACCTCAGTTTCTTCATATGTAAAATGAGGGGGCTGGATTTGATGGCCTTTAAGGTCCCTTTCAGCTTTAAATCTATTATCCCATGAACAAGTGAACAGAAGCAAGAATACAATACACACAATGTAAATGGAAATAACAACAGAACAACTGAAACTGAATATTGTGAAATTATAATAACCAAGCTTAGCCCTAAAAAAGAGATATGAAAAAGCACCAGTCTCCCCTGCCTTTGCAGAAGTGGGGTACAATGGGTATGGAACACCTCACATAAATGTCAGACTTTTTTGATATGTTGGTTAGTTTTGCAGAACTATTTTTTTTCTTCTTCTGTCTTCCTTGTCATAAGAGATGACTCTTTGGGAGGGAGAGGGTAAGAGCATGTGTTGAGAAATGTAGGGGATGTTAAAACAAAAGCTGTCAATAAAAATTTATAAAAATAGTGTCTTTAGGAAAAAAAAGTAAAGGAACATTCACAAAACAAGAATAGGAAGATGCCAATTTACATGTAATTAAAAAGATACATAAGGACATGCAGTGGCCTGCTGAACTGCTAAATAAAACCTTTTCAACAAAGTCAGTGGAATAACTTCAAGGACTAAAGATGATGACAATGATCTATTCTGAAGAAAAGCTCCCAAAAAGAATATAGTCCCTTTGGGCTTCTTGTACAAACTGTATATTCAATTCAATTCACCTCAATGAGCATTAATGAGTACCTAATGATGAAATTAATAATAGATAATATTCATATAAAGCTTTACAGATTTCAAAGCACTTTCCATATGTAATCTCTTGTGAGTCTCACGACTACCTGGTGGAAGTAGATGTTATTATTATCCCTTTTGTACAGATGAGGAAACGGGTTAAGTGACTTATCCAAGGTCACACAACTAGTGAGAACTGAGAAAGGATTCCTAGGTTCCTAATTCCAAGTTCAATTCTTTATTTATAATGTGCCAAACAGTGTACTAAGTGGTAGAGATACAAAGACAAACTAAATCATGCCTGCCCTCAAGCAGCTTACATTCTACTGGGAGCAAACAACATGCACACGTATGAGGCATATGAGGCAGCTAGGTGGCACAGAGGATAGAGTGTCAGACTTGGAGTTAGGAAGCCCTGAATTGGCATCCTGCCCCAGACACTGACCAGCTGTGTGATGCTAGGCAGGTTACCTAACTTCTCTCAGGCTCAGTTTCCTCATCTGTAATATGAGGATAATAATAGTATCTCATAAGATTGTTCTAAGGATTAGATGAGATAAAATATGTAAAATTCTTTGAAAATCTTAAAGCCCCATACAAATGCTAGCTATTTTATATACAAAGTAAATGCAAAAATCATTACAGGTAGAGTCAACAATATGACCCTTTCCCACTAAATCAGCTTTTCTTAAATCACAAATGTGAAAGGCAGCTTAATCTAAAAAACCTGTACAAAAGTTTGTTTTCATGATCTTTTATCTCTGAATCATTTAGTCTTAATATCTTTCATTTATGCTCCCATGCTGATTGATTCAAAGTTCTCTTTTCTTTGAAGACAGAGAAAAAAATTTGAAATGAGAAAAATCTAATTTAGAAATTAATACCAAGTTACAGTCAAGAAAAGGGGACAGATATATAAAATCTACCTCCAAGATCTATCAATCAACAAAGTAAGACAACTTCTCACAAATATACTCACATCAAGCAGAAGCACAGAGAAGCAACGGCAGTAGTATTTTAAAACAGGGAAATCCCTCTATCAAAGGAGGTGAACTCCTGGCCTGAACTGAACCTTATGGTCTTAGAGAGTTGCCTAGAATACTAAAAGGTTAGGTGACTTACCTAAAGTAACTGTGGTGTGTGTCTGTGTCTGTGTCTGTGTGTCTGTGTCTGTGTGTGTCTGTGTCTCTGTGTCTCTGTGTGTGTCTGTCTGTATGTCTGTGTCTGTCGGCGGCAGCACCTGAATCCAGTTCTTCATGGCTTTAAGCTAACTCTAGTATTTCAGATAAATGACAAACTATACAAGAGATAGTATGTCTATCAAATTTGATTATGACACCTGTTAGCTTTTAGATAGAATCAGGTCAACTTCTTTACCGTCTCATACTTGGCTTAAAATAGTTTTTTAAAAGGGGAGTTTTACCTGCTATCAGAATCTGATGCTATTTCCTTTCTCCCTCCAAAGCGGATCTGGCACTGCACCAACAAAAAAAAAAAAAAAAAAAAGTCATTTACATTAATGGTTGAGATAGGACATTTTAAATCAGTCAGTCAATAAACATTTAGTAAGCACCTACTATGTGCTAGACACTATGCTAAGCACATACAAAGAAGGACAAACGACAGTCCCTGCTCTCAAAGAACTCACAATTTAATGGAGGAGAAAACATGTAAACAACTATGTACAAACAATTTTCAGGGGGAAATGAGAAGAGGGCACAGGAAGGACAAACTCAAGATGCTGAATCAGAATCTTGCTATCCTTTAGCTATTATTACAAGACTTAAAAAGTCAACAAGCAAACTGGCCCTCCACTTATCTTAAAGCAAGAAAAAGTTAATCTTTCTAAAAGGAACAAGGAAACACTTATCATCCACTTATTGTCAAAGGGTTACTTGAAAGTTACTGAAATAACTGGGTGGTGAACCTTCTAGGCCCCCATAACTCATAAAGATTGTCTACTACTGAGGGCTGAGTTGGTGGAGGAATATCTACCTAGACACACCAACAAAAGGAGAATTGCTTCACAATCAAGACAATGTTAACTGCATAGTCTCACTAGTATAGGTTCTTTTCTTACCTGTTTAACAGCATCCAGCAGCCGTTCTAGTAGAAACTGTCTTTTGGTATCATTGCTCTGTGATCCTAAAAGTCAACAAAATGATATTAATTTTATTTATTAGACATATATAATGACTTAAGATATCATAGCACATGGTTTTCCCCACTGAAGCAGTCATCTCTGAAAACAATGTTAAACCATAACCCATGTTACTCTTGCTAAGGACAACCAACATTCACCAAACTTCTTAAATATCACTAAGATTAACTTCTAAAAGATATGTCACGTCAACACGAATTTATTAAACACATATTATATTCCAGGCAGAACTGACATAAAACGCTTAAAATGCAAAAGTGACCTAAAAACTATCAGCCTTTTACACACTACTATATGCAACTTACCAAAGGGAGGTATGCATTCATGGACTTTCACTCTAACCTGATGACATGTTCTGTACTGGCTTTCTCATGCAAGTCCCTGAAACACTTTTCGAACATCTGTGTCTATAAATAAAGTCTTCTCTTTAAATATCTGAAAGTTTGGTTTGTGCTATTCTTTAACCTAACAGAAATAAAGAAGTTTTTCTTTCTTTTCCCTGTTACTATATCCAGAAGGTCAGTTTACCCTTTGAGCAATGCCAATACAAAACTCAGCATGGTATTCTGATTTTTCTTATTACTTAAGATAGATGGAAACAAATTCAAGTACACAATTAAATCTATTACAGTATGATGGTATTTGAGGGTACAAACTACATGCCGTTTAATAAATCATGTATATTTAGCCTAGAACAGGTAAAATACATTATAGCATCTCTCTGACATTATAGCAGGTCTCTCTGACATTACTCCACTTTTAGCCTTTCCAAACAGTTAAACTCTTAAGTTCTGACTTGACTCATTTCCTCCCTCCAGACAAAAGTCAAATAACTGCCTTTAGAAAGTAACTACAATCTCTGAACAAAGTCCTTTCCCTGTGGGACGTCTTCCTCTTATGACTTGATTAATGCTACTATACTCTTAGCCAACTCACCAATTGAGTCCTGACCCTAAAACTCCCATTATCTGTCTTCCTTCTATTTTTTTATATCCCGCTTAAGCCTATGTCCTTCATTAGCGCGTTGTGTACCCTTTCCCCATGTCCTTTTTTGATCTGTTGATTTCATCTCTGCAAGATCTCTTGTATATGCCCCCTCCTCTCTTCTGACACTGCTACCACAATAATGAAGGCCCTCATCATTTCATACCTGTAAAAGCCTGCTGGTGGGTCTGCCTGCCTCAAATCTCTCCCCACTTCAATTCATCCTCAATTCAGTCACTAAAGTGTTTTTCCTAAAGTGTAGGTCCAATCATGTCGTCCCCACCCCACCCAAAACACACAGAACAACCTCCAGTGGCTTCCTACTATCTCCAGGAGGGGGCCACCTCCATTCCTCCTGATCTATATCTTGCCACTGGACCCAGATGGCTCCAGAGGAAAGAGTGAAGCTGGTGACTTTGCACAGCCCTCCCTCACTTAAATCCACTTCACTTGCAAGTCATAGCATCATCTTCCTGATACCATGGTCCTCTTTGAAAACGAAGGACAAAAACAAAAATAACAACAACATTACCTTCAGAAGAAAATACAAAATGCTGTTTGGCATTCAAAGACCTTCATAATATAGCTCCCTCCTGCCTTTCCTATGTTCTTACAACTTACTCCCTCCACATATTCTTAGATCTAGTGACACTGGTATGCTGATTGTTCCACAAAAAAAGACACCCCATATAGAAATCTATTTTACCCTACAGGAAAATAGAAGGGGAAGGGAATGGGGGGGCGGGATAGAAGGGAGGGCAGATTAGGGGAAGAGGTATTCAGAATGCACGCCATCTTCCGAAGGAGGGAGGGGCAAGATGGGGAGAAAATTTGGAACTCAAAATCTTGTGGAAGTGAATGTTGAAAACTAAAAGTAAATAAATTAGTAAATGTTTAATATAAAAAAGACACCCCATCTCTCAGTTCTGGACATTTTCTCTGGTTGTCCCCCATGCCTGGAACACTCTCCTCCATTCCAACTACTGACCTCTCTGTCTTCCTTTAAGTCCAACTAAAACCCCACCTTCTACAGGAAGCTTTCCCCAACCCCTCTAATTCCAATGCCTTCACTTTGTCAATTATTTCCTATCTATGCTGCACATCGCTTGCTTTGTACATATCTGTTTGTATATTGTGTCCTCTATCAGACTGTAAGCTCCTTGAAGGCAAGAACTGTCTTTTGCCTCTTTTTGTATCCCCAGAATGTAGCACAGTGCCTCACACATAGTAGGTACTTAATAAATGTTTACTGATTGATTGATTAAAACAAATCAACCTTTGGTCTGAAGTTAACTCATAAGCTCCAATCTCCCATACTCCCTCACACCACAATAAGCTTCCCTGGCTATTACAGCTACAATTATTTTTTCTGAGATACTAAAGAGGAATGTGCCACAAGACTAACTCTCTCACCTTACTCTCAAGAATATTTTAAAAATAACTTCTGTATCTGACATATGAACAGAAAAAGAATTCTCCAACGGCTTAAATCTTATTTATCTTTTACTCAATAATAGACAAAGTTAATAGTAAAGGCCAAACTGTAAACCATACTGAACTCTGCCCTCCCTTCTCTCTAGTTTCTAAGTGAACAGGCACACAAAAATGAGTTTTCACTGCTTTTAAACAAAGCCACCCACAAGGAGTATCTGTGTCAGTGAAGGAGGTCAGGAGAAGCTTCAGGGTCCTTAGAGCCATAAATTCCTATTGCTGCCATATTATTCATATAAGTTCAGCCCCATAATGTAATCCATACTTGTTCAATTATACTAAAGGAAACAGTGATTCTGTGCTGGCAACAAGCAACCATTTTAAACTCCTGAGATGGGCACTATTCTATCTAAGCCCACAGTATATGCTCAATGTTTGTTGAACTGAACACAACCAGTTTTTTTTTTAACATGCATGTAATCAGGAAGCAAGCTTAAAATATAACAGAAGGCCTAATAGTATGCTCAAAACACTGAAGGAGGTTTAAATAAATAAAAATACAGTATCGTTAAGAGCTTTTATCAAAGCAAGAATTTATTGCGCTATTCAGACAGTATTTCAAACCTGATTCCTGCTTAAAATCCTCCCCAAAGTCTAACCTAGGTTATGGAAGTGACTGAGTTCTTGGAGGTTTTGCCAGTAAAGCACAAGTTCTAACAGGTTCTAATATTCTGGAAAGGTTCTAAGTATAGTCTGGGAAAGGATTGTGTCTGGCTTCTGAAGACCAACCTGGCTGAGATATTCAACACCAGCACATTAGCCACTTGGTAGTACATTCTTGGACCTTAAAAATCCATGGAATAAAGAAAAATGCAAATGGCCCTCAGTCCTAGGTGGTCCTTTCCATTACTGCAGTGCCAGTGTCAAAGTGTTAGAAAAGAGAGGAAGGGGCAGCTAGGTGGTCCAGGGGATAGAGCCCTGGCCCTGGAGTCACAAGGACCTGAGTTCAAATATGACCTCAGACACATAACACGTAGTAGCTGTGTGACTCTGGGCAAGTCACTTAACCCCAATTGCCTCGAAAAAAAAAAAAAAAAGAGGAGAAAATGCTAAGAATTACACAATTTTTAGACTATCTATAAATATTAATTTATTTACTGGTAAGACAGTCCAGTGGACATATGTCATCATGTCAATCTTGTCATTCTTACCATAAAAGAAATTAGAAGACAAAAAGTTGCAGCTAAATGAAAAGATGGTTCCCATGGCTTTCCACAAAGAAACCAATAAAGAAGAGAGTAACGTTGTCTTTAATTATGTGTCCAAAGTCAACAATAAACATCATTTTATGGTCATCTCATATTCCAATGCTCGTGATAAATATTTACAAAAAGTACATCATGAAGATGACAACTTATATGCTAACATCTGTTGCAAAGGATAAGAAGGTAGAAAATTTCTGCAAAGATCCTCCAAAGTAAACCTATACTTTAATACTCAGAGATTTAAATGCAAAGATGGATATAGAAAAGGACAGTAAAAAATGTCAGACAATGTGGTTTGGAAATAAGATATGATATAACCCAAAGACTCATAAAATGTAATTATAATAGCTAACATTTATGTAGCACTTTAAGGTTTACAAAGCACTACACACA